>NC_056629.2:193117369-193853619 GCF_002870075.4 Lactuca sativa
AAAAAATATCAGTTCAATGGTTAAATCTATAAATTTGTGAAAGTACATTGTACTTTTCAGTATTTTACATTTTCTTAAACGGTATAAAAAAGTACAATAGTTTAATCACTATAGAATATAGTTAAGTGGCTAAAAATATATTGTAGTTTTATGTACTTCCCATTTTAGTAACCTACATACACCATAGACAAGGAATGTCACTGGAAGTGGCAACCTATTTTACTCGGGTTACTGTTATGGGAATATACATTAATTTTTACCCTTAACACCAACATATTTACATTTGTTTGTCAGTTATAGCAATGTACTTTGGTTTTTACTCATACTAGCAATGTTGTTACATCGAGTTGCCTATATGGACGTTGTACTTTATTTGTTACATAATTTTTTCGTTAAGAAATGTAAGTACATTGCTATTATGGATAAGAAATTGAAAACATGTCACTTTTATATGTAGGAAAATGTAAGTAGGTTGCTATATGATGCAATTTACCATGGAAATGTAAATATGTTGCTATTATAGATAAAAAAAATAAAGTACATTGCTTATATCACTTGATGGTAAGAGTAAAGCAAGTTGCTAATTCCTACAATGGATTCATAATATACCTTGTAAACCGGTCCGAATCCTCCATCTCCAAGTTTATTGTTCAATGAAAAGTTGTTTGTAGCTTTAAGTAATGTAGCAAAGCTAAATAGTGGTAGCTCGAGATCTTCCTTGTTGCTATTGTTTTCGGAATCATGCCCAAATTTGTCTTCATGTGTTTCTACTAAAGGAATAAACAAGTATTTACAAAAAAAAAAAACAGACCACTTTAGTTTTCAAAGTGCAATGCTATAATAGAAAAAAAATATGAATGATTATGATATATTGTATTCAAAATCCGTACGTTCTTGTGTGCGTCTCTTCCTCTTATATCGGTAAAATAAGAATATGCAAACTAGCATAATGACCAATACTACGGATGCTATAGGTACATTAATGATTCGTACTTGTCCTCCCACACTTGAGCTTTGACTATTTTCAGTCATGTCTATACAAAAAGATAAATAAAATTAATAACGAAAATAAACATATAAAGAAGCACATGAGATTGTGTCTAGTTGATGTGGGACACTATCCGATTTACCTAACTCAGAAGGCGGCAATCGTATAAAAAGATCCTGCCCATTTTCAGAAAACATTCTGATATCCATTAATTCATCCGACCATAGCAAGCAACCACTCCCTGAACCAGATATATTCGAATGTGTGTACGCACTACACAAACAATCTTTTTTACAAACCCGTTCACATTTTTCAAGGGTCCAGGTTTGTTTAAACCTGGAACCTTGAGTATCTGGCAACTTCACATTCGAAAACTTATTGAATCCTTCCCCGGTCCCACAATCCAAAGGGGTTCGATGTCGACACCCTTGATCCCAATCAACAACTTTCCATTGGTTCGGTAATGTCGGTTCAAACCCCTTTAAGCATTCACAAGCTGGTGAGTCATCGATGTTGCAGCTAGCATATGGTCCACAGAGGTCGAACCGGTCACAATTATCAATTTCTGGAGATAAGTAAACATTCCACTCTTTTCTACTATTTACCTGTCCATATTACCATTGGGCTTTAACATTACCCTAGTGAAAACTGAATTATTTATGAGGTTATAATGGTAATAAATTTCTCTTTCGTTTAGAACAAAACTGAAGTTGTAAATCGGGTTAGGTCTCAAATTAATGAAAAGAAAGTAAATTGCAAAATAGTTTAATCAAAATAGCTCTATGATTAATGAGAAACTTGGTCAAAACTCAATTGTTTACAATTACTATCTCATACCCTAACACGGCTATGAAAAATTTTATATAAGATCTAATAACCGACTTGCTACTAGAATGGAATTAGGAAACATGAACAACTTGCCATATTATGATTGCTTGGTCTCCAAGGTCCTACGTGACTTAGGATTCCAACAATCACCCCCAAATCTCTAAGTCCTTCTAGAGAATTCTTCAACCCCGATCAAGCTCCGCATTTCTTTGAACTTGGTTCGAGCTAATGGTTTGGTAAGAATATCCGCCCTTTGTTCTTCACCGGGATGTACTCCACCTCCACTTGTTCTTTTTCAACACAGTTACGAATGAAGTGAAACCTCGTGTGAATGTGTTTACTTCTTCCATGAAAGACATGATTCTTCATGAGTTCGATAACCGACTTGTTATCAACTCTAAGAATCACTTTCTCTTGCATTTTGTTCATGATTTCTCCAAGCAAATCTTGAAGCCATATTGCTTGACATGCACTCGCTGTGGCTGCCATGAACGCTGCCTCGCAAGATGATAAAGCAACGGTATATTGCTTTTGCGAACACCATGTAATTGGTGATGACCCGTAGTAGAAAATGTGACTGGTTGTGCTTGTTCCGTCATCCGGGTCAATATTGTGACTACTATCACTATAACCAATAAGTCGCCTTTGTCCCATCCTCTCATACTTGATTATGTATCCCGTTGTTCCTCGTAAGTACCTTAGAAAGTGTTTGATTGCACCACCATGCGATTCTCTTATACTTTGCATGTATCGGCTAGCAACCCCAACCGTATATGCCATATCGGGTCTTGTTTGCAAGAGATATCTAAGACATCCTACTAGCTTTCGATATTGTGTCGGGTCGATTTTAGGTTCATCATCGGCCTTTGACAATTTATTTCCTGGTTCCATTGGTATGTGGGTTGGATTGTAATCATGTAAACCAGCTTCTTTTAAAATGCGTTAAGCATATGCTTCTTGGTTTATAGTAATCCCCGATTCTTCTTGCTTAACTTCAATGCCAAGGTAATAAGTCAATCTTCTAAGATCCGACATCTCAAAGTTCTTGGACATCTCTAATTTGAACTTCTTGATCATGCTCAAATTTGTACCTGTGACAAATAAATCATAAACATAAATTGCTAAAATTAGCAAGTTAGATCCTTCACTTTTCCGGTACACTGATGGTTCTTTCATGCACTTTTGAAATTTCATACTCTTCAAAATCTCATCAAGCTTCGTGTTCCATGCTCGAGGTGCTTGTCTTAGACCATATAGTTTCTTTTAATTCTTTATATAGCCTTCCGGTTGTGACACGTAAACAGTTTCTTTTAATTCTCCATGTAAGAATGTTGTTTTAACATCTAAGTGGTGGAGCTCCCACCCATGAGTAGCTGCTAAGGCTATAAGAAACCGAATGGTTTCAATTCGAGCTACCGGGGCAAATACTTCCTGAAAATCAATACCGGGTTATTGCACGTAACCTTTAGCAACCAACCTTGCCTTGTATTTATTAATGGTGCCATCTGCGTTTTTCTTCAATTTGAACACCCACTTGAGTCCAATTGGCTTCACCGCCATAGGCTTGTTCACAAGAGTCCAAGTATTATTTTTTTTATCGACTTGATTTTCACATCCATGGCCTTGACCCATTCTGGTTCTTTCTTCGCTTCTTCATCCGATACCGGCTCGTCATTGGTTGTTAGAAGGAGTTCTTCGAGATTGTCAAGATCAAGCTCATAATCTTGAAATCGTCTTGGACATACTCTTGCTCTTGAAGGTCTTTGGTTTGCAGCTCCTTGTTGATCATTATTATTTACCGAACTTAGTTGTTCATTATCTTGTACTTCTGCTCCGTCTCCAATCTCATGATCCGATTCAATTGGATCATTGTTTACATCGTTTCCTTGGTTGTTGTTCGCATCTTCTCTTGGATAGTCCCATGGTATTATGAATGAGCCCGGTTCTTCATTGTTGGTTCCTGCTTCTTTAATCCAATCCAACCCTTTGGTTTCATCAAAAATAACGTCTCGACTCACGATTATTTTTTGTATTATCGTGTTAAATAACCGGTAAGCTTTCGTACCCGGTTCGGAACCAACATGTACTAGTGGTCTTGATCTTGCATCCAACTTCTTTAGATTAACCGGTTCAACTTTTGCATGTGCTAGACACCCAAATATACGAACATTTTCTATATTCGGTTTTCTTTTATACAACTTTTCGTATGGAGTTGTATCACCAAGGACTCTTGTGTAAACTCGATTGATTAGATTTGTAGAGTGATTTACCGCTTCTCCCCATAAGTAGTTTGGAACATGCATTGCCTTCATTATACTTCGCGTCATGTCCATAAGAGTTCGGTTTCTTCGTTCCACAATTCTGTTTTGTTGTGGAGAGTATGGGGTGGTAAGATGGTGTTTGACTCCGTTTTGTTCACAAAAAGAATTAACCTCGAGAGAAGTAAACTCACCTCCTCGATCACTTCTAAACACTTTCAAAGGCTTTCCAATTTCATTTTCCACCAAAGCTTTGAATTTTTTGAAGTGTGTAAACGCCTCACTCTTTTTTTTATGAGATAAATCCACATAAATCGTGAAAAATCATCAATTAGTGTAAAAATATACCTATTTTGACCCTTGGTTGTCGGCGTGATCGGACCGCATAAATCACCGTGAACAAGCTCCAATGGTTGTTTCGCTTTGTATGTCGTCATGGTTGGGAATGACTTTTTGTTTGCTTGTCGACTAAGCACGATTTGCATAATTGATTCTCATGATGTAATTGAGGTAACCCTTTGACTAAACCCTTCTTGAACATCTTTTTCATCGACTCGAAATTAATGTTGCCAAGTCTTGCATGCCATCGCCATGCATCTTCACTTAGTCTCGAATGAAGGAAAATAGGAACTCCAGTTTGTAATTTTATTTTATAAAGGTGGTTTGGAGTTCTTTGTACTTTCATTAATAAGCAATTATCAGCATCATGCATAGTCAAATACTTATCTTTCATAGGAATATCACACCCGGCGTCCGTTGCTTGTCCGAGACTTATAATGTTGTTCTTGAGATCCAGTATGTAATAAATCTCCATCATCAGCCTTTGTTGACCCCTTTTACCTTGGAAAAGTATAGCACATTTTCCCTTGATTTTTACACACGAATTATCTCCGAATTTAACCCTCCCAGTTAGTCCTTCATCAAGCTCGGAGAAAAATGATCGGTTTCCAGTCATGTGATTGCTCGCCCCATTATCCAAGTACCACACATCGTTGTCTTGTGAGTCGTATCGGGACGTTATCACCTTTTTCGTTTAAAAATACGGTCTCGTGTAAAAATACGGTCTCGTCGGCATCGTCATATTCGGCAAAATTACTTTCTTCTAATTTTTTAATTTGGTCCGGGCATTGAGACGCAAAGTGGCCTGGTTTATCGCACCGATAACAAATGATTTTGGATCGATCCTTTTTTGTTTTATTCTTATTTTGGTTATTATTATTGGAATTGGTCCGATCAGAGTTGGACTTGGTTCCTTTATTGGGCTTGCCACCTTGCGGGACCCGATTTACATACTTAGATCCACTTGATCCATTCGTTCCATTAGACCCTCCTGCCCCATTTACTTCCTTCGTCCCTTTCCCTTGTGTTCTACGATTGCTTGAACCTCTGCTACTTGAAGACTTTGTAAACAGCGCCTTCATTTGATCTTCTTCGTTGTCGTCCTCCTCTCTAATTTGTTCTTCACACGCCTTTAACCGCCCTACTACATCTTCAAAGCCAACGGTTTTCAAATCTAGTACCTGTTCTAATGATGCGACGATGTGGATGAATTTTGCCCTTGGTAGTGATTTCAATAATTTCTTCACCATCCTTTGTTCATCGATTGATTCACCTAGTGCGGCTGCCTTGGATGCAATTCCAGATAGCTTTCCCGTGAAAGAGTCGATCGACTCCAACTCAGTCATCTTCGATCGATCGAAATCAGACATTAAGGTCTGTAATCGTGCCTCTTTCACACGGTCAGCCCCCAAATGCCTTGATTTGATTGCTTCCCAAAGTCCCTTGGAAGATTCTTGTTCACCGATTTGGATTATGAGTTCTTCTAGGTATCGATTGATAAATTAAACCTATTGCTAAATCATCTTTGTCTTGATTTTTTGTAGTTCCAGGTTCAGTTATCTCCCAAGCTTTGTGAATCTTTAATACTACCTTCATTCTCATTGACCACACAGTGTAGTTTGTTGACATGAGCATAGGACACTGAACAGAGGTTGATCCAATCTCTTTCACCCTCACCGAAGCTTCTCCATCCCCCTGACATGTTGACCTACTTATCAACAGGTAAGAATTGATCTCACAACTTCTTGTTTATGTGCTCTAATACCAATTAATGAAAAGAAAGTAAATTGCAAAATAGTTTAATCAAAATAGCTCTTTGATTAATGAGAAACTTGCTCAAAACACAATTGTTTACAATTACTATCTCATACCCTAACACGACTATGACAATGTTTATATAAGATCTAGTAACCGACTTGCTATTAGAATGGAATTAGGAAACATGACTAACCTGCCATATTATGATTGCTTGGTCTCCAAGGTCCTACGTGACTTAGGATTCCAATAATCCGGCTCGCCACTAAACTGGAGTCCATTCCATGGCCCGACCCGTAATATTATTTTCCAGCCATCCATTAGGTACATCTGCGCGAACCCTCTGGTATCAATCAACGCAAGTAAACTCACCAACAGAAGGATTATTCTGGGATTTCCACGACGTGAAGTTTCTTTCGATTCCATTGACCAAATCCTGGCTGAATTTCATTCCAGGAAGTAAATGATACGTGGAAAATCAAAACTTTGTCATATGAGATTCTCTGTATCGGTGTCGGCTTCCTCATGGATGATAAACTTACCGCAATCCAGAAGCTTACCCATGGGATTTCTCAGAGACGGTGGTGATGCAGAGTTTGCTGATGACCAAATGACATCTCCGGTGGCGTTACGGAGGATTAGAACTCCTTGAAAAGTTAGAGTTAGGTCGCCGGAGGTGTTGCTGAGCGGTGTGTTCCGGTTGGTAACCCATACAACAGTTCCGGTGGAAATCTTCTTCTACTAAATTCCGATGTAGTAGTTTGTAGAGTTACCGACTTTAAGGAAACCGAGTTCCAAGGTTTCATGTGGTGAAACGATGGTGTCACCATACCTGATTGTTTGGTTTGCGGATATGGTGTCTAGGGCTGTCGTACAAGTTATTGATGCTTAAAGTACAATAACGAAGAAGAATAACAACTTGGTCTTCGGAAGTCCTTCTTCTGCCATTGATAGTATTTCTGTAACAATGAATAATCTTTTTCTTTGTTGTGTTAAAATCATCATATTTTTCATTCAGATTGAATAATCATTTAGATTGAAAAAAATCTGAAGAAAACATTACTCTAAATGGATGTCGCAATCGTGAAAAAAAATTATTAATGGGGAAAGCAATGTGTAGAAGATACATTGAAATCGATAAAAATTATAGTTATTGATATTATTGAAATGTGTAGAAGATACATTGAAATCGATAAATATTTGTAATCGTGAGAATTTTAATGGGGAAAGTAACTATACTTGTTCTTTTAATTGTTTCACTCCATGTTCAGAAAATCTACACTTCTAAAATTGACTTGATTTCAGATTCAAGGTTTTTGACAGAAGCATACACGTTGGTCTCACAGACCGGAATTTTTAAACTTGGGTTTTTTAGGTCTGGAAACTCTGAGAACAAATACGTTGGTATTTGGTACAAGAAAATCTCCGTTCAAACAGTGGTTTGGGTCGCCAACAGACACTTGCCACTCCCTAGTGCATCATCTGACACACTAAGGATCATCTCTCCAGGAAATATTGTCCTCATTGACGAGACTAATGATGTGGTATGGTCATCCAATACAACCTCATCAGTCAACGCAATTGCACAACTTGATGACACCGGAAATCTAATTGTCAAAGAAAGAATCAAGGAGAAGTTTCTCTGGCAGAGTTTTGATTATCCAACCGATACACTTCTACCTGGCATGAAGTTACACTACAAGGATATGGAGCTATGCAGACGACACTTATCCCGATGACAATTGTCCTCGTTAAAAGTACCCCTATCCCGACGACTAGTCATCGCCATAACTTTAACTTTGACCAATTTACTTTGACCAGGACCTCTGTTCCGACAACAAGTTGTCGGCAAAAGTCTGGCGGGAATGACAAAAATATTGGCGGTATTCTGGAATTCTATACCGATGACATATCGTCGGTATAGGTATCAAAAAATATATTTTCCATTTATTTTTAATCCATGTGCCAGAAAAACAAAACGACGTAGTTTGTGGATGGACCAGTTGATAGGGAGGAAAGTCCCTTAGATGTTTAGACTCGTAAAGGGACCTAGGAATCATGGGACTGGACGAGTGTATGAACAGACTCGGTGATTCCAAGGCAATGTCCAAATCTTTGAAGATGGACTCGACGAGTTGTTCATACAACTCGGTGAGTCATAGACCAGACACATTCGTATGAGAGAGATGAACTCGCCGAGTTCAAAGAAGAACTTGGCGAGTACGATGAAGATAGCTCCGATGGTTTGAATGAAGGAGAACCCGTCGATTTCTTGCTAGACTCGACGAGTGGATTTGGGTTGGATCGGGTTAATGGAGTATGGACTCGACGAGTTGGTAGACTAACTCGGCGAGTTAGGTCAACTGGGTGTTGACTTTGACCAATGTTGACTTTGCCTGGTTTTGGTATTGACCGTGGTTAAGGTTATATGTTCTCTTTGAAGACTTGAGGGTTGTCGTGTAGGGACTGAGGAGTCGAGGAGAGCCTACCTTCTTGCCAAGGACAGTTCAGACACTACACGACATCAAGGTGAGTTACCTTCCGGTAGAAGTGGGTCTAAGGCACCAAGGCCAGCCCCCTAGTAGTTGACTATAGTTGATATGATTGTCTTTGTGATAATTATCTGGTCTGTTATTGTCGGATATGTGAGTATGCTAGTTTTCTAGTTGCTATGTTATGTGAGATAGTAATAGTAGAAGGGGACTAGTCCCCGCTTCAGTCGCTAGGACCAAAGGGTTGGTCGGACACCCCAGATATGTCTGACAGCATGATTATGTTATGATATTATGTGTTAGTAGTAGGGGTGAAATAGTCCCTGTGTTTGGTTGAGATAAACCGGAGGGTAGGTCAACACCCCAAAAGAGCTTGACATGGGTAGGTCAGCACCCCAAAACAACTTGACATAGGTAGGTCAGCACCCCAAAATAGCTTGACATGGGTAGGTCAGCACCCCATAATGGCTCGACATGGGTAGGTTAACATCCCATAATGGCTTGACATGGGTAGAACGGGCGCCCCAGAATTGCCTGGCAGTATGTATGCTATGTGATTGTATGGTATGTGGTATGATGGGGGAACTCACTAAGCTTTGTGCTTACAGATTTGGTTTTGGTTTCAGGTACTTCTTCGTTCAAGGGGAAAGAGTCGGCGGTGTAGCAGCGCATCACACACACATACATGATTTCCGCTTAGAATTTTCTAGGCTTGTACTCTGATATTTCGTTACTTCAGATGATTTGGTTTTGAAACATGATATTATGGTTTTATGGATTGACGTGATATTGGCAATGTTTGATAAACTAATTTATAAATCACTTAATTAAAAACGAAAATTTTGGCCTCAAATTTTGGGATGTTACATATATATAGAGAAATGCCAAATTTTTGTTCTATTATTGGTTTTATATTAATTGGTAACAATTTTTCTGAAATTGTGAAATTTTATATCTCATGTGATTAAGACAATTATGGATATTATTTTCTAGATTTTTGTAATATTATTTGAGGCATTTCAACATATTTAAAGGTGTTTCAAACTCTTAAAATCCAAAAAATGTTATCAAACGGTTTCCAAAAATTTTCAAACTTTACGTTTTCATTCCAAATTTTGTAGAGGTCTTCCAAAAAATTTCCCTTGAGTTTTTAATGCGATTAGCTATTTTCAAAAAAATTTAACCCTTCATATCAATATAAATTCGTGAAAAATAGCATTCAGATGATAAAAAATTTCAAACTTTTTATAATACGACAACTAAACATACTTAAGCTGAAAAAATATGAAAATGGATTTCTAAATAGTTTAACCAATTTTATTATTTTTGTGCATTTATTGTAACAAAAATGGAGATAAATAGAAAATAGTTTCCAAAATTCCTTAAACTTTTTGTACCAATGTTATTAAACATATAGAATTTGCAAAAAATATAAAAGTTATTTTTCAACCAGTTTGGCTATTTTTCATTGTTTTATTCACTTAAATAATCATTAATTCATGAATAATTATTAAACAGTTAAGGTAAATTACCAAACTTTTTCTAAACTTTATAAGGTGTGTTGATAAATTTTCATGAATTTTGGATGAGAAAAACTATTTTTCCCGTTTTATTCCATTATAAACACAAAATTCATGGAAAAATAGATATATGTTATGAAAAATTCCCAAAATGTTTTTCTAAGTGTTCCACATGGGGTAGGAGCATTGAAAATTCATATATGATCACACCAAATTTCATAAATTGGTTTTATGATTTATTGGGACTGAACAAAAAAAATTAGAAAACATACTAAAGGGTAACAAAAATCGATGAAACTTAATGATAGGCCATTATTTACTTTACGGGTCATAAACGCATTTATCTAGGATTTATATACCTCATAAAGTGTTTTAAATGATTTATGGCATCGTTTTATTGTACCAACTATAATAAATCAAAGAAATGATAACAACTCTTAGGATTTTTCATATCCTCTTATTACCTTATTGGGATTCTGAGAAAATTTTGTTTTGAATAGAAAATGATATTTAATTTTTTTATGAATAAAATTCTTTACATGCACTATTAACGATGTACTTTGATCATCAAGTCGTTAAACTTGATGTTCATTACATGCATCACGGTTAGAAGACCATGCATGAACATTTTTTGTTCATAGTGATGTTTTTAAAGGAAAACTTTGGTGCATAAGGTGGATGAACCTTTAAAACTTGTAAAAATATGTATTTTAGGGTTTGACAAAGGTTTTGGTCTTTGGATTTCACCATTAAACAACATGCATGTTGTTCTTGGGTGAAATCCTACCATCATCATCATCAAACTCGACATTCATGGCTATTCGCATGAATGTTCATAAAGAATGGTGTAGGAGAAGGAGAAGTGTAAGAAAAACCTTTAAAACTAGAAATAAAAGTGAATGAGAATGAAGGGTTTTTCGTGATTACCCTGAAGAACAACCCTAGATGATGAAGATTTGAAGATTGAGAGGTGTTCTTGGCTGAAAATTTTCATGAGTTTAGAGAGAGAAAGAGAGAGTTTGAGTGTTGTAAGTTGTAGAGAGAGAGAGAGAGAGAGAGAGAGAGAGAGAGTGAGTGAAGAGAGGGAGGTGAAGTAAAGAAGTGAAATAGTGATTGAGATTTTTTGGAATAGAGAGCCTTGGAGAGAGGGTGGCCGGATCTTGGGTGGATGAGATAGGTCCTCTCTCTCCTAATTCAAATTTAATAAATTATCCCTTCATTTTTTAGAAAATCCTAATTTTTATAAATGGCTTCTTTAGATTTTGAAGAAACGGGTAAAACGAGGAAAAAATTGTAGTTTTAAAAATCGAGCATGAGCGGAGCAAAAATACAAAAAAAGCTTGTATTTATTTTGCTTTTCGGTCAAAACTGAGGGGTAACAAAACACAAATAAATTTTTTTCTAGTTAGAACAAGCAAGAAAAAAAATCGTGTGCTTTTCATACAAACAAACTTCTTTTAAGATTTTTGGAAAAATATTAAGAAATTTTACAAAAATAATTATAAAACACAAAATTAGTCGAGGCCGATATTTAGCACCTTAAAAACAAATTTGCTTGTAACGAGACATTTCTTTCTCGATATGCAACAGCTAGAAGTGGTTCTTCGAAACCGAACCTTGTTAATTAAGCCCGGATTTTGCCTTGATATCACCATAAATTTATATAGAGATATTGTAACGTTCATAACAGAATAGTCATGACCAAAACAGTAAAAACCAAAAAATTAATGCAGTCATTAACTAAAAAGTCATAACTGACACTTCATTTAATCACAATTCACATCTAACAAAGGGCTTCTAGCCCAACGGTACCAGATATTGCCCTCCCTCTTTAGGATCGAGGGTCGAAGTCTCATCTGGGACATATGTTATATTAGGAGTAGTTTAGTAGGAATAAATTAGATTTGCTGTTTCAAAAAAAATCACATCTTTAAGGTGGAGGGTTCAAGTCAAATTACTTTTTAGTCTTTCCAACTACCTAATTTTAATGATTAATTTTTCATTCGTCAATACCAAAACGAAGGTATGATAAAGGAGAATACAACTGCATAAATGTTTATCCATTTAGGTTTCAAAATTCGTGTTCAAAATAGGAAAACTCCAATTTATAAATTGTTTGGAACCAATTTTTCCAACAAATTGTTGTAATCCTGCTTTAATTGTGCATTATACAAGATATCAACCCTTCCTTGCGGATGTATACAACCTCTTCGGGTGTGGAACCACCATAAATCTCTTATCTTGTTATTGTTGTGTGTTGCCATATTGTGTTTTCGTGTTTGTTAGACATTGTTATCTTAGTATTTATGCATCAAGGGTTTTGGGTATTTCAAGCAGAAGATCAAATGGCGGATGTTTTGTACGCATTTAGCAGACAAGTATTCAAATGAAAAGTAAAAATGAAAGACCGAGAGCAATTAAGTAGCAAGTTATATGTACAAAAAGCATTGTGTTGTCATTATAATAAATTAACTTGTAGAAGTGAACATTAATCTAGATAGTGAAAGATCTACAAATCAAATAGTCTGGACTGAAAAGTGCAGAAAGTTCAAATTCTATTGATGTGCTAAGAAATTCAACGATGATGTGATTAATTAAGAACAAAATTATTCTCCATTTCAATGTTGTCTTTAAAGAAAGTAACAGGAGATAAAAGAAAGTAACAGAGTATTGTCCAACAATTAAATCAATTTAGTAGACATGTTTAGAAATGGGGATAACAAATAGCTTATATTTTGAATGTACTAATTATAAGAAGAAAAAGAAAAAAAAAAAAAAAAACTGAAGGTTGAAACTATGCATGTTCTTTCTATCGAGCAACTACCTCTGTAACAGTTAAACCATTGGTTGAACTTGTTGGGCAAGTGCTTGAAGAGAAATCAGCACCAAGTGTGTTCGTTTTTGAGAAAAATGCTGGTTGCTTAGGTTTCAGCAATGCACCCTCGTTTCCCAACATTAGAATAACCGATGACATGTTTGGCCTATCTTCTGGATTTTGTTGAACACATAACAACCCCACTGTAATTGATCTTATAACTTCTGATGAATTGCTTGATTGGCCTAAAGCTGTATCGATGAGTTCCATTGACCTGCCTTCATTATGTGTTCTCCATGCCTGAATATAATGTAGAAATAGTTAGAGGACTGTATATGCAAATCAAACAAATACTTTGTAGTCAGAGAACATACATGTCCAATGAGGTTATTATCATGGTCAGGATGCATGAATCCCCGATTTCTCTCCCCACTCACAATCTCCAGCACTAAGACACCAAAGCTAAATACATCTGATTTTATTGAGAAAACACCTTTTAGTGCCTCAGGCGACATGTAACCACTGCATGCAGGATAATGCTTATATGAGTAAAAAACAAAACTTAATATATATATATATATATATATATATATATATATATATATATATATATATATATATATATATATATATATATATATATATATATATATATATATATATGGATTATCTAGCTTACTATGTGCCAACAACTCTCTCCGTGTTTGGTTGAGTCTCGCCTCCTCCAATGCTCCTAGCCATGCCAAAGTCTGATATCTTAGGGTTCATGTCTAGATCAAGTAGAACATTGCTAGCTTTAAGATCTCTATGGATGATTCTTAAGCGTGAATCTTGATGCAGATAAAGAAGCCCTCTAGCAATTCCTTTGATAATGTTCATACGCTTTGTCCAATCAAGTAGCATGCTTTGTGTCTTATCTAGATGAAGGTGCAGTTATTTTTAGTTTCTATGAATGCTTAATTCTTAGAAGTTAAATTAATGGCATTTATGTGAGTCTGACCGAATATATATGAGTCTAAGCTTCTGTTTGGCATGTACTCATAGATCAACAAATTTTCGTCTCCCTGTATGCTGCATCCGAGGAGTTTAACAAGATTTCGGTGCTGAAGTTTTGAAATGTAAATGACTTCATTCTTGAACTCAACAAGCCCTTGGTTTGAAGTCTTAGATAAACGTTTAACTGCAATCTGGAGTCCTTCTTCTAACATACCCTGGTTATCATCAACAGTTGCCATGTCAAAAACAATAGAAACAGTGAAGATGAATTTCAACCATATCTTTTTTTATAAGTAGAATACTTATACTTCATGGCCTGTATTTCTTTGTTTTACGTACAGAATCTCAATATACAATTTTGAGTGTTATTGAACTCCGAAACCTCTGTTGGAATCACATTGTATTGTACCTTATAAACTGATCCAAATCCACCTTCTCCAATTTTATTGTCTAGCGAAAAACTAGCAGTAGCTTTAGCTATTGTAGAAAAGCTAAATAATGGTAGCTCCATGGAATCTCTCTGACTTTCACCAACATGTAAGAATTCGCCTGCACATAAGAATTAAAAGAATTTACTTCAAGAATTCTATTACACCTAAATATTCAACTTACTTATGTTGAGATTAATTAGTCTCCTATTGAATATTTGTTACAACCAACTGTAAACTAATGAACAAAATAGTATTACGGTTTCAATATTGAATCATAGGAGTACAAACTAAAAGAAAGAGAAGTACAATATAAATAGGAAAGCTAAAAAGATTAAACCTAGCTATATGGCTAAAGGGCCAAACAGCGCAAAGGCCTAATAACTTTATTATGCCAACCCCCCCCCCCCCCCCCCCCCAATTAAACTTATAATGTGACACTAATGATCATTGAGAGTTTGTTCAGACATAAAATGAAACCAAGGAGCAGTCAAGGATTTCATAAATGTATCAGTAATATTCATTGTGGATGGGACATGCGGAAGAGAAATAGTCTCCTGCTGAAAATGTTGATGAATAAAATGACAATCAATCTCAATATATTTTGTCCCCTCATGAAACAACAAATTTTGTAGATGAACGAGAGACAACATATTCGTTCTTACTTTTCCACGAAATCAACGAATCTCCAAGAAAGATACAATACCGAGTAATGGACTTGTCATCATAAACATTGTTGTCTGAGTTTGCATCCCTATAAGCACACAACTCAAGAGAGGAAGTAGAAGGAAATACCAAACTGTGAAACAAAGTACCACAAAGTATCTCAAAATACAAAGAATAGCTCCCTAATGAACCGTGAATGGAGTGGTAACAAAATGGCTAACCACTTGAAGTATATGAGCAATATCTCATCTAGTAACGGTAAGAAAGATCAAACTCCACAAAATGGTACTATAAAGGCTCATATCTGACAAAAGAACACCGTTGGTTGGAGAATACTTCGCATTACTATGTAGAGGGGTATCAAGTATTTTGTTATCCGAAAATCGAGCAAGTTCAAACAAATATGAGATATACTTTGTCACAGAAAAAAGATAACCCTTTGTATATTGAGCAAATTCAATACCTAAGAAATAACGCAATAAACTCAAGTCTTTTCAAAGCAAAAGGGCTAGCCAAATCACACTTCAAGGATTCTATACCATCATGATCATCACCAACAATAATAACCATATCATTAACATATAAGGAAAGAAGGATCCGACCTACACTTGTACATTTAGCAAACAATGCAGAATCATGGCAACTAGGTTGAAAACCATGGGAAGTAATTATTGTAGAAAATTTCTCAAACCAAGACCATGCAATGCTTTCTGAAGCCGAGAAACTTCACCTGACTGACTGGTGAACAACACCTAAAAGAGGAGACATGTAAACATCCTCATGAACATCACGATTCAAGAATACATATTTGACATCCATTTGATAAATATTCAATTGTCGAATAGAAGAAACAATAATCAAAGTGCAAACAACTGTCATTTTTTCAACCGGAGAAAATGTCTCTTCATAATACATACCATATTCTTGTGAGTATCCAATTGCAACAAATCTAACTTTTAACTTTCAATAGACCCATCAAACATGGTTTTGATCTTATATGCCAATGACAACCAATTTTGTGTTTTGCAGGTGGGAGCGGAACTAAATTTCATGTATGAGTCTAATAAAGAGCTACAAGTTCCTCAACTACAACATTTTGCCAAAAAGGATTAGGGATGGACACTTTAAAGGATGTTGGTTCTAAGAGACGATGTATATTCCCAATAATGGAGGAAAAGGATCGTGATTCAGAGGAATATACAAATTATGGAAGCTTGGTACACTTTTGAGTACGAGTAGGTCTTTATGATGGGGGTTCTTAGGTAGGTGGAGGTTCTTGAGCAACAACTGATAGGGGTTCTTGAATAATAGTAGGTGTGGGATCAGAAGTTGAAGGGGTAGATGAAGTAGCAGAAGCATCTGACTAAACGTTATCATTTTAAATGCTAAATGGATCAATAACCCGAAGTTCCGACTGAGTCACATTATGTGACTGAACAAGAATGTTATAGAAAGGAATGTTTTCTAGAGTGGTGACATGTCGAGGAACATAAAATTTTTTACTTGTCAGATCATAACATCAATAACCTTTTCAACCAATACCATACCCCAAGAATAAACATAGAGCATATTTTCGAGACAACTTGGTTCGCTCAGCGTGAGGTCGTAAAACAAAGCATGTACACCCAAATACACATAATGAAGAATAATCAAGAAGTTTTCCATATAGGTTTTCATAAGGAGACATCCCATTATTTTGTGTAGTAGGAATTCGATTAATGATATATGTAGCGGTAAGAACAAATTCTCCTCAAAATATACTAGGAAGCTGAGAGGTTAAAAGCAAGGATCATGCAATTTCAACAAGGTGACGATGTTTTCTTTCAATAATAACATTTTTCTAAAGGATATATATACATGATAATCGATGCATAGTGCCATCGGATACTAGTATTTAACCAAAATCATTAGAAGTATATTTGCCTCCTAAATCATGACAGAAACATTTTCTAACATCAAAGTGTTGAATCTTGACTATGGATCTAAATTTGATATATATTGTGAAAAATTCAGATATGTGTTTCATAACATAAACCTGCGTATAATGAGTGTAGAGGTCTATAAAGGAAACATATTAAGTGGATCCTCCTTTAGAGGAAACGGGTGAGGGACCCCACACATTAGAATGCATATATCAAATGAAACAGCAAAGCGAGTGACACTTTTATTAAATGGTAGAGCATAAAATTTTGCTAGTTTGTAACCATAACAATCAGAAATATCATGACTTTCCAAACGACCTAAAACACCAGTAGAGGCTAAAAATGTAAACGAGAAGTTGAGACATGTCCCAAATGTGAATTGCAAAGTCCAAATTAAGAAGACGAATCACTCAAATGGAAAGAAGACAAGTAAGCACTATTGGAAACAACATCCGACAAATCAACACTACTGACAACGACATAATTCATTTTAAATTGGTCGAACAAATATAGTTCTCCTAACTTATGGCCGATTCCGATCACACTCTAGGAGTGAGAATCAAGAAAAGAACAAAGAGAATCAAAAAAGAAAACCCAACAATTAGATTTACACAACTAACTAAGGCAAGATTTAAAGAAAGTGTGAAAATATAATAGACATCATTAAGGGATATAACACACACACACACACACACACACACACACACACACACACATATATATATATATATATATATATATATATATATATATATATATATATATATATATATATATATATATAGGGAAAGGTTATATGGAAAATAAAGAATTAGGGAAACACATGTTGGAACCAATAAAAGAATGACAACACATCACTTTGGAATAACTACATAAATAACTTCCATAATACATTGCTTATGAATAAAGAAATGGACACGTGTCACTTAATCATTGGTTCTAACATATGTTGCCCTAATTAATCATTTTCCATTGAACCTAAACCTATATATATATATATATATATATATATATATATATATATATATATATATATATATATATATATATATAATGAGATGGACCATAGTCCAAGATCCATAAAAATGAAGGAATACTTGAAGTACCGGATGAGAAAAGACTTGAATGAGATGTAGATGCAGGCATAATTACAAAATTAGGAGGAAGGAACTGAACTCCTTACAGAGTTAAGTATCCGATACAAAAGATGATGTGGTAGCATGAGTATTAGTTTCTAATGTGGGGTGAAACGATCTAGATGATCTATCTTGTTGCTATTTTGACTTGTTCAATAACAATGGGCACTGATACTTCCCGTGGTTCTTCTGTGTGCAATAAGCACATTCATAAAAATTAACTCGTCGACTGGTCTATCCTTTGGATCCATACCGATAGTAAACAACCAAACTATAATCCCAAAGTAACAATAAACGAACAATTCAAACCGTCGAAACCAATAACGAATAGCAATAGTCAAACGGAACAAAGAAACCTAAAAACTGACAAATATGTTAAATAACCAAACAAACTAAACTATGAACAATAACTAAAACAGAAAAAAGATGCTTTCAGTCAAAAAAATTGTGGCGTGATAACAAATTCACTACGATATATGTATGAAACAATACTCTCAACTTAAATCGCGGTGCGAATATAAAATCATGGCAAGATATTGACGAATAGGTTAATTTTGTGGCGGCAGAACAGTAGAACCTAATTCGGGGCGTGAAAAACGACGAAAAACCCCAAAATCAAATGAATACCAACGATAATTGGAACCCTTGAACAATACAGACAAATCAAAATAAACCAAATACACTTGCAGATTAGAAGACATAACAAATCGTCAAAATACTGCTAGGGTCGCATTATTGAACCATAAAAGAGAATATTCGATTTGTATTTTTCAGAAAAAAAAAAATACAAAAAAAACAAACAAACAAACAAACAAAATCTGACCATCGAATTTGTCAGTATTAACTCTTTCATCTTCAACCATAGCTCTAGCTCTAATACCATTTTGTTAGGAATCAAAAATCACTTGTAAAGAATCGGAAGAGCTCTTATAACACTTGCTATGCTCTAATAACGATTTGTTGAAATTTAGCAAAAGAGTTAACCACATCAGAAGAAATGATAAACGAACTTTGGAGAAACTTGTGAAATAAAACTTTTGAAAAAGTATAAAATCAAAACAAATATTTAATGTGGTTCGGTCACTCTGACTTACATTCACGAGCGAGAGAGAGAGAGAGAGAGAGAGAGAGAGAGAGAGAGAGAGAGAGAGAGAGAGAGAGAGTTTTATTAAACCTCCCCAGAACAATTATAAAGGTTGCACCTCATTAGATCTCTCAAAGCAAAAAAATATCTCTTGCTAATAACTAATAAACTGCTCTAAAGGATGTGGTTTCAACCTCACGATGATTTCGTTTTTTGGAATTTTTATGCAAGAATGTTGATGGAGATGTGTGCCTATTTAAGGAAATCATGGGAAACCTAATTTTGGGTGGCCATACCCATCTATAATTAGCCCATGAAGGGGTGCTATAATTTTTAGCCAATCACAGAATGTCATGTAGTTGTTTCCTCCTTCATGATAGAGTTTTCTCTCACCCACATAGCTTTCTGCCACCAAACAGAGTTTTCTCTCACCGACAGAGTTTCTATCAAGACTCCACACCCCAACACACACTGACAGGGATATGTCACCCATGACTTACATACAGAGGGAAAGAAAAATGAAGACTATAAGATTGCAAACACAAAGATGTGGATTTGATAACTTACGAATTAGACGGTCTAAATCACTCGAAGGAGTCTATAACCGTGTGATCGTTATAACAAACCAAATGAGATTAAATGGTGAAGAATTCGATGATAATAGAATTGTGGAAAAGATATTTAGAGGTCTAAGTTGAAGATTTTTATTGTATGGTTGTGGCAATAGACGAATCAAAGGATCTATCAACCCTTTACCTAGAAAGTTTGCTGAGAACTCTACAATCCCTTGAGTTGCATATGAAGCATTCCAATCACAAATCAAAATGAAATTCAATTCAAATTAATCATAATAGAAAAATATAGTTCAATACATATCGATTGAAGGCAAACGGACAAGGACGAGTGCCCACGGTTGATCGATGTTATCACCCTTCAGCAGCATCAGGTCAGTCGCTCAACAGCTTCTTTGCTGCTGCATTGCATTACGATCATACCTTCAGGTTCTTTCATTGGTTTGCTACTCATCCGTTTTCTTATAGTAGTGTTCCATTCGTGTTGGGTAAATCACGTGCCCGGGGTTGATATTGGTGTGTGTATTTTATTCGTGTGGTGTTGGTGTCAAATCATCGAGTTGTTGAAAAGAGGGAGGGGCAATATAATATTCAGTTGAGTTTGAAGTTTAAGTGATATCCTTTCAATGCTCTTTGACATGATGGTGCTATTTTAATCTGCGCTTAAAGCTCTCTGAATGAATTATCACATGGTGGAGGCAAGCACTTCAAGTTATAGGTGCTTGACTACGATCGAAATACTCTGTTTTACCCTGCTACTGAAAATGCATACTATTTCATAATTTTGGAAATAGAGGATTTTGTCTAAACCTAACGGATTCAAGATTTCGAGATTTGTTTATGTGTTACTGTTGGGTTCAAAGACACTCGGGTCAGCCTAGAAGATCTTATGCTACAGTTTGGAATTCTCTTATCTTTAAGCGTCGTCAATGCAAGGCTTCAAGAAAACTCACAATGAAGGAGACTATAGAACGGGTGAGAGTGGGGATCTAAAGAAGGCAAATGATGAACATAACAATTTAATATAGAAAGGTTGAAAATAACAATGTAAACTAGTAGATTGATGTAATGGGAGCATATATTACAATGTAACTTAGGATCATTAATTTGTAGTTGTGTATTTTTCTTACCTTGCCTCATTGATTGTGGATCACGCCTTTTTCTACATGCAAAAAGGAACCATGTAGAGCCCAAGCCTATCAGAAGAACCCCAAGAAAAACTACTGGTAAGATGATTTTAAGGTTTGCTCTCTCCTTATTCTCTGAAACTGGTTGAGCTGTAGTAACTAGTAAGAATCATAAAATAAGTAATTTTACATGGTGAGATTCATACATCTATTTGAATAAATATCAAGGAATATTTTTGTGAAGAGATGGTTACCTATTTCTATTTCTGAGGAAGCCATTCTTACAAAGATATCCTGACCACCATTGCCATCAGGTATCTCTCTCATGTCCAAAAGTTCACCGAACCAAAGCAAGCACCCACTTCCTCCCTCTCTAATGTCTATATTTGCATACGCCATACAAGTACAATTCATGAAGCATTTTTCTCTACATTCATTCAGACTCATGCTTATGTTAAACCATGAAGACTCTGTATCAGGCAACTTCACATTAGAGTACCTGATAAACCCATCGGTTCCATTTTTGCAATCCAATGGTGTTCGTCTCACACAACCACCCGACCAATCTGTTATCTCCCATCCATTCTCGTTTCTGGGCACGAATCTTATCGCATCTAAACAAGAACATCTTTGTGAGGTTAGAACACTGCATGTTCCATAACCATAACAGATGTTGTACCCATCACAGAAATCTCTTTGTAACTGAAAGAACATCTGCCATTTATTCACGTCATTAACCCACACCCAACGTTCTAGCTGGCCAGATGAATTCAAGACGAGCCTTGAGATAACAGAACTATTGAGAAGAGAATAACTGTAATACGCCTCTGATTCATTAATAACCATATCTCCTGTAATGATGTTCCTAGTGGAAGCAGAATCTCCGCTAAACCAAACATCATTCCATGGTCCACCTCGGAACTTGACTGTTGTGCCTTGTTTTAGTATGATCTGAGGATAGCCGCTTGTGTCAGCGCTCCATGTGAATTCACCTGGAGCTGGATCTTGATTACTCTTCCATTGCGACAAGGTCCATTCCTTACCCGTTAAGAAATTTCTTCCTACTTTCATGCCAGGTAGAAGAGTATCAGTTGGATAGTCAAAACTCTGCCATAGAATCTTCTCTTCTATTGTTTCTCTTACAACTAGATTTCCATTGTCTTCAAGGTGTACAGTTACGTTACCTGATGAGGTTGTATTGGTTGACCAGATTACATCATTTGTATCGTTCCCTTTCATGAGGACGAGATTTCCTGGAGAGACGATCCTCAGTTTGCCGGATGATGAACCATTGACTGGGAAGTCTCTGTTGGCAACCCAAACCACTGTTTCAACAGAGATTTTCTTGTAAGAAATACCAACGTATTTGTTCTCAGAGCTTCCTGGCCTGAAAAACCCAAGTTTAAAAATTCCGGCCGGGGAGACCAACGTGTCTGCTTCTGTCAAGAACCTTGAATCTGAAATCATGTCAATTTCAGCGGTGTAAACTTTCTGAATGTGCAGTGAAACAAATAAAACAACAAATAAAGTTGCTTTCTCCATTGAAAGTCTTTCGGTTGAGCTAATCATTCTCCTCTGCCTTGTGTTTTGTTACTATCTATAATTCTCTATACTCCAATGGAGGTATTACATTTTTGAGTTTTAAATCGGGAAATGGGTTAGTCAAAGTCTGATGGTCGATATCTTGTTTGAATATCTAGAAGACATAATTAAATAAACAATGAAATAAAAGTATTAACAACCCAATATTATTATATAGGAATAGGAATGTCGACGCAGAAGTCTTAAATTTTATCAATCGTTAAGGGCTTTATCTCGAATCCATTTTTATGTTTATGTGGTGTACCACGTCAGCATTGACCGAGTATTTTGGCTCACTTGGCGGCCTACATGGCATGCCATGTTTCCTTAGTTAAAAAGTATGTCTCTTTTACTTGAATGTGTTTCTTTTACTTAGGCCATCCGCTATACTCTCCACGACCACGGTCGTGGAGAGCTTCCAGATCGATCACCACCACCCACCACAAAGCCATGGAGTACCCTCCACGACCACGAACAGAAGAACGAAGAGAGAGAGACAGAGGCAGAAGAAGAAGAGTTGAGAGAAGAAGAAGCCTCGATTGGGCGTTGTCGTTCATTTTCCCTACCACAAACCACCACGAAAACGCCCCACCACGGTAGGCCGGGGTGGTGTGCACGAACAACGCTCATGGCCACATTGGCCACAAGCCTCTTCATCGTTGGTATTCCAGAAAGCCTTAGAAAAAAAATAAGGCTGAGGGGAAGTAAAAAGGCGAGTTGTATTCCAACCGCCACCTACCACATACAATTTTTAAAAAATATTTATATGATTAAAAACATATGTATACATTTTGAAAGCGAATGCATACCTTTAAGAACATACTCCTATTCAATAATAAATATATTTATTTGTATTTAATAGATATAAATATCTATTTACTTTGTAAAAAAACATCATATATAAATATTGTTTTAAAGATTTAAAAAAAATTCAAAATATAAATAAGTCTCTTAAATGTAAAAATATATTATTATTATTATTATTATTGTTATTATTATTATTATTATTGGAAGTATAAATACTTATATTTATGTTTTGTTTAGAAGTATAAATATGTATACACACATATTTTTAAAGATTTAAATATGATTTTAAAGATAAAAATAAGGTTTTATAAATATCTTTTAAATGTATAAATACATTTTAAAAGATATGAATAAATATTTAAAGGTATAAATATGCCTGTATAACTAAACTTATCTACACATTATAAAACATCTTTATACATTTTCAAGGTATAGATATGATTATAAAAATATAAATATATTTTACTTTTTCATGGAGTCGTAAATCAAAAACGTGGTATGCTTGCTATTCGTGGCGTGTTTTCAAATGGGGATTGGATTGATAATCCGGTTTATGTTAAAACAAGCTTTTCAATCACTTTGTTGATCGATTTTCTTCTCCTACTTCTTCTCAGTTTGTGGTGGATTTTGAGTTCCTGAAAAAACTTTCTTTGGGCCAGGGTGTTTTTTGGAAGCTGATATTTCGATTGATGAGGTGAAGGCTGAGATTATGGAGGATATTGTTGTTCAGATGGTTATTAATTTCTTCTCCTATTATGGAGGATATTGTTGTTCAGATGGAGGATATTGTTGTTCAGGTGGATTTTGAGTTCCTGAAAAAACTTTCTTCTCCTATTTTGTTTTTTTTTAAATATTGACATATTGTGGAGGATATTGTTGTTCAGATGGTTATTAATTTCTTCTCTTCTATGGAGTTTCCTAAAGGTTGTAATCCCTCTTTCATTACATTAATTCCTAAAGTCTTGGATGCTAAGTTTGTGAAGGATTTTTGACCCATCAGTCTTATTGGATGTCAATATGAGATTGTTAGTAAGATTCTTGCCAACCGTCTTTCTTCTGTTATTGGTGATTTTCGACCCATCGATCGTTGATCTTGAGTGAGATTATTTCTTGGTGTAAAAGCAAGAAGAAAAAAGCTATGGTTTTCATGATGGATTTTGAAAAAGCTTACGATTCTATGAGATGAGATTTTCTTGATGATATTCTTCTCAAGTTCGGGTTTAGTATTCAATGGAGGAAGTGTATTCAGGGCTGCCTCAAGTCTTCTATGGGATCGGTCTTGGTCAATGGTAGTCCACTTGAAGAGTTTAGAAATACAAGATTCTTGGGATTGGTGTTACGGGGTTACGGTAAGGAGATCCTTTCTCGTCGTTTTTTGTTTATTCAGGTAGTTCTTCATATTTCTTTTATGAGAGTTGTGTCTTATGGAGTTTTTACTGAGTTAAATATTAGGTCCTTCGACCCAATATTTATACCTCATCTTTTTTATGTTAAGGTTGCAGTGTTCATTGGCTAGTGGTGTGACTCTAATCATCAAAATATTGTCAATATCCTTTAATGTTTCATTATGGCTTCTTGTCTTAGAACTGATATTTAGAAATACAGGATTCTTGGGATTGGTGTTAGTTTTGATGAGGTGGTTTTGGTAGCTGCAAGGATTGGGTGTGCTGTTATAAAGTTACCGTTTACGTTTCTGGCATTCATGTGGGAGGCTCTATGTCTCCGTTACATTCTTGGAGTGATGTCATTCAAGAGGTGTCTGATTGCTTATCTAAATGGAGACTTAAAACTTTATCCATTGGTAGTAGATTGACCTTGTTGACGTCAGTGTTGGGCTCGGTTCCTACCTTTTACTTATCTCTTTTCAAGTCCCCGACGGGTATTCTCGTTAAGTTGGAATCATTAAGTAGGAATATCTTCTTTAGTGCCAAGGAAGGAAAGAAAAAGTAGGCTAGGGTTAGTTGGGACAAGGTCATGGTTTTTACGAATTATCTGGGTATTGGAGTTAACAGTTTTTTCTTACGAATCGTGTTCTTCTTTCTAAATGGGTGTGGTGTAACATCCTGTTTCGGATCGTAGGGCTTCTCATCACCTTTCTGTAGATATGAGGTTCATTGGAAACGGAGTTATATTGAGGAATCTATGGAAGTTTGAAGTTTTTTCAAGATAGGTACCTTATTTGAGAAGGGTGGAAGTTGAGTATGTTTGGTGTACGTGTGAGTACGCTTAGCGTATTCATGTGCGTGACTTTTAAGCGGACCCACCTAGTATGATGGGCGTACCAGAGGGTACGCTGGGCGTACAAGGCACAGAGTGACAACCCGAAATGGGGGGTGTCCCTATATAAAGAATAACATGGCCTCATTCCTAGCCACCATCCTCAAACAATCAACCCTCTCAAACCCTAAACCTCATTCTTTAGCTTGTGTGCGTCCATTTGAGAGCATTTAAGCGATTTTGTGTGTTCTTGGAGTGAAGAAGGATCTTTAAAGAAGAAGGAGTGGGAGTCTAGGCTATATTTGAGAGCATTTCAGGTTCTTCTCAGCATCGCGGGAATGCGAGGGCTTGATTATACACACCAGAGAAAGAGATATGTTTTGAGGATCCTGGATTATTACTCAAACAATTATGGAGTTGCGTTTTGTAAATTAAATAAATGGGATTTTTGTGAAATGTGTTATGAGAATTAAGTGATTTTAAAATGAAATTTTTGTTTGAAATTTTACGGTGTTACAAGTTGGTATCAGAGCCTTGGTTTGACGGATTCAGATACATCGTCGGGTATATCTGGACTCAAACTGAGGATTTGAGAAAAAAATTTCAAAAGAAATGATTTTTCTAAAACGAGCAAGAGTTTGTAAGAGAAAAATGAGAAGGTGCAGTGTGTACAATCAGCCAAAGCCCGAATGGTGATTTCCCAAAATACCCTTACTTATTTGTATTTTGAGTTATTATTGAGATATTAGTGATGCATGCTAGAAGATAGGCTAGGTATTTCATATTTTAGGGCTAGAGTTGCCTGATTTGTGATGCCTTAGCCTAAGATTTTTTGCTATCTGTGACGTGCTGTCACACCCCCAAACCGGAACGGCGGAAACGTTCGGGGGCGGATGACTTCATGTGGTAACGTAACAAATGAATACATAGTGAAGAAAGCAATACAACAATCATATATATAATTGAAAGTTTACATTGTTAAAAGGTACATGTTCAAAACCAATTACAATATGATGCCAAAATATGAATTTAAACTGGCGCCGCAGCGTCCCTTCTTCAAAAGCTGTTTATTACCTGTAATTACTGAATCCCTGGGACATACAAGTAGTTTTGAAAGACTAGATCAGCATTTAAGCTGATGAGTTTCATAAGTATTAAATGACAATGTTTGTATGAAATGAAATGTTTTGTTCTTGTTTGTTTGCTTCTAGAAAATCCTATATTTTCTACTAGTATAAATGTAACCTTCTCTCAAGACCAATGTTTGTTTCTAAAAATGTATGTAAGTATAAAATTTCCAATACGTCTGAAAAACCCCGTAAATCAATGTGTTTTCAATACTCCATGTGAGTTTTATAACCATGCTATTGACTAGAAATGCCTATACACAACGTTCTTCAGGCGTTGGAATGTTCTGACGTTTGTCACCCCAAATGGTGGACTGTAGCTAACAGTCAGGGCGCGGGTTGTCAAGCCCGTATAGATCTATACACAAACACCATGCTCCCCCTCCAAGGGATTCTGGTATATAATATAGGACTTGAAATGCGTACTCGAACATACGTGAAGTTGATGTCTCACAAAACTTAGTATAAAATAGATTTACGTATGAAAATGTTCGTTTGTTCTTGTATATGAAAGTAAACTTCTTGAAATAGTGTTTCTAGTATGTAAAAGTTTGTAATGCTCTCGTAAAACTATACCTAGTATAGTCTTCTAAAAATGTGTCTCGTTTGCATAATAATCCCTAGTAAAATGTTCACTTGTTATGAAAAGTGTAATTTTTGATGTAGAAGACAAGTTTGTAAACAAAACATATATATGTATATTTTCGATGTAGAAGACAAGTTTGTAAACAAAACATATATATGTATATGGTTATATATATGTATAAATTTTAAAAGATGATTTGGTATGTTTCGTAATTGTTGTTCATATTCTTACGTTTTTATTATAAACTTTGCATGAAATAATCCTTAAGTTTGATACTAAAGACCTTTTTGTACTTATTACTTTTGTAAAAATGGTAATTAAACATATTTAAATGATTGTGTTTTAACTTCCTTAATGTATAAACATTGCTCAAAAATGTTAGAAGGTGTTAATAAATCTATAAACCACTTTTGACAGTTTTACCCTTTATTGTCCCTATTTTTAGAAAACTCATAGAAAAATCATCGTAAGTCAAAAACTGAATCCGTCACCTCTGAAAGTTTATAAAATGAGTCTACGTTGTTCCTAATTTTTATTATGATTTTTAGTGGTCTCAAACTAGTGTGAAAATGAACATCTTCACAGACTGGTCCGAAATCACTTCTGAAATGACAGGCAGTTTTATAAAAATCGCCATAAATTGTAGAAAAATTGTATGAACGCGTGCGAGTAGTCCTTAGAAAGGTATAAACTTGAACTATTTTCATATTGTACAGTTTTGAAAGATATTAAGTTTAAGATGGTCAAAACAGTCCGTGAACAGGACTCAACTTTTCTGTAGAAAGCTGTCATTTAAATTTAAGTTATGTTTAGTGTTCTAACTTGTATTCCCCCCCCCCCCCCCCCCTTAAAACTTGAAGAAAACATGAAAATGTAGGGGTATGAACTCACCTTATGTGAATACTTGAAGAATGGAAGGTTGAAGATGAACTTTTGGTTGTTGGTTTGATGCTCCAAAACAGCCACTCTTTTGGCTATGTTGCTGTCACGAAAATTTCACAGCAAAAGAGCAAGAAAAAGGGTAGTTTACTCACTGTTTTGAATCAATAATTTTGAGTATCATAACAAGTAACTTCCAGGGGTATTTGGTGGTAAAAATATCAAGCAAAAAGGGAAGGTGTAGATGGGTGAAATGGTGGCTGAAACACAAAAGGGACAGCAGCCCTTTAGTTCATGGTTTTGATGGCTTTGGAAGGAAGTTCTTGTGCTTGAAAATGAGATGAAGGTTGAGAGTAATTCCATGAAGTATTGGCTGGTAAAATGAGGGTAAAATGAAGAGGAAATTTCGTGGATATGAAGGAGGAAAGAGTGGAAGAGGATAAGGGGACAAAACCTAGACTTGCTTGTGATGGGATGTGAGTTTAAGTGATGTGATCTTGTCTAGCCACTTGCTTGGGTGGTTGCTTAGAGATAGAGTTAGTTAACTAACTAACTACTAGTTATTTAGTTAGTTAGGAGTTCTAGTTAAGGAGAGGGAAGGTCTTAATCTCGAAAATTAGAAGAGGGATTAATAAGCATTCTTAGTAAAATGTCTTAAGTGATTAAGCACTTATTAGTTAAGTTGGCACATATCTCCACCAATTCTCTTATCTTAATTGATTTAGAAATCATATTCCTTACATGAAATCACTTAAATCATGACTCATTACTAGTCATTCACTAGATAATAATACATATGTACAAATACATACATGTATACTTAGTATAAAATAATAATGTAGTTTTTGTGTATTTGAACTTTAATGTTTATGTTTTATTCTTTTTATTCAAAAACACTTAAATACATTTTAATTATACCTTATAATAATTCATTTTATATTTTAATTTATTTAAATATAAAATTTATTGACCAATGTATAATTTCGTGACATTTAACCGGTTAACCATATCGTTAAACACGTTTTGTCACTTTGGTTCGTATATTTGTCAAATTTAGATCCTCCACATCTATTAAGCAAACGTTTTACATAGAACCTAACTTACTTATCAACTAGAGAAATGTTGATACAAAAATTAAGTTTGTTGCGTTTAAATGATGTTATATGCTAATTTTCACAAATCGGTGATGGTTCGTAGTCATACATCATAACGGAATTATCATTAGTTACTTGTTTTATATTTCACAAGAACTTTTTTAAATAAAAGAGGTTAAATTCCTTCGACCATTCTTGATAAAATACTCATATTGCTTAATAATCAAAACATAGCATCGTACGATCGTTCCTATTTTTACCAATTGTTACACGTGCCTTGAGTATATGCGTAGTAAGAGTATCCAACAAGAATCTTTTAGAGAGAACTTTGAGTAGAGGAGTAATCTAGGAGAGATACCTAGATGAGCATTAGAGGAGCCTACTGAGGGAGTAGATAGATACCCACAAGAGGTAGGGTTGCTTGAGTTCGATGATACCTTTTGAGTGTGAGTAGAGCAAGTGGAGTTGTAACCTAGAGTGGTTTTACGTGTTGGTGGAGATTATTCGATGCCCTAATGCTGCTTGCTTCGTGCTTTGCAGAACTCTTGATGATGGGAGTCAGCTACTAAGTGAATATGACGATATTCATGAGGTAGATGGCTGACATCATAAGGTGTTCTTCAGCAGCTGATGGCAGAGAAGTGTGAGAACCTAAGGAGAGCCTAGGGAGTGACCTTAGTTAGATGAGTACGTTGATAGAGGAGAGTGTTCGTTGGAGATCGACCAGGTATTACAGGATTGGTGATCGAGAAGGTTGAGCAGCTACTTAGGAAATCTGGGATGATCCGTGTGGAAAGTATGGGTAGATGTGGCAGGTAGTATGGGCTCATACTACTGAAAGCAGAGGACCATACTCGAAACAGGGAGAATTCCATGAGTTCTAAGTAGCAGATTGAGAGGTGATCGCATGGTTTGAGTACCATGATTCGTGGCGGTTAGTGCTTCTGATTTTACCAGTTATTCAGTTGTGATTGATTAGACTGAGAACATATATGATAGAGTGTGGGGGCCAGAGGTCCATGTCGAACTAGTTTTAATGGAGCATACATTGAGAGGGAAAACGAGTTAGTTTCCAAGAGATTTTATTAGTGAGATGCCAGTTGGAGTCGCAAGACTTAGGGATGAGTAGAGATGATGCTTATTGGAGGATCGTGGTCTGAGTTAAGCAATTGACCGATAATGAAACGTCACCTTCTATGACAAGATTTGTAATGTCCCCGTTTCCTGAGATAAGCAAAAGAGATAGCGAGCTTCCGGTTTTAGAGTTTGGAGGTAAACCCCGTGGGGTAGCATAGGGTTGCAACCTTGTCACCAGAGTATTTGGGAAGTATGTTTGTTGCGAGGTATTTCTTATACCATAATAGAGTCATTAGTGGGACTAAGATGGAAGAGAACAACGAGGTGCCTTATTGAGGGAGGCCTACTTTTAGCAGCAGTTCCAAGTGATTGAGAGGAGTATATCGGGACGGTGGCCCTTGTTGTCTACATTGTGTATCGATTGTGAGAGTGAGGTCTTGAGCTCTTATTATGATTTCCGGTGATGGGAGGCTGGTCGAGGAATCAGAGGCGAGGTGCGTGATAGTGCATTATTTCCAGATTGAGAGTTAGGACTAATTCAGAACAGTTGGGGTATCCGGCGCGCGTGTCGGTTTGAGGCTTTGAGATGACTAGAGGCAGTCACGTTGGGAGGATGTTGAGATTTTTGTCTGCGTTATGGGATATTTGGTTTCCATCGGGAAGATCATTGAACTGATTACGTGGTACGTTCCAATAGTCATGTCTTATATACCTGGTGAAACAGTCTATGGAGTGGATTGTTGGTATGCCAATTGGTTATGGTTCGAACCCTGAATGGGGCAGAACTGGGTATTCTATTGAGAGGATTAGTGATCCGTTTAGGCACGGTTAGAGAACTGGGTATGGAGATCTGTGGTGCGGAGAAATGAGACCTAGGTTATTGGTGGATGAGGCAAGGTGCAAGGCGAGATGATGTATGTTTGTGTGCTTAAGAAGGATGAGTGAATCCACAGTAGGTGGTCGTTGGTCCTAGAATTTACTGTGGCCAAGGATTTTCAGGTTTGCAAATGTTGAGTTCGAGGTAGTTGGGTCGCTGAGTTCAGGGTGCAATAGATGAGACTTGTGGGTATAGGTATAGATTGTGATCTATACTCTAGGAGGGCAGGAGTTGATTTGTTAACCAAATTCAAAGTCGGTATGAGTAGTTTCGTATAGGTGGTGATCAGTAGAGGATGGAGCTTTGGATTTTCGTCAACGTGTTTTCAGTCATTGATGATTCCTCTGTGTGTCAATTGGTAAGATGGGAGTATTTCAAGGTTTCGAGTTGCGTGAGTGGAAGATCAGTGGTTGAGGCAAGACATCGTGAGATATTGTGATGGTGTACCGAGGTACCTGAGTATGATCTCCTAATTTTAGGTCATGTTGAGACTCGAGTTGTGAGATGGCGAGTGGAGTACCGAGTGACTTTTGCTCTAGTGTGAACCCATCAATTAATTGTCACCTGAGTGGGACTGTCTAAGGGTGTATATGTGCTCAGACAAGTGCCTTGCCTACGAGAACTTACATCAGGAGTGGTGGTGCATAACTTGGGTGGGTGTAAGCACCTATCTATGTTGAGCTGCAGAGCATGAGTTGGTGAACTCAGTGTAGTGATGACTAGATGATGAGATTATGGGGTGATAAGAGAGCAAGTGGATCCGAGTGGGAGTAATCGGTTGGGATTATCAGGAAAAACCATGGAGTGAGCCCGTGGTGATTTAGTGAGCGAAAGAGTATCGTGATACTACGGGGAGCCGTAGTATTCACTAGTGAGAGAGTGATGTGATACTGCGAGGAGTCGTAGTACTCACTAGTTAGCGAGTGAGTGTTGTGGTACTGCGGGGGGGGGGGGGGGGGGGGTAGTATTCGTTGGTTAGAGAGAGAGTGTTGAGATACTGCACGAATCCGTAGCATTCACGAGTCAGTGAGAGGGTGTCATAAGTCTACGGGGAGCCATAGAATTTATGAGTCAATAAAGGAGCTTCTTAAGACTAGGGGGGAACTATAGCACTCAGTAGTCGATAAGAGTAAATATTGTTCTACAGGGAGTTGTAGTATTCACTAGTCAGGGTATGACGTAGAGGAGTTCTTAGGCTTGGGTAGCCTTACCACTTGAGTCTTCAGCGGCCTGGTTGCCGGACCAAGGGCAAGACTGGGGTCTCCATGGCGGTTGGAAATTCTTATATCCCAGGTTGAGGAGGGATTATCGTGATCAAAAGTAATTTGAGAGATGGTGTATGCATAAATTCACGAATCACGGGTATGTGTTGAGTATCAGATTAGAAATGAGTGGTTCCAATTCTGTTGTTGAATCAGACTCTCGAGTTGAGTTTGGGAGAATTCGTGTATTGAGTAGGTGAGATGAGGTTTCAGATTCGTAGATGGGTTTCATTTTGAGGGGTATTGATCTCCATCTAATGTCTTAGACCGAGGTGGGTTAGTTCGTTGGTATGGGAAGAACCACAAGATGCATGGAACTAGTGAGTAGTAGACAACAGAGGTCGGAGGTGTGGCGACTTCAGTTGAGATTGTAGTATTCACTTGGGATAAAGCAAACTTCATGACTTGTGTGTCACAATGGACAGAGATAGTTATTGTGAGAAGGAAGCCAGTGAGACATTTTTTTTTTTGGTATGCAATGGGTAACCTTTAGATGTTCAACTATTGGGTCCGGAGCTGACCTGGTGCTCAGTGTTGAAGGGGATATTTGAGAGGAAGCTGGGACTTATGTCTATAGATGTCAGAGGATACTTCCAAGCGAGCATGATCATTATCTTGTGTCTGAGGACCAAGTTTTGGAGGTTCATTCTTTCAGATGAGTTCTGATAGTTGTTCAGGCGGTGGGTCCTTGGTGGGATGTGACCTTTCCGTTCCTCTTGAGTTATGACCGGGATAGATTAGAGAATCAGAATTGGTAGAGTGTTCTTAGAGTCTGTGATTCGATGAGAGATTAACATGATGATATATTGTAAGGGTGGTTGTCACACCTCCAAACCAAAACAGCGGAAGCGCTCGGGGGCGGAGGACGTCATGTTTAGTATCATAACAATGCACAATAGTAAAACAAGCAACAACATCATCCATTGAATTGACTTTAGAAGTCAATTGAAACAAGTATGCCTTTGGATTGTATTGATTGACTTTACAAGATAGAAATTCTGGGTTGTCACAGTGGTTTGGCAGGGAGACAGACCACTAGAGTTTTCAAGTACTGGAGAGACAGATCGAGTACCACATCGGAAGGAGGGTCTGTCCTTCTTCGGGGTTGGGAGTTCCTTTTGGGTTCAGGTGTCTTTGGAAGAGATTGTTGTATGATATAAGGTCCTTTCGGTGGTGCTTCTCGGGTTATTGGGTTCAACCTAAGTGTTGATAAGGAGCGATTTTGAGAGCAAGATCTTATTCAAGTGGGGGAGAATTGTAACATCCTATTTCGGATCATTCGTGGTTAGAGATCGTGGGCTGTAACTCGGGCATGAGGAAGCCTCAGGGGATACGACAAGTTACTGGAAGTGTAGGGCTTCTCATCACCTTTCTGTGGATATAAGGTTCATTGGAAATGGAGTTATATCGAGGAATCTATGGAAGTTTGAAGTTTTGTCAGGATATGTCCCTTATTTGAGAAAATTGGCAGCTGAGTATGTTGGGCGTACGCGTGAGTACGCTTAGCTTACTCATGTGCGTGAATTTTAAGCGGAGCCACCTTGTACGTTGGCCGTACTAGAGGGTATGATAGGCGTACTAGGCATAGAGTGAAAACCTAAATGAGGGGGGTGTCCCTATATAAAGAATAAGATTGCCTCAGTCCTAGCCACCATCCTCAGACAATCAACCCTCTCAAACCCTAATCTGCGTTCTTGAACTTGTATGTGTGTCGATTTGAGAGCATTTAAGTGATTTTGTGTGTTCTTGCAATGAAGATGGAGCTTTGAAGAAGAAGGAGTGGGAGTCCATGCTATAGATCTGAGCATCTCTGTGTTGGGAGCTTCATTTGGAGGTAGAAAGCTCAAAGCTTTCTCACTCTTTTGTTTTGTGCATCATGTTAGACCATTTAAGGGTTTTGGTCCCAAAGTTGCATGCTTTATGAGAAAATGAGCTCTAGAGATTATGAGCAACTCCTTTGAGTGTCTCTAGGAGTATAGTGTCATAAAAATTGGGACTTGGAGTTTGAATCAACCCATGCATGAAATATGAGCATTTTGAGGTAAAAGAAAGAGACTTTTGGGTGTTTGTGACTTTATCAGCTATGCAAAGGCTTAAAGTCACATACTTTATGGAGTAAGAGCCTCTAGGGAGTTTAGATCTGTGATATGAGCTAAGGTCTTAACGGGTTAAGTCCAAGAAAGTGAGAAAAGCCATACTGGATGTACGCCAAGCGTAATCCTAGTACGCCCCGCATACTGGGTGGGTGTCCCCAATCAGATTTTGTGCATGCTTGTGTACGTTGACCGTACCAAGGGAGGTACACCCCGCATAACCTCGATGTGGGCTTTTTTTGGGCTAAATCTTATTTTGGGCCTTAAGGGTTTGGCCTTGATCTTTGGGCTTGTGTACTAGAGATTTTGAGCAGAGAAATATTATATATATGCCTTGGTCCCTTGTGTTGGGCTTGTCACATGGACTTGAGAGTTGGGCCTCGGGAGAGCCCATTCATTATTGGGCCTTGGTGGGCCCAATGAGGTTTAGGTTATTGATGGCCTAGTTAGTGGACTACCTTTAGACCTAAAGAGTGAGGTTTTGGACTTAGATCTTAATTAGGTAATTATGGATTTTGGTCCAGTGTTAGAGGCCGGTGCAACAACATCTATAGGAGCTATTCATCATCCAAGGTGAGTCTTCTCACTATAAGTTACGTAGAGTGATAACCTTTGTGTGACTAGAGGGTCTTATGTGTTTATATTGAGTATTGTGATATCCTGCATTATGTCTTTGTGATTTATGTTGTGTATTATTCTGAACTTATTGAGTTAGGACCGGAGGGTCCACCCGAATTTTGGGACCGGAGGGTCCACCCGAGTTTTGGGACCGGAGGGTCCCACCGAGACACATTAACCGGAGGGTCTTATCTGAGTATAACCACGAGAGGCTAATGAGATATGTGTGGTATTTTGGGGAACTCACTAATGTTCTTGCTTACCGTGTTATGTGATTTGTGTTTCAGGTTCTTCTCAAGATCGCGGGAAGGCGTCAGCTTGATTATACACACCAGAGAAAGAGTTATGTTTTGAGGATCCTAGATTATTACTCAAACAATTATGGAGTTTCATTTTGTAAATTAAATAAATAGGATTTTTGTGAAATGTGTTATGAGAATTATGTGAATTTAAAATGAAATATTTGTTTGAAAATTTACGGTGTTACATGTGGCGTTTTTTAAATGATTCAATGCTTTATGGGCTCGTCTTATCAAAGCTATTCATGGCTCTCACAGGAAGTTGCAATCTCGTGTCTATCCTTATAAGTCGATCTGGGTATATATAATTTGTCTATTTCTAATCTTCGAAACAAAGGTGTTGATTTACTTTCTAATTGTACGAAGATTGTTGGCAATCGGGATTTTCTAATTATACGAAGATGTCAGGTTGGATAATACCCCTCTTATGTCTAGGTTCTTTAGATTATTCTCTATGGAGAATTATAACGAAGTTATTGTTGCCGATAAATTTAGTAGCTCACTTTTTTCCTCTTTTAGAAGACTTCCTAGAGGCGGGACTGAGTTGGAGCAAAGTAATTCTCTTGTTGACTTTCTGAATATGGTTATCTTGTCTTCTGTTGCAGATAGATGGCCTTAGAGACTTTCTAGTAGCGGTTCTTTTTCACTAGTTTCTGCTAAGGCTCTAATTGACCACATATCACTAGATGGGTGCGTCTATTACCTCTTAAAGTGAATATTTTCAAATGGAAATTAGCTAGAGATTTTTTACCTACTAGTTTATTGCTTTCGAGAAGAGGAATGGATATTCCTTCCTTACAATGACCGTATTCTATTGTATTATGATGATTGGTTAATTTGGTTGTCCTGTCTTCGGATTAAGAAACTTAAAATGGAGTTTCTAGAAGTAGTTTGCTTAGTTGCTTGGTAGCATAGTTGGTCATTTAGAAATAAGATTCTCTTTGGTATCAATTTAACAAAGAAATCTGTTATTTTTGATGATATTGTTTTGCATTCCTTTTCTTGGTGTCAAAATAGGTTTAAAGGGTCATTTAGTTTGCCGAGTTGGCTTCATAGTCCTATGTTTGCTTTCATGTAATGCGTTTATTTTTATTTTGTTACTCTAGCTTCTTACTTGCTTGGTTTCTATAAATTTTCTTCGTTCTAAATAAATACATTTTAAAAGTAAAAAAATATGTTTTTAAATATACATGTATATTTTTAATGGTAGAAATATGTTTTTAATAATAATAATAATAATAATAATAATAATAATAATAATAACCGTTTAAAAAATAAAATAATACATAAATATATTAAGTATGAATTAATTTCAACATGATATTTAAAGACACGTATATAATATATAGATTTTTTTTTCATATAGTGTATAGAAATTTGTGATGTAGCCTGTGGAAAATCAACTATCTATAATAACATTATTTTCCCATGAATTGGCATTTGGCTAATAATTTCATTAATACAATGACTAGATTAGAATACAAAATAATACTTAGGCCTAAACTAATATACGTAGATACATGATGCACTAATACACCTGTAAAATCCGATTATCAGTTATTTCAAATTTAGCCCTTAACCTAATTATAGTTTGCACATTTGGTCCCATGTGGTTCATTTACGCATTTCACCCCGTACGATGGACGTACATGTGGGAATACAAAGTATACTCATGAGAACTGACTACAGAAGCCATGCTAGTACGTTGGGCGTACGTGTGGTACGTCAGGCGTACTAGCTTAGTATCAAAACCCTAATTTCAAGGGTTTGCTCTCCGAAATAATCCACCTTATTCCTCCCTTGGACATTCCTTATCGGCTACCTTCCCTAAAAAAACCCTAATCTCGAGTCTAAGCCTTGTTTGTGAGATTTCGGAGCTTATTAGTGATTTTTGGTGCTTATTTGTTGAAGAAGAAAGCTATGGAAGAAGGAGACATCGATGGTCCCAGTTGAGGAAGTGTATAGCTGACGAGACAACGATGGTTCCTTTGAAGGATATTCAGTTCGATGATCGCCTGAATTATATCGAGAAACCTGTGACAATTCTGGATCGAAGAGTAAAGACCTTGAAAAGAACGATAGTGAACTTGGTCAAAGTTCAGCGGCAACAGAGGAAAGGATTGGAGTGGACGTGGGAGGCCGAGTCTAAGACGCACAAGCTCTATCCTGATTTGTTTCCCGAGGATGACTTTAAGGGTGAATGTTGATTCTAGTAGGGAAGAATTATAACATCCAATTATTAGGTATTTCCATTTTAGCCCTTAACCTAATTGAAGTTTGCACATTTTGGTCCCAAGTGGTTGAGTTTCGCATTTCATCCAATATGTTGGGCGTACATGTTGGTACGCGTAGCTTACTCATGAAAACGGATCATAGAAGCCATGCTACTACGCAGGGCGTATGTATGGTACGCCAGGCATACTAGCTTAGTCTGAAACCCCAAATTTAAGGGTTTACTCTCTTATTTAATCCACCTTATGCCTCCCTTGGACATTCTTTATGAGCTACCTTCCCTCAAAAACCCTAATATTGAGTCTAAGCCTTTTTTGTGAGAGTTTGGAGCTTATTAGTGATTTTTGGTGCTTATTTGTTGAAGAAGAAGGCTATTGAAGAAAAAGGTGTTACTTGTAAGCTTATAGATCTATAAACTACTCCTCCTTGTGCATCTTTTGAAGGTATAAAGTCTATACCTTCATGTATTTCCTTTTTTTTTTATCTCCATAGATGAGTTTTTATGAGTTTTTTCCAATGTTTGGACCTTTGTGATTATGAGGCACTCCAAAGCATAGTAGTTGTCCTTTCATGCATATTAGGTTTTTTAGATTCATAAAAATGTTTGCTTGATGGTCCTTTTCTAGTCATGCAAGAGTTTGGTGGTGTTGAGTGTGGATTAAGTTAGAGATTTACGGTTCAAGCTCTTTTCTAACATGCAAATGCTTAAAATTTTCGACTTTATGGATTAAGACGTTCTAAGAAGGTCAAATATGTGTTTGGATGCATGTCTTAATGATTAAGACAATATTGGAGTGGTTTTTGGGGTTAGACGGCGTATGCCCCATGTACTACTAGTAACACCCAGCGTAGCCAAGCGAGACCCCCATCCCGCTTAATTATTGAGTACGCCGCACGTAGGAAGAGTGTATGCTCCGTGTACGCGCTGGGTAGTTAAATTTTGCTGAATTTTGACCTTTTGGTCAAGGTTTAGGTTTTTGGACCATGGGATGGACAAAATGGTCTTTTTTGCCCTAAGGGACTTAGTGGTGGGATTTGGACTCGTGAGCTGAGTTGTAGACTTTTATTATTAATTAAGGATAATTATTGTGTTATTAGGCAGAGTCTGGTTACAGCAGTTCGGGTGTGAGATTTCTTTGTCATCGGTATCAGGTGAGTCTCCTCACTTATTCTTGCTTCTGTGGTAGAATAGTTGTATTTGTGATGAATAACTGGGTCTAACTATTATTTTGTATTATGTTATTTATGTGCGACTGAGACTATGGTTAGTCACTTGGGTTGTTGATAACCCATATGGCATGGGGTTTGGCCACTGGGGTTGCTGATAATCCTTAAAGTTTCTGATAACCCATAACTGTTTATTTATGATGTGTTTTATATGGTATCTTATGGAACTCACTAAGCTTCATGCTTAAAGTTGTTGATTATATGTGTTTCAAGTACTTCTAAGCATCGCGGGAAGGAGAAGGTCTGATTGTATATACTTGCTGGGAGATTTTTTATTGGAACATCTTAGACACTCTGATATTTTTGATGATGATTTGTATTTGACATTTATTTTTTTGTTGACTTGGTTTATGAACAATGTTTTGGTAATTTTACAAACGAAGATTTTGTTTTAAAATTTGAGGTGTTACAACACCCCCACAGTTTGAGCGGGAGGTTGAGTTCGAACACTCAAACTGAATCAAAACTCAGTAAACAAAGTAATCGGTAGACCTTTGTAAAGATGTCTGCATATTGAAGGTTGGATGGTACATTGTAACGTCCTATTTTCACAAACAAATATTTTCATTTTTATTAAGATAAAAACTTCCTAATTTATTAATCCATTAACTAAGAAAACCATTTATTCTAAATTACATTTATTAAAAACAGAGTATTGTAGAAACGTGGAATCTTCAATGTTGTTAATGAGTGTGTATAGTCTCGCCTTCGCCTCCCAGCAATAACCGATGATATTTGAAACCATAATCAACTGGGTAAGCATAAACCTTAGCGAGTTTCCCCCAAAATACCACCATATAAACAGGTCACATATATAATCAAACATGTTGGGTCCAGTCAACCATCAGGTTGGAATACCTTAGGCCCAGTCAACCTTCGAGTCCAGTCATCCTTAGGATGGAATACCCCAGGTTGGAATGTCAATATACAACAGGTCCAATCAGCCATCGGGCTAGAATACCCAGGGTTTGTTGGCCTACCGCCTCAACCCTACCTCTCTTCCAGAGTCGTCGTGCCTATAGCTTACATCCGGACTGCATCGAGTGTCTTGGCCTACTGCACAAACCAAGACCGCCTCAACCCAAACCAAACACAATATTTCAACATATAAACAATCAGGATCAAGTAGGCACATAATACATGCAAAAAGTAATCATACAACTCACTACTGCCTACTAATCCTCTCAAAACATATAGTCCCACTACCAGCTAGCCCCCATAGAATGCGTAACCATAAGTAACCAGAGGTGAGATAGCCACTCGAACAGATGGTCATACTCTAGAGCCACAACCAAATAAGGAACATGTAAGAGAGCCTTGACTAAGAGTTCTCAGGTTATCCTACAAGACCATTGACAGTCCCTAAGGGAACTCCATAGATGAAAACCAGCAAGCACAGATAACATACAATTCTACAGGTTATTACGACATAGCAGCATACTCGATACCAGAACACAGATCTAACAGATCCCTACAGCATAGCAGCATACTCAATACCAAAACACAAATATACCAAATTACTACAACATAGCAACATACTCAATACCAGGACACAGATCTAACAGATTACTACAGCATGGCAGCATACTAAATATCAACAATCCAAGGAATGCATGGTCATATATACTCAGAGGTGAGATAGTCACCCGGATAGGTGATCGTACTCTACAACCATAACCAAACATGGAATAGGTAAGAGAGATTAGATAAAGAGTCCGCATTCTATCCTACATCACTAAATATAGTCCCTAGGGCATCCCTCTACTAACAGATAACCAAAACTAATGGGTAAACATTTGTCACAACTAGGAAATTTTGATGCCTTGTAAACATTTAACAACGATAACAAATGTGAACCAACAACGTGAAAGCATGTATGATGCTTACTCACTAACAACAAAACATCCATCAAACGCTTTGTAAGAGCACATCAAATAGTCAACAAAGGTTTGGAAGTCCTAAAAATCCCGGTTTAAGTCCATTTTGGACTAGGATTTCCTTATTGGACCTAATGGACCAATAAGCTTCCAATTTAATTATCTTGAACATAGAACTCTCAAATGGGCCCTAATTGGACCCATATACATGAAACTTAATATTTTGGGCCTTATAAGCCTAAAATGAAATAGGTTATCTTTAATGGGCCTTATTGGACTATAACAAATTTAAATTATCCCTAATAGGTCATAAAAATCATTCTTTGATTGTTGTTGGGCCAAAAATCATCTAACTTAACCATAAAATGGGCTTACGCATACAAGGCCCAATTACTTTTCCTTCCCTTCTCCATTCTCGGCCCAAACCACAAAAGAAAGGAAGGGTTGACTTCCATTGCCACCTCTTTATTATCCCTAGGACTTTCATGCTTATAACTCATATTCCCATGCAACCATCTCATCAAAGTCTCTCTTCCCCTCTCTCTTTCTATCCTCGGCCGGAGACACAAGGGAACACACACACACCTCACAAAAAAAATATTCTCTCTAAACCACTCTCAAGATCATCTTCTTCTCCTTTGAAGATCTCGAAATTTTGGCTTGAAATCTAAGGATTTTCATCAAGTAGTTCACATCTTTGGTAAGTTATTTCTTTGATTCATAACATATTTTCTTCATTTTACCAACAATCTCCCTTATCTCATACAAAATCATGATCACTCTCTTAGAAATCATCTAAGTTCGAGATTTACCAAGAGGACTTGCTAGGATCGAAACTTTCTTCATTTTCTCTCTTCAAAACCAAAACTACAACTCAAGGTGAGCTTCATACCCCTCTATTTTCGGTTTTCATGTGTTTTATGGGGGAGAATACAAGAAAATGTGTAGATCTATGTGTATGTGTATGCTATGTGTGATTTTATGCATGTATGTGTATTTTTATGTGTTTTTGTGATAAACATGTAGCTAAAAAGGGGTGAATCTCGAGATCTATGATATGAGAAAGGAAACAAACATAATCTAAGTTATTTTACACTAAAGAAGTCAAGAATAATAACTTATAAGATTATGATAAACATATTTCAACATAAAAACCCATTTTTGGGCTTAAAATGTCAAATATACAAAACTAAGGTTAAAAATGGCCAAGTCACGATTTCTTAAGGGCCAAAAGAGTCAAAACAGTTTCCATAATTGTTTTTCTGAATAATAAAATTTACAAAGGACTTGAAATGTAAATTTTTAGCTTAATGGGCTAATTTTGGGCTTTTTGGCCTAATAAGCCTAAAATTGCAATGATAATTTAAGGGGCTGAAATGAAACTTTCTTCAAAACAGGGGATAAATAGCGTAATAAAACCATTTCAAGGGTTAAAAATGCTTTTCACTACCAAAAAGGATCAAAAATGTAAAGTTTTTAGACTTCGGGCCAAAACTGTAAAAGTTGTGAAAATAGGGTTTTAACCGAGAAATACCATTTTGGAAGGGCTGAATCTGTTAAAAAAATAAATTTTGGGTAAAAACTATCTTTTCAACAAAGTAGACGGAATTAGGACGATATTCAAGGTGGAGTAATCAATATTCATTCGATTTGACAATACAAAAATCAGTAATCACGGATACCTTTCAACATCGGAAAACATCGGGTTTTCCGGGGATCAATACTACTCGCTCAAAATTTCTATAACTACAATACAAAATACCCTTCATATATATGTTTTTGAAATCATTTATGCATCAACTTATGGATCTTCACACTTTGATAAATAAAAGTCTTTTCAGAAAATATCGGATTTTCTAGGTTTTACAAACTACACAAATCATTTTATCACAACATTGCTTATGAACTCACCAACATTTAATATGTTGACGTTTTTCCAAAATAACTTGTATTCTCAGGTAACAGGTAAGCGGAAGGGTAATATGAAGTAATGTTAGGATGTTATGTTGTTGAAAACACTCAAACAATTTATGTTATGAATGTGTAATGTTAAAACAATGTACTTGATGCGAACAATTCCAATTGTAATATATTAATGCATGGTGATGTTTATGTTATGATTCATGTATATTCATTGTGATGATATTCAATTAAAGTCACGCGAGCCCTCGGACGTTTCCGCCGTCTGGTTCGGGGGTGTGACAACATTGGTGCCTTCAACGCACGCATACAATAAGGCGAAACTCACCTCGATAGGGGCGTAGATAACCACTGTAGCAATGAAGGACTCTACCAGCTTCAACTCACATCCAATCATCTACATGAAGATGCTTGAGTCAATACCCGATCACATGTCATAGTCACTTGCAACAATGACCGCCTCATATAAAATGATGATTAGGGTTTCATATAAAATAACAATTAGGGTTAAGTAAGAACACTTAAACCATTAAGGACTTAATCACTTAAGGGTATGAAACATTTAGGTTTGACTTAGTCATTCTCGGATGAAATAATAATCCAATCAACTGCCCAAATACATGCCCAATCAATTTCCAAAATAGAGCTTCCATATTCTAGGGTTTTTACATAAAATGATAACTAGGGTTAGTGTTCCACACTTAACCCATTAAGGACTTAATCCATTAAGTCCAATATTACATTGAGTTAATTGTAGGGGCATTATTAAGTATAATTTAAAGTTTAATTAATAGCTTTAACGCAAGTTGCGACCATATAAATCATATGTGATTAGATACATATAATTACATGTAATTAAACACGAGACCAACTATTGAATCGAGTACACGAAAATAGTTTTTTTCCACATAATTTATATGTGACTAGATATATATAATCATCTGTGATTATATGTATTTATACATATATGATTTATGTGGACAATGTTAATTTTCACGTTTTCGATTCAATAGTTGGTCTCGTGTATTTACTCACATATGATTAGATGTATTTAATCACATATGATTTATATTGATAATATTAGTTTTCATGTTTCAATTCAATAGTTGTACTTAGTTATGTGTGATTTATGTGGATAAGCTTTGTTTTTGCGTTTTCGATTTGATAGTCGTTCTTGTATATTTAATCACATGTGATTATATTATTTAATCATACATGATTTATATGGACAAAATTGGTTTTTTTGTTCTTCATTTAATAGTTGTTCTTTTGTTTTTTAATCACATGTGATTATATGTATATAATCATATATATATATATATATATATATATATATATATATATATATATATATATATATATATATATATATATATATATATATATATATTACCGTACGCTAAATAGACTAATGTACTCTTATACTAATGTGTATAAATTATGTAAACAAAAAAACATACAAAAATAAAAACAAGTAGTATTTAAAATTCATATGCATATATATATATATATATATATATATATATATATATATATATATATATATATATATATATATATATATATATATATATATATATATATATTATTGAAAGTGTAAATATGATATAATAGAATGATGAAAGTAAAAGAATCAAATCTTAATGGTAAGAAAATCAAATATTACTTTCGTGAAGGTTTGTGAAAGTAAAAAGTTTGATCTATTTAAATTATCCTAAATAATTATTATATACGGGTAGTGGAGTGGCAGTGTCTATTTACCGGATTGAATTGATCATTAATGGTCATGAATAGTTACATCACACCTTTTGATTTTAATTTCTTTTTGATATAGAAGTATAATGCAGTGTACGATTTACACTCTTTAATTTAATAATCCTTTGAATTTTCGTTCATATTTAATAAACCTAATTCATATTTTAACATGACCTTCAAATTTGTATTATAAGAAAAAGGCATAAAGAGTCTTAGAAAAAGTCAATATAGATTTGAAGTTTCTAACCTCCTCATCCAAATACGCATAAAATTGACATATGAATTCCAACACAGACAACTATTTTCTCTTCCGGTGACACCTTCCTTTCTGGTGGCTCCCTCTTCCGGCAAATCTTTCTTCTTTGACGAAGTTGGAGACTCTAATCCATATTGCAACAACAACACTATGTTGTGAAGCAGAAATTAATGAAGTCGGAGTCTCAAATCCTCCACGAACTTTATCTTGTCAGTTTCTTGCAACTGCCTGACCTCCTCTACACCTCCTATGTACCTACCGCTAATGAAAACCCTATGCAAGGTTGGTTTGGTCTTTTCAATCTCTTCTTCATCGCCTACAGCCATGATGGTTACACCGGTAGTCCATCGGCAAATCTCGCTCATTGATCGAGAAACAAAATTCTTTTAAGATCGATTGAACGATGCAACAAGCCATAAATGTCGGTCGGACCACACAGAGGCTCGTAACGTATACCACCGCTCGCTTTTTTGCTCTCAAAAATGAAATCATGCGGTCAAAATTCCTTAATTTTACCTCTTCCATGATAATATTTGATTCCTGGATTCTTGATCTATCTTGCGGTGATCGGGAACAGGCCTTCAACTTCAAATAGATCTGGTGGCCTTCAACTTCAAATATAGATCCGGTGAGACTAGATATGGGAGGCGGTTCATACGAGAAGAGAAAGTGAAGCTCAGATGTGCAAGCATATTCAAAGAGAGCGAAAATCAGTGTTTCGACATGGGTTGGTGATGGTCCAGTGGCCGATGGGAAGTGGTTTGGTGGTCTTGGTTGAGCAGCTTCAAGGGGTGTGTTGTGTGATAAATTAATGTGGTCGGCGGGGGGGGGGGGGGGGTAATGTCCGAAAATACGACCCAAAATTTTTTGTTGTATTAATAATAAAAATCACATCATCGATAACATATCAACAAAACTGTGGAACAAGTATCCTAAAAGGTCATAACAAATGTAACATAACAACTGTATCAAAACATATCATAGTTTATGCTGAAAACTCCCAGGATAAAAAGCTGAAGCTGTGGTGTGTGCGATGCTATCATCCCGAGCTCTTCTCCTTACTAGCGGTAGTACCTGAAACCAAAAACTGAAACTGTAAGCATGAAGCTTAGTGAGCTCCCCCAAACTACCACATACCATACAATTACATATAAGCAAATACTGGGCCCCGCTCGACATCGGGCCGAAATCCGGAATAATTTGGGCCCTGCCCGGCATCGGACTGAAGTCCAGAATATTTGGGCCCCGCCCACTACGTCGGGCCCCGCCCGGCATCGGACTGAAGTCCGGAATAATTTGGGCCCCGCCCGGCATCGGACCGAAGTCCGGAATAATTTGGGCCCCGTCCGGCATCGGACCGAAGTCCGGAACTATCAAGCATAGAATAATCATATATCTTAAAAACATATACTGTATCGGGCCCCGCCCGACATCAGACCGAAGTCTAGAACATATAGCACATAACATAACCGAACATAACATACATGAATCACGAAGACATCAAGCATACATATCTACTTCTCGGGACCCTCTGGCATCGGATCGAAGTCCGGAACTACTATCTACAAAACTGTGGAACAAGTATCCTAAAAGGTCATAACAAATGTAACATAACAACTGTATCAAAACATATCATAGTTTATGCTGAAAACTCCCAGGATAAAAAGCTGAAGCTGTGGTGTGTGCGATGCTATCATCCCGAGCTCTTCTCCTTACTAGCGGTAGTACCTGAAACCAAAAAACTGAAACTGTAAGCATGAAGCTTAGTGAGCTCCCCCAAACTACCACATACCATACAATTACATATAAGCAAATACTGGGCCCCGCTCGACATCGGGCCGAAATCCGGAATAATTTGGGCCCTGCCCGGCATCGGACTGAAGTCCAGAATATTTGGGCCCCGCCCACTACGTCGGGCCCCGCCCGGCATCGGACTGAAGTCCGGAATAATTTGGGCCCCGCCCGGCATCGGACCGAAGTCCGGAATAATTTGGGCCCCGTCCGGCATCGGACCGAAGTCCGGAACTATCTAGCATAGAATAATCATATATCTTAAAAACATATACTATATCGGGCCCCGCCCGACATCAGACCGAAGTCTAGAACATATAGCACATAACATAACCGAACATAACATACATGAATCACGAAGACATCAAGCATACATATCTACTTCTCGGGACCCTCTGGCATCGGATCAAAGTCCGGAACTACTATCTACAGGGGCCGGTGTTGTGGCCATAGACTCGTTACTACTGGAAGGAAACTCACCTCGTAACTCTAGCTGCTGAGATGCTAAATCCGAAACTGGATGACTGTTGCTCCGGAACTCCCCGACTATAATTTCCATAAACACTAAATCAGATACCGATAACTAAACTGAGGGTGTAATGACTATTTTACCCCTGATCAAAGTCAAAGTCCTTAGTCAAGGTCAACAATCCATGTTGACCATAACTCGCCGAGTACCCGAGGCTACTCGCCGAGTTCTTACGATTTTCGGTCGAAACCTTGAGGCTACTCGTCAAGTTTTCTACTAGCAACACAACAGATACACACGCATTCATAACATGGGGAAAACTCATCCGACTCGCCGAGTTGTTCATACAACTCGTTGAGTCTATGGCAATCTTCATCGGACTCGCCGAGTTACTCATCTAACTCGTCGAGTCTATGACTATCTTCATATGACTCACCAAGTTAATCTTGCGACTCGCCAAGTTCATTCAGTCCTTTTTCCATACAGACTTGTTTTGAGCCATGCAACGGTTCCAAATCACAAATCCAAGCTTCTAGGGCATGCTTTTCACGTAAAGTTGCAAACTTTACGTGCATGCATGGCTATAAAGGCTCTAAATGCCTATTTTAAGTTCTTCATGGAGCTTCATGCTCAAGAGGGACCTCAATCATGACCAAGACTGCAACTTTATGCTTCTAGAATCCAAGGAGGGTCCAGATCTGAAGTTAAAACTTCAGATCTAGCCCATAGCTCATCTTATCAACTTAATATTCCATAAAAGAAACCCTATAACTCAACCAATAGAAGAGATTCACAAGGAAATGGCGATTTGGGTACCTATAGAAGATGATAACTGAGATAAGTGCTGATTCCCACACTCCACTTGCTCCAATCTCCTTCTCCTCCAAGCCTTCTCCCTCCAAAGATCCTCTTTTCAAGCTTCAACACATAAAGGGGCACACACACACGGATTAGGGGCACACACACATGGATTAGGGTCTCACAAAAGCTTTCTAGAACTGTAAAGAGGCCCAAAAGAGGATGCGGTTCCTTTAAATAGGGTGTAAAACCCCGAGATTCAGGGTTTCATCTGTCTGCTGCAACTCGCCGAGTCCCAATATGGACACGTCGAGTAAGTCACTTATCACGCGATCCCACCCCACTGCCACTCGACGAGTAGGGCAATCAACTCGTCGAGTAGGCCTTAACCCAAGAAATCTTATTTAAACCATACCTGAGGATCGGGGCGTTACAGTGGGTGTGAGTGGTGTATTTTTTTTTTTCAAATTAATGATATTTAAAATTATTTGAACTAATAAATAATAAAGTTCTTTTTTTAAATGAATGGTTTAAAATTGCTCTCATATGTGCTCCAATTTAAAATTGTTCTCATTAGTAGATGTGTGCCCGCACAAAGCAGCGACGAAAAATAGTTTTTTTGGCGAATAATTTTCTTACGGGAAAAAAATTATTAGATTTTGTTATTAGTTATTATGTAATAAGAAAAATTATCACTTTTAATTGAAATATTTATGTTTAGAACTTATATTTATATTGTATGTTTATATATTTATTGTAAATTAATTATTATCGTCATCTAGTTTAAAAAATGTAAATTAACTTATATTGATGGATTTAATATTTTGAAATTGTTATTTTGCTCAAAATTAGTTTTTTAATAACTTTTCTTAATTCAAATTTTTAAAGTTTCGGCAAGTATTAATGATTTTGTTATGTATAATTGATTTGTACAAAAAGTTTTGTATTTTGTATCTCTTAAAATTCGACTGATATGCTTTATACAGGAAAATAGTTATTGGATTTTGTTATTAGTTATTATGTAATAAGAAAAATTACAACTTTTAATTAAAATATTTATGTTTAGAATTTATATTTATATTGTATAATTATACATTTGATGTAAATTAATTATTTTCGACATCTAGTTTAAGAAATTCAAATTAACTTATATTGATTAATTTAATATTTTAAAATTGTTATTTTGCTCAAAATTAATTTTTTAATAACCTTCCTTAATTCAAAATTTTAAAGTTTTGGCAAGTATTAATAGTTTTGTTATGCACAATTGATTTGTACAAAAAGTTTTGTATCTTTTACCTCTTAAAAATCAATATATATATATATATATATATATATATATATATATATATATATATATATATATATATATATATATATATATATATATATATATATATATATATATATATATATATATATATATATATAATAGGTTTAGGTTCTATGGAAAACAAAAATCCCTAAACAAACCTTAAAAATCATTAAAATGCATAAAAAAAAAATACTTAGAGATCACAAGACTTTTTTTTGAATTTTTTTTATCAAAAAATCGCAAGTTTTAGGTCAAAATCGCTGAAAATAATTTTTGTAATTTTTTTTTACAAAAAAAAAATTGCTTTTTTTTTCAACAAATTTGTAAAAAATGCTACAATTTTTTGATAAAAAAAATTTTAAATTTTTTTTTATGATGTCTTCACATCGCAACATTTCTTTAATTTGGAAAAAACACTCTAATTATTACTCACTCCGTCCCATATTAATAGTTAATGTTTTTCTTTTTTGTTTGTCCTAAAATAATAGTCTATTTCTAAAATAATTTCTTTTTTGTTTTTTCCAAATTAATAGTATATTTCTAAAATCAAATATCCATTTTACCAAAATACCTTCATTATTAGTTAACGTATATCATGAAATTAAATGCAACAAAATGATGGAATTAAATACAATAAAAGGATATTATTGTCATTTCATTTAATAAAGTTAGTAACAATTAATATTTCCATATGATTTTATGTGTGAACAATAATTTTGGAACGGAAGGAGTATATATTGTTATTTTGAAAAAAATCTAATTGTGAGAATAGATTTCCACTCATCAAATTGAATCATTCAAAGCAAGCATCATACGTTTCTTACCCTTAAGGTCAAGGGAGAAAACGATGTTTGTGAATTTTCCCCGTTAATCTATGGCGCAGGTTTGACTTGGGCAAACGAGAGAACGATTAATAGATGAAATTAACAACCAATTAACACTTATTATGAATTGTACCTTTTTTTATGTAGAGATCATATTCTTTATAACTGTAAGGCACAACGAGACATGATAGAAAGTTTGCCACTCACAATATATGACATGTATTGAACTTCACAGTATAGACATGTATTGAACTGAAAAAAAAAAGACTACTAAAATATTTGTTTGAACATATTAGACATAAATCAAGTTTGTATCAAGTCATAAGGTCAATTGTTAATTAATGGTGTTTACTAGTGCAAAGTAAGAAATGTTTTAAAAGAGGCAGAATATGAAAAAATGCGTCCACAGGTGAGGCTGTTCTGATGATCCGGTGACAGTCCACGTTATCTCAAACAATTAGGATTAAGGGAAATTAGTTGGTAATGGGGACACATCCAAAATAGTCATTGAGTTGACTTCTAGAAACAATTATACAGGGTTGTAAGGTGAGACACATGAGAGAATGGTAGGTCTAAACCCACCCTCAAATTCTTACAAAATATTTTCATATATATGAACAAATTACTGAAATCTCGTTGTGTTTGTTAAGAATTGCACATTTTTGTCTGTAATATTTTTTTTTGTATTCGGATGGTCCTTAGGTTTTGATTTGTTGCGTGTTTGGTCTCTTGCACACATGAAAAGACCATATTACTCTTATATTTCTTTTTTAGTTTTTTTTACTATGTTTATTATTTATTAAATATAGAAAATATATTAAATGATTTATGAATATCTGGACCACCCCTAAAATAAAGAGTCGATCTCCTTCCTTCTTTCACATTTTCTTGTCTTACTTTCTTCAAACCGGCGACCATCACTTCCCCCTCACCGACGACCATGACGACCACCCTTTCTAGATCTGATATCTTTCTCTCCAGCTCTCTTTGTAAACTCAACTATAAAATCCACTCATTTGAACCTCTGTTGATCTATACCTCTAAAGTAATTAGAGTTCTGCAACTTAAAGTCGTTGTCGTCAGAGTTCTGCACCTCTAAAGTCGACATCAAACCTACACACCTCTAAAGTCGACATCGAACCTACACCTCAAGTCACCTTTGGATTAGAAGGGTTATTTGTTTGATGTTAGATTATGTTTTGAGGTTAGATGCTTTTGTCTGTCAACCCTGTCTTCTCCGCTTCTTTCTCTCGTCAGAAATGTTAGCAACAACCACCAATGTCTACTCTGCTTCACATTTACTCAACGTCACAACCCCAACTCTACAAATCGAAGTGCCTTTGTGTGTGTACATCCCTAACTCTGCAGATCCATCCTAGGTTTGATTTGAATTTCAAAACTTCGAAATAAAGACATAACTGATTTCAATTTTCATCTCTTGAAATCACGTTTGGTATTTTGTTGGTTTGTTCTTGATTTTCTTCTCTTGATTTATGAAATTTGAATAAGAAAACAAAATTGGTTTAGATATCGATTTCACTGCCAAGAAGTCATGTTTGTCGTTTAATGTTTGATTTTGGTGGTTTGGCTTGTTTATGATTTTGGTGTTTGGTTGTTTCAAGAATTTGAAATAGTTCCGAAGGTAAACGGTGGTGGTTAAAGAGGTAAAAAGGGTTGTGTTTGCCGGAGGTAAAAGGGATAGTTGTTGCCGGCTCCTTTAGCAAGATGGTGGTGGTGGTAGTGGTTCCTACTTATTCATAAATCGCTTAATTTATTATCTATATATAATAAATAATAAACAAATTAAAAAAAAGGTATAAATGCAATATGGTCTTTTCATGTCTGCAAATGACCAAACACGCAATAAAATCAAAATGTAGGAACCGTCCGGATGCAGAAAAACGTTAGGGTGCAAACATGGGGATTCTAAATACACCCGAAAAAAAACCATTGTAAAGGTCAAAAACCACTTTGACTTTAATTAACCCAATTTGATGGGATTTTAAATGATGATTATTTATTAAATCGACATATTATATTGTAATTATATTGTGCACAGTAACGATCTCTAAATAAATTATTGGTATTGTTATACCAATTTATTAAAACTTTCATTTATAACCTTCTAACATATATTAAATTTATAAGTTTTTACCTTCAACTATTAAATATTTTATAATAAGAATTAACATAATATTCCAATTTTATTTTGTATACCTATAGAATTTATTTTGTATAATTACATAATTAATTTTATTTTGTATACCTATAGAATTTATTTTGTATAATTACATAATTAATTTTATTTTGTATAATATCTCAATTTTATTATAGGGATTTTCATATAATATTTTTTTTTAAGTTTTAATATTAACGATATCAATCGGGCTGTGAGACGAACCTAACAAACATGAATATGGATTTGTTCATATTTGTTCATTTAGCCTTTAACGATAAATAATGATCACAAACAATTAAACGAACAATAAAAAACATAATATGATATTTTTTTTTCACAACTATAATCAATAAAATTTTCATTTTCATTTACCACCGTTTTGTCAAACACTGACATATTTTAATTTTATTAATTATCAGGGACATCAACTACATAAATATTACAATTATTACATGGTGCATTCGGTGAAATATATGCATTAAGTCGAGCATTATACAATACTTCTCATCCAGCGGCACGTTCTAATATGTGTTGGCGTCAAAGTGACAAAACTGTAGGTATTGGATGTGATTCTTGTAAATCAACTTTTACGTAATAGCATCTATAAACAAAGACGATAACAATAGATCTGTGATGTGAGATGTCTCACGGGCCATGCCAAAGCGGAAAACAAATCGACGAACCTTGTTTGTCTAAAAAGCATACGATTACACCATACTTATTAGCAATGAGGAATCCAGTACCCGACATAATGTTACGTCCTAATTTTCAACACAATTTTTTTAAACATATAGAAAATATGTCCAAAAGCTCATTTTTATTGAAATATCATTGTCATACATTTATTAAACATAAAAGAGAGTTTTAGCGGAAGTCTAAAAACATTATTAATTTTTTCGATGTGAGTACAATCATGCTGGAGCCTTTCCACGGTCAAAAGAACATCCTGAAAAATAGTTATTCAACAACTGCAAGAAATAATGATTTAGATTTCTTTACTTATGTAATTAGATCATATTGTTTATCTTCATTTACTAGATTATCTCAACGCAATTCAACATGCTACTTTACTTTACATAGCAGTACTTTCCGACCCCGGCAACGCCGTAAAATCTTTTCTAGTTATTATTATTATTATTATTATTATTATTATTATTATTATTATATTAACGTTTGGTAGCAGACCCAGCTGAGTACGCACATATTTTTTATTACAATTTAAACACCATACATCACTCATTGAATTTCAATGGATCACGTTTCGCGCCAAAAGATCGTTGATTGATTATGTCGGTCACTAGCTTTCTCATTGCTAACAAGTATAGTGCAATAGTTATTTTTCTAAGCAAAGATAGTCCATCAACATGTTTTCCATGATAGTTTGGTCCCAAAGACATCTCAACTCATAGAGTTGTTGTAATTGCTCTTGTTAGAGGTGATCATTATGTGAAGGTTGATTTACATGGAGCATATCCAATGCCTATTATTTTGCCACTTTGGCGTCACAATAGATCATCACGGTCTGCTGGATGAGAAACTGTTTATGTTGCTCGTCTGAATTCCTACCTTTCTCTATTTGCAACACATAGTAATTGTAATAATTCTATAGTTATAATATCTGATAATTAGTAAAATCAAGTTTATGTTTTGTTGTTAATAATTATTAAGATCGCTATAAATAAAAAAATTGTTTTTTTTTTTAATTTAGCAAATTTATATATGTGCGATTATGATGTGTCTAAAAAAAGATTAAATATTTTGAAGTACAATCTAGAAACTAATCACAGTCTATAATATATATATATATATATATATATATATATATATATATATATATATATATATATATATATATATATATATATATATATAAACTTAAGTTTTAAAAAGTGTAAGGTTTGATTTGAAAATAAATACAAATATAAGGTATTGAATTCAAAATTTACATCTTCTTTAATTTTTAACAACAGCGGATGCAAATTCAATTTAATATTATTAAAAATAGTCAAATTTGTTAAGTGATGTATATCAAATCAATCGTGTCTTCGTGCATTTGGAATTCAATTCGTGGGTTTAGAATTACCCTTAGTTTTTTAGGAAACTGAGACGTCATTTCTTTGGCTCAATACATCATATCAATTTGGGTTTTATATAGGGTGGTTTTGACTTTAGTTAATAAGTGGTTTTGACCCACATTTTGGGTGTGTTTAACAACACCCCGCAATCGCTACAAACCAAAAGGACGAGTAATTTACATATATATATATATATATATATATATATATATATATATATATATATATATATATATATATATATATATATATATATATATATATATATATATATATTCTAATTAATTTACGCGGAACACCTTAATTTTCTTTTTCTTAGGTTGCTTTAAAAATATTTTAAATGATAAACATGTATATAGTTCAATAGATCAATTTGGATTAAAATACAGGTTCAAACCGATATATCAAACGGGATAAATATTTCAACCTAATCTAATACATTTAATTAAACGAGTTGAGATTTTTAATTCAACCAAAATTGCTAAATAAATTGATTAACATCAAACCGACATGTATTTTTTTTTACTGCTTTCAAATAAATGATGTGCACCTGGGTCGACCCTTTTTAAAATTTATCAAAATAAAATAAATTAGATTATTATCTTTATATTAGTTACAAACTCTAATAAAAATATATAAAAAAGCATTCATGGGTTTAGAAATTAGAATTAGAGTTATCATTGCCTAAGATAAAATTAATAATATAAATGTATAACAAAATTTATAATAATAAATATTATACTAACTTTAAAATTAAAATATATAATATTAAAAAGTTGAAAAGACTTTGAGAATTTTAACATTACACAACTAAATTTAAATTTAAAATATATAATATTAAAAAGCTAAAAAGATGTTGAGAATTGTAACATGACACAACACATTTGACTAAATAGTTTAGATATTTATCCATTCAATTTAAATGAATTGAAGTTCTCAACCCAATCCTTAAGTTTGGGTTGGATTGGTGGATTAAATCACTTCATGTAAGGTCACAACTTTCAACTCTAGCGCCAACAAGTCTTATCAGAGGTAGCGTATAGTCTTATAATCTAATGTAATCCTTTTATATATATATATATATATATATATATATATATATATATATATATATATATATATATATATATATATATATATATATATATATATATATATATATATTAGATCTGATAACCTTGTGATAAGGATCAGTTCTTAGGCTCTGTTTGATTTGGGTCTGACTGGGTCAGGTCAGACAAAAATGTCTGACTCTATCAGCTCCATGTGTTTGATATGTCTCAGCTTTGCATCTGACCAGGTTAACAATGTCTGAGTCGCTCATATCAAAAAAACTTGCTGACTGAATCTGAATGAAATCCATTCCACCATTGCCCCTCAACCAGCACCACCCTCATTCTCCTTCCCCACAACCATCAATTTAATCCATGGAAAGGAAAAAAGAAATACGAACAAAGGCACAAAAAAAAGAAAAAAAAAAGAAACACAAACAGAGCCTACATCGATGCTCAGGGAGATGAGGGGAAGAAGACAACTCAAAATCATAATTAGGCAGCTTTGGTCCTTGAAGATATCCATTTTGCCCGAATCTACCACAATTTTAAATTATTTTGCATAACTAATTTCTGGAAATTACTAGTTAGACTCTGAACTTTTATAATCAATTATTATTATTATTATTATTATTATTATTATTATTAGATCATCAGGGTAAAATGGTCATTTTGCATCAGTCAGCACATTCAGTCAGATATACAATCAAACAACATGGTTTCTTACTCAGTCAGAATTTATTACTCAGACAAACCTTTCCCAATAAGCACTTTCTCAGTCAGCAACTATCAAACGGGGCCTTAGTATAGATTAGATATAATCCCATCAATGAAGGGATATACTAGTATACATTAGTATATATTCAACATTAGGGTGAAACCCTAATGTAATTGTCTTGGTGACCGTGTTTGTGACAATCCGTTTTCTTAGTGAAAACAACCCCTTTTTGGAGAAATATAATTTGTAGAATTTTTGGTGGTCTTTACTTTTTAGTTATTTATTTGTTTAGTTTAGTTAGTTCTTATTTATTATACTTGAAGTGTATCTGATTGATACAGACATTCAATCGGTATCATAACAGGTTTTTGATACACTCAAGCAATCATGTTGAATTCCAATAATTCCAAATCCTTTGGTCTTAACAAGGTTCCTCCTTTCGACGAGCACAACTTCACCATGTGGAAAACTAATGCCATGGTTTTTATGGAAACCATGGGCAATGAGATGCATAATATTGTTGAAAAAGGTCCTCAAGCTTCTATGCATCAACCTATGAGGAACAATACTCCTGTAGGTTATTTGAAGCAAAAACCAAAGACTAGTTATGACGACGATGACAAGAAATTGTTTAGTATTGATATGAAAGCTAGAGCAACGATAGGAAACTCCCTTCCCTATTACATGTATCATCTTGTACAAAACTGTGAGTCAGCTCAAGAGATGATGGATACATTAGCTGGCTTATGAAGGCACTGTGGAAGTTCAGGCCATAAACATCAACAACCTCAATTAGAGATATGAGCATTTCTTTGCTGAACAAGGTGACTCTCTGACCCAAACTTTTAACAAGTTTAATTGTTTGGTTAATGACATGTGCAGGCTATGAATCGTCAAACATTATTCTTAGTTGCTTCTAAAGTTTATTAACTCTCTTGGGAAAAGCTGGGAACATCACGTTGATGTTCTTAAGAATAGCAAAAAGATCAATAGTATGGATCTGAACTCCTTGTTTCGAAATCTACGAAATTACAAAGGTACCAAAAATATTCATAAAGACATCATGAAGGAGTCAAGCAATGAAAATCCTGTAGCTTTGGTTTCTCGAAAACAAACAATGAAGCATGTTAACGACTCAGATGACTCATATCAGGGTGAAGAAAGTACTGAAGAATTTATTGACGAACTTGTTTCCAGTGCTGCACTTATCGTCAAATGATATGAAGAAAACAAATCAAATAAGGTTCGAAGAGCTTAGCTTAAGGGAGGAAGTTCAACGAGAAGATCTGCTTCAGAGAAGAAAAACTCAGGTAACTGTTTTAACTATGGAATTCCTAACCATTTTGCCAGGGACTGCAAAGAGAAGAAAAAAGCTCAAAGTTCTAAGAGCTATGAAGTCTTGTACACGAAGTTGTTGGCTCACATGAAGAAGCAGAACATCTCTCTACCAAAAGATTTCATTTCAAAATAAAAGGATCTTGAAGAATGGGTGGAAGAAGAGGAGACATCTGAAGATGGGGGGTTAAATGTGAAGTGTCTAGTGGTTCTTATCAATGATTCTTCTTATGGTAATCTCAACATGTGTGATGTTAGTACCTCTTAATTTGTCCAAGGACCGAGTCAAAATATGGAACATACTTGGTTCCTAGACAGTGGTTTTTCTAGACACATGACTAGTCTCAAGTCCCTCTGAACATATTTTTTGAAGAAAGATGGTCCTATGGTGGTTTTTGGCGATGAAAATGAAGAAACTGTCATGGGAGTTTCAACTTTTGAGTGAAATGAATTCAATCTGAAGGACGTGTTCTATGTCAAGGGTCTTAAAATCAACCTTATCTCTATCAGTCAACTTTGTGACGCTGGTTATAAAGCTCTCTTGGATTGCCATGAAGGAAAGGTTTTTGACTCTAAGAATAAAATTGTTCTTACTACACTAAGGGACAACAACATTTATAAGGTTTGATTTTACTTTTTTAGACAATGCTACCTTATGTTTTTAATCTTATGCTTTGATACTCTAAAATTTCTAAATGTAAGTTGCTATAGTTTTAATTTAGTTTAATTTTTTGCTTTAAAAATTTCTTTTTACTTTGATTTTACCAAAGAAGTATACATTGTACATTATTCTACTAACATTTGTCTATGCATGCTATTCTCTATTGATAGTGACCGTAACCAATTTGTTCCTTTACAAATGATCAACGTGTCATTCCTTTAGTGCATCATCTTCTGAGTAGAAGTAGTTGATGCTGAGTCTAAATATTTTCTTCAACACCAACTCTTCTCTCCCTAATACTGATTCTCCTGCTGATTGACATGTTACATCCTGTGGACGACACCAGATAGGAGATAACTGTTCCAAAATTTATTCTTCTGGGAACATATTTCTTCCTTCTTGAACAAATTATCTCTGTTGAAATGGGATAAAGTGAAGTTAGGTAACAACACATCTAATTTCTATAGATGCTCTCATTGCAACAATAAATCCCCTCAGAAATCTAATGACGTCTTTAACAAGACAGTGATCCCACATTCTCTTCCTTCATAGATAAAAAAGAATGGAACCTTCGAGTTTTGTCTTGGTGACTTTTATAAATCGAAGGTTACAAAGATTAGATCAGTTTAACTCGTTGGTTACAAAGACCGATTCATGTTCTTCTCTTGTTCTTAGTCAACATTAAACTTGGAGTCAATTTGCAAAACCTCAATGATTAAAGTCATTCTCTTTCATTGTTTTCTATGAACTGTGTTTGTGTTTGATATATTTGATCTTATTTGTTTAATCTTTTATAGATGGAGTTGAGGGGTAGATATCTTGGAAAATGGAGTCTTTATATGTTATATTTGATCTTGGTGACTTTTATAAATCGAGTCTCTATCATGCTTCTGAAAAAGATGCACAAATATCGTCTTTAGAATATTTCTTTGTTTGACTAACTCTTTTGTTTTTATGTTATATTCCCTTTGTACTTTTTTAAAGATTTAACGGTGGCTTCTCTTAAGACAAGCAATTATCTATTGACAAAGCTTCGTCCCTAGAAGCATGTTGTTGTATGTGCCTAAATCTCTCTATGTATCTCATCAGCAACATCATCTGCTAAGATGACATTGAGTCACCCCTTTGGGTTGATTATATAGAATCATCTGAACTTCGTGAGTGAGATTTCCTGGTTCAAATAAAAAATTTTATAGAAAGGTTTAGGTGTCTAGTTTTTATTAACTATCTTGCCTGACTCTGTCCATGGAAGCATGCTTGTTGTATGCATCAAGTCTTATGTTCTGCGGAAACATTGAGAATAACCCAATGGATTACCCTGATTTCATATTCATCAACGTAAGAGTTACTTGTCTGGTCCTTAAATGAAAAAGGGTTATTCATATCCCTGGATTCCTAGACTAAGGTATGCCATGGTAACATAACGAATTGATGGTGAATCTTTGATTCTAGACTGCAACTAACTATATAATGCAAGGATAAAACCACTTCTTGCTGATGGGTTTTCATTGTTAACGATTCGCGCTGATTCCACCCCAGTATGATGAAATCACTCTATTCTCTCCTAATTTTCTTCTTTAAAACTTTATGATTCAGCGTAATATACCGTACACTCATGGGAACTTGAAAAAATCTATTTCGATGGTTAAGCTAAAACACCACAACTTATTACATGCATCAATCCATTCTCTTCATATATTCTTCTTTAGAATTTTATGATTCAGCATATGAAGCCAGACACTGATGAGAATTCGAAATATATTTGTCCATGGGTGCATTTCATACCAGGATGTATTACACACATCTAACACCCAGAATCTAGAAGATTAATTCTGGAAATAATTCCTTTTTCCTAGGGACCAACTTCACGAGTTAAGGGTGGGAAAGTCTACGAGTTCGAGACTTTTTCATCGTGCCTTTTATGGACCATCTCGGAGAGTTAGTGAAGGGAACTCAATGAATTGGATGCTGATTGAGAAACCCTAATTTTTAGGGTTTTACACCGTATTTAAAGGCCTTAAGTTCTTTGGTTGGCCTCCTTACCAGCTTCATCTATCCAGAAACCCTAAAATCGAGCCTTATCTTCAATTGTTGAGTGTGAGAGCTTAGGGAGAGCCTTGAGACTTCATTTTTGGTGCTAATTGAAGGAGCTAGGGAATTAGGAGTTGCTTGGCTTAAAGAAGAAATCATGGATCCAGAATCTCTGTCTTATTTGCCAAGTTTTTGAGGTATCAAGTTCTCACCTTGCTTATCATTTGCTTAGATCTCTTCTTGGGTTAGATTTTATGCATCTTATCCATGGTTGGGTGGATGTTGGGGATTAGGATGTCCCAAATGATTATTCTTTCTGATCTAAGGTCTTTATGAGTTCTTTTGTTATAAAGGTGCCAACTTTATGGATTTAACGACTTCATGTATTCGTTAATTCTTCCATTTAGCCCTTTTTGAGCTTTTGAGCTCCTCATAGTTATGCTTAAGCGTAAAGTTGGACACTTTATGTGGCCATCTAGTCTTATGGGGTCAGATCTACATTTTTGGGGTTTTGTCTTGATGATTAAGTGCTTAATGATCAAGCCCTCACTCTTTTAAGTCTAGGGTTTGTGTTTGGACCCATTTAGGTGGTTCTTTGGGGTAAAGTTGGAAACTTTACCCTTCTTGATCTCATTTTGGTCGAGATCTGAGCTTTAAAGCTCTTGGTTTCGTAGAAGGCATTAAGTTGTTAGTTCTTGGGAGAATTCGGCGAGTTTGTTGGACAAACTCGACGAGTTGACTTGGTTTTTCCCAATCTATTCAGTAGATGGAGAAACTCGACGTGTTGAAGGACAACTCGGCGAGTTGGGTCAACTTGGACCGTTGACTTTGACTTTTCGATTTATATCTTTGATCAAGTTTGTCCAAAGGGGTAATTGAGGTAAACATACTTTTAATTAAGAAAATTATATGCTTAGGATAAGACTCATATAGGGTTGGGCCCAATTTGGAAAATTTGGTCATTATTAGGCCTTTGTGGATATTTTGGATTTGTGTCTCAGTTTTGGGTCATGTTGGGTCAGGGGTAAAATGGTCATTTTACACCAAGTAAGGATTATGGATTATAGCTTTGAAACCAATTGTTAATTGGGTGTGTTGTTGGTATTAATAGCTAAGGGAGGCGTCATAGCAGCATATAGGGATTTCTTTCTATGAGCTTCAACATTCGAGGTGAGTCTCCTCACTGTTCTATGAGTTGAAGGAACCAATTCTGTCCCATGTTTATGTTATGTGGTTAGTATGCTAGCTATCTTTGTGACTATTGCATGTACCTATGTTATATGTTTTATGGGCTAAGGCCTGATGCTAGGCGGGGCCTGATGAATAGTTGTATGCTATGTATTCATGTGATTATTACATGTGTATGTGTTTATTTGATATATGTTATTGTATGTTGGGCGGGGCCCGTTTTATCGAGCTCAGCTCGATGCCGAGCGGGGCTCGATGCCGAACAGGGTTCGAAGCTGGGCGGGGCCTGATGACAGGGTGGGGCCTACTATATGTTTATTATATTTATGGTATGTGGTATCTTGGGGAACTCACTAAGCTTTGTGCTTATAGTTTTTCAATTTGTGTTTCAGGTACTTCGCTTTTAAAAAGGAAGAGCTCGGGTTGACAGCATGGCACGCACACCTATTGTTCCACTTTTGGCTTGTTCTGGGGTTTATACTCTACTTATAATGTATCTATTTTATTTAAACAAATAATTGATGATCCTTCATTTATAAATTAAATGAAAATTTATGTCAATATTTTGGAGATGTTACAAGTTGGTATCAAAGCCTTGGTTTGAGGGATTCAGGTACACTCTCGGGTGTGTCTAAACTCAAACTGAGGATTTGGTAAGTTTTTTTTTTAAAGAAATGTGTCTGCTTAAGAAAAGAGTTGTTTAAAATAAGAAAAGGGTGTGGTGCATGAAATCAGCCGAGCTCAAGTAAGTTTTCCCAGAATACTCATACATGTTATCTATTAGGATTTGATTTACGAATCTGTGAATCACATGCTAGTTAGGGCTAAGGATCTGTTCGGTTTTTTCATGATAGAATGCTAGGAGAGATGCCTTGTTTGCCTATTGTATGAGCTTGTAGACTTGCATGCTAGATCTAATTAGCCAGTGATAGGTTGGATTGTTATATGATGCCTGGTAACCTAGGAAGCATGGGATGCTATATTAAGTTCGATTTGGATGCGTGGCAGTTAGTAGCGGGAGTGGGAGCTCCTAGTATCAGTCGTAGTATGTGGGATTGGAGTGATACTACACGAATGGTGCTTGCTTTGTGCTTTATGGAACTCATAAGTAATGTGATTTAGTTATTGAGTGAATATGTCAAGTCACATGTGGCAAATGTTGGATAATTTCAGAGTGACATATTTGACCCTATTGCGCAACTCTCGTTTGAGTCTAACCATTATAGGGATGAGGTTGTTACTCGAAGGATTATCTGAGTTCTACTACATGTGAGTGTGTTCATAAGGTAGCTAATTGAAATTATGAAGAGTTTTTCAATAGCTGATGGCTGGGTGACATCGGGAACCTAGGAAAGCCTAGGGATTGCTTCGGTGGGTTTTGTTATGTTGGGTCACGAGTGTTTGGTGTATGGAATTGAGAAGGCCACTTAGGGGATTCAGGAGGATTCTTGAGGAAGGTATGGATAGGTGTGGAAGGTAGTATTGGGCCCGTACTACTGAAAGCACATGATCCATACTTGAATCTGGGAGAGTCTTGGAGAACCTAAGAAGCCTTTGGAATGAGGATTTATATTTAGGAGGATTCTTGAGGAAGGTATGGATAGGTGTGGAAGGTAGTATTGGGCCTGTACTACTAAAAGCATAGGATCCATAATTGAATCTGGGAGTGTCTTGGAGAACCTAAGAAGACTTTGGAATGAGGATTTCTATTTGGATCTGTTGTGTGTCGTCTCGGTATGGTGTTGAGCAATCAAAAATGGGGTTCAGATTTTGGTTCCGGCTCAGTATCAAGTACTGAGCCGATCGATACACGAACACAGGAGGTTATCTCATCGGAGGTTACCCATGGTATTTTAGAGTGGACCTTGGTGGTCTTGGGTTCAACCAAGGAAGAGATTTTTGAGTTCTTTGATGGTCATTTCAGGGCCTTTGGGGATGGGATTATGGTATGGCAGTTGGGGGCTTACCAGGAGCCCAAGACTTGGAGGATATTATGGCTGGTTCTTGCTATTTGGGATTTGAGAGGACTTTTGTACCATGTCCTCAGGATGGTTAGGGTAACTCTGGATGAGGAAGTCAGGAATTCTTCAATGCTTCTGTGGGTATTTCATCTTTTATCTCTCGTGGGTTGATATCGGGAATTGGTATTATGTTGGAATTTTGTTGGGTTTGCGTAAGCTATATCTCGGGTCGATTCTATGCTAGTGTCTGGATTATAATATCAATATTGTGATATGCAATTCTACATGCCGAGAGTCTTCGTATCTTGTCGAGTGGGTTTAATGTGTTCTGTTGTTGTTCTGGGTCTTGTTAGGATCAATTCAGGAGTAATACTTGGAGGACTATTGGTCAGGGTTAGCAGGTTAGTTCTCTAGTGAAGTCATGGTTCAGTGTTTTTATCATATGTTCTTATAAGATCGTCAATTATCTATAGAATAACATGTGGGTTCAAGCACTACCGTAGCTAGGAGAGGAGCGGTAACAGGTAGATGGTGATGACAAATGCATGAGTTGATTGGTCATCAGATGTGTCAGGGAAGTTTTATATCCGAATGGGTTGTAGTCGGTTGGAGTTCAATAATTCTTTGAGGATGGAAATTGGAGTGGATATTCGTCTGAGCATGGCAAAGGTTATGGCTCTTATTTGTCAGCATAATAACTCAAGGAATTTGTATGGTATCATGGGACGTGATTTGGATCATCAGAGTGGTTAAGGTCTTAAGAGTATTCTTCCAGATTCCAGGAGTTGGGCAATCATTTATATTGGCTAGTAATGGATCGCTTGTTGTGGTAAGCGTAGGTCATATGCGGTTCATGCTATATAAGGGTTGATGGGTTGGGAATCCATCAGACTTATGTGATGAAGGAGTTTTGTCGAATCCAAGTAGAAGAGAATTGATCAAAATTTCCTGGAGTTGGCTCGGGTGTGGCACTAGGGCAAGTTTCACATCCTGGTCAGGAAGAGAGACAAGTCAAGTGGCTGTTTAGACTGGGGTTTTGTAATTGCAAGTTTAGGGAACTCCCGATAGCTGGTCGACATCTTCTTGTTATGCATAACAGGTTGGTGGAAGGATCCAGGTCGAGGGTCGTGTCAGAGCCTCGCCGCTTGTTCTAGTCGTATGAAGGCTTTGGGGGTTCGAAGCATGACTTGAACACCTGATTGATTTTAGTCGAATGAGGGTTCGATTCAGGATATTTCGGGTTGAGAGGCTTTGGTTATGACGAATCTGGGATGGTAATCATGGTTGGTTCGAATTTCTATGAGACTGTGATGGGATCACAACATTCATCAGTTCAGATAGCCTATCAATCAGGTGGTCACGAGTTTAGAGGGGATCAGTTCATGTCTTTGGCATGACAGAAGAGATTTCCGAGGTACTTTTCCTTGTTTTAGATTGAGGACCATTGGGGTATGAGGTGGAGCTGGGCCTGTGTAGCTTTAGATGGGTGGGACCCGTGGGCAAGGCCACTTCGTGATATATGTAACACCGAAAATTTTGAAACAATTTTTCATTTAAAAATAATCGTTTAATTCTTAGAAACACTTTGCTTAAAATCTCATTCGTAATTGAATTACAAAACATAACTCCATTTTCACTTGCATAATAAACCAGGATCCTCAAAACATGACTCTTTCTCTGGTGTGTACAATCGAGCCGGTGCCGTCCCGTGATCCTGAGAGAAACCTGAAACACATAACACAAAACACTATAAGCACAAAGATTAGTGAGTTCCCCAAAATACCACACATAACACATATTAGCCACTCGAGGCTATAACTGTGTGGGTCCGTGGACCCTACTCTGTGAACCCTCTAGTTCTAACTCTGGGAACCTTCCGGTTCCAACTCTATAAACATGCACAGCATAAATCACATAGAAATAATGCAGCACATCACATAACATACATATAGCATACCAATACTCTGTCACGTAACTCTGGTTACCTACTCAAGGTAAGGTATAGTGAGAAGACTCACCTCGCATATCTTGATAACTCGCAAATCCCGGAAAACACTCGTGCTCGATCCTCCGAGCTATAGTCCTCCTATAACACAGTATATCTCTAATTAACACTTTGTAAACTAAAGTTGACTACCCCCATCAAGTCAACACTGGTCAAATCTGGTCAACGGTCAATGGTCAACTTTGACCGGACTCGGCGAGTGCACTAGAGCGACTCGGCGAGTCTATACGTGTTCACTGACTCCCTAGGATCCTCTTTTGACACGTCGAGTACTTCCCTGACTCGACGAGTTCCACCTGGCATGAATCGCGGGGCCACCACGACTCAACTCGCCGAGTCTCAAGAACAACTCGGCGAGTTCCAGCTCGACTCAGTCCAACTGTCAACCCTTTCTAACTCTCCCTGACTCACTGAGTCAACCCCCTTAACTCGGCAAGACCACTCGCTGAGTGGTTAAGGACAATCTTCACGCTACTCGCCGAGTTGTTCTTCAGACTCGGTGAGTCCATGCCATGCATCAACTCAATCTCGCTTCTGAGGTCAGATCCATTCCATTAACTCATAGATCCAGTCCTTCCAAGCACATTCATCACGTAAAGTTACAATCTTGGCTACCATGCAACGCCTACAAGGCTTCTTTTGGTGAAATGACATCTAAAATGGTAACCTAAGTTCCCAACTCAAAAGGAAAGGCATAAAGCAGAGCATTTGGGACTCTCTGGACCTACTAAGGTCCAGATCTAGGTACCATTTCCCCATGGGACCTCTCACACTCCAATACAAGGCAAACAAGCCATGAAGAAACCCTAGATTTGACCCTATCCATAAAAACATGAGAATAAGCTCTAAATATTACCTCAAATAGCCTCCTCTGCCGAAATGGAAGTAGATCCAAGCTCCCCAACTCTCCTAGCTTGGCCTTCCTCTTCCTTTCTTGCAAACACACACAAAGATGATGAATAATGGCCTCTTATCTCACTCACAAGGACTCTCAGATGCTCTGGTGCTCTCAAGGTCGAAGGTAGCCGCAATGAAGGGGTATAAGGTCCTTTAAATAGGGCTCAAGGCCAGGAAATTAGGGTTTCATTAAACAGCATGGACTCGATCCCGCGTCCAAATCCGCGATCATACTCGGTGAGTCTAGGCTCCAACTCACCGAGTCTCCTCTCAAATACCAAAAATAAATAAATGAATATTACCTGGGAATCCGGGCAGTTACAATTCTCCCCCACTAGAACTAGACTTCGCCCTCGAAGTCTCGCTCTGCAAATAACTCTGGACGCTGCTCACGCATCTCACGCTCCGGTTCCCAAGTCATCTCGGACCCCTTCCGATGCTGCCAGTGAACCAAAACCAGGGGTACCTCCTTGTTCCTCCGAACGTTGTTTTTCCGATCTCTGATGGCCACTGGTCTCTCAGTATAATTCAGGCTCGCATCCACCTGAATATCCTCTAATGGAACCACTGCCGACTCATCGGCTATACACTTCCTCAGCTGCGACACATGAAAAGTGTCGTGAATCTGCCCCAACTCTGCTGGCAAATCCAAACTATAGGCTACCCGGCCTACCCTCGCGATCACTCGGAAAGGACCAATATATCGGGGCCCCAACTTGCCCCTCTTCCTGAATCGAATCACTCCTTTCCAAGGAGAGACCTTCAAGAGTACACGGTCGCCGACCTGAAACTCATGCTCGGACCGGCATCTGTCTGCATGACTCTTCTGACGACTCTGAGCGGTCAACAACCTCTATCTGACCTGCTAGATCTGCTCTGTCGTCTGAAGCACGATCTCTGTACTGCCCATCACCCTCTACTCTACCTTTCCCCAGCAAATGGGGTCCAATACCCCCTTCCCTACAACAGCTCAAAGGGCGGCATACCGATGCACTAATGATGCCTGTTGTTGTAGAGAACTCTGCCGAGGGCATATACGGGCCACAATTTCCCCCCCCCCCCCCCCCCCCCCCCCCCCCGAAATCTAATACACATGCCCGAAACATATCCTCGATCGTCTGAGTCGCTCGCTCTCTCTAAAGTGTCCATAGACATCACCATGGTAAACTCTAGCTCACTTTACATATTCATCTTCGATACCGAGCACCAGGTCAGCTTTTGACCCCACACCTGAACCCCAAAGGTCACACATAACATGATCCAAAATATCTCACTAACTTCCTCCCCGTGACTACTATCATGGCCCAGTGACACGCAAGTCATGAAATTCCCTTTTCATCATAAAAATACAATCCAATCGAAGATCAACTCAGCTCTAACCTCCGGTGTCTGGTGCACATATTTTCCCGCGCGCCTCGCTGACCCTCCCGATGGAGACGGAGACCCCCGTCTCGCCCCGGTTTAACCACTAGGCTCCAAAAACTCAACGCTAGGGCTACTCAAGCCTAAAACTCTTCTGCATCATGCACTTATCGGAGAACACTCCATCATCACACTCTCTTGCCGTCTAGTGGGTACTACAACATTACGACAGCCTCTGACTAGTGAGTACTACGGCTCCCCGTAGTATCACAACGACAACTAACTAGTGAGTACTACGGCTCCCCGTAGTACCACGGCTCCCTTCCTCTAACTTGTGAGTACTACGACTCCCCGTAGCATCACAACACCCTCTGACTGGCGAATACTACGGCTCCCTGTAGCATCACGACTCTCTCTTTCTCTCTCTGTGACTTGTGAGTACTACGACTACCCGTAGCATCACAACACCCTTTGACTGGTGAATGCTACGGCTCCCCGTAGCCTCACCCTATACTCTTACTCTCCTTACAACGCCACACTATGCTCACTAACTCATGCACCGAGGACTATCATAGATAGCTACACACACACTTGCCCCGTTATGCATTACAGACTCTGGCGGCAACCGCCATAACACATAACCTACCTCTACAAAGATCCACTTCCTTAAGTAATACCTGTTGATGACAATACACGAAGGGCTCCCACATGATACATCACTAGTCATCTTAGACCCAAGACTCTAAATAATTCCGAAATCGGGACGCTATACGCGGAATCACGGAACACCCTAACAGAGCATCACAATGTCCTGCCTCTACCACTGATTCCCTTACTCCCAGCACCATACACATACAACAATACATTTCCTCTGAATCCCAAATAATTTCCTATTTCACTCAATGCACAACTTCAGTGCATCCAAACACTCAATTGGAATACAAGGAAGGCGCTAACTCTTCAGAACACACCGATGATCCTCTGAAACCCTTTCCACTACTGCTCAAAATCCCAGCAAGAAAACACATCCCAACCCGGGAGTTGGCTACTCGACAACCTTTTACCCATTTTTCAACCCAGAAGTTCTCAACTGCCCATACCATCATTACGAGTCTTCCACTTGTGTTGGGCTGAAGATTATTTTGAAGATTGCGTCTTTTGGGCTCGATAGTATAGTTGTTTTATACTCCGGTTTGGGCCTGTCCAACCGAGAGCCTTTTATGTATTATATATAAGAATATGCTTGCATAGGTTAACGATTTTAGAGATTAACGATTGATACGATAATTCTAGAGCTTAACGATAGTATTTCAAGGTTTCTTTAATCGTTCTTGTAACCTACCAATCCTCTACAGTTGATGTTCTTAATCGAGCTCTTCTGAGGATTTTGTTTTAATCATTCGACTCGTTTGATTTACACTTGTCTTGTTCATATCTTGTGTTCATACAATTTTATACTTATTTACCTGTTTGATATCCAATCGATCTTCATTGATTTAAAGATTTTAAATCTCATCAATTGGTATCAGAGCAGGAGACTGTGTAATCAATACACATCTTTTCTGTGAGAAGGTTACAGTTAGGGTTTTCCGCAATTAATAATATTTATTGAGCCGTCATCTCATTATTGACGTATCTTGATATTTATTGTTTTGCCCTAATCTGCATTATTACAAGTCTGATCTTTGAACAGGTTTTTCGATCATAATGGACGAGACACAATCAAACCATATTAATATTTCCAACAGCATCGGTTCGACGACAAAGATTCCAATCTTATACACCCATGACTATGAAGTATGGGCGCATCACTTCGAAGACTACGTGATTGGATCTGAGGATAATGGGTACCTCATATGGGAAGCTATCATCAATGGACCATTTTCTCATTCTGCAACGTCCAGAATCATTAAGACATAAAAGGAGTACAATGATCTGCTAAAGGATGTGAAGGATATTGCACAAGATGAAAAGGACAAATTCCAGTGCAATATTAAGGCGTTAAGGTTGATCAGATTCGCCCTTCAATCCGACACATTCAGATTGGTCAGCTCATGCACGACGACAAAGGAAGTTTGGGATAGACTTCGTGAACTGTATTCTACAGATGAGGATCTTGAACATTCCATCCAAACTTTGCTTCTATCTGAGTTTGGAGAATTCAGACAAGGGGCCGAAGAAACAGTGACCCAGACGTTTGATCGCTTCAATCATCTTCTCAGCAAGATGATCAAACACGATATTGAAAGGAAGCTTATCGAACAGAAGGTTACTTTCTTGAATGGACTGAGGTCTGAATGGAGAGCAGTGGTTTCCACAGTTAAAGCCCATGAGCAGTTTAAATCATACTCTTTGGCGAAACTGGTGGGTATTCTCAAGTCTCAACAGAAGATTGTGCTACAAGAGAAGAATGTCGTTTCGAGTCTTGGTTCGTTGGCCCTCCTATCTAAAAGTAAAGCTGTGATGGAGGATGAAGACCTCAATTTGGAGGAATATGACCTCACGTCTGAGGATTATGCCATGATGGTGTCCAATCCCAAGAGGTTCATAAAGAAGAGATTTCCCAGCAATAAAAACCGAAACTGGCAGGGAAGTTACAGTTCAGAAAAGGTGAACAATGAACCGAAGGTTGAGGAGTCCAAGAAGGAACCGAAGGTGGATGGCGATTCCGGAGTAAGCTGTTTCTACTGTGGAGGGAAAAACCACTATGCTAAGGACTGTGTTCTTAAGAAGATGGCTGAAAAGGATGATGGAAATGACGAGGAAGCTGTGTTGCAGAAGAGACTGGATGAGTTGAGAAAGAAGAAGTCTACCGCTAACCCTTCTATCAATGCTCTTATTGTGCAGGGTTCGGTTAATGATGACGAGTTCGGTAGCACGGAAGTTTGGTCTACCGACTCAGAAGACGATGAAGTGAGGAAGCCTACCCATGGAAAGGCTTATGTGGCTAAGGAGGAAAGCAGTGGAGGAAGATGCTTCATGGTGACTGACGTATCTCAAATGAGAGGATACAACACCGATGGTGGAAGCGATGGACCGAAGGTACAGGAGGACATGTGCTTTACGGCCAAACCACTCAGCCAGCAGTTCAATGAGCTCGATGAACTGATAAAGAAGGTACAATATGTTTTTATTTCATCTAAAGTACCAACATCCTCATATGAGAAAGAATTAAAAAACATTAATACAAGAATTTCTCATCTAGATAGTAGCTTAACTCAAACTCGAGTCACCAATTCCAACCTAACTGATCAATTAAGCAGGGTGGCGTCGAAGAGTGAGGAGCGGAGAATGTGGATCGAGTTAAAGGAGTCGGAATTAGTTAAAGTTAAAGACGAAAACATTTATTTGCAAAGAGACAATTTAAAATTGTTAAAACAGCGGAATGTTTTTTGTTTAATTGCTAAACGTTTATATTCTAATATTACTCAGCTTCACTTGGATTGTGAAATAGGCCAAAAGATCCATCGCATGATTTTGCCCTTCCTAGAGTTTAAGGAGGATGAAATCGATGCCGAAGCCTATAATTGTGAGAGTGTGATATCGTCTGATGATGTCAATCCGACCAATATGTATGGACTGGACAAAATTGAGTCCTTCATTAAATCCAAGGACCACAAGGACATGCTTAAAAATCTTTTGGATGAAAATGATTGTAACAGCCCGGAATTTCAAATATTGATATAATTATGATTTTGGGGGTGTTTTAAAAGGGGACTCGGCGAGTTGGAGCCTAGACTCGCCGAGTAGGATCGCAGACTTGGTCGCGGGATCGCGACTGGACTCGACGAGTCGACGCTGTTCAGCGGAAACCCTAACCGTTCGGGTTTGGGTCGTATATAAGGCACTTATAGGCCGTCATTGTCCGTCTTTAGTCGACTGAGAAGAACCCTAAACGGCTGTGGGCATCTAGAGTAAGATTGAAGGCTATTAGGGCTTTGAAGAAATTGTTGTGCAAGGAGGAGAAGAGTTTTGGCTAAAGGAACAGCAAGGGATTCGAGTTCTACGGTTTGGGGACACAGAGAGTGTGTTATTCAGGTATCATCTCAGATTCTTTCTGTATTGTTGATGTGTGCATGGATCTAGGGTTTATGGAACCTATTTGGTGATTAGATGGATTATTGCATTGTTACCCAAACGACTATAACCCTGTATTAGGACCTTTAGAGGTCCAGAAGGTCCCATGTTTGTGTATTTCGGGACAAAACTTATCTCAGAAAGCAGTTTGATCGACTGCATGGCATAGACTCGCCGAGTCCGATGAACAGACTCGGCGAGTAGCTTGAAGAATAACTGGGACTCGTCGAGTTGTTCTTCAGACTCGGCGAGTTGAGTCGGGGTGGCCCCGCGATTCTTCCAGGAGGAACTCGTCGAGTAAAAAGGGGATACTCGACGTGTGGAAAGGGAATCTCAAGGAATCGGTGAGTCGAGGGCGAGTGGACTCAGAGTCGTTGAACTCGGCGAGTCTTGGGGTGACTCGGCGAGTTAGGTCGCGGGCTAAGTGAAGTTCTGAGTATGGGGACTCGACGAGTCACAGGGTTGACTCGACGAGTAGGGTCAGTCAGGGGTTGGCTTTGACCTTGTCTTTGACCAAGGATTGACCAGTGGTTCCAGGGGTATTTTGGTAATTGTTGTTTATCGTTTGAGATCAGTGCATTGGCGGCTATCCAGGAGTGGAGATCGTATCAGTGATCGGAGCAGCTTGAGCTATCTGTTCAGTCGGTAGTTTCGAGGTGAGTTATCCTCACTATATCGCTAGGGTTTATGGCACCAAGGCCGACCCTTTTTACCGGATGGAAATCCGGGTATTTGTCATTATATGTTACAGGCCGGAAGGCATTACTATGTGGACCGGAAGGTCATGGCCTGGAAAGGCGTATGTATGCACTTAGTATGTTGACTGATTCATAGAGTAATGTTATGATAGTGACCGGCTAGACCGGTATCTTGTTAGAGTAATGCTATGATATGTGAGCTGTTGATCGATTGTTGTCTATGAACTGCTATATGATTGTTTGTTATTTTATATATATGCATTTCATGCTTATGGGCCGGAAGGCGATATGTTATGGGCCGGAAGGCAATATGTTATGGGCCGGAAGGCGATTATGTTGTGTGATGGACCGGAAGGTCGGCGTGGGTAGGACCGGAAGGTTTACCCAGCAGGGACGGAAGTCCCCTGAGACACATGGACCGGAAGGTCAGGGCCTGGAAAGGCGTATATGTGGTTGGTATTCTGGGGGTATCTCACTAAGCTTTCGGGCTTACAGTTGTGGTTTTATGTTTCAGGTTCTCAAGAGTCTGTGGCAAGGCAAAGGCGTGATCGTACCGTTCCTCGCGTTGGTGTTTTATGATATGAATCTGGGAAAATACTTTGTTAAATAATGTATTGGAAACCTTTTTGTAACAACGTTATTAAAACGAGTGGTTTTTGAAAAGTTTTAATTGTTTCGAAATTTTGGACGTTACAAGTTGGTATCAGAGCCTTGGTTTGAGTGAATTGGGGGAAACATTCGTGTGACTCCAGTCTCAAATCGAGGAGGATTTTAAAATGAGAAATTAAAATGGTTTTCAAATTTGGTAAAAGGAGGACGCGGAGGTACGATCAGCCGGAGCCAGTAAGTAACCCCAAGATACCATACATGATATTTGTTTATTTGAGCTTGATAGAACAGCATGCTAGAGTTAGGCTAGGGATCTTCAGGAATTCATGATAATGTTGCCTGATATGTGATGCCTGTAGCCTAGGGTCCCTTATGGGATGTTCTCAGTGTTCCTCTAGTGGTGAGGGTTGATAGTTGTTATGCATGTTCCCTAGGGTATTGTGGTAGTACTTCATACAAATATGGGTAGGTGTGGAAGGTAGTATGGGCCCGTACTACTGAAAGCACAGGACCCATACGCGTATCAGGGAAACCATGGTCTCTAGGGTAGGGTTGCGGGAGTTGGATCCCAGGATTTTGGGAAGTGTCTGAGATTGGTAGGGTGTCTTCATTATGGAGATCTCGAGGCATGACGATAGTGGATCCGGATCAGGATCGGGAGCTGGAGAGCGAGTTCCGGGTGGATCGGTGCCGTCGGAGGTTATCGATCGGACGAACACGAGCGAGCGGAATGCGAGGATTCGCGAAATCATGCGTGATGAGGTTGCTGCATTGTTGCGGGCTGAGTCGCCAGAATTGTTTGGGTCGATCAGGACCGCTATGATTGAGTAGTTTGATGAGCGATATGCGGCTCTCGCAGAGACGGCTGCCGCGGCAGTTACAGCGGCTGTAGCAACGGCAAAGAGAGGAGCTAGTCGGGGTTTTCAGTATCGGGACTTCTATTATGCGAAGCCTCCCACATTCGATGGAGTTCAGGACCCGATTGCTGCTATGAGATGGTTATCAGACGTGGAGGGGTGTTTCTCCACGAGTTTATGCCCTGCTGATCAGAGGGCGAGGTGTGCTCTGGACCTATTGGTGGAGATTGACCATGGGGTCATATTCCGACGCGCAGAGGGCTGCGGTTTCAGGGAGATCAGTTAGAGAGATGTTCAGTACTCGCTATGTTCCGCGAGATGAGAGGGAGAGATTGGCTCGGGAGTTCCTTGAGCTGAAGGAGGATTCGGAGTCGGTGACTGAGATCACCAGGATGTTTATTGAGAGGGCGATGTTTTGCCCTGCGTTTGCTTCGGAGCGGGCTCAGATCTGAGTATGCTCAAGAGGGATATCAGACAGTTCGTGTCTGCGCAGAGGTGTGAAACCTTGTTGGAGTTGCAGGAGGCCGCCATGTGGCGTGAGTTAGAGGTTGAGTTGCAGTTGCGTGAGCTGAGGCAGGCCCCGATGCAGTCGCAGTCGGCGCCGAAACGGTCCAGGACCGTAGATGTTAGAATGGGGGATCGGCGCGGCCACACTTGTGGGAAGTGTGGGAGGGGTTACACCAGAGCTTGCTGGCCCGGTGGTGCATGCCGCAAGTGCGGAAAGGAGGGGCACTGTGCACGGGATTGTCGGCAGTCAGTGCCAATTCGGAATTTGAGGATTTGTATCAGTGTTGGCAGGTTGGACATTTGAGGGTCAACTGTCCACAGCTTTCTGCAGGACCGGTGCAGGCTCTAGCACTGGCCACCTTGAGGAGTTCAGAAGGAGGACAGGATGGAGCGGAGCCCCAAGGGCTCAGGGTCGTGCTTATTTGCTTGCGGCAGAGGGAGACGGAGCAGTGCCGGAGGCAGCTGCGGGTATGAGGCTTTCTTGATGTCTTGATTGCCTTGCGTTGATTGTGGCGTATTGTTCGTGCTGGTATCTTGTGTGGATTTTGATGCGGTATTCGTTGTTTCGCGGATTGGGCATGGTTATGGATTGGTGCTTCAGGTTTTTTGCTTTGGCATTCGTTGTTCCCTGAGGGTTTAGTATGGTTACAGTTGGTGTTTTGGTGCCGGTATCCTTGTGCGGTTTTCGATGCAATATTCACCCTTTTGCAGGTTGTGGGTTTGGTTATGGGTTATTGTTTGGGAATTCCGTTGGTTATCATTCGTGAGGGTTGATAGAGGAGATGCGGCACTGGGTTGAATGCCGGGTAGCATCTGCAGTCGTAGAATGGATAATTGAAAGACCGGATTCTTTTGAGTGGATTGATCAGGGAGGAGATGTGTTTTGCTGAGGGTTGTTTATGCTGGTGGGAAGCAGTCAGTGTGTAAATGTTCTCTTTGTGCAGGATTGTTCTGAAAGGTCATTAATGACGGTCGGTGGCAGTTAGTCAGTGCTTTAGTGGGGGAGAATTGGAGAATTCTCCGGGAGATCGATGAGTATGTGAGGGTGCTTAGCTGTTGGGACTCAGCAGTGTTTGTCAGCTCAGGGTATAGGCCGACGAGAGCGAGTGTCAGGTATGAGGGGCGGGATACAGACCTAGGGCATTTGTTTGTGGAGGCCTGAGAGAAGGCCGGGATCAAGCTTGAGTAAGTAACCAGGGTTATGCGATCAGAGTATTGGTATGTCTGAGGTACGTGATGGGTTGTACTGCATTAATCCCATGGGATTATGTTGTGCATGTTTCTAGAGCTGGAACTGGAAGGTTCTCAGAGTTAGAACCTGAGAGTTCGTAGAGTTTGGGTGTACGGACCCACAGAGATATAGCCTCGAGTGGCTAGTATGTGTTATGAGAGTCGGTCCAGTCATGCTGGAGACTCTGTTGGTATTGCTGGATCCGTCTGAGATTGCGGATTGTGTATGTTGCAGTGTGATTGCATTGGAAGGTCTGGCCCCGGGTTAGTGATCTTGTTTAGCTGAGGCAATGATTTTGATGAGTGGAGAGAGTGCATGGGATTGAGAGCCCTGCAATGAGAACCAGAGTATGTGAATAGCAGTTACGCATCAAGGGTGGTGTCGCTTAGGGCAAGCACCGTGGCACCGGTGGGAGTGGCATTATGGCCAAGAGGGTCCCTTGGGAGGAAAAGAGAAAGGTGTGAAACTCCGAAGGGGAGTGCAAGTTCACAAGAATGAAAGCTACAGAGCAGAGTTATGGTTAAAGTATTTCGAGTATGGCTTCGAGCATCGTGTTCGCGGCAGCGAAGTAGGAACCCATCCGGTTTGGGGATGTCTGTTGAGGCTCGGAAGGGATGCAGGGGGAGAGAGAATCTTAAATTCTCGGTGTGATTCTGATCGGAGTGTAGGGTGGATGTAGTGGTTCATCTTGGGAGATGTTCGAGGATATCATCAGTGTATCGGGTCTTCCAACCTGCGGGTGTTGGGGTTAGTTCAGCATGTGTATGTGATGGCAGGAGGAGAACTTGTGAGAGTTACTCTGAGAGTGAGAATGGATCTCTCAGTCGGTCCGGAATGGACGAAATGGGCTTTGGATCGGGGATCCGGTGGTTCATGGTTTCCTAACCCTTATGGGTCAAGTGATTGTTGAGATTTAGAGCAGAGTTGCATCTTGGGTAATTCTTGGTTACAGAGAGCGATGGACAGTACAGAGATCGGGCTGCAGTCAACAGAGCAGATTCAGCAGATGAGACAGAGGTTATTGACCGCCCAGAGCCGACAGAAAAGTTATGCAGACAGACGCCGGTCCGAGCTTGAGTTTCAGGTCGGTGACTTCGTTCTCCTGAAGGTCTCTCCTTGGAAAGGAGTGATTCGATTCAGGAAGAGGGGCAAGTTGGGGCCCCGGTATATTGGACCATTTCGTGTGATTGCAAGGATAGGCCGGCTAGCCTATCGGTTGGAGTTGCCAGCGGAGTTGGGACAGATCCACGACACTTTTCATGTGTCGCAATTGAGGAAGTGCATAGCCGATGAGCCGGCAGTGGTTCCATTAGAGGATATTCAGGTGGATGCAAGCCTGAATTATGCTGAGAGACCAGTGGCCATCAGGGATCGGAAGATCAAGGTTCTGAGGAACAAGGAGGTACCTCTGGTGTTGGTTCAGTGGCAACACCGGAGGGGATCGGAAATGAACTGTGATCTGGAACGTGATATGTGGGAGCAGCATTCGGGGCTATTTTCAGAGTGAGACTTCGAGGGCGAAGTCTAGTTCTAGTGGGGGAGAGTTGTAACAGCCCGGAATTTCAAATATTGATATAATTATGATTTTGGGGGTGTTTTAAGAGGGGACTCGGCGAGTTGGAGCCTAGACTCGCCGAGTAGGATTGCAGACTTGGTCGCGGGATCGCGACTGGACTCGACGAGTCCAGATGTGGACTCGGCGAGTCGACGCTGTTCAGCGGAAACCCTAACCGTTCGGGTTTGGGTCGTATATAAGGTACTTATAGGCCGTCATTGTCCGTCTTTAGTCGACTGAGAAGAACCCTAAATGGCTGTGGGCATCTAGAGCAAGATTGAAGGGTATTAGGGCTTTGAAGAAATTGTTGTGCAAGGAGGAGAAGAGTTTAGGCTAAAGGAACAACAAGGGATTCGAGTTCTGCGGTTTGGGGACACAGAGAGTGTGTTATTCAGGTATTATCTCAGATTCTTTCTGTATTGTTGATGTGTGCATGGATCTAGGGTTTATGGAACCCATTTGGTGATTAGATGGATTATTGCATTGTTACCCAAACGACTATAACCCTGTATTAGGACCTTTAGAGGTCCAGAAGGTCCCATGTTTGTGTATTTCGGGACAAAACTTATCTCAGGAAGCAGTTTTATCGACTGCATTGCATAGACTCGCCGAGTCCGATGAACAGACTCGGCGAGTAGCTTGAAGAATAACTGGGACTCGTCGAGTTGTTCTTCAGACTCGGCGAGTTGAGTCGGGGTGGCCCCGCGATTCTTCCAGGAGGAACTCGTCGAGTAAAAAGGGGATACTCGACGTGTGGAAAGGGAATCTCAAGGAATCGGTGAGTCGAGGGCGAGTGGACTCAGAGTCATTGAACTCGGCGAGTCTTGGGGTGACTCGGCGAGTTAGGTCGCGGGCTAAGTGAAGTTCTGAGTATGGGGACTCGACGAGTCACAGGGTTGACTCGACGAGTAGGGTCAGTCAGGGGTTGGCTTTGACCTTGTCTTTGACCAAGGATTGACCAGTGGTTCCAGGGGTATTTTGGTAATTGTTGTTTATCGTTTGAGATCAGTGCATTGGCGGCTATCCAGGAGTGGAGATCGTATCAGTGATCGGAGCAGCTTGAGCTATCTGTTCAGTCGGTAGTTTCGAGGTGAGTTATCCTCACTATATCGCTAGGGTTTATGGCACCAAGGCCGACCCTTTTTACCGGATGGAAATCCGGGTATTTGTCATTATATGTTACAGGCCGGAAGGCATTACTATGTGGACCGGAAGGTCATGGCCTGGAAAGGCGTATGTATGCACTTAGTATGTTGACTGATTCATAGAGTAATGTTATGATAGTGACCGGCTAGACCGGTATCTTGTTAGAGTAATGCTATGATATGTGAGCTGTTGATCGATTGTTGTCTATGAACTGCTATATGATTGTTTGTTATTTTATATATATGCATTTCATGCTTATGGGCCGGAAGGCGATATGTTATGGGCCGGAAGGCAATATGTTATGGGCCGGAAGGCGATTATGTTGTGTGATGGACCGGAAGGTCGGCGTGGGTAGGACCGGAAGGTTTACCCAGCAGGGACGGAAGTCCCCTGAGACACATGGACCGGAAGGTCAGGGCCTGGAAAGGCGTATATGTGGTTGGTATTCTGGGGGTATCTCACTAAGCTTTCGGGCTTACAGTTGTGGTTTTATGTTTCAGGTTCTCAAGAGTCTGTGGCAAGGCAAAGGCGTGATCGTACCGTTCCTCGCGTTGGTGTTTTATGATATGAATCTGGGAAAATACTTTGTTAAATAATGTATTGGAAACCTTTTTGTAACAACGTTATTAAAACGAGTGGTTTTTGAAAAGTTTTAATTGTTTCGAAATTTTGGACGTTACAATGATAGACTTAAACTGAGAACCGAAACCATACAAAAATTTGACTCTTTAAACGCTAACGTAAGCTCAGAAAACAAAATTGATGTTGAAAATGCATCTGAGCTTGACGAGGACGAAAACATGAGTGAAATTTCTGTAGAGGACATGGTTGACTGCTCAGAATTTGTTAAAAGCGAACCTGAAAACCACAAGAATCTTATTTCTGAAAATTCAGTGGAGTTCGCTCGTTTGTCCCAACAAAAGTCCCCGAAATTAGCAGAAAAAGCAGTTGTGTATCAAAAGGTCAGGACCACTCCGAATCAAGTATACAAGGTGACTGGAGTAACCGAACATCAAACAGCTGAACTCACAGCTATTGTAAACGAAGACAATGCTGATGGATGTGATGAGTACTTCTGGGAAGCTCCAATAGATAATGCAAATGAAACCGTTGGCTTATCTGAAAGAACCTCCTGGATGAGTAAAGGAAGATACATACCTGAACCCTTGAATAAACCAGGTAATTTTGATGAGACAAGTACCAGTGGTACGAAAGACATTCCTAAGGAGGATGAAAGTTCGACAACAGAAGATGTTCCCTCTCCTTCATCAGCTCAAAATAAAACTCCTTCAGTTCAAAAGGAACCAACCAAGGAGAAACCGAAAACGAAAGCGAATGTTCATCATCAACCCAAGCAGATGAGGAATAGGAAGAGAGAAAGGAACCAAAGATACAGGAAGAACCTTTCTGAAAGGAAACAATTCTGGCAATCCCAGAATGCATACTTCTCACACCAATACAAGAATCTGAAGTATGAAAACAATCCTGTAGGAAAGCCTGAATGTCACAACAACCGAAACCAAAGGTTCGGTTCCAAGAATAACTCCAACCGAACGCAAAGGTTCGGTTCTGAAGTCAAAAGAGAACAAGACTCTAAGATCAGTCCCTCCAATGATCAAAAGCAAAAGGGTCACCTAGAGTCTCCAGTCAAGAAGCTATCTCCATCTAAACCCACTTCTTCTACCTCTTCTTATTCGTCTACCAATTCATCTCCATCTTGCTCCAAAGCTAATTCTGTTTGTTCTCATAATTCTCATAAATCTCATTCGTCGGCTGAACAAAAGAGAAAGCAGAAGGTCAATAAATCCAAACCAGAGTCCAAACCGAACACACCCAATCCTAACAAAATAAAAGTTTTTACCATTAAAAAGAAAGATGAAACAACTCTCATAAAACGAACATATCTGGTTGACATCTCTCTTACTGTTCCTGTTTCTATGAAAAGCTCACGTGGACCCAAGAAACTTTGGGTTCCTAAATTTGCCTAATTTTTGCAGGTTATAAGTGACGAGTAGTTCGACGAAGAATGGTACATCGACAGTGGCTGCTCACGTCACATGATAGGGAGGAAAGAGGAGCTCAGGGAATACAGATCTCTTGCAAATGGTGGCAACGTCAAGTTTGGAAATAACTCTTTCGGCACCATAAAGGGATACGGGATGATAACAAATGGTGACTTTACTATAAGGAAGGTGGCTTATGTGGAAGGACTCCAACACAACCTTATCAGTGTATCTCAGCTTGTTGGAGGTACAGGTCTCAACGTCTCATTCGATGATGAAGGTTCTGAAATCATAGAGAAAAAGACAAAGAAAGTGATTCTCAAGTCAGAGCGAAAGGATGAAATGTTTCCTCTAAACATGAAACCCATCAAAGGAAACCCAGCCATATGCCTGTTATCAAAAGCTCAATCCGACGAAAGCTGGTTGTGGCACCGAAGACTCTCTCATCTCAACTTTAAAGATATCAACCGACTTGTCACTGGAGGTCATGTTAGGGGTCTTCCACTGCTCAAGTTCGACAGAGAGCATTTGTGTGCTGCATGCGAAATGGGGAAGCAGAGTCGTCAAAGCCACCCATCTGTAATCAACACAAAAGTTGTTGAACCACTCGAATTACTTCATATCGATTTGTGTGGTCCTTCATCTATCGAAAGCATCGGTGGTAGCAAGTATATTCTTGTTATTGTTGATGACTTTTCACGATTTACATGGGTGTTCTTTCTAAAGCTCAAATCTGAAGCGACTGAAAAGCTGAAAGTGTTTATCAAGCAAATTGAAGTACAACTCAAGAAGGTTGTTCGCAACCTTAGGAGCGACAATGGTCTTGAATTCAAGAACAGGGAGTTTGAAGAGTTTCTTGCAGAAAAGGGAATTAGTCACAATTTCTCAGCTCCCTACACACCACAATAGAACGGAATAGTCGAAAGACGAAACCGATCTTTGTGTGAAGCTGCCCGAACTATGCTAAGTTTCGCTTCCTTACCTCTTTATTTTTGGGCTGATGCTATTTCTGCTGCTTGTTTTACATAGAACAGGTCCTATCTCAACAAGCGATTCACGCTCACACCATATGAGATACTAAACAACAGAAAACCCAATGTGAAATTTTTCCATGTGTTCGGCTCAAGGTGTTTCATCTTTAACTCTAAAGAACACCGCAACAAGTTTGATGTCAAAGCCGACGAGGGAATTTTTCTGGGTTACTCGCTCACATCCAAGGCATACAGGGTCCTAAACAAGCGTTCGAGAAGGATTGAAGAGACATACTATGTGACCTTTGACGATAGCTATGTCAAGAAGCTACAAGCCAAAGAAGACACCGCTGGGGAAATCTTTCTTCAAACTGGCCAAGTCACAGTCTCGATCGCCAATTTATACGAAAAATTTCTGGAGCTCTTTGACGAACCAGAGAAAGCTTCTCTCTCCGAAGCAGGTGCCGCAAACAACAAGGTTGACCACATGAAGTAGATAGTCGAAGAAGCTGCAAGGAGAATGAATGAAGGAGGATCGACTACTGATGACCTTCCATCCAACAATGCTTCAGTCGAGGGGGAGCCAAGCTCACAAGTCCAGGGGGAGCCAAGTTCTACAACTTCAACCGAAGGTCCTTCACCAACCAAAGGTGCTTCTCCAACCGAAGGTATCTCTCCAACCGAAGGTGCTTCAACGCCTGAAAGCTCAGTACCACAAGAAACCCCTGAACCTCAAAGTTCTCAAAGCATATCAATCGAGGGGGAGCATGATGATATGACGCTTGATTACGATAGCCAATCTGAGCCAGAAGAAATGATCAATGCTGAACTAGACCCAACCTTTGATCCAAATTACCCTCCTCTTACCAAATGGACCAAAGATCATCCTATCTCTCAAGTAGTTGGTGATGTATCTGAAAAGGTTATGACCCGATCACAACTGAAGGCAAAGCAGATATCCTTATTTTCAAAGGTTGAATTTTGTATGTTTAACTCATTCGTATCAAAAGTTGAACCGAAGACAGTTAATACTGCCCTCGATCACTCTGATTGGGTTCAAGCAATGCAAGACGAACTGAACGAATTTGAGAGGAACAAAGTCTGGCGCCTCATTCCAACTCCTCCAGGTGCTTCGGTTGTTGGTCTAAAATGGGTTTTCAGGAACAAAATGGACAAGGAAGGGAATGTAATACGGAACAAGGCTCGTTTGGTTGTAAAGGGATACTGCCAGGAGGAAGGGATAGATTATGAAGAGACTTTCGCTCCAGTAGCTAGGCTAGAATCTGTTAGAATATTTCTGGCTTATGCTGCTAACAAAAACTTTGGAGTTTTCCAACTGGACGTCAAGTGTGCATTTCTCAATGGAGAACTCGAAGAAACTGTGTATGTGGAGCAACCTCCTGGGTTCGTGAACGAAAAGTATCCAAACCATTGCTATATTCTAGATAAAGCTGTGTACGGTCTCAAACAAGCTCCGAGAGCCTGGTATGAAACGCTAACAAAATTTTTAAAGATGTCTAAATTCAAACAAGGTTCGGTTGACCCAACCTTCTTTCGCAAAAAGAAAGGTAACCACCTTATGATAGTTCAAATTTATGTCGATGACATCATCTTTGGCTCCACGAATCCCATCTTAACAGCTGAATTCAGACAGTTGATGGAGACTAAATTTGAAATGAGCTCAATGGGTCCTATTAACTTTTTCCTTGGTTTAAATATTAGACAGGGACCCGAAGGCATCTTTATCAATCAGGAAGCTTACACGAAGACTCTCCTAGCAAAGTTTGGCATGATGGGCGACTCAAAAGTTAAAATCCCAATGGCATTCGGCACCAAGCTTACCCCATCTCTAGACAAACCGGCTGTCGATATCACGCTCTATCGCCAAATGATTGGCTCACTGATGTATCTAACTGCTAGCAGGCCTGATATCATGTTTTCTGTGTGTTACTGTGCTCGATTTCAGGCAAACCCACGCGAACCTCACATGCTTGCAGTGAAGAACATCTTACGCTATCTCAAGCGAACCTCCTCCCTAGGTCTTTGGTATCCATCCAACTCAGGCTTCTTCGTTCAGGCCTATTCTGATGCTGATCTTGGAGGATGTGGACTCGACAGAAAAAGCACAACTGGTGGCTGTCAATTCCTTGATGGGAAGTTGGTCAGCTGGCAATCCAAGAAACAAACGTGTGTGTCGTTGTCTACTGCCGAAGCGGAATACATTGCCGCTGCATCCTGCACATCACAAGTGATTTGGATCTAGAGTCAACTTCGAGACTATGGACTCAATATGCAGAAGATCCCACTATATTGTGACTCTGAAAGTGCAATTAGGATCTGTCATAACCCAGTGCAACACTCTAAAACCAAACACATAGCACTGAGGTATCACTTCATCAAAGATCACGTGGAAGATGGAAACATCGAAGTTCACTTCGTAAGAACCACTGATCAACTGGCTGACGTCTTTACCAAAGCTCTTCCTGAAGCATCATTCAATAAAATATTGCAAGGGCTAGGTATGATGGAATCAGAGTCAGTACCTCACACTACCTCTCAACCTCAAACGTAAGAAGCGAAACCAACCGAACGTTTGGGTTCGGTTCAACCATCTGACTCGCTCATTACTTCAAAGGTAGTTTTTCTCTGTTGTATATTTCTTGTACAATTTTGTTTTTCTTTGTGTTAAAAATATTTTTCACTTGCATGTTTAAATTCCTTGGTTTTTCAAAATTTTCTTAAACCGAAACCAACCGAAGGTTCGGGTTCGGTTTTTCAAAATTTTCTTAAACCGAAACCAACCGAAGGTTCGGGTTCGGTTTTTCAAAATTTTCTAGAACCGAAACCAACCGAACGCTCGGGTTCGGTTTTTCAACTTTTTCCCAACCGAAACCAACCGAACGTTCGGGTTTGGTTTTTCATATTCTTTCCAAAGTTTTTTTTAAGTCTTATTTTTTTTCTTCTTACTTATTTCTTTTATTTTCTTTAATCTCTAAAACTCCAAAAATATTTTTTTATTTTTTTATTCTTATTCTCTTGTGTGTTCGTTCGTTTATGGGGATATATTTGACGAATTACTTAAGTGTCCCTAGAAGCATGCTGCTGTATGTGTCCCAAGCCTCATAAGATTTTGAATAATAGCTTTCATGACCTGGTATACACAAACCTTGTCTTCCCAATAAGGCTAACATATTTATTCTCATCGTGAGCTACCTCACTCTTTTCTCACATGAGTTAAGAGTTTCCTGCTTGGTCCTTATTTTCGCAGCAGAGGTACTATATCTTCTTACACCATCTCCATAACTCTTCTCCACTACATTCGTTTCATCAACGTAACCCTTGAGACTCTCAGAAATTACCACTGAGGTTTATGGTTACACAACATCTGTGTTTATGATCTTAGTTTCGTGTCACTACGAGCTGAGTGAAACCCAAAATTCAACACCTAATGAATTGACAGTGAACAATTAATTTGCTCAAGTTTTCACCAATGGATTGACGAATGTACCCTAATGAAATCTCAAATTTTCTGTTGTGCGATTCCTATGAAATTGTTAATCACCATAACATTTCTTCCCTTGGGATCCAATTTTAATTCTTTTTTCTCTGAGATTTTATATTTTTTTCCAAGCCACTTTAAAATTTATTCCTACCTACTTGTTCAACAGGCTACACCGGTCTCACAAGTACTTTGTTCACTTTCTTTCTTATTTCAAGAACAGAATTGATGAATCAAAGCGAAAACCACCCTTATTTAACCTAATTAAAAGAAGCCTTTCAACATTTCTTAATAAATGTTTGATTGTAATTCAACGGGAATCCACACTAGCACTTTAAGGTCTTTCTTGACCTTGAAGGAAGAGATTCGTGCCCGGGATCATCAGTTTCGTGTCATTATTGACATCACATAATATCCTTAAAAGAGTTGCTTTATTTCTTTTCCTTTTACACTCTTTACACGAAAATCTTTGATTTTCCAAATTTCCGTTACTAACTTTTACAGGCTGTATTATTACCCGGTGGTTAATTATGAAGTTGTGGTTAAAAACAATCCACATGGCTATTTCATTCAAAAGCTGTCATTTAAAAGGATAAGACGAAAAGGTTGCTGACTCGGCGGGAGTTCAAAGGATTAAAATTCAAACGACGAAAAAAAAATGGGCGCGTGTGAATTTGAAACGGCCTTGCTTTTACTGACTCTTGTGGACGCGTGTGCGATATCCAAGCGTCATCACTCTGGAATTAAAGGCGCGTGTGGAAATGGAAACGTTATTTCTCTCTGAAACGGCGCTTGTTGGGCGGCGTGATCCTAGGAACCTGACACTCTCTCTCCTACGTGATCATCGCACGCCCCAACTGTCATCCATCTGTCACTCAAGAACCCGTTTCGTATTTCCATAAGAGATTTGAAACGATTTTTCTCTCTCCTATCACCTACTATAAAAAGCCGTCTACACCACCTTTTACCTCTTTACTGCCTCCAAAATTTCCAAAGAGCAAAAACTCCCAAACAGTTTCCTATTCATCATCTTCTTCATTCCTGCAAAAATGGCTGAATCCTCTTCTGTTCATGCTACTTCATAGATCCTCCCCATCCGCCCACAACAATGTCTGGTTATTGACCTCAACCCATTGGCGTACGACTCCTACATGTCGCCGATAATCGAGTGCCTCAAGTACTCTCAAATAGCCACCGCTCTCTCAAGAATCGAATCTGTTCCCATGGTGGCCCTATCGCAGGTTTACGTGACTGCTTATTACGACAAGGCAGTCGAACGGGTGTTCTTTGAAATTGCTGAACACAAAACATCCGTTTCTCGACAACGGTTCTGCACAATGCTAGGGTTGGCTGTTGACCCTTCAAGAATAAACCCGGAGACGATTCTGGTTGGGTATCTGTTTAACATGTTTTACAACATGGGGTACACGGAGGTTCTCCCTTCCGTCGCAAAGTTCAAGAAGTCCTGCTTGTCGCCTCAATGGAACGGCTTGTTCACAGTCCTCTTCAAGGGCTTGTCGGAGCGGAGCTCAGGATCCGACGGTGCTAGTCGCCTCTTTCTGTCGATAATGTATGCCATCTACAATGGGGTTAATCTGGACTTTGGGATGGTCCTATGGCAACAGCTCATCCAGAGCCTTTCTTCATCATCACGACACTCTGAGGTGTCGTTGGCCCGATTCTGGATCTTAATTACAAGATGGGCCATGGACAAGTTTGATGTTCCCACTGCTGACGGTGCATCGATGTCTTCTGTTGGTACGTTCCATACCAAGAAGATCATCGTCTCAGATGCATCGAAATTTTCCTTCATTGGCTCCATCCCGGAGACAATGTATGCCAACGTGCCATCTGACAGCAGATTAATTCGGACGATCAAGGAGTTTAGGCCAACTGGTGCTAGGGAACTAACACCAGATATGCTCAGGTTGATCCATGATGCAGACAAACCGGTGAGCAGGGGCAAAAAGGCTGAAAAAGGGAAGCAAGCGTCCAAAGCTCCAAAGGGACCTTCTCCCAAAAAGAGGAAACAACCGAAGGCTGCACAGTCCCCACAGCCGAAGAGGAGGAAGACGCAACAGAAGCGAAAGCTTGTTATTCCCTCTTTTTCAAGTGACTCTGAGGGTGAGAGTTCGGGTTCTGACGGCTCTCAAGGAGGCGAATCTCCTCAACGAGGCAACACACCACCTCGGTCCCCTACCCCAGAGATGGAACTTCATAATTCCCCAGTTCCTTCACCTCCACCAACTATTCCTACTTCCATTCCCACCATAAACCCCACTATTCCACCAACATCTTTCCCTATACCACCACCCATTTTCACAACTGCCACCGAAACACCACCAGTAACCGAAACCCCTCCCGTAACCGAACCACCACAAACCGAAACACATACAACCGAACCTACCCACACTCAACCACCACCCAATACTCAAACTCAACATACCCCAACCACAACACCCCCAGCTTCACCACCCCCTCCATCTCCAGAAAATGCCTCTGATGGAGACGACACTTACCTTGGTGGGGAAAACATGAACTTTGATTCGGTCTACTATAGTCCGTTTCAAGTTCAGAGTGATGAGGAGGATGATGCTCCAGTGACAAAGAAGCATCTTAAAGAGCTTCACGAGAAGGTTGATCTACTTCTCGCCTCCTCTTCCAACCAGCAGTCTTCTCTATCTGAAGCGCAACTTCAGAAAATTGTTGATGCCTTCTCCCGGGCTCAACATGATTCGATGGCCTCCGCAACGGCTGCTATTGACGCCTCAACCAGAGCCTATGAGCCTGCGGCCGAAAAAGTCGATAAACTATTCTCCGACGCTACTGTCCTGTTGAAGTCTTTGCAGGAAAGCGCTGACGCCACTAAGACAACTTTGGAACCAATTGTTCAGCAGTTGGCCAAGTTCGTCTCAACGGAGTTGACTTCGTTCGCTGCCCTTCGCCAAAACCTAAGCGACGACAACTCGGAACTTCGTGCCTCCATCGATGCCCGCCTCGCTAAGCCACAAGAGGATCTTGCAGCTGAAAATTCTTTGATGGACGTTTTGGCGAGCAAAACAACCGCCCTCAAGGTCAAGAGCACGCAACCTTCCAACTCCGAACAACAATTGGAAGCTCTTCGATCCGAAAGGGAGGTGATCAAAACGTGTGTTTCGGATGTCCACGCAACATTATCCAACATCCTAGAAGCACACGATCCTATTCTGAATCACTCGATGAGGCGAACCATCGCTAAAAAGCTCTCTCCGGCCATGGACCTTCTCAGCAAAATCGAAGGCCTTCCGAGTTTCGTGTCCATTCCGAAACAAGGGGGAGATGAGAAGAAAGGATCGAAACCACCTCCTTCCTCCAAAGCTACTCACACAACCGAACCACCTCAGACTGGTCAAGCTTCGGGTTCGGGTGTGAAGAACAAGGGCAAAAACATAGCTGAGGAAGAAGATGAAGATGAAGATGAAGACAGGGAGACCATTGCTGACATGTTAAAACGAAAGAACAGTCGCAATGCTGACGATGATGCCAGTCGTGTGGCGCGAGAGGCTGAAGAAGCCGAACGCAAGCAATAGGAAGCCCACGATCTCCTTGAGAGCCGGAAGACTCTCTTCCCTGCCTGGACCAGGGAGCGTTTGATCAAAGAGGCCATAGAAACTCCTAGCATATTATGGCTCGAGCCGGTTATCTCGTTCGACTGCAACAACACTGTCGATTCGCAGTTTGATATGCCGCTGACTCGAAAGGCGTTCATCTTCCACGCCTTCTCTAACATCTTTGAAGTCCCACATCCGAACGATGAGCTTGATAGGGAGCTCATTGACTTCTATCTGGCGGCTGCTCGTCCTCAATACCTTACATGGAGCGCCCAGAAGATTGTGAACGTTCGGGTGCTGAAGCCTTATGCCGTAGGGAGGTTCACAAATGTTAAGTTCAAGCTCATTCGAGGATCTGCAAGAACTGCTCATCTTATCTCCCTGGCGGATCTACCAAACCTAAATCCTCATGATTGGATTGTCCTATATAATATCCTTTTGACTAATGAAGCCGAATATGGTCCCATTATAGACCATGTCAAAAGGATGTTAGCTTGCTACATCATGGAGGTTGCCCTAATGGATCAGGAGGTTGCCATAGTCTTCAAGAAGAAACCGAAGATAGCTCCTGTGGGATCGGCCAGTGATCTCAACCAAATGAAAATGGGCAAGATCGATCCGAGACGCAACTCGGTTATTTTCACTAGAGCCGAAGGACAGAAATGTCTCTTCGCTTTAGCTGACAAACACCTTTACACCACAGCTTGTTTGGAGCATGTGTTATCGATTATCAAACGGTGTAAAGAGAACTCGGCTGATGACATCAAGTACTTCAACGACATGATCAATTGGTACATCCGGTTTAGACAGACCATTCTCTCCATCACCAAATGTCTGTTTAGCACCGTGAAGAAGAAGGTACCTGCTTCAGCTGCTGGCCCATGTAAAAAGTGAAGGTCTTGCTCCAAATTACGCAAAGGGGGAGATTGTTGGGCTGAAGATTATTTTGAAGATTGCGTCTTTTGGGCTCGATAGTATAGTTGTTTTATACTCCGGTTTGGGCCTGTCCAACCGAGAGCCTTTTATGTATTATATATAAGAATATGCTTGCATGCATATTAGGTTAACGATTTTAGAGATTAACGATTGATACGATAATTCTAGAGCTTAACGATAGTATTTCAAGGTTTCTTTAATCGTTCTTGTAACCTACCAATCCTCTACAGTTGATGTTCTTAATCGAGCTCTTCTGAGGATTTTGTTTTAATCATTCGACTCGTTTGATTTACACTTGTCTTGTTCATATCTTGTGTTCATACAATTTTATACTTATTTACCTGTTTGAGATCCAATCGATCTTCATTGATTTAAAGATTTTAAATCTCATCAACTTGAAACGACTCAAACCACTACCAGATTCCTGACCATCGACCACCCGCCGTGGAGACACCCATCCTTCTCTCAGACATATACCACATGCATTATCTCGCCCTGCACCTTTCCTTGATCAACAATGACCCTGACCTCATGAATTCGAGCCGCAGGTTTCTGTATGCAGCCCCTAACCGCTCTTGCATAAATCTCTGGTTCTCTCAATAAACCACCCAGTTCTTCCCCCACTTAGGGTTCGAACCATCACTATCTGACGCATCAACAACCTCACAAACTATTTTCACCAGCAATAACGCACCTGCCCCTGGAAAGTGCTACACAACGCCCGATAATCCCCTTTAAGGAAATCAATCGATCTCATAACTCTGAACCTCAGATGAAATCCTCAAGAACTTCTCGTCACAACTACCTTTAGTCGTTCCAAGTCTCGTACCAATCCAATACCAACAACTCAACTGTCCAATAACATTACGAATCATCATACTCCCCCACCTCGACTCATCAACCGACGTTCCAACACATGGATCATCCCAAGAATAGGGACCCACTCCCGAATTCAATACCCAACATAGATAGAAAAAAACCACTGAACTGATTAACTCGACTGGGCTCCCCACTGATTCCTCTACAATACGCCCTACTATACTCAAATAGGTGTAATGTGGTCCTCGGCTATCTCATCCCCAACTGACTATCTGCTCCTGGTAAATCACTGTCTCGCAGCACACATGCTACCTGATACTCTGATGGAAAATCATCATCAATGACAACCTGTAGGGTTTTACCCCCAAACCCAGGACTTAAACATCATGCCTCTCGTGTTTCGTACACGAACATAAATAGCACCACTCAGGTCATAGCAGGTGACATCTCCTCTATCGACTGATTGCTCAACTCAGACCGAGATTCTCCCCTCCTTACCAAAATACTCTGAAAGGCTCTCGACCTCCCTCTCAAGGGACGCCTCTTCAAACTCAATCATGGCCCACTGGCCTAAAACCCATAGCGTCCAATCTCTACCTCATCAATCATGACCGGATAACCGGGGAATTACAAGCATCATTCACTACGAACCATGGTACTCATCCCATGACATCTCTTCTGAATATGCTCCGGTGTATGGTACCCGAACCATAGCATCACTCCTCCATCCGCTCTAATGTATGGTACTCAAACCATAACATCACTTCCTCAATCCGCTTCGATGTATGGTACTCGAACCATAACATCACTCCTCAATCCGCTCTGATGTATGGTACTCGAACCATAACATCACTCCTCAATCCGCTCCGATGTATGGTATTCGAACCATAACATCACTCCTCAATCCGCTCCGATGTATGGTACTCAAACCATAACATCACTCCTCCATCTGCTCCGATGTATGGTACTCGAACCATAACATCACTCCTCAATCCGCTCCGATGTATGGTACTCGAACCATAACATCACTCCTCAATCCGCTCCGATGTATGGTACTTGAACCATAACATCACTCCTCAATCCGCTCCGATGTATGGTACTTGAACCATAACATCACTCCTCCATCTGCTCCGATGTATGGTACTCGAACCATAACATCACTCCTCAATCCGCTTCGATGTATGGTACTCGAACCATAACATCACTCCTCAATCCGCTCCGATGTATGGCACTCGAACCATAACATCACTCCTCAATCCGCTCCTTAGAACCTTCAGAATACTCCCTGTATCAAGTATGGGTCCTCTGCTTTCAGTAGGACGGGCCCATACTACCTGCCACATCTACCCATACTTTCCACACGGACTATCCTGGAGCTCCTAAGTAGCTGCTCGACCTTCTCATTTATCAATTCCGTCGGACGTGCTCGCTCCCCAGCGAAATTCTCTACTCTGCCAGCGCACTCATCTGGCTAAGGTTACTCCCTAGGCTCTTCCTAGATTCCAACACTTCTCTGCCATCAGCTGCTGAAGAGCTCCTAATGATGCCAGCCCTCTACCTCCTGAATATCGTCATATTCGCTTGGTAGCTGACTCCCATCATCGAGAGTTCCACAAAGCACGAAGCAAGCAGCATTCGAGCATCGAAGAATACATAGGACTTACTCTGGGTGATAACTCCGCTTGCTCTGCTCATCCTCGAAAGTACCACCGAACTCTGCAACTCTTCGCCTCGTGGGTTCTAACTATTTTTCGCTAAGTACCACGGTACTTATCTAGGTATCTCCCCTAGATTACTCCTCTACTCAGATCCCCTAAAGGATTCCAACTAAATATTCTCACTCATCACATTCTCAAAAGCACATCGCATATAACAACAATCCCTAGGCTAAGGCATCACAAATCAGGCCACTCTAGTCCTAAGATATGAAATACCTAGCCTGTGTCTAGCATGCAATAATATCTCATAAAGTGCATCATAAATATCACACGACACAAAAGTAAGGGTATTTTGGGAAATCCCCGTTCGGGCTCTGGCTGATTGTACACACTGCTATTTCTCGCTTTCTCTTTGAACTCTTATTCGCTTAGAAAATTATTTCTTTGAAAACTGTTCTTACTTCCTCAGTTTGAGTCCAGATTTACCCAAAGGTGCATCCGAATCCCTCAAACCAAGGCTCTGATACCAACTTGTAACACCGAAAATTTCGAAACAATTTTTCATTTAAAAATAATCGTTTAATTCTTAGAAACACTTTGCTTAAAATCTCATTCATAATCGAATTACAAAACATAACTCCATTTTCACTTGCATAATAAACCAGGATCCTCAAAACATGACTCTTTCTCTGGTGTGTACAATTGAGCCGGTGCCGTCCCGTGATCCTGAGAGAAACATGAAACACAAAACACAAAACACTGTAAGCACGAAGCTTAGTGAGTTCCCCAAAATACCACACATAACACATATTAGCCACTCGAGGCTATAACTCTGTGGGTCCGTGGACCCTACTCTGTGAACCCTCTGGTTCTAACTCTGGAAACCTTCCGGTTCCAACTCTATAAACATGCACAGCATAAATCACATAGAAATAATGCAGCACATCACATAACAGACATATAGCATACCAATACTCTGTCACGTAACTCTGGTTACCTACTCAAGGTAAGGTATAGTGAGAAGACTCACCTCGCATATCTTGATAACTCGCAAATCCCGGAAAACACTCGTGCTCGATCCTCCGAGCTATAGTCCTCCTATAACACAGTATATCTCTAATTAACACTTTGTCAACTAAAGTTGACTACCCCCATCAAGTCAACACTGGTCAACTCTGGTCAACGGTCAATGGTCAACTTTGACCGGACTCGGTGAGTGCACTAAAGCGACTCGGCGAGTCTATACGTGTTCACTGACTCCCTAGGATCCTCTTTTGACATGTCGAGTACTTCTCTGACTCGACGAGTTCCACCTGACATGAATCGCGGGGCCACCACGACTCAACTCGCCGAGTCTCACGAACAACTCCGCGAGTTCCAGCTCGACTCAGTCCAACTGTCAACCCTCTCTAACTCTCCCTGACTCACTGAGTCAACCCCCTTAACTCGGCAAGACCACTCGCTGAGTGGTTAAGGACAATCTTCATGCTACTCGCCGAGTTGTTCTTCAGACTCGGCGAGTCCCTGCCATGCATCAACTCAATCTCGCTTCTGAGGTCAGATCCATTCCATTAACTCAGAGATCCAGTCCTTCCAAGCACATTCATCATGTAAAGTTACAATCTTGACTACCATGCAACGCCTACAAGGCTTCTTTTGGTGAAATGACATCTAAAATGGTAACCTAAGTTCCCAACTCAAAAGGAAAGGCATAAAGCAGAGCATTTGGGACTCTCTGGACCTACTAAGGTCCAGATCTAGGTACCATTTCCCTATGGGACCTCTCACACTCCAATACAAGGCAAACAAGCCATGAAGAAACCCTAGATTTGACCCTATCCATAAAAACATGAGAATAAGTTCTGAATATTACCTCAAATAGCCTCCTCTGCCGAAATGGAAGTAGATCCAAGCTCCCCAACTCTCCTAGCTTGGCCTTCCTCTTCCTTTCTTGCAAACACACACAAAGATGATGAATAATGGCCTCTTATCTCACTCACAAGGACTCTCAGATGCTCTGGTGCTCTCAAGGTCGAAGGTAGCCGCAATGAAGGGGTATAAGGTCCTTTAAATATGGCTCAAGGCCAGGAAATTAGGGTTTCATTAAACAGCATGGACTCGATCCCGCGTCCAAATCCGCGATCATACTCGGCGAGTCTAGGCTCCAACTCGCCGAGTCTCCTCACAAATACCAAAAATAAATAAATGAATATTACCTGGGAATCTGGGCTGTTACAATATAATTTGGGTGGAACCCATGGGCGAGGCCCATGTGTTTTTAGCAATGCAGGTGGGACCTGGTAGAGACCGTTAGGTGAAGGTATTGGATATTGGATATCAAAATTGAGTCAGTGGTTAGTATGTGACGCAGATGGGTTTATAGGTTGAGTAGCTTTGTTATTTGGACTCTTGAGAATAGGTGGTTGGACCAGGTGCAAGGCTGGTAGTCTTAGTGATGAATTGGGAACCTTTTCCTTCCATTCTAGGGAAGGGTGTCTTGAATTAGAAGATTCTGGGTGAACTACAAGTGGAGATCTTTGGGTCTCGGGTTATAAGATGGGTACCGAATTGGTTCTTAGTGGGAACTCGCATTAGGATTTGCATTTATCTATGTGTAAGGCTTTCTGTTTTATTGGTTTTGAAATAAGGTATCAATATGCTGAGTATGGAAGGGTTCAGGGGTAATGAATGGTTCCAATTTATTGGCAGATTTGGCTCTTGTGCTTTGGTGTGGTCCGATCTACGTGGGGTCAGGCTGGTATGGGGTTCTAGATTTTCTGATAGGTTTCAATATTTGATTGGTTAAAGATTTCATCAGATAGTTAGAACAGGGTGGGTCAGTTCGTAAGGCTATGAGAGGGTTGCGACATGATTGGAACCAAGAAGTGGTAGGTCGTGGGAGACCGGGTATGAGGTTAGACTACAGTTAGTCTCGTAGCGTTCATCTTAGCATTGGGTTTGGTGTCGAGATGTTTCGGATGATTATTTCTAGTCAAGGTTTCTTTCTAAAGTTACGTAAGTAGACTATATGATAGTCTTTTAACTCAGCAGCCGGGCAGGAATCCGAAATTGTTAGATAGTGGCCATTCATGTTGGGACTAAGGAGGTCTCGACTGCTTGTGGGAAGCAGCCTAGAGGCAGTGTGGTACTTCGAGAAGTAGTCATGATTTGAGGTTTCGTATGGGCATGTGGTAACCGGTTGATTGGGAAATGTTAAGGTACTCGTAGTGGGATTAAATAATCTCAGAGTAATTGATCTGATCCTGTTCTGCAGCTCTCGTCTGAGTGTAATCATTGTAGTGACGAATCTTCTACTCAAAGGATTATATAAACCTTCTGTCGAGTATAATTGTTCTGTAGCTATACATGGTCAGTGACTTTGTTCCCTTTGAAGCATCAACGTGATCAGGGTTCGAAGTATTTTGTTTGGTTTGTTATTAGTTGAGATTTTGGCATGGAGTGTTTCAGCGTGGGTGGTCTGTCGAGGAGTCACAGCATTATAGATTTTAGGTCTCAGAAAAGTATAAGTGCTTTGTAGGGTCTGAAGGTTTGATTGTTGTTGTCAGCATGGGAGTTTCAGTTTGGGTTTCAGTTCTCTTAGGAGGACTGTCTGATGCACATAATTTTCGATCGTGTTCCTCAGGTTGTTTTCTATGATATGAGTGTTAGTAAGGAGCGATTTTAAGGGCAAAATCTAATTTAAGTGGGGGAGAGTTGTAACACCCTAAATTTAGGAGATTAATTGTGGAAATAAATCCCATTTCCTAGGGACCAACTCGGCAAGTTAAGAGTGGGAAACTTGACAAGTTGGAGGCTTTTGGTTTGCGCGTTTTTATGGAGCAACTCAACAAGTTGGTGAAGGGAACTCAACGAGTTGGAAGCTGATTGAGAAACCCTAATTTTTAGGGTGTTGCACCTTATTTAAATGACTTAAGCTCTTTGGCTAGCCTACTTACCAGCCTCCTCTGTCCAGAAACCCTAAAATTGAGCCTTGTCTTCCATTGTTGAGTGTGAGAGCTTGGGGAGAGCCTTTAGAGTTCATTCTTGGTGCTTGTTAAATGAGCTAAGGAATTAGGAGTTGCTTGGCTTGAAGAAGAAGTCTTGGATCCAAAATCTCCATCTCATTTGCCATGTTTTTAAGGTATCAAGTTCTCACCTTGATTATTAGTTGCTTAGATCTCTTCTTGGGTTAGAGTTTACGCTTCATAGCCATGGTTGGGTGGATGTTGGGGATTAGGACGTCCTAAATGATTATTCTTTCAGATATATGGTCTTCATGAGCTATTTTGGCATAAAGGTGCCAACTTTATGGATTTAAGGGCTTCATGCATTCATTAAGTCTTCCATTTAGCCCTTTTTGAGCTTTTGAGCTCCTCCTAGTCTTGTTTAAGCTTAAATTTGGAAACTTTACATGGCCGTCTAGCCTTATGGGGCCAGATCTGCCTTTTTGGGGTTTTGTCTTGATGATTAAATGCTTAATGATTAAGCCCTAACTATTTTAAGTCTAGGGTTTGGGTTTGGACCCATTTAGGTGGTTCCTAGGGGTAAAGTTTGAAACTTTACCTTTCTTGATGTCATTTCGGTCGAGATCTGAGCTTTGGAGCTCTTGGTGGAGATAAATGCATGTTAATGCATTAAGGTGTTGGTTCTTGGGAGAACTCGGCGAGTTCACTTTTTTTCCCGATCTATGCAGTTGATGGAGAAACTCGATGAGTTGAAGGACAACTCGACGATTTGGGTCAACTTGGACCGTTGACTTTGACTTCTGATTTATGTCTTTGATCAAGTTTGTCCCAAGCGGTATTTGAGGGAACAATAATTTTATTTAAGAAAATTATAGGCTTAGGATAAGAATCATATGGGGTTGGGCCATATTTGGAAAATTCGGTCATTAGTAGGCCTTTGTGGATCTTTTGGATTTGGGTCTCAGTTTTGGTTCATGTTGGGTCAGGGGTAAAATGGTCATTTTACACGAAATAAGGATTATGGATTATAGCTTGGAACCTAATTCTTAATTGGGTGTGTTGTTGGTATTAATAGCTCAGGGAGTCGTCATGGCAGTAAATAGGGATTTCTTTATGTGAGCTTCAACATTCGAGGTGAGTCTCATCACTGTTCTATGGGTCGAAGGCGCCAATGCTGACCCAGGTTAATGTTATGTTGTTAGTATGCTAGCTGTCTTTGTGACTCTTGCAAGTGCCCGTGTTCTATGTGTTTCGGTCTAAGGCCTGATGCCGGGTAGGGCCCGCTGAGTAGTTGTATGCTATATATGTATGTGACTATTGCATATGTATGTGTTTATTTGATATATGTTATTATATTTTGGGTGGGGCCCATTTTACCGAGCTCAGCTCGATGCCGGGTGGGGCCCGATGCCGGATGGCGTCCGATGACAGGTGGGGACTGTTGACATGGTGGGGCCCACTATATGTTTACTGTATGTTTATTGTATGAATGGTTCGTGGTATCTTGGGGAACTCACTAAGATTTTTCCTTACAGTTTTCAGTTTATGTTTCAAGTACTTCGGTTTTCAAAAGGAAGAGCTCGGGTTGACAGCATGGCACACACACTTATTGTTTCACTTTTAATTTGTTCGGGGTTTATACTTTGATTATAATATTTTATTTATACAAGTAATTGATGATCCTTCATTCATGAATTAAACGAATTTTTATGTTAATATTTTTGGGACGTTACAACACATTATAATAAAAGTGATTAGTGAGTCAACGTATGAAACCACACGCTGATGGAATCTTGAAGTACTATGTTAGTAAATGGTAGTTTAAGTCCACACTATCATGAGACATCACGAACTTATTTTATTACAAGTTGCATCTATGATACGCTAATTACTTCTGCCAATGACCATTACCATTGATACCATGTCCCACTGATATAGCTTTCTTATCATAACGATAACTTTTTGGATGACAATGAAAATGTCTATCATTATCTTGGGATACACGATTTTTACAATGCGAATCTATTTAATCATGATTATGTAAAAGGGAATAAATTTTTTATATAAATTGGGAAAACTCCGTCCTATGTCATGTTTACAAGCTATTCAAGTATTTTGCTGTCTCACTTGAAAAGGCTCTCCTAACTATCATCTTCCTCAAACTTCTCACAATGTGGCGTTCTATGTTGACATTCCTAAATAGTTCGTGAACTTAGGAATCAAAGACTTCGATGACTATGTCAAAACCTACCCTCTTTGATATGCCTTATGTGACTTCCCAGAGCACTTTTACCCTAAACAAGTATGTGAGTTCTACTATTCATACTCTGTTTAATTGGATGCTTAAACGATTACTGGAACCATTGGAGATGATCAATATAGGGTTTCTCTTGATGTGGAATCTTTTCGAATTGCTCTACATCTTTCTCAATTAGAAAATTATTTTCAAACTCCTTCAGAAGAAAAGCTTATGTACGTTCAAAGATTAATGTATAATTTTTATCTTCAGGGAACCTCTCATGATCCACACAAATACACTCTTCATCATTGATTTCGTGTAGGATGGAAGTGCGTAACAGGGGTTATTGGCAAATGTATTCGACACAAAACTTGGAACAACTAAATCTGTTTGAGCAAAGAATTTTGTATTCTATTGTGTGCAACAAAAGACTGGATTTCGTTCAACTTTTTCTTGATCAAGTGATTGATTGTATAACTAGGAACAAGAAGCCAGTATATGTTCCTCATCCCCTTTGGATTGGATTGATTTTGGCTCGTAAGGAAGGCTTTGTTGAAAATCATGAGATCATCATTCCAATTCCCGCCCTCTCCTCAAAGATCATCAGTGCTTCTCTTTTTGAAGATGATTTGCATATCACACAGAGAATGCAAAAAATAGCTTAAAAATCCCTATGGTGTTAAATCTAGAGATTATTTAGAAGAAGTTGGTGTGGCTAATGATGAAGAAGGTGCTGATAATGAAGAAGAGGTTGATTAAGAACAAGACACTGATGATAAAGAAGATGATTTAGCCATTAATAAAGGAGAATACTTTGTCCAGGGAATGAACTCACTTCCAAGAGTAAACATGCACATTCAATTCTTATCTACTTCTTCATCCACTCCCTTTGTAGATAACAGCGTACATCGTGGATCAAAACTACCTCTAGTGCGAACTGTTGAGCCAATGATCTAAAATGTGATTTCTCCAAGATCAACGTCTCCTTCTCCTCAAGCTGAGACTATTCCTCCTATTCCAATACCTATTCAAACTACTACTTTTTATTAAGGAGAATCCAGCTCCAATTTTGAAACAACTGTTCTTTCTCAACTTTCTTTACTGGTGAAGATAACTCAGTTTTTATGAGAAAGGCTGACTAGAGTGGAAAAGGATGTTGCTGGTATGAAGCAATTTATGGCCTTGTGTGATGATCATAATATGATTATTGATGACACCCCACCAAACTCTCTAGGTGATAATCCTCCTCCACCTCCACCTCCGTCATCAATCCTCCTCCACCATCTTATACCCCTCTTTGTACTCCTTCAATACCTCCTAGCACTCCTCCCCAATATGATGCTACAAAAAGGGGGAGAATATTTAAGAGATTCTTGACTAGCAAATGAAAATGGTTGTGCTTGGATCAACTCCATGTCAGCCTGAAGTGCCAGAATCAGGAAGTTTTGAAAAGGCAATTGTTTTGGCTGAAGAGAGCAACATGCTAGACACTAATGTAACAACAAATGATCAGCCTATTGTAGACACTGGTGAACAATCAGAGATTGATGACTATGATGGCTTCTTTATCTGGGATTCATGCCACAAGCTGATGTTCCCATAGTTCCTCTAAATGTTGTCTACCCTGATTCATCCTTTGAGGGGGAGATTCCTCAAGGAAGTAATAACCACATGGATTCTGATGATGATCAGCTCAATCCTCTAAAGAGGAAGACTTCCTTCTCAGGGGGAGCCCATGACGTTAAAGTTAGAAGTTCTTCTACTACTGGTGATCCTTCAACACCTCCTCCTTCGAAGAAAAGTAAGCTTAATGTTGATCTAAATGAATTCGCTAATGTATAGGATATAACTGTTGAGGAAGTTAGATAAATCATGTTAGAGAAAGAAAAAAAATCTAGAAAAGGAGAACATTTATCCTTTAAACTTGCTCAGGCTCTTGCTTCCGCTGATGAAAGTGCTAATGTTCAAAGCACCAATGATCAAGTCAAGAAAATTCATCTATTCAATAATAGTGTGGACAAACAACACAAGATTTCAAAGCTGAATGATAGGATCAACATAAAGATGTTTGGTGATCTTCTCACTCGTAGAACAAAGCCTGATACCGTCATCAGTGTAAAGTGCAAAAAACCAAGGAACAAGTCACTAAAGCTTCACTTGGTCAGGAAGAAGACTCAGTATGAATACATTAAGGTTGTATTTTCTCATGAGCTAGTTAAATTTTGCTAGAACGAGTGGATACAAATTCAAGAAATTATTGACAAGAATATGAAGGTATTTATGCTCAAGAGGTGAAATTAGGAATTCAGCACCTACTCAACAAAGTCAAGAAGCTGAATCTAGTGCCATCAGCTGGTCCTTCTAAACCATCTACCTTAGGAAGTGTTGGGTTTTGTGTACTATAACACTCCTATGGTGCATATACAACCCTAATATCTTTGGATCTAAATTTTCTCCAGTTATACATGCAATAAAATTTCCAAAGCATGGAGCCTACAACTAGCATACAATATTGACATATAATTCATAAAGTCAAGTTAGAAGAGTACCTATTTATAGTATCTTGTAGTTTTGGCCTTTCAAGAGCTTAGCACCTCATGTGTGATGCCTCAAATGATTCACAAACACTATGAACAAAGGATGACTTTGAGAGAGAGGCTAGAAACTCTAAAATCGGTTATGATTCTCTTAGAAATATTGTAACATCCGGATTTCCAGGTATCACAATTTAAGTATTTCCTTGATTTAAGAAGAGGGACTCGACGAGTTGACGCGTAAAGTCGTCGAGTATGATTGCGACTGATGACTCAGATTAATGAGTGGACTCGACGAGTCGCTGAGGCGACTCGAAGAGTCCGTGCTGTTGGCAGAAACCCTAAATCTTTGGTCCTAAGCCCTATTTAAAGGCATTTATGGCCTTCATTAGCAGCTACCTTCCCTGAAGAGAGAACCCTAGTGAGCTTGAGTGTATTGAGTGAGAGGAAGAATTACCTTGAGCTTTTTGGTGTGATTTTGCAAGGAAGGAGGAGAGTTCCAGCAAGAGGGATCAACGAAGGTTATTGTTCTTAGTCATTCAAGCAAGGAGCTTCATTCTGAGGTACAAAAATCGAACCCTTTCCTTCCTTATTGTGTAGATTCCATTTTGGAGTTAGGGCTTGAATCACTTCATCTTTGGGGTTTTGAATACCTCAAACCCTTCTTGCTAGTTTGTGTTTCAGATTTGGACCCTTCTAGGTCCAGAGAACCGAGAATATTAAGCTTTAGTTGAGTAAACCTTTGGGTTTGAAGCTAAGCAGCATTTATGGGGTTTTTATGGTATATTATGCAAAATACACCATGCATGAACGCCAAGTTCAGACCTTTACATGACTTTTGGGTGTTAGAAGGTCAGATCTATAAGTTAGAGAAACATATCTGATCTCATAAGGTCGTTTGAGCATTTCCATGGACGAAACTCGCCGAGTCCATGGATGGACTCGACGAGTCAGATCGTGTTGCTCCGCGTTTCGTGATCAGCAATAACCCGTTGAGTGAAAGGTCAAATAGATGAGTCGAGTGAGGCCTTAGGAGGATTCATAGGACACGCATGGACTCGCCGAGTCACCCAAGTGCACTCTACGAGTCAGGTCAAGTTGGGCCGCTGACTGGAGTTGACTTTTGTTGACTTTTAGGGTTTGGTCAACATTTGGACAGTTGGACCATTGGAGGGGTAAAATGGTCTTTTCCCATTCCGTGAGATTATAGGAAGGGATTAGTCCAGCTTCTTGAGAGCTAATATTAATTAGGGATGATTATTACGTGTTAGGCATGATCTAGACCCAAGAGTAGAGATCACAATCTCCATTAAGAGATTTTCATCCCTTAGCTTACGAGGTGAGTCTTCTCACTATACTTATCTAGTGTGGTAAACCTTATGTGTGACCAGAGGGTCATATGTGCATGAACTGTGTAATGAGATATCCTATTGTTTACTTGTGTTATGCTTTATGAGTATTATATTGTGATGCTGAGTTGAGGGACCGGAGGGTCCAAATGAGTTGTGGGACCAGAGGGTCCCACTGAGACACATCGACCAGAGGGTCTATCTGAGTTATAGTCTTGAGTGGCTAATGTGTTGTGTATGGTATTTTGGGGAACTCACTAATCTTTTAAGCTTACCGTGTTATGTGTTATGTGTTTTGGGTAGTTCCGAGGATCACGGAGAGGCACCGCCATGATTGTACACACCGACAGAAGATTGTTTTTATGATTTTGAGATTGTGTTTCCTTTTGTTGACATTTGAGAAATAAGCGTTTGAGAATTACGATACAAGTTTTATTATGTTAAAAATGAAAATTTTGGTTAAAAAATTACGTTATTACAACTTGGTATCAGAGTGTTGGTTTGAGGGATTCGGATACACCCTCAGGTGTGTTTGGACTCAAACTGAAGATTTGAGAAGGATTTTCAAAAAGAGATAGAAAATTTTCATAAAAAATGAGCAAGAGTCTAAGAGAAGTCGAGCCGGAGCAGTGTGTACAATCAGCCAGAGCCGAGCGGTGATTTCCCAAAACACCCTCATTTTGTGTCACACCCCCAAACCAGAACGGCGGAAACGTTTGGGGGCGGAGGACGTCATATTCAGTATCCTAACAGTTCATAGAAAGGAAAGTACACACCACCATACATATATAAAGGTTTTAAAAATGTTTACATCATTGTATTCATTACATGCTCAAAAGATAAATGCATAAACATCTTTCAAAAGAAGTAATTAACACCAGCGCGTTAATCCCCAAAAGTTGATTTCCAAACCTGCTTAGCGGTTCCCTGAGAATACAAGTTATTTCAAAGAGAAAGTGTCAACAATTAAGTTGGTGAGTTCATAAGTGGTTTAGAAAGTTTGTATGCCATTCCAAATTGAATGTATGTTTTCCAAGAAAACATCCCTTATTTTCTTATAAAAGTGTGAAATGCATGAGAATATATGTATTGAATAATATCGCTATTTGAATCAAGAAAATCCCTTATTTTCCTATTAGTCGTTTGTTTTGTATACAAGGAAAATCCCATATTTTTCCTAAAGTAATAGTTAGCCTAATGTCCCAGACTAAAAACCGAAAGCAAAAGACATGCTTTAGAAGGTTGAAGCATAGATTTATATAATAAAACCTATTAGAAGATTTCAGTTTGTTAGATGAATAATAGTTTTAATAACTACTCAATCATAAATCAGAAGTACTATAATAATTGTATATCCGATGAGTTTTATAACCATACTAAACATAATATGCCTGTAGCGACATTCTTCAGGCGTCGTAGCGTTATGACAAACTATCACCCCAAAGGAAGGAGTGTAGCTAACAGTCAGGGCGCAGGATCATGACTTTCCGTATAGATCTATACACATTTGACACGTTCTCCGAACGGGAGACTCTGGTTATAGACAGAACTTGTAGCGATACCTTCTAACAAAAAGGTAGTATTTGAAGATGTACACGTCTCATGGATTCTCAACTAAGTCTGTATTAAAGTAATAGTTTTGTATGCAAAGTTTATCCTTTTTCACAATGTTTGACAAAGCATAAATCATAAGTTTTTAGAATGTATAAAACGACTTAGCAACGAAAGGTGCTTTGAACTCACTATATACTTTGTATAAGTCTAATGCATGCAAAGTATGACAGGAGTTTTCCATAGTAGTAAGAAATTCTAAGTGAGTTATTCGATAAAAGCAAGTGAGGTGAAACATTATAAAATACACGATAATAATCGTATGTTTACTTGTATCCCCCCCCCCCCCTAAAAGAGTATAAAAGCATTTAAAATGTATTTAAAGTGTGTTTGAAGGGGGTATGAACTCACTTGATAGATTGAAGAAGGTGTGACGAAAACCGAGTAGAACTTTGGCTTGAATGAGCGGATTTTCTCGGGATTCTCGGGAATCTCAGGAGTACAAACGATTTTCGAGACTTGGGAAAAATGACCAGGGCTTCGGGTTAGCACAGGCACGGAAAATGAGGCAAAACACACGAGCAACGAGAGAAAATGTGAAAGTTTTCCCGGAACCCTAGCATCCCTTTTATAGGGGCTGAGAGGCCTCGGTACGCGGGGCGTACGCGGGGCGTACCCGTGCGTCATGCATGAGCGAGTCCTCGACTGCCCCGGAGTTCGGATGGGACGGGGCGTAGCTCGCATAGGGGGCGACGTGGATGAACCAGGGCCCTTGATTTGAGTACGCGGGGCGTACGAGGGAACGCAGGGCGTACCTCGGTCCTATCTGCTGACTCCTCTTCGGATAACACCAAGAGTTTATATTTAAATTTATATTTATTTTAAATAAACTTCTAAAATTCATATCTCCTTCATACGAACTCCGTTTTCGACGTTCTGTATATCCACGCGTAGGTGAGACTAAGATCTACAACTTTTGTTTAGATTCCGTCGGAAAATTCTGAAATTATTTTTATTATTTATTATTAAAATGTCGGGGTAAGAAAATTCGTTAAAAATTCATAACTTTTTCATACGATGTCCGATTTGAGCGTTCTTTTTATGTACCTTTGTAGTTTAATGATATCTATGACTTTCATTTAGACACCTAAGGTCAAAAAGTGTTTTATTGAAACTTTGCGTTTTTACGTAACTTCGTATTGCCGGTTTTTGTCGGAAAACTTAGAATGGTCATAACTTCTTCGTTATAACTCGGATTTTAGTGTTCTTTATATGCTTGGAAACCTTAAGATGATATTTACTACATAGTGTACTCCAAACAAAGCTTTATAACACTTCATTTTTCGATGATATTCTAAATACTTTTTCAAAGAGGTTACAAGACTCGATTTTCAATGACCTGAAATGACGGGTTGTTACTGATGGGTTTTGAGCATTCTAACACTTCCTAAGTGTACATGCAACCCTAATAACCTTGGATCTATGTTTGTCTAATTATCATGCAAAGTTGAATTCCAAGGTTATATTCCTATCTAGCATACATGGGGAACAATTTTAACTTGAATCATAGATAGAATAACTTACCTTGTTGTTGCTTGTGTTCCTTGAAACCTTGTGAGCCTAGCACCCCAAGTGTGATGCCTCAAATGCTTCACACAACACCAAATGCTCTTGGAAAGACTCTTGAGATAACACACACTTCTCAAAATCGGCCAAGCCCTCTTGTTTCCTTAGTAGTGCCGATTTTGGTGGAGAATATGCTTCTTATATAGTGTTGACACATCTAGGGTTACACCATGTAAACCCTAATGTGTCATGACTCTTCATTTCCATGACCCATGGGTTTGTAACTCCCATGGAGCATCCATGGAGCATCCTATGGGTAGAACCCAACTTGATAATCCATGGAGCCTCTTAGCCCACTATACAAGATATGGATGATTTACACAATCAACCCATATATTTAATTAGTTATCCTTTGATCACTTAATTAATTCCAAATTAATTCTTTGATCAACTAATCAAATAATATTATTAATATATTAGAACTTATAATATATTAATAATCTCCAAGTGTTATTTCTCTCATTTAGTCTATCCAATTGCATGGTGCCATGCAACCCAAATGGACCATGCCGGGTCGGGTCAAGTACAAGCCCGAAATAGTTATGGACTTAGACACCTTATCCAACAGTCTCCCACTTGGATAAGTCTAATAACTATATCTCTAGTACTTCAGGAACCGACCGGCAATCGTAGCTCTTTACAAGGTTTCTCGAAACTTGAGAAGATGATGGTACGCCATTTAAGATAAGTGATCATATAATCCTCCGTTCTAGATATCAGCCGGACAAATACATGGAACATAGTCTTGCTTATTGTCCAGCATTTGTTTCCCGATTTCCGATTTGTTTGACATAGAACTTAATTGAACACATCAACTTAGTTCTGACCGGGCCCGGTACATGGGTCAAAACAAAATCATCGAGGGGCCCAGATATCAGCTTCTAATCCAAGAAGGAACAGATAAACTTCGACTCATATGTTTGTTCTACCACTCATTGAATTACACACAAAAGTACGTTTTATAACATCGAGTTACCAATGCGGTTTCGTACAGTCAATGCATAACCAACTTGTAAGTAACAAATCATATCTCTAGGTTTGAAGACTTATATGATATTACCGTCTCACGATCACTCGAGATAGAATTCCATGAAGTGATTCCAGTGAGCGTGGGTTGAGTCCAATGCTCAGAACTTATGAGCACTCATGATTGTTGTAGCCTTGTCCAACACCTTGGACCTCTACAACCCATCATGACAGTCTTGATTCATACCTACTTCCGACATATGACCGACTATGGAGGTTTGAATAATATGTTACACCAAACAAAATTATTCTGGAAGTCAAAACATGCAAAAGAAATATAGTAAACGATTGACAAGAGATAGCAACACTTTACTCATAAATAAAACACCTTTTATTCATCATCAAATGTCAATTACACTTTACAAATTTCTGAGTTATCTAACTACTAAAACTTATATCATCCTTCAGCCCTATGCTCCGAGCATGCTGGAGATGCTTAACCCTACTCAGTCCCTTCGTGAGGGGATCTGCTGGGTTCTCATCCGATGATACCCTCTTTGCCACGAGGAGTCCTTCTTCGATCCGATGTCTAATGAAATGGTATTTTCTGTCGATGTGTCTGGATCTCCCATGATCCCTTGGTTCCTTGGCTAAGGCAACAGCACTTTCACTATCACAGAAAATTTCCATTGGCTCTTTAATAGCTGGTACAACTCCAAAGTCTCCAATGAAGTTCTTCAGCCATATCGCTTCCTTTGCTGCTTCACTAGCTGCAATATACTCTGATTCACAAGTAGAATCAGCCACTGTCTCTTGCTTGGAACTCTTCCAAGAAATTGCTCCTCCGTTTAGGGTAAAGACCCAGCCCGACTGAGAGCGGAAATTATCCCTATCAGTCTGGAAGCTAGCATCACTATACCCTACAACTCTCAAGTTATCACTCCCACCGAAGGTAAGGACCCAGTCCTTAGTCCTCCGTAGGTACTTGAGGATATTCTTTACCGCAGTCCAGTGTGCCTTGCCAGGGTTCGCCTGATACCTGCTAACCATGCTCAAGGCAAAAGCTACATCGGGTCGAGTACACGTCATAGCATACATGATCGATCCTATAGCCGAAGCATAAGGTGTTCGACTCATTTCTGCTATCTCAGCCTCAGTGCTAGGGCTTTGTGTCTTACTCAACCTGGTGTTACTCTGGATGGGTAACTCTCCTTTCTTGGAGTCCTGCATGCTGAATCGCTTCAGCACCTTATCCAAGTAGGTACTCTGACTAAGTCCAATTAGTCTTTTACTCCGATCTCTCAAGATTCTTATCCCTAGAATATAGGCAGCTTCACCAAGGTCCTTCATAGCGAAACACTTCCCAAGCCAGGACTTTATTTCCTGCAGGGTTGGAATGTCGTTTCCTATGAGCAGTATGTCATCCACATACAATACCAAGAAGCTAACTATACTCCCACTAGCCTTGACATACACACAAGATTCATCTTCACTCCTAGAAAAGCCAAATTCCTTGACCTTTTCATCAAAGCAAAGATTCCATCTGCGAGGTGCTTGCTTCAATCCATAAATGGATTTCTCAAGCTTACACACTCTATTAGGGTACTCGTTGCTGACAAAACCCTCTGGCTGACTCATGTAAACATCTTCAGCCAACTTCCCATGAAGGAAAGCGGTTTTGACATCCATCTGCCATATTTCATAATTATGAAACGCAGCTATGGCTAACAGAACCCGAATAGACTTAATCTTGGCTACCGGAGAAAAGGTCTCATCATAGTCCACTCCAGGAATTTGAGAGAAGCCCTTTGCAACCAGTCTAGCCTTATAAGTGTGTACTTTACCATCCATGTCGGTCTTCTTCTTGAAGACCCATTTGCACCCTACTGTCTTACGACCTGGTACATTTTCAACCAAGTTCCAAACTTGATTGTCATACATGGATTGTATCTCGCTATCTATAGCCTCTTTCCATTTAGCAGACTCGGGGCCTGCCATGGCTTCCTCGTAGCTGTTAGGGTCATCTTGACTTACTAGTGTCTCATCACTAATAAGTGTCTCACCTTCTGCAGTAATATGGAATCCATAGTAATGCTCAGGTGCACTCCTAACTCTCGTGGAACGTCTCAGAGGTACAGATTTGTCAATTTGCTCAACAGGAGTTTCCTCCTCAAGTTGAGGGCTAGAGTTTGAAGTTCCTTCACCGCTTGATTCTTGAATTTCTTCAAGATCAATTTGCCTCGCACTGTCTCCTTGGCTTATAAACTCTCTTTCTCGAAAGACTCCTCTTCTTGCTACAAAGACCACATTGTCACTAGGTCTGTAGAAGAGGTAACCAAAGGAATGCTGTGGGTAGCCGATGAAAATACACCTCTCGCTTCGAGGTTCGAGCTTATCATGAGTCTCGCGTCTCACGAAAGCCTCGCAACCCCAAATCTTGATGTGGTCTAGTTTAGGTACTTTACCAGTCCACATCTCGTGAGGAGTTTTGGCAACTTTCTTTGTAGGGACTAGATTGAGGATATGGGCGGCAGTCTCTAAGGCATACCCCCAGAATGAGATTGGTAGCGTAGCTCGACTCATCATGGAACGAACCATATCCAACAAGGTTCGATTACGCCTCTCAGCCACACCATTCAACTGTGGTGTCCTGGGAGGTGTCAATTGTGAGACTATCCCACATTCCCTTAGATAGTCGAGGAACTCTGAACTAAGATACTCACCACCACGATCGGATCGAAGCATCTTAATGTTCCTGCCCAATTGATTCTCGACTTCCTGTTTAAATTCCTTAAACCTCTCGAAAGTCTCTGACTTATGCTTGATCAAGTAGACATATCCATATCTACTATAATCATCAGTAAAAGTCAAATAATAACGATTAGCATCCCTTGTGGCATGTTTGAATGGTCCACACACATCCGTGTGTATAAGGTCCAACAAACCTTCACCCCTCTCACATGAACCTGTGAAGGGTGACTTTGTCAATTTTTCCAAGTAAGCATGATTCGCAACTATCATCTGACTTTAGGTCAAACGACTCCAAGACTCCATCCTTTTGGAGTTGGCCTATGCGTTTCTTGCTTATATGTCCAAGACGACAATGCCATAATGATGCTTTATCCAAGTTATTATTAGTAGAATCAATACACAAAACATTATTTCCCAAGTTATCTACAACAGATACAGCTTCATACACACCATCACAAGGTAATGCTTTAAAATAAGACATTATTATAGAAAACTTCTATAGAACCAACTTCATTATTAAATGAAAAGGTAAACCCTTGTTTGTACAAAGCATGAAAGGAAATAATATTTCTTGCCATTCCTGGCGAATAACAACACTTATTCAAATCTAAACTAAACCCACTACTTAGCGATAAAGTATAAACTCCAATCTTGGTAACAGGTATAACTTTCCTATTCCCCATGATCAAGTTTATCCTTCCTTGCTCCACATCCTCACTTCTTCTTAGTCCCTGCAAGTCACAACAAATGTGAATACCACACCCGGTATCAAGGACCCAAGAATTAGAATGGGGTGAGTTATTAGAAATGATAGTGTAAATACCTGCATGGTTGGGTTTAACTTTCCCATCCTTCACATCTTGCTGGTATTTTGGGCAGTTCCGCTTCCAATGAGCTTTTTCATGGCAATAGAAGCATTCAGCCTCTTTTGGGTCAGAAGAAGGAGTAACGAAACCTTTCTTGGTTCTACTTGAAGAAGAGCTATCAAGGGTCCGAACCTTGGTACCCTTAGAAGAGCTCTTTCTCTTCCTCCCTCGATTCTTCCCGATTGCCAAAACCGGAGTAGAGTTTTGAGTAGGAGTGATAGCAACCGACTTCCCCTTAAGACCTGTTTCTGCGGTCTTGAGAAGTCCCTGAAGTTTGCTGAGGGTGACTTCTTCCTTGTTCATGTGATATGTCATGCGAAATTGATCATAGCACGATGGTAAGGAATGCAAAATAATATCTATTGCAAGATCCTCCGGGAAGTTCACATTAAGCTTCAGCAAACGATCCACATACCTTTGCATTTTCTGCATGTGGCTCGTGACGGATTCCCCGTCCTTCATCATGGTTGTTATCATGGAGCAGATGATCTCATACCTCTCTTGTCTTGCACTTTGATGGTATCTTTCCATCAAATCTTGGTGCATGTCATAAGGGTAGAAATCTTCATAAGACTTTTGGAGTTCCGCTGTCATCGTGGCCGTCATGATGCAAGCCACTTTCGTAGCATCCCTTTCATGCGCCCGAAATTCAGCGATCTCCTGAGGAGTTGCAGTGGACTCATTAATCTCCTTAAGCTCCTTGTCAAGGACATATTCTTTGTCCTCGTAGCGGGTAATCATCCTGATGTTTCTGATCCACTCATTGAAGTTGGATCCATCAAAGGTGACTTTCCCACACAAGTTCATAAGGGAAAAGGAGCCATTAGGATTAGAGCCAGAAGCATTGTTGAAAGACATCTGAAGGAATTAGGACAAGATTAGTTTAGATATAAGAGAGTCCTTAATAAAACACCCAAATGTAATATTAAGGCTAGGATCCAATCACAATATAATATAACTTAGAAGAGGTATGCCGTAATCTAAGCTATATCATATTTGAAAGGTAGGTGAATGACGATTCACCAATTTCCACCACGAAAACCGCAATATTTTACTATTAGGTTTTTTTGAATGGTTCTTAGAAATTCCTAGATTCTTTGAGATTCAATGAACTTTTCAAAGGCATGTTTCAATCTCGAGTGTGCCCTCCAAGTTTTGTGACTGGGATACCGAGGATCACAAAACGAGGTGTGAAGTAACCATGCAAATCACTTGGTACCCTTAAAGTTTATCACTCAATCGATGTGCCGGTTAACCACACACGCTCCATCGATACTATAATAAACCCTAAGTCACCCTTTACCTACCTTGTTAAGTCCAAGTTAGTGTGCCGGTTAACCACACACGCTCCACCAACGACTTAATCAAAGTGTAAAGTGTAATTTCATGGAATAGCACCTTATTCACATTTTTTCTAAAGTAACTAAGATTGGGAATTTAATAAAACATTTAGTTACTTTATAATATTCATCATACTTTGAATGAGAATTAATAAGTCCTTGTCTTACCCGTTCGGCTAACGACCCTCCACCGATCAAGCAAGCGGTGGGTGAGAGTGGACACCCATTAAGTCACCATTTTATAGGCAACAACCTTATACCCACCTTATAGACCGGCTTCGTGAATGAGGCGTACTAGCGGTAAGACGACTTTGTTCTTATACATATATATATAATTATTAAATCATAATAATATAAGTATAAGGGTTGAATTTTAACTTTTAAAATTCTAGGGGTTGGAACTAAAGTTTTAACTTAACTTTACTTGTTCCAAAACTTGAGGGCAAGTTTTGTAAACTTTCAGAACTTTTCATTTCTTGTAACTTATGAGTTTAATAGAGTAATAAAATGAGAACTTTTCATTTTTCTAACTCTTGTGTTCTTTTAATGGTTTTTTTAATCCAAGAGACTTTTGGTTTTCCATAACTTGAGGACAAGTTATGGACTCCATTAAAACACATTATGATCATGAATTAATCTACCACATAGGTTACAAATAATTCCTATGATCATCTAAACATCATAAGAACAAGAACATGAATATGAACACTTTCAAGAATCAAAATCACATTTAATCTTTGTAATTTTGATAACTAGTTGTTGTAAATGAGTTAGAAAAGACATTACACCTTCTAAAAATAAGTTTTCAAGTACCAAAACATTTTAGGGTAATGATTCTAATCCATTTCCAGCAACACAAGTCGAAATTCTGCACTCTGTCGACCCTACTCGCCGAGTGCATAAACCTACTCGCCGAGTAGGTTGAAGATACACGTGAACTCGTCGAGTCCTCCCCATGGACTCGCCGAGTCCATCAGTCAGACAGCAAGATTTTCGACTTTCTTCAACTTTTAAGCACAAATAACAAACAAACAAGCCTAGGCTCTGATACCACTGATGGGTTTTGAGCATTCTAACACTTCCTAAGTGTACATGCAACCCTAATAACCTTGGATCTATGTTTGTCTAATTATCATGAAAAGTTGAATTCCAAGGTTATATTCCTATCTAGCATACATGGGGAACAATTTTAACTTGAATCATAGATAGAATAACTTACCTTGTTGTTGCTTGTGTTCCTTGAAACCTTGTGAGCCTAGCACCCCAAGTGTGATGCCTCAAATGCTTCACACAACACCAAATGCTCTTGGAAAGACTCTTGAGATAACACACACTTCTCAAAATCGGCCAAGCCCTCTTGTTTCCTTAGTAGTGCCGATTTTGGTGGAGAATATGCTTCTTATATAGTGTTGACACATCTAGGGTTACACCATGTAAACCCTAATGTGTCATGACTCTTCATTTCCATGACCCATGGGTTTGTAACTCCCATGGAGCATCCATGGAGCATCCTATGGGTAGAACCCAACTTGATAATCCATGGAGCCTCTTAGCCCACTATACAAGATATGGATGATTTACACAATCAACCCATATATTTAATTAGTTATCCTTTGATCACTTAATTAATTCCAAATTAATTCTTTGATCAACTAATCAAATAATATTATTAATATATTAGAACTTATAATATATTAATAATCTCCAAGTGTTATTTCTCTCATTTAGTCTATCCAATTGCATGGTGCCATGCAACCCAAATGGACCATGCCGGGTCGGGTCAAGTACAAGCCCGAAATAGTTATGGACTTAGACACCTTATCCAACAGTTACATCATCCCCCCGTTAGAGGGAATTTCGTCCCGAAATTTTAATACAAAAGTGAAGTCAAGTCTTAGGGGATGAGGAAGAGGTGCGGTTACTTCTGTTGCATTTGGTCTTCCCGTTCCCATGTGAACTCGGGTCCTCTCTTAGCATTCAATCGGACCATTACTATTGGAATGCGACTCTGTTTAGTTCGTTTAACTTCCCTATCCATGATCTCGATGGGTTCTTCTACAAAGTTAAGATTTTCATTTAGTTCGATTTCATCGAGTGGAATTACAAGTATTTCGTTGGACAAACACTTTTTCAGGTTCGATACGTGGAATACTGGATGTACTTTGTTAAGCTCGATTGGAAGTCGGAGTTTGTAGGCCACTGGACCAACTCTTGAAATGATTTTGAAGGGTCCAATGTACCTAGGATTTAGCTTCCCATGCTTTCCAAAGCGTATCATGCCCTTCCAGGGTGAGACCTTCAGTAGTACACGGTCGCCAATCTGAAATTCCAAGGGTGTACGTCTTTAGTCGGCATAGCTCTTTTGCCTATCCCTTGAGGACTTCAGTCGTTCTCGTATTTGCACGATCTTTTCAGTCGTTTCTCTGATGATCTCTGGACCAGTGAGGGTGCTATTAGGGACTAGACCTTTTGCCAATTGCATGTCGCCCACTTCCGTCCAACACAGAGGTGATCTGCACTTATGACCGTAAAGGGCTTCAAATGGAGCAGTCTTGATACTAGTATGATAACTATTGCTATAAGAGAACTCGAACAAAGATAAGTGAACATCCCATGCCTTACCAAAGTCGATTACACATGCTCGCAACATGTCTTCCAAGGTTTGGATCGTCCTCTCACTCTGTCCGTCAGTTTGGGGGTGATAGGCTGTACTCATGTCCAATCTAGTTCCCATGGATTTTTGGAATGATTGCCAGAATCTGGAAGTGAATCTGCTGTCTCTGTTTGAGATGATAGACATTGGCACTCCATGAAGTCGTACGATTTCTCGGATGTAGGTTCTCGATATTTTTTCCATTTTATCAGTTTCCTTCATCGGTAAGAAATGAGCTGACTTGGTTAATCTGTCGACGATTACCCAAATAGTATCTTGGCCACTCTGAGTTTTGGGCAGTTTTGTTATGAAGTCCATGGAAATCTGCTCCCATTTCCACTAAGGTATTTCAGGTTGTTGGAGTAGACCTGAGGGTTTCTGGTGTTCTATTTTTATCTTGGTGCAAGTCAAACACTTGCTCACATAGGTAGCAATCTCCGATTTCATGTTTGGCCACCAGTAGAGTTGTTTGAGGTCTAGATACATCTTATCTGACCCTGGGTGTACAGAGTATGGAGTCCTGTGTGCCTCACTCATAACTACCTCTCTAAATCCACCAAAATTCGGTGTCCAGATCCGGTTCATGAGGTAGCGTACTCCGTCACTCTTGATTTCTAAGTTCTTGTCCATTCCCCTAAGGGCCTCACCTGTCACGTTTTCGGGTTTCAAGGCCTCTATTTGAGCTTCCTTGACTTGCGCTGACAGGTGCGAACGGATCGACATGGCTAATGACTTCACTCTTCGGCTAGAGTACTCTTTTCCACTAAGGGCATCAGCCACGACGTTTGCCTTCCCCGGATGATAGGGAATCTCACATTCGTAGTCGTTGAGCAATTCGACCCAACATCGCTGTCTCATGTTTAACTCCTTCTGGTCGAAGATGTGTTGGAGGCTCTTTTGGTCTGTAAAGATAGTGCACTTCGTACCGTATAGGTAGTGCCTCCAGATTTTAAGAGCGAAGACCACCGCTCCAAGTTCTAAGTCATGAGTGGTGTAATTGACCTCATGCGTTTTTAGTTGTCGTGAGGCATATGCAATAACCTTTCCCCTCTGCATTAGCACACAGCCCAGTCGTTTCTTTGAAGCGTCGCAATACACCTCAAAATCTTCGGTCCCCTCTGGAAGAGAAAGGATGGGTGCACTGCAAAGGGCCTGTTTCAAAGTCTGAAACGCAGCATCTTGCTTTCCTCCCTAGTTGTAGGTCACACCTTTCTGGGTTAAAGCGGTAAGAGGATTTGCGATGCTGGAGAAATTCTGGATGAACCTTCGATAATAACCAGCAAGACCTAGAAATTGGTGAATTTCTGTTGGTGTAGTTGGTGCAGACCAGTTTTCGATAGCCTTGATTTTTGAGGGGTCCACGTGGATTCCTTCCTTGCTGACCACGTGACCGAGGAAGTCCACCTTTCTAATCCAAAACTCACATTTTGAGAATTTTGCATAAAGTCTCTCAGTCCGTAACGTCTCCAAGACTTGTCTCAGATGTTGACTATGTTCTTCTTTATTCTTTGAATAAATGAGTATGTCGTCTATGAATACTATCACAAATTTATCCAAGAATGGACGACATACCCGATTCATTAGATCCATGAATACGGCCAGGGCATTGGTTAGTCCGAACGGCATCACTACGAATTCGTAATGTCCGTATCTCGTTCGTAAGGCCGTCTTGGGAACATCACCCTCCAGGACTCGTAGCTGGTGATATCCCGACCTCAGATCGATCTTGGAGAAGTAATTGGCTCCTTGGAGTTGGTCGAATAAGTCGTCGATTCGGGGTAGGGGTATCGGTTCTTGATGGTAAGTTTGTTGAGTTCGCGGTAGTCGATGCACATCCTGAATGATCCATCCTTCTTTTTCACAAACAACACGGGTGCTCCCCATGGCGAGAAGCTCGGCCTGATGAATCCTTTTCCAAGTAGCTCATTCAGTTGGCTGGATAGCTCCTGCATCTCTACCGAGGCTAATCGATAGGGTGCTTTGGCTACTGGGGTAGCTCCAGGAACCAGATCGATTCTGAACTCGACTAGTCTCGCGGGTGGTATTCCCGGAAGGTCCTCGAGAAAAACGTCGGGAAAATCGCATACGTCGGGCACATCCTTGACGTCCTGGACTTCGCGTTTCACATCTACAATATGTGCCAAAAACGCGTGACACTCCTTGCGTAGGCACTTCTGTGCTTGGATACTTGAGATGATACGAAGAGTGGTACTGGGTTTGTCGCCCAAGACAATGAAAGTTTCGCCGGTTGGCAGATTAAGGTGAACGGCCTTATCGTAACATAAAATGTCCGCATGATGAGAACTCAGCCAATCCATGCCAATGATGACATCGAAACTCTTAATCGAGACTGGCATGAGGCTGATTGAAAAGGGATTATCATTTAGAGTTAGGGTGCAGTTTAAGTATATCTCCTTAGTGCCTTCGGTTTTCCCGTTGGCCATTTCTACTATGAATGGTTCACTTAATGATTGTGGTATTGGTTTTAGCATGCCTTTAAAGTCGTGACTCACAAAACTCCTTTCCGCTCCACTATCAAACAAAATGCATGCATACGAGTTATCGAGAAGAAACGTATCCGTAACAATAGTAGGGTCCGCAACGGCTTCATCTTGTCCCATTGCAAAAACTCGGCCCCTTCCGCCGGTATTCCTGTTGTTTGCCTTCGGGCAGTCCCTGCGGTAGTGCCCCGTGTCTCCGCACTCAAAGCAGGCGCGGCTTACTCCGGTATTAGCAGTGGGGGTGGATTATTGGGTTGGCTCTTTGCAGTAGCGGGCTGTATGTCCCTTCTTATTGCACCTGGTGCATTGAAGATCACGGCAAGGACCGTGGTGGTGGAAGTTGCATTGGTTGCACTTTGGAAGTTTCCCGTTGTATGAGCTTGTGGGGTTAGAGTTGGTAGGTACAGTAATCGCGTTGGTTGCTACTACTTGTTGTTTCTTGGGGTTCTCCTGGAGGGTTTGTCCCCTCCTCTTGTTCCAAGGCCTACTCTGGCCCTGAGCCTCCTTAGGTGGATTTGCGGTTGCTGCAATGGTACCCTGCTTTACTCCGTGGTCGATGAGTCGCTGAGCTAGGCGTTTAGCGCTGTTGTAGGTAATAGGGTTGGAAGCTAGGACATGCCCTTGAATCTGGGGTGACAACCCCCAAATGTACCTTTCGACCTTCTTTGATTCTGGGTTAACCTTGGTAGGGCACAAAGCAGCGAGGTCGTTGAAACTAGCTGTGTAGGCGACTAGATCAGACCCAGCCATTTTCAGATTCCAGAGCTCCTGCTCAAGCTTTTTCACTTCGCCCCTTGGGCAGTATTCTTCCAGTAAAAGAACCTTCAGATCCTCCCAACTCATGGCGTTGGCGACAGTGAGCGTCACCGAATTCACATGGCTTTTCCACCAAGTGAGGGCTCGATCTATGAAAGTGCAAGCAGCGAACTTAACCTTGATTGTTTCTTGGCATGAGCAGATCTCGAAGACTGTTTCGGTCTTTTTGAACCATTGCATTAGTGCAATGACTCCTCCAATTCCATTAAAAGTCTTTGGCTTTGAGTTGGAGGACTCCTTGTAGGTACACTCCCTTAATTGACCATGGCCTATGCCACGATTTGAATGATTCGTGCTGCTTCCTGTACCTCCATTTGCATTGGAGTTTATTTGAGACAGAGCTGTTGTTACTGCTGCTGTGATAGCAGCCTGGACCATTGTCGGATCATAAGTTAGTGGTGGAGGTGGTGGTGGGGTTGCGTTTGTACGTGCTGATCTACGAGGAGGCATTGCGCTGCCAAAAGAAAAAATGAGAGATTATAAGTTTTGGTGGTTGCGAGTTGTATGATATTGAGTTAACTTCCTTTAATAGTTTAAGAGTTTGGTTTGGCCAATACAGGGTTTTGAGCTTGATTTATAAGTAAAGTTTGAATAGATGTACTTATGAATTAACAAACTACACATAATTAAAATAAGAAAGAGATATGCCCTATTCTAAAGGTCTCCGATTACAGAAAGTTTTAAAGAAAATTATATTCTTATCCGAAGTCCTAATTTATAACAAAATTTGAAATCCTGGCAAGCACTACTTGCGACATAGGTTGCGCTTGGAGCTTGACTCCGCATCTGATTGCTTCGATTCCATTAGACGCCTATCAAAAGCGGCTTGTTGTTCCCTTAATTCGGCTAGGGCAGCAATCATTTGTGCCTAAAATGCCTCAGTTTGGAGTTGGGCATGGTCCTGAATCCCATCCAGCCTACGGATGTCAGAAGTGTGAACCTGCACTTCTACGTTGATCTCGCAGATCCGGTTGGCTTGAATTCCGGATTGATAGCATTGGTTGGCTAGTTTGCCAACCATGACCGGAAGTGCTCGGTCTGCCGATCCCCCGCCTCTGACATCATAAAAGTCTCGGCACATGCCGTAGGGAGGGCGTAAGCTTTGTTGTCGGCTCCAATGGTGGAGGTGACTTCCCCACACAGGAGTGGGTCCTTGGAAGTTCCTCACATGGACAGGAGGTTGTGGGGCCAGTGGATTGATAACCTCTGGCTCTGAATCTGTACTAGAGTCGTCACCCTCATCCAATTCTATCGGCTCTTCGTCTTCTTCGGGATCTTCTTCGATCCATCCTCCATTACCTTGGTTGGGGTAGTAGGGGTCATTGGGGTGATGGAATCCAACCATTGAGTCTGTACGAGAATAGGGTTAAGAATTTACTATAAGCTAGAGCACATGAAATTTACCCTTAAGTTTAATGGCTGATGACAACACAAAAACTCCCTTAGTATTATGTAATGATATGCTTTTGGTAAGTTTTAAAATTGTTGTCCACTGCAGACACTCCTTGGCACATGTTAGTCGACTCTCGGACAAATATAGTTGATCAGGCTATATTCTTCCCAGTTCCGATTACATGTCCCAAGGCGTACCAGTACTGCACAACTTATTTATAATACTTCTAAAATTATCCGATATGAAACTGTTATTAGTATGAAATGAGTGCATGCCTACTTTAAAAACTAATTAAATTTAATTTCAAAAGTATGACTCTTCTCAGAGTGTTTTTGCCCAGTTGTGTTTATAGTTGTATACCAAAAAGAAATGGTTTTGATATACATAATTCCCTATAAACAAAGCTCTGATACCAATCTGTCACACCCCCAAACCAGAACGGCGGAAACGTTCGGGGGCGGAGGACGTCATATTCAGTATCATAACAGTTCATAGAAAGGAAAGTACACACCACCATACATACATAAAGGTTTTAAAAATGATTACATCATTGTATTCATTACATGCTCAAAAGATAAATGCATAAACATCTTTCAAAAGAAGTAATTAACGCCAGCGCGTTAATCCCCAAAAGTTGATTTCCAAACCTGCTTAGCGGTTCCCTGAGAATACAAGTTATTTCAAAGAGAAAGTGTCAACAATTAAGTTGGTGAGTTCATAAGTGGTTTAGAAAGTTTGTATGCCATTCCAAATTGAATGTATGTTTTCCAAGAACACATAGGTTATTTTCTTATAAAAGTGTGAAATGCATGAGAATATATGTATTGGATAATATCGCTAGTTGAATAAAGAAAATCCCTTATTTTCCTATTAGTCGTTTGTTTTGTATACAAGGAAAATCCCATATTTTTCCTAAAGTAATAGTTAGCCTAATGTCCTAGACTAAAAACCGAAAGCAAAAGACATGCTTTAGAAGGTTGAAGCATAGATTTATATAATAAAACCTATTAGAAGATTTCAGTTTGTTAGATGAATAATAGTTTTAATAACTACTCAATCATAAATCAGAAGTACTATAATAATTGTATATCCGATGAGTTTTATAACCATACTAAACATAATATGCCTGTAGCGACGTTCTTTAGGCGTCGTAGCATTATGACAAACTGTCACCCCAAAGGAAGGACTGTAGCTAACAGTCAGGGCGCGGGATCATGACTTCCCGTATAGATCTATACACATTTGACACGTTCTCCGAACGGGAGACTCTGGTTATAGACAGGACTTGTAGCGATACCTTCTAACAAAAAGGCAGTATTTGAAGATGTACACGTCTCATGGATTCTCAACTAAGTTTGTATTAAAGTAATAGTTTTGGATGCAAAGTTTATCCTTTTTCACAATGTTTGAGAAAGCAAAAATCATAAGTTTTTAGAATGTATAAAACGACTTGGCAACGAAAGGTGCTTTGAACTCACTATATACTTTGTATAAGTCTAATGCATGTAAAGTATGACAGGAGTTTTCCATAGTAGTAAGAAATTCTAAGTGATTTATTCGATAAAAGTAAGTGAAGTGAAACTTTATAAAATACACGATAATAATCGTATGTTTACTTGTATCCCCCCCTAAAAGAGTATAAAAGCATTTAAAATGTATTTAAAGTGTGTTTGAAGGGGGTATGAACTCACTTGATAGATTGAAGAAGGTGTGACGAAAACCGAGCAGAACTTTGGCTTGAAAGAGCGGATTTCTTGGGATTCTCGGGAATCTCGGGAGTACAAACGATCTTCGGGACTTGGGCAAAATGACCAGGGCTTCGGGTTAGCACGGGCACGGAAAATGAGGCAAAACGCAAGAGCAACGAGAGGAAATGAGCAAGTTTTCCCGGAACCCTCGCATCCCATTTATACGGGCTGAGAGGCCTCGGTACGCGGGGCATACGGGCGTACGCGGGGCGTACCCGTGCATCATGCATGAGCGAGTCCTCGACTGCCCCGGAGTTTGGATGGGACGGGGCGTAGCTCGCATAGGGGGCGACGTGGACGAACCGGGGCCCTTGATTTGAGTACGCGGGGCGTACGAGGGTACGTAGGGCGTACCTCGGTACTATCTGCTGACTCCTCTTCGGATAACACCAAGAGTTTTTATTTAAATTTATATTTATTTTAAATAAACTTCTAAAATTCATATCTCCTTCATACGAACTCCGTTTTCGACGTTCTTTATATCCACGTGTAGGTGAGACTAAGATCTACAACTTTCGTTTAGATTCTGTCGGCAAATTCCGAAATTATTTTTATTATTTATTTTTAAAAGGTCGGGGTAAGAAAATTCGTTAAAAATTCATAACTTTTTCATACGATGTCCGATTTGAGCGTTATTTTTATGTACCTTTGTAGTTTAATGATATCTATGACTTTCATTTAGACACCTAAGGTCAAAAAGTGTTTTATTGAAACTTTGCGTTTTTATGTAACTTCGTATTGCCGGTTTTTGTCGGAAAACTTAGAATGGTCATAACTTCTTCGTTATAACTCGGATTTTAGTGTTCTTTATATGCTTGGAAACCTTAAGATGATATTTACTACATAGTGTACTCCAAACAGAGCTTTAGAACACTTCATTTTTCGATGATATTCTAATTACTTTTTCAAAGAGGTTACAAGACTCGATTTTCAATGACCTGAAATGACGGGTTGTTACATTTTGTGTTATGAGATATTTTATGTGATATGATGCATGCTAGAGTATAGGCTATGTAACATCTGGATTCCCAGGTATTATTTTTATTCTTTTATTTTTGGGTGTTGTGAGGAGACTCAGCGAGTGGGAGTCTAAACTCGCCGAGTAGGATCGTGGTTTTTGCACGCAGGTTCGCGTCTGGACTCGGCGAGTCCAAGTGTGGACTCGGCGAGTCCACGCTGTTTAATGAAACCCTAATTTCCAAGGTTTGAGACCTATTTAAAGGGGCTTATGGCCGTCATTTGCGGCCACCAACCCCAGAGAGAAACCCTAAAGTGATCTTGAGCGTTTTGGGAGAGAGAGGAGGCCATTGTTAACCTTTGAGGCATTGTTTGGCAAGGCAAAGGAGGTCCCACGATTCATGCCAGGTGGAACTCGTCGATTCAGGGAGGTACTCGGCGAGTCAAGAGAGGATCTAAGAGAGTCAGTGGACACGAGTAGACTCGCCGAGTCGCCCTAGTGCACTCGCCGAGTCCGGTCAAAATTGACCGTTGACCTTGTTGACTTTTAGGGTTGAGTACAGTTGTATTTATGAGTGTATTACTTTGTGTGATTAGGCGGAGGCTAGATCACATTTATTCCGAGTTAGATATTTATCGAGACATCGAGGTGAGTCTTCTCACTATACATTACCTAGAGTGGTATATTGTGTAGAGCAGAGGGTCTTATGTGTTATTTATGAGATTATGTGCTATGTGTTATGTGTATGTTGTATGTTGTTATAGACCGGACCGAAAGTTCCAACGATACAGACCGGGCCGGAGAGCCCAACGAGCTATGACCGGACCAGAGGGTCCAACGAGCTACGGGACTGGAGGGTCCCACTGAGACACATCAACAGGAGGGTCGTATTATAGCCTTGAGTGGCGTATGTGGTGTATGTGGTATTTTGGGGAACTCACTAAGCATTTATGCTTATAGTTGTTGTGTGATGTGTTTCACGTACCGGTGTTGAGCGCGGGAAGGCGCCGGCATGATCCGTACACACTTGAGGAGTTTATGTTTTGGATTCTGGGGAGATGTTTTTGTGAAAAATACATTTGATACTGTTAGGTCCAGTTGGTGTTGCATCTTGGGCTCGATAGTTAGTCCAGTTTAGTCTCCGGTATGGGTCTGTCCATCAGTGAGTTCTTTGTAGGGTTTATTATTTATAGATGCTTGCATGCATCCTTGAATGTAAGATTTTGATAGAGATTTTTATAGCGTTCATCGTTCTTATCTTTTGTAACCCTAGAATCCTCTACAATGAAAGTTCTTCATCGAGCTCTGCTGAGGATTAAGTTAATTGAATCATTCGACACATTCAGATTCATTCTTGTGCTTTATCTTATTGTTTTTCATTTTCTCGATTTACCTGTTATAAGATCTAATCGATCAAAGAGTTTTATAAACTCATCAATTGGTATCAGAGCAGGAGGCTGTGTAATTCATACACATCTCTTCTGTGAAAGAAATGATTAAGGTTTATTCCGCATTAACTGATATTTATTGAGCCGTCACTCCATAATTAACGTATCTCATTATTTATTCGTTTTGCCCTAATATTACATATTACAAGTCTGATCTTGTAACAGGTTAAACGATCAAGCATGGATGATTCTCAATCTAATCCTATCAACATCTCAAACAGTATTGGATCAACAACAAAGATTCCAATTCTTTACACCCAAGATTATGAAGTTTGGGCGCATCATTTTGAAGACTATGTCATCGGATCTGAAGATAATGGGTATCTTATATGGGAAGCTATTGTGTCTGGACCATTTGCTCATTCAGGAACATCCAGAATCATTAAAACTCAGAAAGAGTATAATGATCTGTTAAAAGATGTGAAAGACGTTGCTTATGACGAAATGGAGAAGTTTCAGTGCAACATCAAAGCATTGAGACTGATCCGATTCGCTCATCAGTCTGACATGTTTAGGTTGGTGAGTTCCTGCAGTACAACTAAAGAAATCTGGGATCGGCTGCGAGAGCTGTATTCTACAAATGAAGATTTGGAACACTCAATTTAGACCTTGCTTTTGTCTGAGTTTGGTGAGTTCAAGCAAAACCCTGATGAGTCTGTTACGCAGACGTTTGATCGCTTCAATCATCTTCTCAGCAAGATGATCAAACATGATATCGAAAGGAAGCTAATTAAACATAAGGTCACTTTTCTGAATGGCTTAGGATCCGAATGGAGAGCTGTTGTGTCTACAGTTAAAGCTCACGAGCAGTTCAAGTCATATTCGCTGGCGAAACTTGTGGGAATTCTGAAATCCCAAGAAAAGATAGTGATGCAAGAGAAGAGTGTGGTCTCAAACTTGGGGTCCCTGGTCCTCCTGTCTAAAAGCAAGAATGCAGTGGAAGACGAAGATTTGAACTTGGAGGACTACGATCTAACTTTAGAAGATTATGCTATGATGGTGTCCAATCCCAAAAGGTTCATCAAGAAGAAGTTTCCAACCAATAAAAACAGAAATTGGCAGGGAAGCTATAGTTCTGAAAAGGTAAGGGAGGAGCCGAAGTCTGAGGAACCAAAGAAAGAGGCGAAGGTTGAAGGAGATTCTGGTGTCAGCTGCTATTACTGTGGAGGAAAGAATCATTATGCCAAAGATTGTGTTTTGAAGAAAATGGCAGAGAAAGATGAGGAGAAAGATTAAGAGGCAATCCTTATGAAAAAGCTGGAGGAAATTAAGAGGAAGAAAGCTGCTACTAATCCCTATATGAATGCTGTTATTGTACAGGGTTCGACAGAGGATGACGAGTTCGGTGGCGTACAGGTGTGGTCGACTAACTCAGAAGATGATGAGGTGAGAAAGCCATCTCATGGAAAGGCATATGTAGCAAGAGGTGGTGAAAGCAGTGGGAAGTGTTTGATGGTGACTGACGTATCTGACATGAGGGGATACAATACTGATGGTGGAAATGAGGACACCAAGGAGCGAGAGGACTTATGCTTCACAACAAAACCTCTCAGTGTGCAGATCAGTGAGCTTGATGAACTGATCAAGAAGGTACAATCTCTTTTTATTTCGTTCAAAATTCCACAAAAATCATATGAAAAGGAATTAAATAACTTAAATTCGAGAATCTCAAATCTGGATAGTTGTTTAACTCTAACACGGGTCACAAATTCTAACCTAACTGACCAAATAAGCAGGGTGTCATCCAAGAGTGAGGAGCGAAGGATGTGGATTGTGCTGAAGGAGTTGGAGCTAATTAAGTCTAAGGATGAAAACATTTATTTGCAAAGAGACACATTGAAATTGTTAAAACAAAGGAATGTGTTTTGTTTGATTGCTAAAAGACTTTATGCTAACATTACTCAACTGCATCTAAACTATGAAATAGGGCAGAAGATACATCGCATGATTTTACCCTTCCTTGAGTTTAAGGAAGATGAAATTGATGCTGAAGCATACAACTGTGAAAGTGTTGTATCTTCCGATGATGTGAATCCCACTTATATGTATGGTCTGGACAAAATAGAATCTTTCATAAAGTCCAAAGACCATAAGGACATGCTGAAAAATCTTTTGGATGAAAACGATAAGCTAAAACTAAGGACCGAAACCATACACAAATTCGACTCATTAAGTGCTTATTTAAGTTCTGAAAATAAAATTGATGTTGAAAATGCATCTGAACTTAATGAGGACGATGATATGAGTGAAATTTCTGTAGAGGATGAAGTCGACTGTTCTGAGTTTGTCAAGAGCGAACCTGAAAACCATAAAAATCTGATTTCTGAAAATTCTGTGGAATTCGCTCGTCTGTCCAAAAATAAGTTCCCGGTTCTTGAAGAAAAGGCTATTGTGTATCAAAAGGTGATAACAACACCGAATCAAGTATATAAGGTCACAGGAGTAACCGAGCATCAAACAGCCGAACTCACTGCCATAGAGAACGAAGATAACGTAGATGGCTGTGATGAGTTTTTATGGTCAGCTCCTATAGATAATACCGACGAAACAGCTGGTTTGTCAGAGCGAACGTCCTGGAAAACTAAAGGAAGATATGTACCAGAGCCGCTGAATAAGCCTGACAACTTTGACGTGCCAAGTACAAGTGGTACAAAAGAAATACCTGTTGAAGAAGTCACCTCCAGAAGAGAAACCTCATCTGTCAAAAGTGAACCGGCTGCCAAGAAGATGAAACAAAAAGTTAACATCCACAGACAGCCGAAACAGGTGAAAAATCAAAAGCAGCAAAGAAACCTGAGATACAAAAAGAATCTCACAGAGCGAAAGCAGTTTTGGCGCTCTCAAAACACTCATTTCTCTCATTCTGATAGAAATTCAAAATCAGAGAAAAAGACTTTCAGGCCGCATGAGGAACACAACCGAAAGGAAAGGTTCGTTCCCGAGAGCAACATCAACCGAAAGAATAGGTTCGGTCCCGAGAGCAACAGCAACCGAAAGGATAGGTTCAGTCCCAAAAGCAACAGCTACCGAAGATCCAGGATCGGTCCCTCTAATGACCATAAACAAAAGAGTCATCTAGAACCTCAAGTCAGGAAAAACTCCCAGTCTAAATTCTGTCGTTCTGATTCCTCTCATTCTCAATCATTTTCTAAACCCAATTCTGTTCCTGCACAAATTTCAAAATCATCAGTAAACATGAAAGGAAAATTGAAGATTTCCTCAGTCAAGGATGACCGAAAGCAGTCTAATACCCAAACACCAAAATCTGAAACCAAAACGACTGTAGCTAATCCTAACAAAATCAAAGTGTTTACTATTAAGAGGAAAGATGAAACAACATTAATAAAAAGAACATATCTTGTTGATGTTTCTCTTGCTATTCCTGTTCCTGTGAAAAGCTCACGTGGACCCAAGAAACTTTGGGTTCCTAAATCTGCCTAAATTTTGTAGGTTATTAGTGACGAGCAGTTCGACGAAGAATGGTATATTGACAGTGGCTGCTCACGTCACATGACAGGGAGGAAGGAAGAGCTGAGGGAGTTTCGATCTCTTCAAAATGGTGGTAATGTCAAGTTTGGTAACAACTCCTATGGAACGATAAAGGGTTATGGGATGATAACCAATGGAGACTTCACAATAAAAAAGGTGGCGTACGTTGAAGGGCTACAGCATAATCTCATCAATGTGTCTCAACTGGTAGGAGGTACCGGTCTCAAAGTTTCATTTGACGATGAAGGTTCAGAAATCATAGAGAAGAAATCAAAAAGGGTTATTCTCAAATCAGACCGAAAAGGCGAAAAGTTTTCTCTAAATCTCAAACCAATCAAAGGAAATCCAGCTATATGTCTTTTATCGAAAGCTCATTCTGACGAAAGCTGGTTGTGGCACCGAAGGCTCTCACATCTCAACTTCAAAGACATCAACAAGCTTGTTACTGGAGGTCATGTTCGGGGTCTCCCATTGCTCAAGTTTGATCGAAAACATTTGTGCGTTGCATGTGAAATGGGGAAACAAAGTCGTCAAAGTCACCCATCCATTATAAACACAAAAGTTGTTGAACCACTTGAGTTGCTTCACATTGACTTGTGTGGTCCATCATCAATCGAAAGTATTGGCAGTAGCAAGTATATTCTTGTTATTGTTGATGATTTCTTACGTTTTACATGGGTGTTCTTTCTGAAGCATAAATATGAGGCTACTCTTAAGCTAAAGATGTTTATCAAGCAGGTTGAAGTGCAACTGAGAAAAGTCGTTCACAACATTAGGAGCGACAATGGACTGGAGTTCAAGAACAAAGAATTTGAAGACTTTTTGACAGAAAAAGGAACCAGTCACAACTTCTCAGCCCCCTACACGCCTCAACAGAACGGGATTGTCGAAAGACGAAACCGATCCTTGTGTGATGCGGCACGAACTATGCTAAATTTCGCTTCTCTTCCTTTATATTTATGGGCTGATGCTATTGCTACAACATGTTTTACGCAGAACAGGTCTTATCTCAACAAGCGTTTCTCTCTTACTCCTTATGAGATCATCAATAACAGGAAGCCGAACGTAAAATTCTTCCATGTGTTCGGCTCACGATGCTTCATCTTCAACTCCAAAGAACATCGTAACAAGTTTGACGTTAAAGCTGATGAAGGAATTTTTCTGGGATACTCTCTTACTTCAAAAGCATACTGGGTTTTAAATACGCCTTCCATAAAAATTGAAGAAACATATTATGTGACTTTCGATGACAGCTACGTCAAGAAGCTAAAGACTACCGAAGAAGCAATTGGAGAGATTTTCCCTCAAACAGGTCAAGTCACAACCACGATTGCTAATTTGTTCGATCAGTTTGTGGAATTATTCGATGAACCTGAAAAAGCTACTCTCTCGGAAGCTAAGGCAGCAGACAACAAAGTCGATCATCTGAAGCAAATTGTCGAAGATGCAGCCAAACGAATAGGTGAAGGAGAACAAGTTCCAAACAAATCTCCTTAGCAAGGCGCTTCGATTGAGGGGGAGAATCCACTCTCTTCAAATCAACCTAACTCACAAGTTTAGGGGGAGCATTCTATTCCTGTAGCACCTGAAAGCTCTGCTACACCTGAAAGTCCTGTAGCACCCGAAAGCTCAACTACACCCGAAAGTCCTGTAGCACCAAAAAGTCCAGCTACACCTGAGAGTTCTGCTGCACCTGAAAGCTCATCAGTCGAGGGGGAGAACTCCGATATGTTCTACGATGATGATAGTCAATCTGAATTGGAAGAAATGGTTAACACCGAATTGGATCCATCTTATGATCCAAATTATCCTCCTCTTATTAAATGGACCAGAGATTATCCTGTATCTCAGATAGTGGGTAATGTCTCTGAAAAGGTCCTGACCCGATCTCAACTGAAGGCAAAGCAATCATCTCTATTCTCCAAAGTTGAGTTCTGCACGCATAATTCTTTCGTATCAAAAGTTGAACCGAAGACAGTAAATACTGCTCTTGATCATTCTGACTGGGTTCAAGCTAGGCAAGATGAACTCAACGAGTTCGAAAGAAACAAGGTATGATGCCTTATTCCAACTCGTAAAGATGCCTCTGTTGTTGGTCTCAAATGGGTATTCAGAAACAAAATGGACAAGGAAGGTAATGTGATTCGAAACAAAGCTCGTCTCGTGGTGAACGGATACTGCCAGGAAGAAGGAATTGATTACGAGGAAACTTTTGCTCCGGTAGCGAGGCTGGAATCTGTTCGAATATTTCTTGCCTACGCTGCACACAAAAACTTTGAGGTCTACCAAATGGATGTAAATTGCGCCTTTCTGAATGGAGAACTTGAAGAAACGGTTTATGTGGAGCAACCTCCGGGTTTTGTGAATGAAAGCACCCCAATCACTGTTATATTCTGGACAAGGTAGTTTACGGCCTGAAAGAAGCACCTAAGGCATGGTATGAAACGCTAACTAAGTTCTTAAAGATGTCTAAATTCAAACAAGGTTCGGTTGACCCAACCTTCTTTCGTAAGAAGGAAGGTAACCACCTTATGATTGTTCAAATCTATGTCGATGATATCATCTTTGGCTCAACGAATCCTAGCTTAACAGCTGAATTCAGAAAGCTGATGGAGACTAAATTTGAAATGAGCTCAATGGGTCCGATTAACTTTTTCCTTGGTTTAAACATTAGACAGGGACCCGAAGGCATCTTTATCAACCAGGAAGCATACACCAAGACTCTTCTTGCTAAATTCGGCATGATGGGAGACTCAAAGGTCAAAGTTCCTATGGCGTTCGGCACTAAGCTCACACCATCCTTGGAAAAACCGGCAGTCGATATTACGTTATACCGCCAGATGATTGGTTCCTTGATGTATCTCACAGATAGCAGGCCCGATATAATGTTTTCTATGTGTTACTGTGTTATGTTTCAGGCGAATCCTCCTGAACCACATATGCTAGTAGTGAAAAACATACTCCGATATCTGAAACAAACCACCTCTCTCGCTCTATGGTATCCATCAAACTCAGGTTTCTTCGTTCAAGCCTACTCAGATGCAGACCTTGGAGGATGTGGTTTAGACAGGAAAAGCACCACTGGAGGCTGCCAATTCCTAGACGGGAAGTTGGTTAGCTGGCAATCAAAGAAACAGACATGTGTTTCTCTGTCTATAGCCGAAGCAGAGTACATTGCAGTTGCCTCCTGTACATCTCAAGTGATTTGGATCCAAAGCCAGCTCCGTGATTATGGACTCAATATGAAAAAGATCCCACTATATTGCGATTCAGAAAGTGCAATTAGGATCTGTCATAACCCAGTACAACATTCCAAGACCAAGCATATAGCACTAAGGTATCACTTTATAAAGGATCATGTGGAAGATGGGAACATCGAAATTCACTTTGTTCGAACCACTGATCAACTGGCTGACATCTTCACCAAAGCTCTTCCTGAAGCAACTTTCAATAAAATTCTACAAGGATTAGGAATGATGGAATCGGAGTCAGTACCAAAAACTACTTCTCAAAATTAAAAGTCGGAAGCGAAATGAACCGAACGTTCGGGTTCGGTTCACGTGTGTGCCGAAATGAACCGAACGCTCGGGTTCGGTCCTATTCTCTTATCTTCACTTATCACTCAAAGGTAGTTTCTTTGGCAATAAACCTTTTGTATCTATTTCAAATTTCATCTCTCTTATTTTCAAAGTTTTTTTTTTATTTATTTTTATTTTCAAAGTTCTCTTATTTTCAAAGTTCTTTTCTTTTTCAATTTTTTTTTTGCAACCGAAATAGACCGAACGCTCGTGTTCGGTTCCAAATTTTTTTTTGTCTAATTTTTTTCTATATCAAAAATTCCAAAATCTTTTTCTTATTTTTTTTTAAATCAAAAACTCCAAAAACATTTTTTTTTATTTTTATTTGTACGATATTTTTTTTGTTTTGTGTCTCTTATTTTTGTGTGGCTATTTGTGGGGAAATTCTTTCATTAGTTAAGTGTCCCTAAAAGCATGCTGCTGTATGTGTCCAAAGACTCACCCGATTCTGAATAATAGACTTACTGACTTGGTATATACAAACCTTGTCTTCCCAATTAGGCTTTTATATTTATTCTAATCATGAGCTACCTTACTCTCTTCTCACATGAGATAAGAGTTTTCTGCTTGGTCCTTATTTAAATAGTAGAGGTACTTTGGTTTCTTTACACCATCTACACTACTTTTCACCATCTCATTCGCTTCATAAACGTAACCCTTGAGACTCTCAGAAATTACCACTGAGGTTTATGGTTACACAATTTCTGTGTTCATGATCTTAGTTTCGTGCCACTACGTGCTAAGTGAAACCCACAATTCAATACCTACTATGCATTGACGGTGAACAATCAACTTTGCTCTAGCTTTCACTAACGAATTGACGAACTTATCCATGGGGATGTAACATGAAATCTCTAATTTCTTTTTGTGTGATTCCTATGAAATTGTTAAATCCCATAACATTTCTTCCCTTGGAATCCAGTTTTATTTTTCTTTGAGATTTCACATAAAGTATTTTACACTGCCACTTAAATTATTTCAAACCTGCTTGTTCAACAGACTACATTGGTCTCACAAGCACTTCAGTCGATTTCTGTCTTATGTCAAGATCAAAAATTCTGAACTGAAGCGAAAGCTACCCAAATTAGCCTGATTAAAAGATGCCTTTCAACACTTCTCAATAAGTGCCTGATCGTAATTCAACGGGAAACCAAACAAACACTTTAAGGTCTCTCTTAACTCTGAAGGAAGAAATTCGTGCCCGGGATCCATTGTTTTGTGTCTTTACTGACATCACAAATTCCCTCATATGTGTTGCTTTATTTCCTTTTCTTTTACACACTAAGCACGAAAATCTTTTTGATTTTCCAAAATTCTGGTTTCATTACTTACAAGCAATTTCTTTATGATGGAATTTAAAGTTACAAAAGAGTTGTGGCTCATATTGTTACACGTGGTCAGTTTGCTTTAAGATGACGTTCACTCTAAAGGGATAAGATGCTAACTTAGCCGGGAGGCCAATCACTTTGATTTTCAAACGACGCTTGAATGACAGGCGTGCGAAGTGGAACCGTTTTTTTAAACGGCGCCTGATGGGAAGGCGTGTGAATCGGGACAGTTATTCTCTCTCATGCGTATTCATCGGTGCTACCAACTGTAACATATCAATCACCTCCAAAAAACCCTTCGTATTTCCCTTGAAGATTTGGGGACAAATTTTTCTCTCTCTTTTGACAACGGTGTAAAAGGTAATCTCGAACATTATTTACCTCTTTGCTGCACCCAAAATTCCGAAGCAAGAAAAGCTTAGAGTATTCTACTGTTCATCATCTCTCCCACCTTCTTCACTTCAATGGCGAACTCATCATCTGTTCATGCCACTTCCCACGTCCTGCCCATTCGTCCTCAACAGAGTCTGATCATTGATCTTACTCCACACGTTTATGATGCCTTCATGTTCCCAATCATCGAATGCCTCAAAAATTCACCGCTTGCTCCCGCTCTCACCAAAGCTGAAGCTGTTCCTATGGAATGTTTATCGCAAATCTTTGCCACTGCTTATTACGATAAGTCTGTCGATAGGATCTTCTTCGACATTCTTGATCACAAGGTATCAATCTCCAAGCAGCGATTCTGCTCACTTTTAGGGTTTGAACCCGATTCATCTAGGGTTAACCCTAAATCCATTCCAGTGGGTCACTTGTTCTCCATGTTCTATAACATGGGATACACAGAAGTTCTGAAGACGGTCACCAAGTTCAAGAAATCGTGCTTGCCTCCTGAATGGAACGGGTTATTCACATTGTTATTCAAGGGACTATCGGAACGCAGTGCCGGTTCAGACGGAGCGAGTCGTTTTGTTCATCACGATTCTTTATGGGGTCTATAACGGTATCAAGCTGGACTATGGGTCGGTCTTATGGCAGCAGCTGATTCAGAGTCTGGCCTCTACATCTCGACACTCCGAGATCTCCTATGCTCACTTCTGGACTCTGGTCACAAAATGGGTGATGGACAAGTATCACGTCCCCATTGTTGCTGATTCTCCACTCTTTTCGATATGTACTTTCCATACCACGAAGATAATAGTCTCCGATGCATCTAAATTTCCGTTCATTGGCTCCATCCCTGAGTCGATGTTTGGAGACGTTCCTGCCGGCAGCCGTATCATCCGAAGTTACAAGGAGTTTCGTCGCTCTGGTCCTAGAGAGCTCACTCCTGAGATGATCAAATCCATCCACGAAGCTGATAAGCCCACTCCAAGGGGAAAGAAAAATGAAAAGGGCAAAGACAAGCAGGTTGGCAAGGGAGCGAAAGGCCTTTCTCCCAAGAAACATAAACCTACCAAGGCGGCTCAATCTCCTCCACTGATGAAGAGAAAAACCCAACCTAGGCGAAAGCTGATACTTGCTTCCTCCTCAAGTGAATCTGAGGAAGAAAATTCAGACTCCGACGAGTCCCCCCATGGTAACACTCCTCCAGGATTGCCTACCCTAGAAGTACATTTTTCCAGTTCACCTGTCTCTTCTTCACCAATCATCATTCCTATTTCCATTCCCCCCATAACCTCCACCACTCACATACCACCTACCTCTATCCTAGTACCCCCTCCCATTTTTACTGAAGCTACCACAACAAACGCTGAAGTAAGAACCAATGTATCTGATACGGGGGCTCCTACTAAAGCACCCGAACCCACTCCCACTACCGAACATACGTCACAACCCGAACCTACTTCCACAACCGAGCCTCCACCATCCCCTCCACCCTCATCTCCTGCTCCCTCCGCAGACAATGAAGAACCTTTTCTTGGTGGTGAGGACATGACATTTGATTCGGTCTATTACAGTCCGTATCAGGTGCAAAGTGACGATGACGATGATGCTCCTGTCACCAAGAAGCATCTCAAGGAGCTTCACGAGAAGATTGATTCGCTCATTGCTTCCTCTTCTTCTTCATCACAGTCTACCATTTCTGAAGCTGCTATTCAGAAGATTGTTGATGCTTTCTCCAAAGCTCATGAAGCCTCCCTCAGCTTAGCCACTGCCGCTATTGACGCCTCCACCCAGGCCTGCGCTGTTGCGACCGAAAAAGTCGAAAAACTATTAATTGATGCCTCTTCTCTTTTGCAGTCCTTACAGGAAACTGTCGATGCTAGTAAAAGTAAGCTTGAACCCATTATCAACAAGCTGGCTACCTCAGTTGCCTCAGAACTGCATTCCTTTGCCACTCTTCGTCAAACTCTCACTGAGGACAACTCAGCGTTTAAGGCGACTATTGAGGAGCGCCTTACTAAGCTACAAGAAGATTTAGCTGCCGAGAACTCCCTCATGGACGGTCTCACTCGAAAGACGACTGCTCTAAAGGTCAAGAATCTTCAACTCTCCAATTCTCAAAAGGAGATTGACTCTCTTCGATCTGAAAGAGAGATTGTGTCTTCATGTGTTTCGGATGTCCACGCTGCTCTTTCCAACATCCTTGAAGCACACGATCCCATACTGAATTACTCAGTCATGCGTGATCTCGCCGAAAGCTTGCTCCTGCCCTTTCTTTCCTGGGCAAAATTGAAGGGCTCCTTGAGTTCATGTCCATTCCGAAACAAGGGGAGAGAATGTATCGCAACCGCCTCCCACTTCTACAGCAACAAAAACAACCGAACCTCCTTCAACAGGCCAAGCCTCAGGTTCGGGTGTCAAAGACAAGGGGAAGAAAATTGCTGAAGAGAGCGATGATGATAAAGAGACTATTGCAGATCTCATAAAGAAGCACGGTCGAGACAAGGATGCTGATATGAGTGCTCGGGTTGCTAGAGAGGCTGAGGAAGCTGAAAGAAAGCTGAAAGAGGCTCATGACCTTCTTGAGAGTAGGAAAACCCTTTTTCCTCCATGGACTCTTGAGAAGCTACTGAAAGAAGCTATTGAAACCCCAAACATTTTGTGGCTCGAACCGGTGATTTCACTGGATCGCATCAACTCTGTGGATTCTCAGTTCGACATGCCACTGACCCGAAAGGCCTTCATCTTTCACGCATTTGACAACATTGCTGATATTCCTCATCCTCATCCAAAGGTTGACAGGGATCTGGTCGATTTCAATCTGAGGGCTGCCCAACCACAGTATCAAACTTGGAGTGCTCAGAAGATAATCAATGTTCGGGTCCTCAAGCCGTTTAGAGAAGGGAACTTCACTAACGTTCGGTTCAAGGTGCTGAGGGGTTCTGCCAAGACCGAACATGCCATTTCGCTAGTTGATCATCCCAATTTGAATCCACATGACTGGATAATTTTGCACAACATCCTCCTCACAAATGAAGCAGAATATGGTCCGATCATTGACCACTTCAAGAGGATGCTTGTCTGCTACATAATGGAAGTTGCCAAGATGGATCAGGAGATCGCTACTGTCTTAAAGAAAAAGCCTACTATCTCACCTGTTGGCTCTGCCAGTGACCTAAACATGATGCAGATGGGGAAGATTGACCCGAAACGCAATTCTATCATGTTTACCAGAAACAAAGGCCAAAAATGCATGTTCGCTTTGGCAGACAAACATCTCTACACCACTGCATGCCTGGAACATGTCTTAGGGATCATTCATCGTTGCAAGCAGAATTTGGCAGATGACAAGAAGTACTTTGATGATATGATCTAGTGGTACATTCGCTTCAGACAGAAAATCCTCGCTCTCATCCCTCGTCTGTTTGATACCACTAAGAAGGTTCCTGCAAAGGGGGAGATTGTTAGGTCCAGTTAGTGTTGTGTCTTGGGCTCGATAGTTAGTCCAGTTTAGTCTCCAGTATGGGCCTGTCCATCCCTGAGTTCTTTGTAGGGTTTATTATTTATAGATGCTTGCATTCATCCTTGAACGTAAGATTTTGATAGAGATTTTCATAGAGTTCATCGTTCATATCTTTTGTAACCCTAGAATCCTCTACTGCGGAAGTTCTTCATCGAGCTCTGCTGAGGATTAACTTAATTGAATCATTCGACACATTCAGATTCATTCTTGTGCTTTATCTGATTGTTTTTCATTTTCTCGATTTACTTGTTATAATATCTAATCGATCAAAGAGTTTTATAAACTCATCAGATACAATATGTTTGGTGTTATTTTGTGAGTAAATGAATGTTTTGAAAATGAAAAATTGTTTTGAAAATTTACATTGTTACAAGTTGGTATCAGAACCTTGGTTTGAGGGATTCAGATGCATCTTCGAGCGTATCTGAACTCAAACTGAGGAATTAAGGAAATTTTTTATAATGAAGTAAATTTTTTGAAAGGAGTAAAAGAGTTTTGAGACAAACAGAGCAGAGCCATGTGTACGATCAGCCAGCACCCGAACGAAGAATTCCCCAAAAGAACCCTTACTTTATGTGTTACGAGATATGTTATATTATGCATGCTAGAGTAGGATAAGTATACATATTAGGACTAGAGGGGCCTGATTTGTGATGCCTTAGCCTAGGACTTTTCTGCTGCTGAGATGCTTTGAGGGCGAGTGATAGCAGTTAGGAGCTCATGAGAATAGATTTCTTGTAATCCAAGATCCAAGGAGGAGGACTTGAAGTGAATGCTGATGTGGTGTGGTCATTACTATTGGGCCCGTACTAGTGAAGACACCGGATCAGTGGGCATTTCAAGTAAGAATCTTTTGGACGACGGAGGACAAGTAGGGTTTTGTCATCAAGTATGAGCATGTTCGATCGAATCTCTGATAATTTTTGTTGTATTTCAGAGGCATCATGGTTGGGACTCGACACACACCTGAGACCAGTGGTGTCAGCGACGAGGAGATCCGTCGGTTGATTCATGAGGAGGTGGCTGCTGCCATCCGGGCTGAGATTCCTGAGATGTTTGGGGACATCAAGACCACATTGATTGAGACTTTTGATGAGCGGTACGCAGCGTTGACTGAGGCTGTTGCACTTGCAGCTACTGCTGCTGTTGCTGCTGCCAAACCTCAGGCAGGTGACTCGTTGTTGTTCCGGGACTTCAGCAACCCGAAGCCACCAGAGTTCGACGGGATGCAGGACCCAATTGCCGCTATGAGATGGATCTCTAACATTGAGGGATGTTTCTATATGTGCTCTTGTCCAGAGCACTTAACGGTTCGGTTCGCCTTGAACCAGCTCTGCCTGGGAGCGAAGGATTGGTGGAAGTTCGTGACGGCGAACTTTACTTTGGCTAAGATTTCTGAGGTGACCTGGGAGAGGTTCACCGCTATGTTTTGAGAGGAATATGTTCCCCTGGTAGAGAGGGAACGGTTGATCCAAGATTTCTTAACCCTCAAGCAGGGTACTAATTCGGTGATAGTCATCACCAGGAAGTTCCATGCGAGGCGATGTTTTGCCCTGAGCAGGTGTCGACTGAGCAGGCTCGTATGAGCCGTTATCTGGGTGTTCTGAGGAGAGATATTCGGGAGTTCTTGGTGAACTCGACTTACCGGACATTTGCTAAGCTCCAGGAAAATGCCCGGAAGAGGGAGATCGAGCGGGAGACTCAGGCCAGGGAGGAGGCCGAGTCTCAGAGGATGGATCGGCAGCCGGCTCAGTCTCAGCCGGCAGCCAAGCAGGCTAGACCCGCTGATTCGAGATCTGGGGGCGCGAAGGGCCGCACTTGTGGGAAGTGCGGTAAGAGCCATGAGTGGTCGTGCAGGGCTGGGGTATGCTACAAGTGTGGGAAGGAGGCGCATATCGCGAGGGATTGCCCCAAGGGATTCTCGGTTTGCTTTCATTGAAAGCAGACCGGCCATCGGAAGGCCGAGTGCCTGCAGCCTCTTCAGGGATCAGCACAGGGATCTGCGCCTGCTGCTAGGGTTACCGAGGTTCGGCCGGTGAAGGCCGAGGCTCCGAGGGCTCGTGGGAGAGCATTTCAGCTGACCGCAGAGGAGGTCTGCGCGGCGCTCGATGTTGTGGCAGGTATGTATTTTCTTTTCGTCTTTTATTTGAGTTGAGATTTTATGCTTATATGATGATATACGTAGGTACTTTTCTTACAAGTTCTGTGCTTGCGTTGGTATTATTTGACTTGGGTGCGAGTCAGTTGTTTGTTTATGTAGCATTTAGTCGGTATATGAGTGTCCGTCGAGAGGCATTGGATCGGCCTCTGCAAGTTTCCATAGCTGATGAGCGAGTAGTGTATGCTTCGGATGTGATTCGAGGATGTGTCCTTGAGATCTTCGGGGTGGAGTTTCTGATAGATTGGTTGAGCCGATATGGAGCTGTGATAGACTGCGAGCGTCAATTGGTGACGATTCGAGACCCTAGTGGGGGAGTTCTTACGATGTACGGCGAGGGTACATGTACGTGGTCAGCATTTTGTTCGGCCGCTAGAGCGAGACAGAGTCTACAACAGGGCTGTAAGGGTTTTGTGGCATATGTGATGGATGCGAGGTTGATAATGAGAGACCAACGTCAGTTGATGAGGTCCCGATAGTGCGTGAGTTTCTGGATGTGTTTCCAGAGGACTTGCCAGGTGTGCCTCTGGAGAGGAAGGTAGAGTTCGGTATTGAGTTGGTTCTAGGAGTTGCGCCTATCGCTAAGGCGCCATATCGCCTTGCGCCTCCGGAGATGCAGGAGTTATCCTCGCAGCTTCAAGAGCTACTGGGGAAGGGGTTTATTAGGCCGAGCAGTTCGCCTTGGGGAGTGCCTATGCTTTTTTTCAAGAAGAAGGATGGCTCGCTCCGGATGTGCATCGATTATCGTGAGCTGAATAAGCTAACGGTCAAGAACCGTTACCCGTTGCCAAGGATCGATGATTTGTTTAATCAGTTGCAGGGAGCATCTTGGTTCTCCAAGATCGATTTGAGGTCTGGGTATCATTAGGTGAGGGTGCAGGAGGAGGACGTCTAGAAGACAGCCTTCCAGACTCGTTATGGGTATTACGAATTCGTGGTGATGCCTTTCAGACTCACCAACACACCAGCGGTGTTCATGGATCTCATGAACAGGGTGTGCAGACCAATGTTGGACCGCTCGGTGATCGTGTTCATCGACGACATTCTGGTGTATTCGAGATCCAGAGAGCAGCATGAGGAGCATTTGAGGGAGATCCTTGGAGTTCTGAGATCGGAGAGGCTTTAAGCCAAGTTCTCCAAATGTGAGTTCTGGCTACGAGAGGTCCAATTTTTGGGGCATTTCGTTAACCAGAAGGGGATATTGGTCGACCCGGCCAAGATTGAGGTGGTTATGAGGTGGGAGGTGCCGAGATCACCCACCGAGATCAGGAATTTTCTGGGATTGGCCGGCTATTATCGGAGATTTATTAAAGATTTCTCCAAGATCGCTGTGCCACTCACCAAGTTGACTTGGAAGGGTGTTGTGTTTTCTTGGGGTCCGGAGCAGCAGACCTCATTCGAGACACTTCGCAGGAAGTTATGCGAAGCCCCAGTGTTAGCCCTTCCGGAAGGGATGGAGGATTTTATGGTTTATTGTGACGCATCGATATCTGGATTGGGAGCGATGCTTTTGCAGTGGGGGCATGTGATAGCATATTCATCGAGGCAGCTTAAGCCTCATGAGTCGAGATATCCACCTCATGATTTGGAGATGGGAGCGGTAGTGTTCGCTCTCAAGATCTGGCGACAGTACCTGTACGGGGTTCGGTGTACGATATACACGGACCAAAAGAGCTTGAAGCATTTGACGGATCAACCCAACCTAAATATGCATCAGAGGAGGTGGTTGGACGTGGTCAAGGATTATGATTGTGAGATGCTGTACCACTCGGGCAAGGCTAATGTTGTAGCCGATGCACTGAGTTGTAGGGCGGAGTGCGCCCAATTGCGAGATGTATGTTTGAGATTGACGGTGATGACCCCGGTTTTGGATGCTATTCATGGGGCCCAGGCTGAGGCTGTGCAGCCTGAGAGATAGAAGAAGGAACGAGTTGTTGGGCTGGTATCGGAGTTCGTTACCGATAGCCGGGGGCTTATGACATTTCAGGGTCGGATTTGGGTACCGTCCGTGGGCGGGATGCATACAATGTTGATGGAGGAGGCTCATCGATCGAAATTTTTGATCCATCCTGGGGCCACTAAGATGTTTTTGGACCTGAAAAAGGATTATTGGTGGCCATGTATGAAGAGGGATGTTGCATGGTTTGTAGAGAGACGCTTGACCTGTCGCAGGGTTAAGGTCGAGCATCAGCGTCCACATGGTAAGTTGCAGCCACTGGAGATTCCCGAGTGGAAATGGGAATAGATTGCCATGGACTTCATCACCAAATTGCCAAGAACCGCGAGGGGTGTTGATGCAATTTAGGTGATTGTGGATAGGTTAACAAAGAGTGCTCAATTCCTAGCCATCAGTGAGAGCTCTTCCATGGAGAAGTTGGCGAAGATGTACGTGAGAGAGGTGGTATCGCGGCATGGAGTACCGATTTCGATTGTCTTAGATTGAGATGTACGTTTCACTTCCAGATTCTGGAAAAAGTTTCATGAGGAATTGGGTACGAAACTGCATTTTATACTGTATACCACCCATAGACCGATGGGCAGAGTGAGCGGACGATTCAGACGCTCGAGGACATGCTCCGAGCATGTGTGTTGGATTTCGGCGGAAGTTGGGACACGTATTTGCTCTTGGCAGAGTTCTCTTACAACAACAACCATCATTCGAGCATTGGCATGCCACCCTTTGAGCTGTTGTATGGGAGGAGGTGTCGGACCCCTATTTGCTGGGGAGAGGTAGGGTTGCGTGTGATGGGTAGTACCGAGATTGTACTTTAGACGACAGAGCAGATCCAGCAGGTCAGACAGCGGTTGTTGACCGCTCAAAGTCATCAGAAGAGTTATGCGGACAGATGCCGGTCCGAGCTTGAGTTTCAGGTCGGCGACTTTGTGCTCCTGAAGGTCTCTCCTTGGAAAGGAGTGATTCGATTCAGGAAGAGGGGCAAGTTGGGGCCCCGATATATTGGTCCTTTCAGGGTGATCGCGAGGGTAGGTAGGGTAGCCTATCGTTTGGAGTTGCCAGTAGAGTTGGGTCAGATTCACGACACGTTCCACGTGTCGCAGTTGCGAAAGTGTATAGCCGACGAGTCGGCAGTAGTGCCACTAGAAGATATTCAGGTGGTTGCGAGCCTGAATTATGCTGAGAGACCAGTGGCGATCATAGATCGGAAGATCAAGGTCTTGAGGAATAAAGAGGTGCCACTGGTGCAGTTCCAGTGGTAGCATCGGAAAGGGTCAAAGTTAACTTGGGAGCCGGAGCGTGAGATGCGTGATCAGCATCCGGAGTTATTTGTAGAGTGAGCCTTCGAGGGCGAAGTCTGATTCTAGTGGGGGAGAATTGTAACATCCGGATTCCCAGGTATTATTTTTATTCTTTTATTTTTGGGTGTTGTGAGGAGACTCGACGAGTTGGAGTCTAAACTCACCGAGTGGGATCACGGTTTTTGCACGCGGGTTCGCGTCTGGACTCAGCGAGTCCAAGGGTGGACTTGGCGAGTCCACGCTGTTTAATGAAACCCTAATTTCCAGGGTTTGAGACCTATTTAACGGGGCTTATGGCCGTCATTTGCGGCCACCAACCCCAAAGAGAAACCCTAAAGTGATCTTGAGCGTTTTGGGAGAGAGAGAAACCCTAAAGGAGGTTCTAGCTAAGAGGAAGCAAGGGAGGTGGACATTCTTCCAATTTAGAGCTCAGAGCATCACTTTGGAGGTAATATTTTGGCTCCCTTTCTGTTGTTATGATAAACATGGAGGTTTAGGGTTTCTTGACCTCTTTGTTGGTTAGATTTGATGTCCATTTCATCCCTATTTGTGATGAGGCTTGGGATGGGATCCATAGAGGTCCAGAGAAACTTTATTCCTTAAGCTTTTTTGAGGATTCTTGGGAGTTTTGACCATGGGTTAAGAAATATGGAGCTAAAACATCATATAGGAGCAAATAGATGTTGTTTGAGCATCAAGGTTTGGACTTTACGTGATTATCATGCTTGGCGAGGCCAGATCTATGATTGAATGAAACATATCTGACCTCAGAAGTGGTTTTGAGTTTATGCATGGCATGAACTCGCCGAGTCTGAAGAACAGACTCGGCGAGTAGTATGAAGTTTTCCCGTAATCACTCAGTGAGTGGACTTATCGAGTTGAGGGAACGACTCAGTGAGTCAGTGGGACTGGGTTCAAGCTGGAACTCGCCGAGTTGTTCTTGAGACTCGGCGAGTTGAGTCGTGGTGGCCCCGCAATTCATTCCAGGTGGAACTCGTCGAGTCAGGGAGGTACTCGGCGTGTCAAGAGAGGAGCTAAGAGAGTCAGTGGACACGTGTAGACTCGCCGAGTCGCCCTAGTGCACTCGTCGAGTACGGTCAAAGTTGACCGTTGACCTTTTGACTTTTAGGGTTGAGTACAGTTGTATTTATGAGTGTATTACTTTGTGTGATTAGGCGGAGGCTAGATCACATTTATTCCGAGTCAGATATTTACCGAGACATCGAGGTGAGACTTCTCACTATACATTACCTAGAGTGGTATATTGTGTAGACCAGAGGGTCTTATGTGTTATGTATGAGATTATGTGCTATGTGTTATGTGTATGTTGTATGTTGTTATAGACCGGACCGAAAGGTCCAACGATATAGACCGGGCCGGAGGGTCCAACGAGCTATGACCGGACCAGAGGGTCCAACGAGCTACGGGACTGGAGAGTCCCGCTGAGACACATCGACCGGAGGATCGTATTATAGCCTTGAGTGGCGTATGTGTTGCATGCGGTATTTTGGGGAACTCACTAAGCATTTATGGTTACAGTTGTTGTGTGATGTGTTTCAGGTATCAGTGATGAGCGCGGGAAGGCGCCGACATGATCCATACACACTTGAGGAGTTTATGTTTTGGATTCTGGGGAGATGTTTTTGTGAAAAATACATTTGATACAATATGTTTGGTGTTATTTTGTGAGTAAATGAATGTTTTGAAAATGAAAAATTGTTTTGAAAATTTACATTGTTACAGGCTAGGAGATTCATATATTAGGACTAGGGTGGCTTGATTTGTGATGCCTTAGCCTAGGGATTTCTACTATTAGTGTTTAGCTTGAGCATGAGTACCTAGCAGGAACGAGCCAATGAGAGAACTTTTGTGAGAAATTCGATGAGAACTTCTGTGAGAGTACCTAGTAGTTTGTGAGGCATAGAGTACTGTTAAATTGGGATCCGAGGAGGACTTGGGGTGAACACTGATGCAGTGTGGAAGTTAGTATTGGACCCATACTTCTGGAAGCAATGGATCAGTGAGTGGCCCAAGTATGTTGCTACCACTGAGGCTGCTGCTAATATTGTGTGGTCTCTCAGAGACATCATGGTGGGGACCCGCCACAACCCTGGGAGCAGTGAGAGTAGCAATGAGGAGATATGGAGAATGATCCACCAGGAGGTGGTTGCAGCTATCAGAGCAGAGATTATGGAGATGTTTGGGTCTATCAAGACCATCTTGATTCAGACATTTGACGAGCGTTATGTTGCTACCACTAAGGCTGCTGCTGCTGCCGCGTCCACTACAGCCGTCACCGCTGCTAGGCCACAGGGAGGTGACTCGTTGCTGTTCCGAGAGTTCAGCAACATGAAGCCACCAGATTTTGATGGGACGCAGGATCCGATTGTGGATATGAGGTGGATCTCTGATATCGAGGGGTGTTTTTACATGTGCTCCTGTCCCGAACATTTGAGAGTTCGGTTTGCGTTGAACCAACTTCGCTTGGGACCGAAGGACTGGTGGAAGTTCGTGACAACTGGCTTTACCATTGCAGATCATGCCACAGTGATATGGGAGAGATTTGTTCAAATGTTTCGAGACGAGTATGTTCCCCCAGTGGAGAGGGAACGTTTGGCGCATGAGTTTCTGTCTTTCAGGCAGGAGACAGAGTCAGTGACTGAGATCTCGAGGATGTTCCATGAGAGGGCGATTATTTTCCCTAAACACGTGTCCACTGAGCAGGCATGTGTAATCGATATCTGAGCATACTAAGGAGGGATATACAAGATTTCGTGGTGAACTCGTCATATCGTACATTGCCGAGCTTCAGGCCGGTGCAGTCGCAGCCGACAACAAAGCGGGCTAAGCCAGCTGATTCCAGAGTTGGGGGCCAAAGGGACACACTTGTGGCAAGTGCGACAAGATTCACGAGGGTTCTTGCCGAGTGGGGATCTGCTACAAATGCGGCAAGGAGGGGCACATGGCGAAGGATTGCCCCAACGGATTCTCGGTTTGCTTTCATTGCAACTAGATCGGCCACCGGAAGGTCGAGTGCCCCCAGCTAGTGTAGGGACTAGTGCAGGGATCTGCACCTACCTCTATGTGTGCTTCTGAGAGCCGACCAGTCAAGGCCGAGATGCCGAGGGCTCGCGGGAGAGCCTTTCAGTTGACATCGGAGGAGGTCCGCGCAATGCCCGATGTCGTGGCTGGTATATATTCTTTCATTTACTTATGCTGAGATTGAGATATTATGGCTTATATTATGATGTGTTTAGGTACTTTCCTTGTGAATTCTGTACCTTCTTTGGTGTTCTTTGACTCAGGTGCGAGTTGATGTTTCGTGTCATTAGCCTTTAGTCAGCTCATCAGTATCTAGTGAGAGGCGTTTGATTCGACCTCTGCAAGTTTCTATAGCTGACGAGCGAGTGGTTTTTGCTGTTGAGGAGATTCGAGGATGTATACTCGAGATTTTCGGTGTTGAGTTCCCGATGGATTTGGTACCTATTACGATGGGGGATGTCTGTGTCATTTTTGGCATGGACTGGTTGAGTTGATTCGGAGCTATTATCGACTGCGAGCGTTAGTTGGTGACCATATGAGACCCTAGTGGGGGAGTACATATAGTATATGGCGAGGGTACCCGACCTGGGTCAGCATTTTGCTTGGCTGCCAGAGCAAGGCAGAGCCTACATCAGGGTTGTAGACGGTTTGTAGCCTATATGATGGATGCACGAGCTGCTGCAGAGAGGCCGAGCTCGGTCAGTGAGGTTCCTATAGTGCGAGAGTTTCTAGATGTTTTCCCCGAGGAGTTACCGAGTGTGCCTCCTGAGATGCAGGTGTAGTTTAACATCGATTTGGTTCCGGGTGGGGCACCCATTTCCAAGGCAGCTTATCGCCTTGCGCCGCCAGAAATGCAGGAGTTATCCTTGCAGCTTCAGGAGCTTTTGGGGAAGGGATTCAATCGACTGAGTAGCTCGCCGTGGGGAGCGCCGATCCTTTTTGTCAAGAAAAGGGATGGTTCGCACCGAATGTGCATTGATTACCGGGAGTTGAACAAATTGACGGTCAAGAACTATTACGCACTTCTAAGGATCGATGATTTGTTCGATCAGTTGTAGGGAGCTTCTTGGTTCTCCAAGATAGACTTGAGGTTGGCATATCACTAGATGAGGGTGCGGGATGAGGATATCCAGAGGGCGACATTTAGAACTTTTTATGGGCATTACGAGTTCGTGGTGATGCCTTTCGGGCTCACCAATGCACTAGCAGCGTTCATGGATCTCATGAACCGAGTATGCAGGCCGATGTTGGATCGATCGGTGATTGTATTCATCGACGATATTCTAGTGTATTCGAAATCCAGGGAGCAAAATGAGGAGCATGTAATGGAAATTCTTAGGGTATTGAGATCAGAGAGGCTTTATGCCAAATTCTTTAAGTGTGAATTCTGGTTACGAGAGGTCCAGTTATTGGGACATCTCGTTAATCAGAATGGGATATTGGTCGATCTGGCCAAGATTGAGGCTGTTATGAGGTGGGAGGTGCCAAGATCCCCCACTGAGATCAGGAGCTTTCTAGGGTTGGCCGGTTACTATCGGAGATTTATTAGGGATTTCTCCAAGATTGTCGTTCCCCTCAACAAATTGATCCGGAAGGGCGCTGCTTTTATTTGGGGTCCCGAGCAGCTGACCTCGTTTGAAACTCTTCACCAGAGATTATGCGATGCCCCAGTATTAGCCCTTCCGAAGGGAATAGAGGATTTTGAGGTGTATTGTGACACGTCCATATTAGGGTTGGGTGCGGTGCTTATGTAGAGAGGGCACGTGATAGCATACACATTGAGCCAGATGAAGCCTCATGAGATGAGGTATCCCACCCACGATTTGGAGTTGGGGGCAATAGTGTTCGCCGTTAAGATATGGCGCCATTATTTGTATGGGGTTCGGTGTACCATATACACGGACAACAAGAGTTTGAAGTATCTGATGCATCAGCCCAACCTGAACATGCGTCAGAGAAGATGGTTGGATGTGGTAAAGGATTATGATTATGAAATCCTGTACCACCCGGGCAAGGCTAACATAGTAGCCGATGCTCTAAGTCACAGGGTGGGAGAGTGCCCCAATTCGAGATATATGCATGAGGTTGATGGTGATGAATCCGGTGTTGGATACCATCTGAGAGGCCCAGAAAAAGGCTATGAGACCAGAGAACCACAAGAGAGAGCGGGTAACTGGGCAGGTATCCGAGTTTAATACTGATAGCCGAGGGCTTATGACCTTTCACGGTCATTTTTGGGTGTCGTATATGGGTGGGGCACGTAGCATATTGATGGAGGAGGCACACAGATCAAGATTTTCGATCCATCCCGGGGACAATAAGATGTATTTGGATCTGAAGAGAGATTATTGGTGGCCCTATAGGAGGAAGGATGTTGCGTGAGTTGTAGAAAGGTGCTTGACCTATCACCGGGTTAAGGCCGAGCACCAGCGTCCGTACGGCAAGTTGCAGCCGCTAGAGGTTCCCCAGTGGAAGTGGGAACATATTTCTATGGATTTCATCATCAAATTGCCAAAGACCGCGAGGGGTGTTGATGCAATTTGGGTGATTGTGGACCGGCTGACGAAGAGCGCTCATTTCCTTGCTATCAGTGAGAGCTCTTCTACAGAAAGGCTGACAGAGATATACGTGAGAGAGTTGGTGTCTCTGCATTGATTGCTGACCTCGATTATGTCAAAAAAAGATGTGTGTTTCACTTCCAGGTTCTGGAAGAAGTTTCATGAGGAGATGGGCACGAGATTGCACTTCAGTACAACTTATCACCCACAGACAGACGGACATAGTGAGCGGACAATACAGACGCTCGAGGACATGCTTCGAGCATGTCTTATGGACTTTGCTAGAAGTTGGGACACATACATACCTTTGGCTGAGTTTTCGTACAACAACAATCACCATTCGAGTATTGGGATGCCTCTCTTTGAGATTTCTTATGGGAGGAGGTGTCGGACCCCCATCTGTTTGGGGGGAGGTAGGACAGTGAGTGATGGGAAGCATTGAGATAGTGCTTAAGACGACTGAGCAGATACAACAGGTCAGATAGAGGTTACTGACAGCCCAGAGCCGCCAGAAGAGTTACGTGGATAGGCGGCGATCCGACTTTGTCCTCCTGAAGGTATCTCCTTGGAAAGGAGTGATCAGGTTTAGGAAAAGGGGCAAGCTGGGGCCTCGATACATTGGTCCTTTCAGGGTGGCCGCGAGAGTGGGCAAGGTAGCATACCATTTGGAGCTACCTGAGGAGTTGAGTCAGATCCATAACACCTTTCATGTATCCCAGTTGAGGAAGTGTGTGGCCGATGAGACGGCAGTGGTACCACTAGAGGGCATTTAGGTAGATGCGAGCATGAATTACATTGAGAAGCCGATCATGATCTTGGATCGGAAGATCAAGGTTCTGAGGAACAAAGAGGTGCCCCTCGTTCAGGTCCAAAGTTCTTTGTTGAGTGAGACTTCGAGGGCGAAGTCTGATTCTAGTGGGGGAGAGTTGTAACATCCAGATTTCTTGGTATCATAATTTAAGTATTTCCTTGAGCTTAGAAGAGGGACTCGATGAGTTGACGTCTAAACTCATCGAGTGTGATCGTGACTGATGACGCAGATTAATGAGTGGACTCGACGAGTCCGCGTTGTTGGCAGAAACCCTAAATCTTTGGGCCTGAGCCCTATTTAAAGGCATTTATGGACTTCATTAGTGTAACGACGTAAATTTTCAAAACAAATTTTCATTTTTGAACAACCAAATTTATATTTAAAACATTCTCAAAACATATGTTCCACAATAGTTATCAAATAAAACATATCCCTATATCACAAATAAAATCTCGTGACTGTGTGTATGGATCACGTTGGCGCCTTTCCACAGTCCTCAAAATACCGCATACAACACATACGCCACTCGAGGCTACAGTACGAGCTTTCGGTCGATGTGTCTCAGCGGGACCCTCCAGTCCCGTAGCTCGTTGGACCCTCTGGTCCGGTCATAGCTCGTTGGGCCCTCTGGCCCGGTCTAAATCGTTGGACCCTCCGGTCCGGTCTCTATAATCATATAACATACATATATCACATAGCTCATAATCTCATTCATATCACGTAATCTCATACATAGCACATAAGACCCTCCGGTCAACACATAAATACCACTCTAGGTAACGCATAGTGAGAAGACTCACCTCGGGTAACACGGTAACTCGGAAATCTCGGACTCTGTGAAGTAGGATCTAGCCTCCGCCTAATCATATGATATAAACACTCGGCATCAACACATTTCCCAAGGCTAGACCATTCCCTCTCTTAGCACTCTTAGGAGGGTAAAAGACCATTTTACCCCTCTCATGGCTCAAATACCCTAAAGTTGACCAAACCCTAAAAGTCAAAAAAAGTCAACCCTCCGGGTTACGCTGCGCGTACCAAACATGTATGCTGGGCATACCCGGTGCCTTCACAGAATCGGGGTGCGCGACGCCTTACGCTGCGCGTATTGGGATTACGCCCAACGTAAGTCCCAGTTCAGCTACTTTATTGATTTTGGTCTTAAACGGTTAAGACATGAGCTCATATTCCAGATCTGACTTCTCTAGGGTTACTTACTCCATAAAGTAGAAACCTTTAAGCCTTTGCATGGCTGTAAAGGTCACCTATCACTCAAAACACCTTTCCTCTTTCATATTAAGTCCATAACTCATGCATGAGTCAATATCCACGATCTAGATTGGATTTTAATGAACCCTTATCACATAATACACTGGGAAAGTCCAGATCTCAACTTATGGAGACTCTTTCCACATAAAGTCCTCACCTTTAAACCAAAAACCCTAAAAATGGGTTCATAAAGCAAAACTCATGAAAGGCAAGGAAAGCTTTGAGCTTTTTTCCTCAAAAAGAAGCTCCAACCTCTATAGAACTCGGATGTACTCTTGCTCTCCAACTTCTAGCTCCAACAATGGCTTCCTCTTCTCCTTCTTCACCTTAAAAAGGCACCTTCAAGCTTAAGAACACACACACACACACACACTAGCTTAATACGATTTTTCTGCTCTCTTAGGGCTCACTCAAAGAAGTATGGTAGCTGGGGTAAAGGACTTAACGTTCCTTTTATAGTGCACAAGCCATAATTAGGGTTTGCATCTGGGCACATTACGCCTAGTGTGACCCTGGGTACGCCCAGCATACCCAGGCGAGTCCGCGTCCAAAATAAGTGCACGAGTATGTGCGGCATACGCCTCATTATGCCCAGCATACTCATAAGTCCAATATTCAACTTAAGGGACTTATCTTGATAACTTGCAAAATAGAAGGGTTAAATAGCTTACCTGAGTTTTGGGATGTTACAATTCTCCCTCACTAGAGCTAGACTTCGCCCTCAAAGTCTCATGTCGAAAAAAACTCCAGATGCTGCTCCCGCGTCTCTGACTCCGGCTCCCAAGTCATCTCGGACCCTCTCCGATGCTGCCACTGAACCTGAACTAAGTGCGCCTCCTTGTTTCTCAGAATCTTGATCTTCCAATCCAAGATTGCGATTGGACTCTCGACATAATTCAGACTCATGTCTACCTGGATATCCTCCAATGGTACCACTGCCGACTCGTCGGCTATACACTTCCTCAGCTGCGACACGTGGAAGGTATCATGAATCTGGTCCAGCTCTGTAGGTAGCTCTAAGCGATATGCTACTCTGCCCACCCTCGTGATCACTCTAAATGGCCCAATATATTGGGGCCCCAGCTTGCCCCTCTTCTTGAAACGAATCACTCCTTTCCAAGGAGACACTTTCAGGAGTACAAGATCCCCGACCTGAAACTCGAGCTCAGATCGACGCCTATCCGCGTAACTCTTCTGACGAATCTGTGCCATTAGCATTCTCTATCTAACCTACTGTATCTGCTCTGTCATCTGGAGCACTTTCTCAGTGCTGCCCATCACTCGCTGCCCTATTTCTCCCCAACAAATGAGAGTCCGACACCTCCTCCCATACAATTGCTCAAAGGGAGGGATACCAATGCTCGAATGGTGGCTGTTGTTATAGGAAAACTTAGCCAAAGGCAGATACATGTCCCAACTCCCTCCAAAGTCCAACACACGTGCCCGGAGCATATCTTCGAGCGTCTGAATCGTCCGCTCACTCTGCCCGTCTGTCTGGGGATGGTAAGCGGTACTGAAATGCAGCCTCGTGCCCAACTCCTGGTGGAACCTCTTCCAAAAACTGGAAGTAAAACGTACATCCCGATTTGATACAATTGAGATCGGGACCCCATGGCGCGATACCACTTCCTCACGTACAACTCTGCCAGCTTCTTAGTAGAAGAGCTCTCACTGATAGCAAGAAAGTGAGCGCTCTTCGTTAGCCGGTCAACGATCACCCAAATTGCGTCGACACCCCTCGCGGTCCTCGGCAACTTGGTGATGAAATCCATAGAGATCTGTTCCTACTTCCATTGGGGAACCTCAAATGGCTGCAACAAGCCATGCGGTCGCTGGTGCTCAGCCTTAACCCTACGACAGGTTAAGCACCTCTCAACAAACCATGCTACATCCCTTTTCATACATGGCCACCAATAATCCTTCTTCAAATCCAAGTACATCTTGGTGGCCCCGAGATGGATTGAAAATCTCGATTTATGCACCTCCTCCATCAAGGTGGCACACGCTTCTCCTGCATACGACACCCAAATCTGACCCTGAAAGGTCATCAACCCGCGACTATCAGTAATGAACTCCGACACCTGCCCAATCACGCGCTCCCTTTTACAGTTCTCCGGTCTCACGGCCTCTGCCTGGGCCTCTTGAATGGTGTCCAACACCGGTGTCATCACTGTCAACGACATAAAAATATCTCGAATCGGGGCGCTCTCCACCGTACGGCTCAGGGCATCAGCTACGATATTCGCCTTTCCTGGGTGGTACAGGATCTCACAATCGTAATCCTTTACCATGTCCAACCATCTTCACTGGCGCATGTTCAGATTGGGCTGGTCCATCAAATACTTCAAAATCTTGTGGTCAGTGTAGATGGTACACCGAACCCATACAAATAGTGACACCAGATCTTGAGGGCGAACACCACCGCCCCTAATTCCAAATTGTGGGTGGGATATCTTGTCTTATGAGGCTTTAGCTGCCTCGACGCATCTGCTATCACATGCCCCCTCTGCATCAGTACTGCACCCATCCCCGACATTGATGCGTTACAATACAATACACCACAAAATCCTCCATCCCTTCTGGGAGTGCTAGCACCGTGGCTTCGCACAATCTCTGACGAAGTGTCTCAAACGAGGTCTGCTGCTCTGGACTCCATATAAAAGCAACACCCTTCCGCGTCAACTTGGTGAGAGGCATGGAGATCTTGGAGAAATCCCGGATAAGTCTCCGATAATAGCCGGCCAAACCTAGGAAGCTTCTAATCTCGTTGGGAGATCTCGGCACCTCCCATCTCATAACCGCCTCAATCTTGGCCGGATCGACCAATATCCCATCCTGGTTAACTAGGTGCCCCAAGAACTGGACCTCTCGTAACGAAAAATCGCACTTGTCGAATTTGGAGAAAAGCCTCTCCGACCTCAATACCCCGAGAATCTCCCTCAGATGCTCCTCGTGCTGCTCTCTAGATCTCGAGTACATCAAAATATCATCAATGAATAAGATCATCGACCGATCCAGCATCGGCCGGCACACCCTGTTCATGAGATCCACGAACGTTGTCGGTGCATTGGTGAGCCTAAAAGGCATCACCATGAACTCGTAATGCCCGTAAGGAGTTCTAAACGCCGTCTTCCGGATATCTTCATCCCGAACCCTCATCTGGTGATATCCTGACCTCAAGTCTATCTTGGTGAACCAAGACGCTCCCTGCAACTTATCGAACAGATCGCCGATCCTCGGTAATGGATAACGGTTCTTGACCGTCAACGTGTTCAACTCCCAGTAATCAACGCACATCCGGTGTGAACCATCCTTTTTCTTGACAAAAAGAATCGGTGCTCCCCAAGGTGATCTACTCGGTCTAATAAACCCCTTCCCCAGCAGCTCCTGAAGCTACGACGATAACTCCTGCATCTCTGGTGGCGCAAGGCGGTAGGGCGCCTTGGCGATAGGTGCTGCCCTCGGAACCAAATTAACACATGCCTCTCGGGAGGCACACCAGGCAATTCCTCGGGAAAAACATCCGGGAACTCGCACACTATTGGGACCTCATCAATCGAACTTGGCCTCCCAACACCCACTCGCGTGTCCATCACGTAGGCCACAAACCCACTACAACCCTGCTGTAGACTCTGCCTCGGCCTAGCAGCCGAACAAAATGTTGAATCAGGCGGGTACCCTCTCGGTACACCATAAGTACTCCCCGACTAGGGTCTCGTATCGTCACCAACTAACGCTCGCAGTCTATAATAGCTCCAAATTGGCTCAACCAATCCATGCCCACTATGACACATACGTCCCCTATCGCAACCGGGACTAGATCAATTGGGAACCCCACACCGAAGATATCAAGTCTACATCCTTGAATCACCTCCGTGGCGTACACCGCTCGTTCGTTAGCTATAGAAACTCACAGAGGTCGACTCAATGCCTCTCGACAAATACTGATATGACGACTAAAAGCTAATGACACAAAAGATCGACTCGCTCCTGAGTCAAATAGTACCAAGGCAAGCACAGAGTTCACAAGAAAAGTACCTACGCATATCAAAATATAAGCATAATATCTCAGACTCAAAATAAATAGAGGGAAGAATACATACCAGTCACAACGTCGGGTGCTGCGCGGACCTCCTCCGCTGTCAACTGGAAGGCTCTCCCGCGAGCCTTCGGCACCTCGGCCTTCGCTTGCTGAACCTCTGTAGCCGTAACAGCAGGCACAGATCCCTAATGTAGCTGAGGGCACTCGGCCTTTCGATGGCCGGTCTGGTTGCAATGGAAGCAAACCAAAAATCCCTTGGGGTAATACCTCGTGATATGCACCTCCTTCCCACACCTGTAACATACCCCCGCTCTGCACGTCCCCTCGTGACTCTTGCCGCACTTCCCACAAGCATGACCCTTCGCACCACCAGATCTCGAATCAGCGGGCTTTGCCCGCTTGGCTACCGGCAGAGACTGTTCTGGTCGCCGATCCTTTCCCTGAGACTCCGCCTCCTCCCTGGCCTGAGTCTCCAGCTCGATCTCCCTCTTCCGGGTATTTTCCTGGAGTTCGGCAAATGTCTGGTAAGTCGAGTTCGCCACGAACTCCCGGATATCTCTCCTCAGAACACTCAGATACCGGCTCATGTGTGCCTGCTCGGTAGACACCTACTCAGGGCAAAACATCACCCTCTCATGAAACTTCCGGGTAATCACAATAACTAAATCAGTACGCTGCTTGAGGGTCAAAAACTCCTGAGCCAGTCGTTCCCTTTGCATAGGGGGAACGTACTCATCACGAAACATGGTGGTGAACCTTTCCTAGGTCACCGCACTAAGCTCACCTAGGGTGAAATCTTCTAATACAAACTTCCACTAGTCCTTCGCCCCCAGGCGAAGTTGGTTCAGCGCGAACCGCACCCTCAAATGCTCCGGACACGAACAAGTGTCAAAACATCCCTCAACATTTGCAATCCATCTCATCGCAGCGATCAGATCCTACATCCCATCGAACTCTGGTTGCTTCGTGTTTTGAACTCCCGATACAGCAACGAATCACTTCCCTGCGGCCTGGGAGCAGTGACGACTGCGGTGGACGCAACAACAGCAGCATCAGTGAGCGCGGCACACCTCTCATCAAAAGTCTCAATCAACATGGTCTTGATAGACCCAAACATCTCCGGTATCTCAACTCATATGGCCACAGCCACTTCCTCATGAATCAACCGACAGATCTCCTCGTCGTTGACACTGCTGCTCCCAGGTGTGTGTCATGTCCTAACCATGGTGTCTCTGAAATACAACATAAAAACATCAAAGACTCGTTCGAGCATACTCGCACTCGATAACGCAACCCTACTCATCCCCTGGTATCCTAAGGATTCTTACTTGGAGTGCTCACTGATCTGGTGTCTTTAGTAGTGTGGGCCCTATACTACCGACCACACCGCATCAGTATTCACCCCACCTCCTCCTCCTTGGATCCCAGATCACAAGTAATCTAATCTCGCTATGCATTGACTACCTTTCGACAGACCCCTCATAAGCTCCTCACTGCTACCTATTCACTCTCAAGGCATCTCATAGCAGCAGTATTCTCCTAGGCTAAGGCATCACAAATCAGGCCACTCTATTCCTAATATGAATACCTGGCCTACTCTAGCATGCACAACATAACATATCATATCACATAACACGTAATGTAAGGGTATTTTGGGGATTCACCTTTCGAGCGATGGCTGACCGTACACACTGCTTCGCTCTAGTTGTCTCAAAACCTCTTGCTCTTTTAGAAAAAATTAGTTTTGTTGTTGAAAATTTCTCAAATCCCCTGTTTGAGTTCAGATATGGCCGAAGTTGCATCTGAGTCCCTCAAACCAAGGCTCTGATGCCAACTTGTAACGACGTAAACTTTTAAAATAATTTTTCATTTTTCAACAACCAAATTTATATTTAAAACATTCTCAAAACATATGTTCCATGGTAGTTATCAAATAAAACATATCCCAAGATCACAAATAAAGTCTCCTGACTGTGTGTACGGATCACGCCGGTGCCTTTCCATGGTCCTCGTTAATACCTGAAACACATAACATAACAGTTGTACGCATAAATGCTTAGTGAGTTCCCCAAAATTCCGCATACAACACATACGCCAGTCGAGGCTATAGTACAACCTTCCGGTCGATGTGTCTCAGCCGGACCCTCCAGTCCCGTAGCTCGTTGGACCCTTTGGTCCGGTCATATCTCGATGGGCCCTCTGGCCCAGTTTGAATTGTTCGACCCTCCGGTCCGGTCTGTATCGTTGGACCCTCCGGTCCGGTCTATATTGTTGGACCCTCCGGTCCGGTCTACACAATCATATAACATACATATATCACATAGTTCATAATCTCATTCATAGCACATAATCTCATAAATAGCACATAAGACCCTCCAGTCAACACATAAATACCACTCTAGGTAATGTATAGTGAGAAGACTCACCTCGGGTAACTCAGTAACTCAAAAATCTCGGACTCTGTGAAGTAGGATCTAGCCTCCGCCTAATCATATGAAATAAACACTCGACATCAACACATTTCCCAAGGCTAGACCATTCCCTCTCTTAGCACTCGCAGGAGGGTAAAAGACCATTTTACCCCTCTCATGGCTCAAATACCCTAAAGTTGACCAAACCCTAAAAGTCAAAAAAAGTCAACCCTCCGGGTTACGCTGCGCGTACCAAACATGTACGCTGGGCGTACCCGGTGCCTTCATAGAATCGGCGTGCGCGACCCCTTACGTTGCGCGTACTGGGATTACGCCCAACATAAGTCCCAGTTTAGCTAGTTTATGGATTTTGGTCTTAAACAATTAAGACATGAGCTCATATTCTAGATCTGACTTCTCTAGGATTACTTACTCCATAAAGTTGAAACCTTTAAGCCTTTGCATGGCTGTAAAGGTCACCTATCACTCAAAACACCCTTCCTCTTTCCATGTTAAGTCCATAACTCATGCATGACTCAATATCCACGACCAAGATTGGATTTTTATGAACCCTCATCACATAATACACTGGGAAAGGCCAGATCTAAGCTTATGGAGACTCTTTGCACATAAAGTCTCCACCTTTGAACCAAAAACCCTAAAAATGGGTCGATAAAGCAAAACTCATGAAAGGCAAGGAAAGCTTTGTGCTTTTTACCTTAAAAAGAAGCTCCAACCTCTATAGAAATCGGATCTACTCTTACTCTCCAACTTCTAGCTCCAACAATGGCTTCCTCTTCTCCTTCTTCACCTTAAAAAGGCACCTTCAAGCTTAAGAACACACACATGCTTAATACGGTTTTTTCTGCTCTCTTAGGGCTCACTCAAAGAAGTATGGTGGCTGGGGTAAAGGACTTAACGTTCCTTTTATAGTGCACAAGCCATAATTAGGGTTTGCATCTGGGCACATTAACCGAGTTTCGGGATGTTACGGTTAGCGGCTACCTTCCCTGAAGAGAGAACCCTAGCGAGCTTGAGTGTGTTGAGTGAGATGAAGAGCTATGTTGAGCTTTTTGGTGTGAGTTTGCAAGGAAGGATGAGAGTTCCAACAAGAGGGATCATAGAAGGTTATTGTTCTGAGTCATTCAAGCAAGGAGCTTCATTTTGAGGTACACAAATCGAACCCTTTCCTTCCTTATTGTGTAGATTCCATTGTGGGGTTTGGGCTTGAATCACTTCATCTTTGGGGTTTTGAATACCTCAAACCCTTCTTGCTAGTTTGTGTTTCAGATCTAGACCCTTCTAGTTCCAGAGAACCGATAATATGAAGCTTTAGTTGATTAACCCTTTGGGTTTGAAGCTAAGTGGCATTTATGGGGTTTTTATGGTATATTATGCAAAATACACTGTTGAGTCTAATGGATTGCATCATGGGCTCGGTCCATAGCCTAGTTTAGTTGCCAGTATTGGGCCTGTCCAGCCGTGCATTGTTTTGCATTAGGGTTTAGTATATAAGCTGCATGCATGCAGACTTAGAAGGTAGAGCTTTCATTATTTTCATATTCACTGTTTTGTAAACCCTAGCTTGCCTCTACTGCGGAAGTTCTTCATCGAGCTCTACTGAGGCGTGACTCAGTTTTGAATCTTAAGCTCTTGTTTGATTTTGATCTGTGTTCGTTCATAATTTATTCTTAACTGCTAGAGTTCTTTTATCGCACTTGTGAAAGATCTAATCGATCTAAGAGTTTTAAACTCGACAATTGGTATCAGAGCAGGAGACTATGTAATCCATACACACCTCTTCTGTCGAAGAAGTTCGTAGGGTTTTTATTTCGCATCGATTGATATTTACTGAGCCGTCATTCCTTGTTGGCGTATCTCATTAATTGTTAATCTAACCCTAATCGAAATATTACAAGTCTGATGTTTTACAGGTTTTCGATCAAAAGTACTCACAATGTCTATGGACGATTCTCAAACCAATCCGATAAATATCTCAAACAACATAGGGTCTACAACAAGAATACCGATCTTGTACACGAAAGACTATGAAGTCTGGACGCATCACTTTGAAGACTACGTGATTGGATTGGAGGATAATGGGTATCTAATCTGGGAAGCTATCACTTCAGGCCCATTCGCTCATACTAGCACATCAAAGATTGTTAAAACGCGGAAAGAATACAATCAACTTGTTAATGACGTCAAAGACATCCTTCAGGATGAAAAAGAGAAGTTCCAGTGCATTATCAAAGCTCTCAGGATGATAAGATTTGTGCTGCAATCGGATACATTTCGTTTGGTAAGTTCCTATGCTACAGCCAAGGAGATCTGGGATAGATTGAAAGAATTGTAATCCACAGATGAAGATCTGGAACACTCTATTCAAACCCTCTTGTTGTCAGAGTTTGGTGATTTTAAGCAAAAGCCTGAAGAAAAGCTTATGCAAACTTTTGATCGTTTCAATCATCTTTTGAGCAAGATGATAAAGCATGGTATAGAAAGAAAGGTGATTGAACAAAAGGTCACTTTCATGAATGGTCTCAGACCTGAATGGATGGCTGTTGTGTCAACTGTCAAAGCTCATGAACAGTTCAAGTCATACTCTTTGGCAAAACTTGTGGGTATTTTAAAATCCCTGGAGAATGCCTTATCAAAGGAAACGAATGTAGTTTCGGGTCTTGGTTCTCTGGCTCTTGTCTCCAAAGGAAAGAGTTCGATTGAAGAAGAAGAGGAATTAGATCTTGCTGACTTTGATCTAACCGGCGAAGAATATGCAATGATGCTTTCAAACACCAGAAAATTCATCAAGAAGAAATACCTCGCCAACAAAAACCGAAATTGGCAGGGAAGTTATAGCGTCAGACGGGTCAAGGAGGAACCGAAGATGGGATCAAAATCCGAAGAGTCTAAGAATGAAGCTAAAATTGGAGGCGACTCAGGATTTGATTGCCATTACTGTGGAGGCAAAAATCATTTTGCCAAAGACTGCATGTTGAGAAAGAAAGAAGAGTAGACAGGAGAAGATGATGAGGAAGCGAGCCTCCTGAGAAGATTGGAGGAAATAAAGAAAAGAAAGTCTGCTGTTAATAACTCTACTATGAATGCTTTAATTGTGTAGGGTTTGACCAACAGTGACGAGTTTGGAGGTGTGGAAGTCTGGTCTACAGATTCTGAGGATGATGAAGTTAGGAAGCCAACACATGGAAAAGCGATGATGGCAAAAGCAGAACAGTCAATGGGAAGATGTTTTGCAGTGACCGATGGTGTGTCCCAAATGAGAGGATACACAACTGATGGGGGAGTTGAAGAAGAAAGAGAGCGAGAGGATAGATGTTTCGCTGCCAAGCCTGTCAGTGCTCAGATCAATGAATGCGATGAGTTGATCAAAAAGGTACAAGATATTATTGCTTCTCTAAAAATACCTGCTAATAATTATGAAAAATAATTAAATAATTTGAAGTTGAAATTCTGTAGCATAAGTAGCAGTCTCACCCAAACCTGTGTCACCAATTCTAACCTAACTGATCAAATCAGCAGGATTTCTTCAAAGAGTGAGGAACGAAGAATGTGGATCGAGCAAAAGGAAAAGGAATTAATTAGATCAAAAGATGATTCTATTTATTTGCAAAGAGACAATATTAAACTTCTCAAACAAAGAAATGTTTTCTGTTTAATTACTAAGAGGCTTTATTTTAACATTACTCAGTTGCATCTTGATTGTGAAATAGGGAAGAAAATTCATCATATGATTTTACCTTTCCTTGAATTAAAGGAGGATGAAATCGATGCAGAAGTATACAACTGTGAAAGTGTTTTGTCCTCTGAGGAAGTGTCTCCATCATATAAGATTGGTCTGGACAAAATTGAATCTTACATAAAGTCCAAGGACCACAAGGACATGCTCAAAAATCTACTAGATGAAAATGACAAACTGAAACTGAGAGCCAAAACTATACAAAAATTTGATTCATTGAATGCCAACTTAAGTTCAGATAACAAAATTGATGTAGAAAATACATCTGAACTTAATGAGGACAATGATATAAGTGAAATTTCTGTAGAAGATTTGGTAGACTGTTCCGAATTAGCCAAGAATGAACCAAAGTCCAATAAAAACTTCATTTCTGAAAACTCTGTTGAGTTTGCTCGCTCTACAACCGACAAATCCAAAACCCTCAAAGCTAAAGCTGTTGTGTACCAAAAGGTTCAAACTACTCCAAATCAGGTTTACACTGTGCCAGGGGTCACTCCACAACAAACTGCAGAGTTAACTGCGATGGTGGAAGAACACAATGCTGGTGGATGTGATGAATACTTTTGGTCAGCCCCAATCGACAATGCAGACGATACGAAGGGTCTCTCACAGAAAACCTAATGGAGAGTGAAAGGTAGATATATACCCGAACCACTAAATGAGCCAACAAAGTATGAAGTGCTGAGCACAAATGGAACTAAACCATATGTGGATGAACCGATGCAAACTACAAGTGACACTTCTTCAAAGAGTGAATGTTGTGCTCATGCTTCTAAAAGAAAGGCCAACATTCATAGAAATCCCAAACAGGTCGCCGATTGAAAGCATCAATGTAACATAAGATACAAGAAGAATCTCTCCGAAAGAAAACGATTTTGGAACTCTCAAAATCTTGACTATGTAAGGATTGAAAGAAAGTATAAATTGGAGAAAAACTCAAAGAATCAGAAAGGGTGGTTTCGGTCCATCACCCATCCACAACCGAAAGGGTGGTTTCGGTCCGTCACCCATCCACAACCGAAAGGGTGGTTTCGGTCCGTCACCCATCCATAACCGAAAGGGTGGTTTCGGTCCATCACCCATCAACAACCGAAAGGGTGATTTCGGTCCATCACCAATCAACAACTGAAAGGGTGGTTTCGGTTCATCTTCCAACAGCAACCAAAGGGAGATTTTCGGTCCCTCATCCTTGGACAACCGAAAGGGAAGTTTCGGTTCCCCATCCAACTCCAACCGAAAGAAAAGTTTTGGTCCTCAAGCCTACAAGTCTCATCCCAAAACTCAAGAACCCAACATGTCTCCTAATTCTAAATCTCTAAATTATAGTCCTTCTGTCAAAAACTCTAGTTCTCCTAAGTCAACAAAAATTAAAGTCTTCACCATTAAAAGAAAAGATGAAACCACTTTAATTAAACGCACATATATGGTTGATATTTCTCTTACTATACCATGTCCTGTAAAAGGCTCACAAGGACCCAAGAAACTTTGGGTTCCTAAATCTGCTTAATCTTTTGCAGGTTATACGTGACGAGCAGTTTGACGAAGAATGGTACATTGACAGTGGCTGCTTGCGTCACATGACAGGGAGAAAGGAGGAACTGTGGGAGTTTCGCTCTTTAAAAGATGGCGGCATTGTAAATTATGGCAACAACTCGTTTGGCACCACTAAAGGCTACGGAATGATCACTAATGGAAAATTCTCCATAAGGAAGGTAGCATACGTTGAAGGACTCCAACACAATCTAATAAGTGTATCACAGTTGGTGATTGGTACCGGGTTGAAAGTATCTTTCGATGATGAAGGCTCAGAAATTGTCGAGAAGAAGTCAAGCAACGTTCTATTAAGATCCAAGCGAAAAGGAGAAATGTATCCACTGAACCTCAATCCAATACGAGGTAAACTTGCAATCTACTTACTCTCTAAGGCGCACTCCGACGAAAGCTGGTTATGGCATAGAACACCTGAACTTCAAAGACATCAACAAATTAGTTCTAGGTGATCATGTTCGGGGGCTGCCAGTTCTAAAATTCGATAAAGAACATCTCTGTGCATCATGTGAAATGGGAAAGCAGAGTCGACAGAGCCATCCCTCTATAATTAACACCAAGGTCATAGAACCATTGGAGTTACTGCATATTGATCTATGTGGTCCATCATCCATCGAAAGCATTAGAGGAAACAAATATATTCTAGTCATAGTAGACGATTTCTCAAGATTCACATGGACCTTCTTTCTCAAGCAAAAGTATGAAGTTGTAACAAAGCTCAAGCTCTTCATTAAACATATAGAAATGCAGCTCAGAAAGATTGTTCGAAATGTAAGGAGCGATTATGGCCTGGAATTCAAAAACAAAGATTTTGAAAGTTTTCTTGCTGAAAAGGGGACAACTCACAATTTCTCAGCCCCCTATACTCCACAACAAAACGTCATTGTTGAAAGGAGAAATCGATCCTTGTGTGAAGCTGCTCGTACCATGTTGTGCTTCGCATCCTTGCCATTATACTTATGGGCTGATGCAATTGCGGCTGCATGCTATACCCAGAATCGATCTTACTTGAATAAACGGTTCTCCATTACTCCTTATGATATTTTAAACAATCGAAAACCAAACGTGAAATTTTTTCATGTGTTCGGTTCTAGATGCTTCATTTTTAACTCCATGGAGAATCGGAACAAGTTTGATGCCAAGGCGGACGAAGGAATGTTCTTAGGCTACTCCTTGAACTCCAAGGAATATAGAGTTCTCAATAAACGCTCGAAGAAAATTGAAGAAGCATACTATGTCACCTTTAACGATAGTTATGTTAAGAAGTTAAGAGCAACCGAAGATGCATCACAAGACATATTTCCAAAGAATGGTCATGTTACTATTTCCATCTCAAATTTTTTCGATCAATTCATGCTCTTGTTTGATGAGCCTTAGAAATCAATTTGACTCAGAATCAACTGCAAAAGACAACAAAGTTGACAACATAAAACAAGTTGTAGATGATGCTGCTAGAAAAATGGCTGATGATCAATCCAAAAGAACCGAAAGTACAGACGGAAATGAACCTTCTGATGACCATCCCACTGTCAAAGGGGAGGGTTTGTCTCCTCATCATGATCAATGTTCTTCTTTCCAGGGGGAGGACTCATCAACAAATACATCAACCTCCACTGAAACTCCAACAAATGAAGGAGGTACAAATGCTGGTCCTGAACAGGAATTATTCGTCGAGGGGGAGAAAACAGTAAGTGAATATGACACTTTGTCTGAACTCGAAGAAGAAATCAATGTTGAATTGGATCCCATCTATCATCCAAAGTTTCCTCCACTTGTGAAATGGACCAAAGATCATCCGCAGACTCAAATTATTGGGGAATCCTCTGAAAGGGTGTTGACACGATCTCAAATCAAAGCGAAACATGATGCTTTATTCTCAAAAGTCGAGTTTTGTATGTTCAATTCGTTCGTATCCAAAATCGAGCCAAAGACTGTTAATTCAGCTCTTGATCATTCAGACTGGATTCAAGCCATGCAGGATGAGCTAAATGAGTTTGAAAGAAACAAGGTATGGCGTCTTATTCCAACACCAAAGGATGCTTCGGTTGTCGGTCTCAAATGGGTGTTCAGAAACAAAATGTATAAAGAAGGAAATGTTATCCGTAATAAAGCTAGGCTGGTAGTCAAAGGATATTGTCAGGAAGAGGGAATCGATTATGAAGAAACCTTCGCTCCAGTTGCTAGATTGGAATCTGTTCGTATATTTCTGGCGTACGCTGCTCACAAGAACTTTGAATTCTATCAGATGGACCTCAAATGTGCCTTTCTCAACGGTGAACTTGAAGAAACCGTATATGTTGAGCAACCACCGGGATTTGTGAACGAGAAGTATCCTGATCACTGCTATATCCTCGACAAAGCTGTCTATGGCCTGAAACAAGCTCCTAGAGCATGGTATGAAACTCTTACTCGTTTCTTAAAAATGTCTAAATTTAAACAAGGTTCGGTTGACCCAACCTTCTTCCGTAAGCGAGAAGGTAACCACCTTATGATTGTCCAAATTTATGTTGATGACATCATCTTTGGCTCCATGAATCCTAGCCTAACAATTGAATTCCGAAAGTTGATGGAAACTAAGTTTAAGATGAGCTCAATGGGTCCAATTAATTTTTTCTTGGATTAAATATTAGACAGGGACCCAAAGGCATTTTTATTAATCAAGAAGCATATACCAAGACTTTGCTCACCAAGTTTGGAATGACGGGAGACTCCAAGGTAAAAGTGCCGATGGCTTTTGGAACGAAACTTACACAATCATTGGAGAAACCAACAGCTGACATAACGCTTTATCGACAGATGATTGGGTCTTTAATGTATCTCTCAGCCTGTAGACCTGATATAATGTTCTCTGTCTATTATTGTGCTCGATTTCAGGCCAACCCACGAGAACCTCATCTTCAAGCTGTGAAGAACATCTTTCGCTATATAAAGCGAACTTCCTCTCTTGGTCTATGGTATCTAGCCAACTCTGGATTCTTTGTGCAAGCATTTTCAGATGCTGATCTGGGTGGCTGTGGATTGGATCAAAAAAGCACCACAGGAGGATGCCAATTTCTGGATGGGAAATTAGTCAGTTGGCAATCAAAGAAACAAACTTGTGTTTCGTTATCCACTGCAGAAGCCGAATACATTGTTGCGGCATCTTGTACATCTCAAGTCATATGGATACAGAGTCAACTTTGGGATTATGGCTTGAACATGAAGAAAATTCCCCTATACCGTGACTCCGAAAGCACAATCAAAATTTGTCACAACCCAGTGCAGCACTCGAAGACAAAGCATATCGCACTGAGGTACCATTTCATCAAGGTCCTTGTCGAAGATGGCAACGTCGAAATTCACTTCGTGAGAATGACTGATCAACTGGAAGACATTTTCACAAAGGCTTTACCTGAAGCAAGCTTCAATAAGATCTTACAAGGCCTAGGAATGATGCAAGCCGAGTCGGTACCAAAAACGTCTTCGCTCCCTTAAAGGTAACAAGCGAAATAGAGCGAACCTATATGAACCGAAATAAACCGAGCTTTCGTTCTATTTCGGGTTCGGTCCATTTCGGGTTCGGTCTATTTTGGGTGAAGTTGGTCTATGAACCGAAATGAACCGAGCGTTCGGTCTATTTCGGGTTCGGTCCTTCCGAACTTGCAATTTTCTTTAAAAAGGCGTTTCAAGTGTATTCTTTTGTATATTTTTATTAATAAAATCTCAAAAATATTTTTTTTTATTTCTTTTTCAATTATTCAATTCTCACAAAAACCCAAAAATATTTTCTTTGTTTTCTTTTTACTTTATTTTATTTTCCCTATCTCTAACGTTTTTATGTTTGTCTAAGTGTGATTCTCGGTGACGCATCTACGGGAGGTAAATTTTTTTCATTAGTTAGGTGTCCCTAGAATCATGCTGCTGTATGTAGAATCAAGCCTCAACTAATTCTGAGTGAAGCCTTAATAACATGATCAACACCAATCATCTTTTCCCAATCCAGACTGTCAAGTTCACTCTAATCGTGAGCTACCTTACTCTACTCAAACTGTGTTTAGAGTTGTCTTCTTGGACCCTCTTTTCTTTAATAAGTAGAGGTACTTTCGCTTCTTATACCATCTCCATCCTATTTCTCCATTATATTTCACTTCATCAATATAACCCCTAAGACTCTCAGTTTTAACCACTAAGGTTTATGGTTATACAAAATTTGTGTTAATGATCTTAGTTTCATGCCACTATGTACTAAGTGAAACCCAAAATTCAATACCACTAATGAATTGACGGTGAATTCAATAATTCAAGATATTACTTGTTACCCAATGAAATCTCTTTTTCTTTTTGAGTAATCTTTATGAGATTGCCTTTCACCAAGGTGTCTCTAACCCTAAAAGATTCAGTTTTTTTTTTTGAGATTTCTTAAACTTACTTGTCACTATAAAGTTTTTTCTCACCTACTTGTTCAACAGATCACATTGATCTCACAAGTACTTCGTTCTATTTTGATCTTATATTAAGTATCGAAATTATGAGTTGAAGCGACAGCCACCCACTTTACTCTTTAAAAGATGCCTTTCAAAACTTCTGAACAAGTTATTAATCGTTATTTCATGGGAAACCAAGCAAGCACTTCAAGGTCTTTCTTGACTTTGAAGGAGGTGATTTTTGCCCAGAATCAATTGCTTTATGTCTAGTATGACATCACAGTCAATCCCAAAATACTAGTTTTATTTCTTTATCTTTTACACCCTTTGCACGAAAATTTTAGTTTTCCAAAATTCTAAGTTTTACACAGATTATCAAGGCACAAATACTCAAGCGTTATCCGGTGAATCGATTGGGTTGAAAAGGACGCTGACTCAGCAGAAATTCAAACGGTTTGGAAATTTGAAAAAGGTGAGTTGTTATCAAAAGGCGTGATAAAGGGGAAACGTTTTTCTCTCTCCTGCGTCACCCTCGGCATGCCAACTGTTCTCACATCAAGTCAGGCGCGTTTTTAGAGATAATCCAAGATTTCAGCCGGATTCTTCTCTCTCATCCCTGTACGTATAAAAGGAATTGGAACAGTACTCTCCCAACCATTATCACTTCCACAAAGCTCTCAAAGAAACCCGACTATTTTCTGCACTGTTGATCATCACTTTTAAGCTCCTGTAATGGCAGACTCTTCATCTGTTCATGATACCTCAGTTCGTCAACCCCTCTTCACAATAAAACCCCAACAAAACCTAATCATCGATCTCACTCCCTTCGTTTGTGAGCCATATATGCTTTATGTGGTTGAGTGTCTCAAATACTCACCACTTGTCGATGCACTGAAAAAGGTTGACATCGTGCCAATATCGTTCTTATCCCATGTCTAATCCACGGCATTCTACGACAAAGCAAATGAGCGTATCCACTTCGAGCTTCACGATGAGAAAGTATCTATCTCCAAGAGTCGATTATGTGCCCTAATCGGTCTCTCACAAGACCCATCTCTGGTAAACCCTGACTCCATTACCACTGGCCAACTGTTCACCATGTTTTATCAGATGGGGTATATTGAAACCCTAACAACGGTCACAAAGTTCAAGAAGTCCTGCCTTCCTCCTCAATGGAATGGCTTATTCACACTCTTGTTCAAGGGTTTTTCTGAGCGAAGTGCTGGTTCTGATGGTGCTAGCAAAGCCTTCATGACGGTGTTGTATGGGTTGTATAGCGGGCTCAATCTTGACTATGGGTCTATCATTTGGCAGCAGCTGGTTCAAAGTCTACTTTCTTCATCAAAGCACTCAGAAATTTCATGTGGGCGTTTCTGGACCATCATCACCAAGTGGGCAATGGGTCGCAATCGCATCCCAATAATGGCGGATTCCTTATTCTCTTCAATCGCCACCTTTCATACGACGAAGATCATCGTCACTGACCCCACAAAGTTTTCGTACATCGGCTCCATTCCTGAAACAATGCTTGCTTCTATCTCAGCATCAAGCAATCTTCTTCAGCAGTACAGAAAACGCAAGTCCGTTGGTCCGTGTGAGCTTCTCCAACAATGCTTCGTTCTATTGAATAAGCTGATAAACCAGCCAAAAGGAGCAAGAAACCTGAATCGCAAAAGGAGGGACAGGTAGCGAAACAATCCAAGGGGCAGACCCCCAAGAAGAGGAAAACTGATAAAGCAACTCCATCTCAATCACAACCCAAAAAGCAGAAGAAGCCTGCCAGGAGACTTATTCTTCAATCCTCCAGTGAGTCGGATTCAGATTACGTTCCTCCTAACCAGAAGAAAGCTCAATCATCAGACTCTGAGAACGAAAGTTTAGATGAAGAGGCTTTGGGCCGAGGGGATACTCCACCTCGCTCCCCAACTCTAGAAATTCTGGTTTGTACATTGCCTCCTTCACCGCCACCTGTTACCATTCCTGCTTCTATCCCTCCTATTTCTAAAACAACCACCTCTCAACATTTCACCTCTATACCTATCCCCACTCCCATCTTCACAGAAACAACCTCTACCACCACTACAAAACCTATCTTCACTATTCCCAAACCACCTGTAACCGAACCTACCTTTACAACCGAACCTCCACTAACAACCGAACCTCCCGCTTCTTCAAAACCCTTATCACCAACTCCTTCTACAGAAACAACCCTAATCTTGGGCGGTGAGGACTTGGAGTTTCACTCCACATACTTCAGTCCTTATCGAGTATAGAGTGAGGATGATGACGACGAGCCTATTACCAAATGTCATCTCAAAGCGGTCAACAAAAAACTGGATCAAATGCTTTCATCCTCTTCCTCAGGTGCTTATTCAGATGCGACATTGAAGGTTCTATTCTCTTTAGTGGTTGTTGAACATTCAGCCTCTTTAACTGCTTCCGCCAAGGCTACTGAAGCCTCCACTTCTCTGTGTCAACATACCGCTCAAGCTGTTGATGCATCTACAAAAGAGTGCAAGGAAGCGACCGCAAAAGTCGATAAACTAGTTTCTCAGGCTCACACCTTTTTAGATTCCTTGCAGGCTGTTGCTGCCAAAAATGCTGCTACAGTTACTTCTTCTGTAGAATCTCTTCAACAGACTCTTCAGTCTGAATGCTCGAAGGTTGAAGCAGCACACCTTGCTATTAAACAGGCGAATGAAGCGTTCCATGCTAATGTTAACGAACGCTTATCTCAACTACAAGCGGACTTAGCCATGGAAAATGGGATTATGGATGAGCTTGCCAGACGCACAAATCAGCTTAAATTACAAACACACAAGCTACGATCTGCTCATGCTGAGATTGATGACCTCAAATCAGAGAGGGAAGTTATAAAGAGTTATGCGGCCGACGTTCACTCCATTCTTCTTCATCTCATTGTAGGTCATGATCCCCTTGTCACTATCACCACCCGAAGGCATCTAGCAGACAAGCTCCGACCGGCCCTAGACGTCCTCAGCTGTATCGAGGGTGTTCTGGTGACTGGGGTCCAACCGCAACAAGGGGGAGAAAAAGAGTTCAAGCTAGAGAAACAAGAGACAAACCAACCTCCTCCTTCTAGCTCCAAGCTAGCTGCTGAACCGAAGGGTAATGAAGCTTTGGACAGTAACAAGGAAAAGAAAAAGAAGAAAATTGGTGAAGATGATACGGACAACGAAGATGATGTCTACGTTGAAGTTCCTAGAAAGCCTGTCCCAAAGGTCGCTTCTTCACCAAAACAAACTGAAGAAATTTCAATGAAGGAGCGAGCTGAGCTAGAATAGAAGCGAAAGTAGGCGGAGCTCCTTGAAAAGAAAAAGGCCATGTTCCCTGAATGGACCAAAAACTCGCTTCAGAGGTGCACGATTGACGATCCAGCTGTTCTATGGCTCGAGCCAATCATGTCTTTCACCCTTGACAACTCCAGGGATGCGCAGTTTAACATGCCAATCACCAGAAAGGCATTCGTCTTCCATTGTTTCAACTCAACTGCTGCCATTCCATCTCCAGACCCGAAGGTAGATAGGGATCTGTTAGAATTTTATCTAGAGTTCGCTCATCCTCAATACCAGACATGGAGTTCAAAGAAGATAACCACCGTCAAGCTGATGAAACCCTATTCAGCAGGGAAATTCATCAATGTCAAGTTTAGGTAGACTAGAGGAACCGAAGGCTCTGTTCTCCCTTGCTGATCTACCGAACCTCAACCCTCATGATAGGATACTCCTCAACAACATTTTTCTGTCAAATCCCGAGGAGTATCAGCCGATTATTGATCATGTCAAGCGTATGCTTGTTTGCTACATACACGAAGTAGCGAAGATGGACTAGGAAATTGCATCTGCCATACACAAGCGACCAACGATCAAACCGATGGGCAGAGCTGGCAATGTTAACTCCATGATCAAGGGGAAGATTGATTCCAAATATCACACAGTAATGTTTCTCAGGGGCGAAGGTCAAAAGTGCATGTTCGATCTTGTTGACAAACACCTTTTCTCGACGACTTGTCTCGAGCATATCTTGGAGATTATACAAAGGTGCGACCAGAACAGTGCTGCTGATAAAAAGCTGTTCGTCGACATGCTGGCGTGGTACATTTTACTCCGACAGACTCTTTTCACCATCATTCCTAAATTGTTTAAAGTTATCAAGACAGTGAGACCTGCTCAGAAGAAATAATCTCTCGCCTGATTTGACGTAAAAGGGGGAGATTGTTGAGTCTAATGGATTGCGTCATGGGCTCGGTCGATAGCCTAGTTTAGTTGCCGGTATTGGGCCTGTCCAGCCGTGCATTGTTTTGCATTACGGTTTAGTATATAAGCTGCATGCGTGCAGACTTAGAAGGTAGCGCTTTCATTATTTTCTTATTCACTGTTTTGTAAACCCTAGCTCGCCTCTACAACGGAAGTTCTTCATTGAGCTCTTCTGAGGCGTGACTTAGTTTTGAATCATAAGCTCTTGTTTCATTCTGATATGTGTTCGTTCATAATTTATTCTTAACTGCTAGAATTCTTTTATCGCACTTGTGAAAGATCTAAACGATCTAAGAGTTTTAAACTCGACATACACCATGCATGAACGCCAAGTTCAGACCTTTACATGACTTTTGTGTGTTAAAAGGTTAGATCTATAAGTTAGAGAAACAAATCTGACCTCAGAAGGTCATTTGAGCATTTCCATGGAGGAAACTCGTGGAGTCCATGGAAGGACTCGACGAGTCGGATCGGGTTGCTCCGTGTTTTGTAATTAGCGGTAACCCGTCGAGTGAAATGTCAACTCGACGAGTTGAGTGAGGCCTTAGGAGGATTTATAGGACACGCATTGACCTGTGAGTCACCTGAGTGCACTCGACGAGTCCGGTCAAGTTGGGTCGTTGATTGGAGTTGACTTTCGTTGGCTTTTAGGGTTTGGTCAACATTTGGACATTTGGAGCATTGGAGGGGTAAAATGGTCTTTTCCCCTTCTGTGAGATTATAGGAAGGGATTAGTCCAGCTTCTTGAGAGCTAATATTAATTAGGGATAATTATTATGTGTTAGGCAGGAGCTAGACCCGGGAGTAGAGATCACGATCCCGATTATGAGATTTTCATTCATTAGCTTACGAGGTGAGTCTTCTCACTATACTTACCTAGTGCGGTAAACCTTACGTGTGACCAAAGGGTCTTATGTGCATGAAGTGTGTAATGAGATATCCTGCTATTTACTTGTGTTATGCTTTATGAGTATTATGATGTGATGCTAAGTTGAGGGACCGGAGGGCCCAAATGAGTTTTAGGACCAGAGGGTCCCACTGAGACACATTGACCAGAGGGTCTATCTGAGTTATAGTCTTGAGTGGCTAATGTGTTGTGTGTGGTAATTTGGGGAACTCACTAAGGTTTTATGCTTACCGTGTTATGTGTTTCAAGTAGTTCCGAGGATCGCGGCGAGGCACCGACATGATTGTACACACCGGCAGAAGATTGTTTTTATGATTCTGGGAATGTGTTTCCTTTTGTTGACATTTGAGAAATAAGTGTTTGAGAATTATGATACAAGTTTTATTGTGTTAAAAATTAAAATTTTGGTTGAAATATTACGTTTTACAAATCCTAGATGTCACGATTTTGGCTAAAGGGTAACATTTACATAGTGTAGGATTCCAAGGGTCATGGGCAAACCCTAATCCATACACCTAGGTTACGATCCATATCTCATGGGCTAACTCTTCATGGATACTTAAATAAACTTAGCCCATCATGGATCAATAGCCCAAACAATATATATGTCACTGATTTACATAATCAGCCCCTGTTAATTTAATTAGTATCTTTTGATCAATAAATTAATTCAAAATCAATTCTTGATCAATACTAATTAAATATTATGATTTATTAATTAATATATTATACTTATAATATATTAGTAAATCATAAATAGCCTCTTTCTTAAATATCCATCTTATCAGATTGTTCTTGTGAAGGCAACCCAAATGGACAATGCTACTCTCGGGTCAAGTACATACCAATTATAGTTATGGGATTAGACCCCTAATCCAACAGTCTTCCACTTAGATAAGTCTAATAACTATTATTGGAGGTTGAACTTCAAAAACCAACTAGCAATCGTAGCTCTTAAAAGCCGCTGTCAAACTCTGACCTAGTCAATGACGCGTCCATTAGATAAGGGATCATATATTCCTCCATTTTAGATATCGTATGAACTGATACATGGATTATAATCATTATCTCTGTTCAAGTGTTGTTTCCTGATTTCCGATTGATGTCGACTGACTAATTGAACAAATCAAATCAGTCTAGGCTTGGCCAAGCGCTTAGGGTTGTCATCACAAAATCATCGAGGGGCCCACATATATCACTTTTATCCCTATTAGGGTAAAAGGAACGGATAACTTCGACTCATATGGTTGCTCTATTTACTCAACAAATCACTCACAACAATAAGTTTTATAACACTAAGTTACTGGTGCATTTTCATATCATCAATGTGCAACCGACTTGTAAACTGCAACTCATATCTCTCCGTTTCAAGAATATAAGATGTTATCGTCTCACAGTCACTCGTGATAAAATCCATGAAGTGATTCAGATGAGCGTGGGCTTAAGCCAGTACTCAAATCTTATTATAGGAGTACTCATGAATACTACAACAAACTAGTGTTATGTCTATCACATTAGATAATCTACAGACGGATTCATGATAGTCTTGCCTCAATACCTACTTCCAAAGTATGATCGACTGTGGATGGTTTGAATAATCTTATTATTTGTGAAGTCAAAACATGTGAAGTGAAACACAAGAATAAGTGAATCTGATGTGGTCTCAAAACTTTTGAATATAAATAAAACACCTTTTATTTACTCATTATATTGATTACACATTATTCATTGTATATTGTTTCGATTAATAAACTTAATACTTGAATTAAAACAATAGTTATCCCATGCTCCAAGCATGCACACTATGTTTACCTATGGTCCTTACTTTGTGAAATAGATCAATTGTAAGCGTTTCCAATGACATTTATTTCACAATTCCAAATCCTTATCGTAAGTGTAAGAATACCAAGTTGTTTCCAGTTACTATAATATGTTAGATTCTAAGCTTGTATGCAATGATCCTTTTGTAATGACTCTCTACACAAGTCACAAAGACTTTTCCAATTACAAAACTTTCCATTAGAGATTATTACAAGACAACTCCATAGACACGAAGTATCATATTCAAAGCGTATTCCTTTGAATATCCTTCATGCATAAAAGTTTAAAACTTACTCATAGATTCATGATATCCAACTCCCATTATGGAAGCTTTTCCATAATTTACATATGACTATCAATTCTTAGTAGAATCCTATCTATTCAAATCATATCAATATGGTCCATTCATTAGTATACTTTCAACTCTCCTTAAGTAACCAATCCTTATCGAACCTCAAATTGTCCCCAACATTGTTTAATAACTTTAGTCATATCCAGTTCTAGTCCCTTTTCCCTCTTCATGCCCTAGACATTAGGAAAATTAGAATAGGAGAATATTATAGCACATGCAATCAATCCAATATCCGAAGCATATGGGACACGATTCATAATGTCTTAAATAAAGACTTGATACTTTACCAGTCTTTTTGTATAACATTTCCATATATAAAATTTCCTTATGTCGAATCTTTTCAACATAACATTCATATAGGTCATTGACTAAATTTGATTAAAATCTCAATCTAAACTTTTAGAATTGAAATGAAGTATAATTTCCTGTCCCTTAATTATAGCAAAACAACTTTTCAAACCCTGCAACTTTGCAAATTTAAACCTTTGTTTTCTATAATTAACATTGCTAACTCGCAACACTTACCATAATACTTATGGTCCCACTAACATAATAATTGTTATCTTACTAGTGTATCTCTTATGCTCCCACTAGCTTTGACATGTACCCATAAATCAGCTGGACTTCTAGAAATCAACACTTGTTGAATTTCTTACCAAACTTCAGATTTCTGATACAAGATGCTTCGATAGGACTCTATCTAGGCTCCTCAAACTCATACACCTTTCCTTAGATAGGTCAAATGTGTGTCTAAACAATTTCAGAACTTACAGTAATAAGTCCTGAATGTTTAGGACTTTTGCCATTTCTCACAACTCGAACTATGAAGAGGGTGATGGGTTTTGAGTATTCTAACACATCTATGGTGTACATGCAAGCCAAAAAACCTTGAATCTATGTTTTCTCTATTATACATGCAAACTTGAACTTTCCAAGGTCTTACCCTAACTAGCATACAATCATTTATACTTGGGTAATATAAACAAGTTAGAAGACATACCTTTTCATGTAGCTTGATTCCATGGAGCTTAAGAGCCTAGTTCCTTAAGTGTGCCACCTCAAATGGTTCACACACCATCACCAACATCGTGGAATAACTTGAGAGAAAACAATTCTTATGCTCAAATCGGCTAGCACTCATGTGTACACACACTAGTATCAATTTCTTGAAACACGGGGTCCTTGTATACTGTGGCTATTAGGGTTACACAATGTAACTCATGTCTTTCCATATTCTTTATGCTCAATCGGTTAAAACCTCCATGGGTTTAGCCTAAGATGAAGAACTATGGATGATAAGCCCACATATATATGAACGAATGATTTACACAATTAATCCCCATATATTTAATTAGTCTCCTTTTGATCACAATATTAATTCCAATTTAATTCTTGATCAATACTAATTAAATAATATGATTTCATATTAATATATTAGAACTTATAATATATTAACAAATCATAATTATCCTTTTCTCACAAAAGTCTATCCAAACTGTTTCGATGCCATGCAACCCAAATAGACCATGCCAATCGGGTCAAGTAAATACCAATTATAGTTATGGACATAGACACTAATCCAACAGTCTCCCACTTGGATAAGTCTAAAACTATTATTGCGTATAACTTCAAAACCCGACTAGCAATCGTAGCTCTTGAAAGCTGTTGTCAAACTCTGAACAAATCAATGACGCGTCGATTGATAAGGGATCATATATTCCTCCATTCTAGATATAATTTGGACTGAGACATGGATTATAATCATTCTTTCGGTCCATTTGTTGTTTCCTAATTTCCAATTTATGACGACCAACTAATTGAACAAATCACATCAGTGCAGACTTGGCCAAGCACTTCGGGGTGTCATCACTAAATCATCGAGGGGCTCATAGATATCGCTTTTATCCCTTGAAGGCTAAAAGGAATGGATAAACTTCGATTCATATGCTTGCTCTACTACTTGTTGACTCATACACAAAGGCATGTTTTATAACATCGAGTTACCAATACGTTTTTGTACAATCAATGTATAACCAACTCATAGGAAACAACTCATATCTCTAGGTTTGAACAATATAAGATATTATCGTATCATGATCACTCGTGATAAGATCCATGAAGTGAGTCAAATGAGCATGGGTTTAATCCAATACTCAAAACTTATGAGCACCCATGAATGTTGCAGCATCTCTTGTTATGTCCACTACCTTAGACATCTACAAACCAGCTTCATGACGGTCTTGATTCATATCTACTTCCAACATATGAGCGACTATGGATGGTTTGAACAACTTAGTCATTCAGGAAGAATGACCTAGTTATTAAGGAAGTCAAAACATGCAAAGTGAAATGCAAGAATAATCGAATCCAATATGGTCTCATAACTTACGAATATAAATATAACACCTTTTATTTATCACCATATTGATTACACATTATTCATTGCATACTGTTTCAAACTATCAAATTTAGACTTGAATTAAAACAATAGTTGTCCCATGCTACGAGCATGTATACTATTTTTTCTAAACACTAGTCATGCCATACACCAAGTATGCACACTATGTTTTTCCAAACATTAGTTATGCCATACACCAAGTATGCACACTAAGTTTGTGTATGATCTGTACTTTGTGCAATAGATCTATTTAACATAATTCCAATGATTCCCATTTCACAATCCCAAATCCTTACCGTAAATGCAAGAATTCCAAATTCCTACTATTTACCTAAATCTGTTAGATTTTAAACTTATATGCATTGATCCTCTTGTAATGATTATGCACAAAGTCACAAATACTTGTTAACAAACATTACATAGTATTCCAATGGACATCAATTCCATGGAAACGAAGTGTCATATTCAAAGTACATTGCTTTGAACATCCTTCTTGCATTAAGTTTTCTAATCTTATACAGATTGAATAACTTCCACATATGGAGACAAATCCATATTCCCATTATGACTATCACTTTTGAACAAGAGCTGAATCTTTTCAGAATATGTCAATATGGTCCTTCCAAAATTAACACTATACTTCCAACTGTCCCTGAGCAACCAATCTTTGGTAAACCTTAGATTGTCCTAAAGAATTGCTTAATGCTCTGTGCATTTGGAAAAATTTAGAACATATGAATATTATAGCACATGCAATCGATCCTATAGCTAAAGCATATGGGACATGATTCATGATGTCTCATATAAAGACTAGACCAGTCTTTTGCTATAATATTTCTATTTCTATTTTCCATGTTCTCAAAATTCGGATTATGAAAAGGGATGTCGTAATCATAATCGAATTTTAGAATGCAAATAATGGACCCATATATAGAATTTCCTTATGTTGAGTCATTCCAGCATAAAACTCATATATATATATATATATATATATATATATATATATATATATATATATATATCCTTGACTAAAGACGATTAAGACCTCAATCTAATAATTTAGAATTGAAATGAAGTTTAATTTCCTCTCCCTTAATTATAGCAAAACAACTTTTCCCAATTGAAACTTTTGTTTTCTATAATTAATATTGCTAATTTGCAACACTTATCATAATTATCATGCTCCCACTAACATGATGATTATTAGCATAACACTTATGCTCCCACTAGCTTTGACATGTACTCAGAAATCAGTTGGACTTCTAGAAATCAATACTTTATTGACTTTCTTACCAAAGTTCAAATTTCTGATACAAGATGCTTCGATAAAACTTGATCAAGATCATACACCTTTCCTTAGGTAGCACACATGTGTGTCTAAACAATTTCATAACTATGAAAAAGGATGCTGTAATCAGAGTCTCAATTGTTTAGACCTTTTCCATTCCTTAAAAGTCCATGTTAGTGTGCCGGTTAATCACACACGCTCCACTAACGACTTTGAGGATGCAAATATCACAATTGCTATCACCTTAAAATCTACTTAGTTAAAGCGTTTCCTCACCATCATTTTCATGAATCGGAGAGAAACCTTATGACACCTAGATTTTATGGTGTAGGTGTTCCTATCCATGTAAATTTGTCAAAACCATAATCACAAGACAAGGTTAGTGATAAATCCAAACTCATATGGATTGAACTTGTGCACTCTTAACTTCTTGCCACCTGGCAGCACAAGGGCCTGCCATTGCTTCCAAGTTGTTATGCAACCAATTGAGAACTCTCAGAAATCATATGCAAAGCCAACTTTAACTAGAATGAGCACATAAATAGGAATATGTCAACATGATAGGTTATAAACCTCAAGTTGTGAGTTAGTGATAAACTACAGGTTTCATTCTTGATTAGATCTTGAAATGCATTCAGGATCTTTAAGACTCCCACTGTCCTCTTGAGATATAAGATGAAACATCCCAAAAATACGACCCAAAAATTTTGTTTTTCAACATAACCAAAAACCATAATCTGAGTGTCATGTCATAACCATACATGATGTATCTCAAAATAATAATAAAAACACTATGCGGAAAAACTGTATCATATCCATGTTATATAAAAATCAAGAACCAATCAACTCCCAGGATAAAAGCTGAAACTGTGGTGTGTGCGATGCCATCATCCTGAGCTCCTCTCTCTACAAGCGGAAGTACCTGAAACCAAAACCGAAACTGTAAGCACGAAGCTTAGTGAGCTCCCCCAAACTACCTCATTCCATACAATACATATAAATCACATACTGGGCCTTGCCCACTGCATCAGACCGAGGTCTGGAACTAGCTGCATCGGACCGAAGTCCGGAACTGACCGGGACCTTGTCCCCTGCATCGGACCAGAATCCGGAACTAACTGCATCGGACCGAAGTCCGGAACTGACAGCATCGGACCGAAGTCCGGAACTGACTGCATCGGACCGAAGTCCGGAACACATAACACAAGTATGCTTGAATCACAAAGACGTCAAGCCAGCTAGCTACTACATCAAACTAAAGACCAGAACTACTGATAATTACACGGGCCGGCATTGTGGTCATTGACCTGTTCCTACTGAAGGGAGACTCACCTCATGAACTGGTTGCTGAGTGAATAACTCTGAGGGCTAACTGCTGCTGCTCTGGTATCTCCCCGGCTACAAGTTTATAAACATACTCAATCAAATGCTAAACACTGCACTGGGTAAAATGACTCTTTTACCCCAGGTCAAAGTCAACTCTCAGACAAAGTCAACCCATAGTTGACCGGACTCGCCGAGTTGGGCCGCCAACTCGCCGAGTCCCTATTCTCACTCCTCGACTCAACTCGCTGCTACTCGTCGAGTATGGCATCGACTCGACGAGTACTCTCCCGATCCAAGAACTCAGACAATCTTCATCCGACTCGCCGAGTCCTATGAACAACTCGACGAGTTGTTCTTGAGCTTAAGAAGATTGCCTTGGACTCGCCGAGTTGTATGAACAACTCGCCGAGTCCCTCCATCACTGAGTCTACTCTCAACTCGCGGAGTCCACTCTCTAGCTCACTGGATCCACTCGACACTGATAAAAATGAAGGAATCGGGGACTCGCGACCCAACTCGCCGAGTCGTTCTTCCCGACTCGCCGAGTGGCCGCCATGCAACTGATTTTTACTCGATTTTGTTTGAATCCAACACATACATTTGATAGATCTGAGTCCAATAAGCTGATTTACCACGTAAGGTTTCCAACTTTACATGTACAACCTCATGAATAAGGGAAATAAGGCTAAAAGATGCACAAAATGAGTAGATCTATGGTTAATATGCAAAGTAACTCCGAAAAGGCAGTAGATCTGGGCTCTACAACACCCAATCATTCAGATCTAAAGATATCTCGACTTATTAAGGCATTCATGCAAACATAAGGCTTGGAACAAGCATCAACTAGATCCTAGAAGGGCTCTAATGGAGGTTTAAAGCATATAACAAGAGGGAAAATCCGAAAATACCTCAAATAACTCAGATTTGCCCTTGGATCTTTGCACTACACCTCTTCTCCTTGCTCCTTGCTTCTTCTCCTTCTTCAAACCTTCACAAAATGGCACAAAACACTTAGCTCACACAAGGGTGGATTAGGGTTCTTTCTCACAGTGTTCTCAGGGTGAGGGAGGCGAGAATGGGGCTATAAGGTGACTTAAATAGTAGGCAACCCGGGGATTTAGGGTTTCACCCAGACGGATGGACTCGCCGAGTCAGGGATATGGACTTGCCGAGTCCCCGACTCACACGTGCTCGAAGTCGCGACCCTACTCGGCGAGTCAGGCTATGAACTCGCCGAGTCCCTCTTGCAAAACTACAAAATAAATACCAAGAAATTACCATACCGGAGACGGGTCGTTAAAATTCTCCCCCACTTATCTCAGACTTCGTCCTCGAAGTCTGCTACGGCTGAATCTGCAAATAACTCTGGGTAGTGCTCCCTCATCTCCTCCTCAGCCTCCCACGTCCACTCAGACCCCTTCCGGTGCTGCCACTGCACCTTTACTAACTGAATTTCCTTGTTCCTCAAGGTCTTGGTCTTCCGGTCCAGAATTGCGACCGGTTTCTCAATATAATTCAGGCTGCTATCAACCTGAATATCCTCTAGGGGAACGACTGCTGACTCATCCACCAGACACTTTCTCAACTGAGACACATGGAAAGTGTTGTGGATCTGACTAAGCTCCTCAGGAAGATCTAACCGATAAGCAACCCGACCCACCCGGGCCAAAACCATGAAAGGACCAATAAATCTGGGGCCCAACTTGCCCCTCTTCCGGAACCTGATGACACCCTTCCAAGGTGAGACCTTCAGTAGGACCATATCCCCCACCTGGAACTCCAAGTCCGAACGCCTCCTATCGGCGTAACGTTTCTGCCGACTCTGAGCAGTCTGCAGTCTACTACGGACCTGCTGGATCAACTCGGTCGTCTTGAGCACCACCTCTGTGCTCCCAATGACTCGCTGACCAACCTCGCCCCAACAAATCGGGGTCCTACACTTCCTCCCATACAGCATCTCAAAGGGAGGTCGATCAATGCTCGCATGATAACTGTTGTTATACGAGAATTCCGCTAACGGAAGATACGTATCCCAACTGCCACCGAAATCTAGGACACACGCCCTTAGCATGTCCTCGAGAGTCTGAATCGTCCTCTCGCTCTGCCCGTCTGTCTGAGGGTGGAAAGCGGTGCTGAAATGGAGACGAGTACCCATCTCGTCGTGGAACCGCTTCCAAAATCTGGATGTGAAACGGACATCTCGGTCTGACACCACCGATACCGGCACTCCATGTCGTGCCACAATCTCACGCACATAGATATCGGCTAACTTCTCCGCCGATATACTCTCCTGGATCGGGATAAAATGGGCGCTCTTCATCAACCGATCCACTACTACCCATATCGAATCCACTCCACGTGCGGTCCGGGGAAGCTTGGTGACAAAATCCATGGTAATGTCCTCCCATTTCCACACGGGAATGTCTAACGGCTGCATCCTGCCGTGAGGCCTCTGGTGCTCCGCCTTGACCTTCCGGCAGGTCAGGCATCTCTCGACGTACCAGGCGACGTCCCGCTTCATGCAGGGCCACCAATAATCAGGTCGAAGATCTCGGTACATCTTCGTCGCCCCTGGGTGGATAGAAAACCGAGACTTATGAGCCTCATCCATCAACACTTGTCGTACTCCACCCCAGTACGGTACCTACACTCTCCCGTGAAGCGTCAGCAAACCACGACTATCATAATCAAACGAGGCTACTCGGCCCACGATCCTCTCACACTTCTGTCTCTCCTCCTTGAGACCCTCTACCTGAGCCTCCTTGATCCGCTCCAACAACGGAGTGATCACTGTCATCCTCAAACATAGATCCCTGATAGGGGCCGCCGACACCTTGCGGCTCAGGGCATCGGCCACCACATTGGCCTTCCCTGGATGGTATAGGATCTCACAGTCGTAATCCTTTAGCACATCCAACCACCTCCTCTGTCTCATATTCAGACTCGGCTGATCCATAAGATACCTCAAACTCTTGTGATCCGTGTAAATAGTACAACGGACCCCGTAAAGGTAATGCCTCCAAATCTTGAGGGCAAACACAACTGCCCCCAACTCCAAATCATGGGTAGGATAATTAGCCTCGTGAGGCTTCAACTGCCTCGAGGCATAAGCTATCACATGGCCTCGCTGCATCAGAACTGCTCCCAAACCTATGATCGAGGCATCACAATAGACTACAAAGTCCTCTACTCCCTCTGGCAAGGTAAGGATCGGAGCCTCGCACAATCTCTGCCTGAGGGTCTCGAATGCTGTCTGTTGCTCCGGACCCCAACGAAATACCACTGACTTCTTGGTCAGTCGGGTGAGCGGCACTGCTATCTTGGAGAAATCCTGAATAAATCTCCGATAATACCCTGCCAACCCTAGGAAGCTCCGAATCTCGGAAGGAGACTTCGGGACCTCCCACTGCAGCACGGCCTCTATCTTGGCCGGATCTACCAGAATACCCTTCTGGTTGACGAGGTGACCAAGGAACTGCACCTCGCGCAACCAGAACTCACATTTGGAGAACTTTGTGAAAAGTCTCTCCCTCCTCAAAACCTCCAGCACCTCCCGCAGGTGCTCCTCGTGCTGCTCCTGCGTCTTGGAATATACCAAGATGTCATCTATGAACACTATCACTGATCGATCCAGCAGCGGCCTACACACACGGTTCATGAGATCCATGAACGCGGCTGGAGCATTGGTGAGCCCAAATGGCATCACTACAAACTCGTAATGACCATACCTGGTCCTGAAAGCAGTCTTCTGTACATCCTCATCTCTAACCCGCATCTGATGATATCCGGAGCGTAGATCGATCTTGGAGAACCAAGACGCTCCCTGAAGCTAATCAAAGAAATCATCTATCCTTGGGAGTGGGTAACGGTTCTTCACCGTTACCTTATTCAACTCCCGATAATCAATACACATACGATGCGACCCATCCTTCTTCCTCACAAACAGGATCGGCGCTCCCCAAGGCGAACTGCTAGGCCGAATGAAACCCTTGTCTAACAGCTCTTGCAGCTGTGTAGACAACTCCTGCATCTCAGGGGGAGCTAGTCGATACGGTGCCTTGGCTATCGGAGCCGCACCAGGGATGAGGTCGATCTTGAACTCAACCTGTCTCTCAGGAGGTATCCCTGGCAAATCCTCAGGAAACACGTCTGGGTAGTCTCGAACAATAGGAACATCATCAACTGTCGTCATGCCCTTCACCCGGGCATCCAAAACGTAAGCTACAAAACCAACGCAACCCTGCTGAACATAGCGCCTCGCCCTTGCGGCGGAACAAAAGGTCGGTCCTCGCTGTGGCCTCTCGTCCTGAATCACCAACTCTCCCCCACTTGGAGTGCGAACCCTCACTAGCTGAAGCTCACAATCAATCACCGCCCCATTGGGGCTTAGCCAATCCATACCCACAATAACCTTATTCCCTTGCAGGGGAATAGGTAGCAGATCCACTGAAAACTGCTCATCAAATAACTGAAGAGAACATCCTCTGTGCACTCTGCCGACCCTCACGGTCCTATCATCCGCTATCTCAACCTCTAATGGACAATCCAGCTCCCCTGGAGCTCTACTGAACCTCTTGCTAAGCGCAAGTGATACGAATGATCGGGTAGCCCCCGAATCGAATAATACCAAAGCAGAAATGCCGTTCACAGAGAACGACCCTGAATAAAACATACAATCATAAGCAATATGTAATCAATAATAATAAAGAGAAAAAGGGAAAATACATACCCGACACCACATCAAGAGTCGCTCGCGCCTCCTCTGCTGTCATCTGAAACACCCTACTCTTTGCCACTGGCGCATCAGCTCGGCCCTGCCGGCCATCTGTAATCCTCAAGGTAGCAGGGGCAGGTGCAGCCACCTTCCCCGCTGTAGCTAAACCCGGACACTGGGACTTTTTATGTCCCCTCTGATTGCACTGAAAGCAAATCAGGTCTGATGCTGCGACGGCAGTAGCAGGGGCCGTACAATCCCTACTCAAATGCCCAATCCGACCGCACTTGTAGCAGCCAGAACTCCCTGCCTTGTACGCTCCCTAGTGCAATCTCCCACGCTTGCCACATCGACCGTGGCTCTGCTGACTCCTAGATCTGTGATCCGAAACCTTGGGCTTTTTGCCCGAACCGCCTGAACCCGAAACCGCCTCCGGTTTCCTCTTCTTCTCCATCTCGAGATCAATCTCCCTCTCCCGAGCCCTAGCAATCATATCTTCCAGCGTTTTACAGCTGGACCGGCTCACAAACTGGCGGATATCGCTCCGCAACGTCTCATGATAACGGGCCTTCTTCATTTCCTCATCAGCTACATACTGAGGAACGAGAAGAGCCCTCTCCCTGAACTTGGCGGTGATCTCCGCCACTGTCTCTGTAGTCTGGGTGAGGTCCTGAAACTCCCTAGCTAGCTGTTGCACCTCAATAACCGGTGCAAACTCCGCCCTGAACCTGGTAGAGAAATCAGCCCAGGTCATGGCGTCCAATGCTGCATCATCCCCAATGGCATGTCCGACCTCCTCCCACCAATCCCGCGCCCTGTCCTTCAGAAGACAGGACGCCAATCTGACCTTGTCCCCCTTGGGACATCTGCTAGTACGGAAAGCGTTGGCCACATCCGCCAACCATCTGGTGCTCGCTATGGGGTCTCGCGCCCCATGATAGTCCGGAGCTCCACATGTCCTGAACTCCCTGAAAGTTAGGGTGCGCGTCCCCATCATGGCTGCCACCTCGGCACGGAAGGTACCCAATCTCTCATCCATCAGCTCTAGAATCCCCTCCTTGATCGAACCGAAGATCACAGGAGTCTGCTCTATAATGATGCGCGTAATCTCCGAAGAAAGAAACTCTCGGGTCTGCTCGTCCATGCGCTCATCCCCCGAACCTGAACCTGATCCCTCCCTGGCACCTCCGCTGCCGGCTGCTGGTCTCGAACGCAAAACCACCATTCTGAAACACATCACAACTACATCAGAAAACAGAAATATCTCCAGGGATCATTGATACTACAACTAGCTTCCTGGTCTTGTCTCAGCCTTTCTTGATTCGAGTACGGATCCTCTGCTTCCAGTAGTACGGGCCCATACTACCTTCCACATCTATCCGTACTTTCTTCAAGAACTGCCCTGACTTCCCCAAGTCACTTCTACTACTACTGATCTCTGCTACTCTCATCCTAGGCTTGCCCCAGGGAAACCTCAAACTCAACTCAACTAGTCCTCAGCGGCTGCAGGTCTCCTTATAATGCTAATTAACCACCACCTGAACACCATCACATGTGACGAAGATCAGATAATCCTTCAAGTAACAGACCCGTCCCTATAACGGTTGGACTCAAACAAGAGCTGCGCAATAGGGCCAGTTCCAGCACTCTGGGATTATTCAACCCTGATCACATGTGGTGTAACGTGTTCACCTAATGGCTAACTTCCATCACTCAGAACTCCCACAAATGACGAAGCAAGAAGCATTCGGATAAAGGAAACATACTCAGGCAAAACTATTCTCAAAACGAGAAACTGATCTAGATTACAGTGCTAAGCTCATACTATCAGGCATAACCTAAACAGGCTATCCTACTGCTGTCTACTCAATACTAGCACGCAATACTCATAAAGCTGTAACACATAAAGCAGGCACATAAGGCATCCTCCTAGATCCTTAGTCTTATACTAGCATGCTGTTCTACTGAAACTGAAACTGAACAAACAACTTATATGGGTAATTTGGGAGTACTTACTTGAGCTCGGCTGATCGCATGCACCACACCCTTATCTTGTTTTAAAAATCTCTTTCTTTCTAAGTGCTTCCAAAATTCTTTTAGAAAACATTTTCCTTTTAAAAATCTTTTTAATTCCCCCTTAGTTTGAGTTCAGATACACCCGGAAGTGTATCCGAATCCCTCAAACCAGGGCTCTAATACCAACTTGAAACATCCCAAAAATACGACCCAAAAATTTTGTTTTTCAACATAACCAAAAACCATAATCTGAGTGTCATGTCATAACCATACATGATGTATCTCAAAATAATAATAAAAACACTATGCGGAAAAACTGTATCATATCCATGTTATATAAAAATAAAGAACCAATCAACTCCCAAGATAAAAGCTGAAACTGTGGTGTGTGCGATGCCATCATCCCGAGCTCCTCTCTCTACAAGCGGAAGTACCTGAAACCAAAACCGAAACTGTAAGCACGAAGCTTAGTGAGCTCCCCCAAACTACCTCATTCCATACAATACATATAAATCACATACTGGGCCTTGCCCACTGCATCAGACCGAGGTCTGGAACTAGCTGCATCGGACCGAAGTCCGGAACTGACCGGGACCTTGTCCCTTGCATCAGACCAGAATCCGCAACTAACTGCATCGGACCGGAGTCCGGAACTAACTGCATCGGACCGAAGTCCGGAACTGACTGCATCGGACCGAAGTCCGGAACACATAACACAAATATGCTTGAATCACAAAGACGTCAAGCCAGCTAGCTACTACATCAAACTAAAGACCGGAACTACTGATAATTACACGGGCCGGCATTGTGGCCGTAGACCCGTTCCTACTGAAGGGAAACTCACCTCGTGAACTGGTTGCTGAGTGAATAACTCTGAGGGCTAACTGCTGCTTCTCCGGTATCTCCCCGGCTACAAGTTCATAAACATACTCAATCAAATGCTAAACACTGCACTGGGTAAAATGACTCTTTTACCCCAGGTCAAAGTCAACTCTCAGACAAAGTCAACCCATAGTTGACCGGACTCGCCGAGTTGGGCCGCCAACTCGCCGAGTCCCTATTCTCACTCCTCGACTCAACTCGCTGCTACTCGTCGAGTATGGCATCGACTCGACGAGTACTCTCCCGATCCAAGAACTCAGACAATCTTCATCCGACTCGCCGAGTCCTATGAACAACTCGACGAGTTGTTCTTGAGCTTAAGAAGATTGCCTTGGACTCGCCGAGTTGTATGAACAACTCGCCGAGTCCCTCCATCACTGAGTCTACTCTCAACTCGCTGAGTCCACTCTCTAGCTCACTGGATCCACTCGACACTGATAAAAATGAAGGAATCGGGGACTCGCGACCCAACTCGCCGAGTCGTTCTTCCCGACTCGCCGAGTGGCCGCCATGCAACTGATTTTTAATCGATTTTTTTGAATCCAACACATACATTTGATAGATCTGAGTCCAATAAGCTGATTTACCACGTAAAGTTTCCAACTTTATGTGTACAACCTCATGAATAAGGGAAATAAGGCTAAAAGATGCACAAAATGGGTAGATCTATGGTTAATATGCAAAGTAACTCCGAAAAGGCAGTAGATTTGGGCTCTACAACACCCAATCATTCAGATCTAAAGATATCTCGACTTATTAAGGCATTCATGCAAACATAAGGCTTGGAACAAGCATCAACTAGATCCTAGAAGGGCTCTAATGGAGGTTTAAAGCATATAACAAGAGGGAAAATCCGAAAATACCTCAAATAACTCAGATTTGCCCTTGGATCTTTGCACTACACCTCTTCTCCTTGCTCCTTGCTTCTTCTCCTTCTTCAAACCTTCACAAAATGGCACAAAACACTTAGCTCACACAAGGGTGGATTAGGGTTCTTTCTCACAGTGTTCTCAGGGTGAGGGAGGCGAGAATGGGGCTATAAGGTGACTTAAATAGTGGGCGACCCGGGGATTTAGGGTTTCACCCAGACGGATGGACTTGCCGAGTCAGGGATATGGACTCGCCGAGTCCCCGGCTCACACGTGCTCGAAGTCGCGACCCTACTCGGCGAGTCAGGCTATGAACTCGCCGAGTCCCTCTTGCAAAACTACAAAATAAATACCAAGAAATTACCATACCGGACACGGGTCGTTACGTAAGACTTGTTGGGTTTTGAGCATTCTAACACTCCTAAGTGTACACGCAACCCTATATACCTTGCATCTATGTTTTCTCTATTATACATGCAAATATGAACATCCAAGGTATTATCATAATCTAGCATACAAAACAATGATTATAACAAGATAGAATACATACCTATTTGATATAGAATGTTCTCAAGAAGCTTGAGTGCCTAGTGCCCCAAGTGTGAAACCTCAAATGGTTCACACAACATCAATTGCTTTTGGAATAACCTTGAGATAAATGTAGAACACTTGAAATTGGCTAGCCTTTCTATGACACACCTAGTGGCCGATTTTTGTCAAAGAATATGATCTTATATAGTTGTTACAATTAGGGTAAACCCTAATTGTCATTGTTTTCCATTTCCTTGGATACATGGGTTCAAATACACCATGGAGCATCCATGGAGCATCTTATCGGTTTTAGCCCAACTTCATTATCCATGGAGCATTAGCCCACTATACAAGTATGGATGATTTACACAATCAACCCATATATTTAATTAGTCTTCTTTTGATCACTTAATTAATTCTTGATCAATACTAATTAAATAATCCTATTAATATATTATAACTTATAATATATTAACAAAACTTAAGTGTTATTTCTCTAATTATAGTCTATCCAAAATGCATGACGCCATGCAACCCAAATGGACCATGCCGGGTCGGGTCAAGTTTTACCAATTATAGTTATGGACTTAGACATTAATCCAATAGTCTCCCACTTGGATATGTCTAAAGCTATTATTGCATATGACTTCAAGAACCAACTGGCAATCGTAGCTCTCAAAAGCTTTCGTCGAATTCTGACCTTGCCGATGATCTCTGACCTTTGTCAATGACTTGTTCATTAGATAAGGGATCATATATTCCTCCATTCTAGATATCATATGGACTGAGACATGGATTATAAATCATTCTCTCTGTCCATTTGTTGTTTCCCGATTTCTGATTTATGACGACTGACTGATTAAACAAATCAAATCAGTCCTGGCTTGGCCAAGCACTCGCATGTATCATCATTAAATCATCGAGGGGCCCACAGATATCGCTTTTATCACGAAGGTAAAAGGAATGGATAAACTTCGACTCATATGGCTTGTTCTACTACTTGTTGAATCATACACAAAAACACGTTTTAAAACATCGAGTTACCAATGCATGTTCGCGCAATCAATGTACAACCAACTCATAGTAACAACTCATATCTCTAGGTTTGAAGAATATAAGATATTATCGTCTCATGATCACTCGTGATAAAATCCATGAAGTGACTCAAATGAGCGCGGGTTGAATCCAATACTCAGAACTTATGAGCACTCATGAGCGTTGTAGCACAACTTTGTCCACTAACTAGGACCTCTACAAGCCAACCCATGACAATCTTGATTCATATCTACTTCCAACATATAACTGACTATGGATGGTTTGAATAACTTAGTCATTCTGGAAGAATAACCTAGTTATTATGGAAGTCAAAACATGCAAAGTGAAACACAAGAATAAATGAATCAAATATGGTATCAAACCCTATGAATATAAATAAACCACTTCTATTTATCACCATACTGATTTCTCATTATTCATTGTTTCGATTTTATCAACTTTATACTTGAATTAAAACACTAGGTATCCCATGCTCCAAGCATGTACACTATTTTTTCCTAAACAATAGGTTTTCCATACACCAAGTATGCACTGTATGTTTAACTATGATCCTTACTTTTTGAAAGAAAGCAATTGACCAAAATTTCAATGATTCTAATTTCACACTCCCAAATCGAAATATGTTAGATTTTAAACTTTAATGCACCACCCTCTTGCAATGTGTGTGTACAAAGTCACAAAGACTTGTCCACAACCATTACAGGGTATTCCAATGTAGACCTTCTCCATGGACACAAAGCCTTATGTTCAAAGTATTCATTGCTTTGAACATGCTTCTCGCACTAAGTTCTTGCTAATCTTACACGGATTGCTTCTATCTATAGAGACAACTCTATACTCCATTTTGACTACTACTTCTGAATAAATGTTGCATTTTTTCAGATTATGTCAAATTGGCCCTTCCAAACTCACACTATACTTCCAACTGTCCTCGAGCAACCAATCTTTGGTAAACCTTAGATTCTCCTCGACATTTGCTTAATCACTTTAGTCATATCTAATTCTAGAAATTTTCCTCCTCAATGCCCCAAGGCATTTGGAAAATTCAGAAAGAATAAATATTATAGCACAAGTAATCAATCTTGTACCCAAAGTAAATGGGACACGATACATGATGTTTCACATAAAGACATGGTTCTAGACCAGTCTTTTCCCATAATAGTTTTTGTTTTCCATATTCTCAAAATTTTATTATGAAAAGGGATGTCGTGATCATAATCGAATTTTGAGAATGCAATATATAGAATTTTCTTAAGTTGAACCAATCCAACATGAAATTCATATATATATATATATATATATATATATATATATATATATATATATATATATATATATATATATATATATATATTCTTGACTAAAGGTGATTAAAATCTCAATATAAGCTCTTTAGAATGATTATAAAATCAATCTAAGCTTTTTATAATTGAAATGAAGTATAATTTCCTCTCCCTTAATTATAGCAAAACAACTTTTCCAACCCCTGCAACCTCACAAATTGAAACTTTTGTTTTCTATAATTAACATTGCTAACTTGCAATACTTATCATAATTATCATGCTCCCACTAACATGATGATTATTAGCATTAACACTTATGCTCCCACTAGCATTGACATGTACTCAGAAATCAGCTATTGACTTTTTTTTTTTACCAAAGTTCAGATTTCTGATACTAGATTGCTTTGATAAGACTTTATCAAAATCATACACCTTATCTTAGATAGCTCACATGTGTGTCTAAACAATTTCAGAACTATGAAAAGGGATTCCGTAATCATAGTCTTAATTGTTTAGACCTTTGCTATTTCTCACAAGTCCATGTTAGTGTACCTACTAACAACTTTGAGAATGCAAAGATTACTATCTACTTACAAATCTACTTAGTGGAAGTGTTTCCTCACCATCATTTTCATGAATCGGAGAGAAACCTTATGACACTTAGATTTTTATGGTGTATGAGTTCCTACCCATATGAATTTGTCAAAACGATAATCACAAGACAAGGTTACTGACAAATCCAAACTCATACGGATTGAACTTGCGTAATCTTAAGTTCTTGCCTTTTGGCAGCACAAGGGCCTGCCATAGCTTCCAAGTAGCTGTGCAACCAATTGAGGACTCTAAGAACTCATATGCAAAGCCAACTTTAACTGGAATGGGCACAGAATATGTCAACACGATAGGTTATAAACCTCAAGTCGTGTGCTAGTGAAGAACCTCAGGTTTTATTATTGATTAGTTCTTGAGACTTTGAAGACCTTTAAGACTCCCACTGTCCTCTTTACATATAAGACGCTCCTGTCAAATATTCAAGGGATAGTGCAGATTCTTTATCAAGACAAACACTTCACACAATTGGCCTAAGTTGGTCTTTGTTTTATCCAAAACATCACAACTTACCAACTTCAAATGTACAAGAGTAGGACACTTTTACTCTTACATTTGACACGTGTTTTTTAAACCTTTCTTTAAGATATGTCACTCAAGTTACAATCTTAGAGTATAACTCTAAGTATTTTTTTGGAACGAAGTTTGACTCATCTTCTTGATTTAACCACTTCAACAATTCATAACTCCTCTTCTTAGCTATCAGAACGCACTTAGAGGATGAATTGTGATAAGGTCTCTTAATCTTTAAGATGATCATATATCATGAAGTACTCTCCCATCTTTTCGGATTTAAGAAACTTTTATCCTTCTGCCTAATTTGATTCTTCTAATTCGTTCTGCCATACATCGAAATTTTTCAATGTATTAGACTTACACTTAGACTTATAAGTATAACCATATTTACTAAACTTTAGTAAATCATGACGAATAGTCTTATCGATTATTTGCAGTGGGCTTGATCAGTGCACACGAATGTGTACTCGATCCCTTAGTCCTTCACTTGACTCACACATCCATGTGAACAAGTAATTATTCTTATTTTTCCAATGCTTGAAAGTTCTCATTCATCATACTATACAACTTGCATGATTCCAAGTTTCGGTCCAATTGAAACTTGGGTGATGAGAAATTTCCTTTATTTGGTAATTTAACACTACCACTAATGAAAGAATCAAAACCATTTTCCATTATTTCCATCAATGGAATCATATAAACAACAATTTCTTTCACAAATGCCATTGTAAGGATACTTAAAATCAATAAAATTAAAAACTTTTCTTTTATTTTAAAACTTTGCGGAAAAACTAATCCTTACAATGCAAATGTATATGAAAACTTGTTGTTATCTATTCCTAAGCAATTTATCATAACTTTTAAGCATTTGCTCAAAATTCTGATCATTAACCATGCGATCGAAATCCTTCTTCGCGATCAAAATCAGCATATACTTCCTTCTCCACTTTTCCTTTGATTCTTAAAACATCACTATATGACCTAGTCACACCATGTAATAAGAATCTCATAGTAGAAACTTAACAGAGTTAGACAATGGACTTTACCTGAAATAAAGTCAAACCCATTGACTTTACCATCCTTAGGTAAGTTTGGCAGCTTCGTAACCAATGCCCCTTCCTTTGGCAATTTAACATATAGGCTCTTTGATAATGGTACATGGGATTATCACAGTCTTAGCATTTCTCTTTACCATTTGGTCAACCGAGTTGACTATGGCCGATCCCTTTCCATTAGGAAGAGAATGCTTTTTCTAGATTTCCAGTGTCACCATTTTAAATGTCCATAAAGTTTTGGGAATTCGATCTTCTAATCAAATTTGCTTTACTAGCCTTCCAAATCATTGCTGATTCAGCAGTACCAAGCAAATAGATAAGATTATTAAGGGTCGTGTCATATTTTGTTTCATAGGAGTCCCAAAGGAACTCACTATGTGACTTAGAAAGTGATTGAACCACCAACTTTCTCAAGACTTTGACACCCAACTCTCCCGGCTTGTCAATATGTGACTTCATCTCCAAGATGTGATCACACCTAGACCTTGCCTTGCCAATAGGGCTTGAGTGACCTTGAACTTGTGGGTTAGGGAGAATAATTGGAGGAGGTGGAGGAAGAGAAGTTCCAAGAGATTTGGGAAGATCATAGATGTCTAAACTAGACATCTTTTGGGAGATATTCAAGTTTAGTTGATCTAAAGTCCTTAATATGACACCCAATATGAAATATTAAGGCTATGACCCAATAGAGTATTTTATAACTTAGAAGAGGGATGCCATAATCCAAGCTATAAAATATTTGAAGGTAGGTGAATGACGATTCACCAATTTCCACCAAGATAAACGAAATGTATTATTAGGTTTTAATTGGTTTTGAAACTCTTAGATCTTTGGGATTCATTGAACTGTTCAATGGCATGTTTCAATCTCGAGTGTGCCCTTCAGGTTTTGTGACTGGGAAGTAAAGGATCACAAAACAAGGTGCGAAGTAACCATGCAAATTACTTGGTACTCTTAAATGTTTATCACCCAACCGATGTTCCGGTAAACCCCATACGCTCCACCGGCCTATGATAAACTTTAAGAAAACCCTTTGCCTACCTTGATAAATCAAGCTAGTGTGCCGGTAAACCACACATGCTCCACCAACCGACTTAAGCAAAGTGCAAAGTGTAATTTCATGGGTTAGCACCTTATTCACATTTTCCTAAGTAACTAAGATTGGGAATTTATAAAAGGTTTAGTTACTTAGTATTTATCATTAATACTTTTAATGAAGGGAGAATTATAGTCCTTACCCTACCCGTTCGGCTAACGACCCTCCACCAGTCAAGGAAGCGGTGGGTGAGAATGGACACCCATTAAACTGCCATTTTATAGGCAGTAACCTTATACCCCCCCCCCCCCTTATAGACCGGCTTCGTGAATGAGGCCTACTTGCGGTAAGACTGACTTTACTCTTATACATATATATATATATGTATATATATATATATATATATATATATATATATATATATATATATATATATATATATATATATAACTTATAATATTATAAAGTATAAGGGTTGAATTTTAACTTTTAAAATTCTAAGGGCTAACTTGGATTTAAAGTATTCATAAGTGAAAACTTTTCAAATTCCAAAACTTGAGGGCAAGTTTTGAAACTATTCAAAACTAATTAATTTCATAACTTATGAGTGTAAAGTAGTTTTAATTATAAACTCTTCAAGTTCCATAACATGAGGACAAGTTATGGAAAACTTTAAACAAATAAAGAATGTAACTTTTCTTTATTTTGTAACTTATGAAATTAATTATAGTTACGTATTTTATTTTTACTTATGATTTAATGAAGAGACTCTTGAACCTCCATAACTTGAGGACAAGTTATGGAGTCATAAAAGTATTCAATGAGACAAGACTCTTCATTTTGTAACCTTTGCCAACTTTTATGAGTTTTATGAAACTTAAATGTGACTTTTCATATAACTTGAGGACAAGTTACAAAAACACATTTTAGAATCAACTCTTAGATTAATTTGGATTGAAAACAACTATTTCACTCAACTTTTCTATTAATCTAAGCAACTCATAAGAACAAGATAATTCAAATCAAACTTTTTCATGTAATTAGTCTAAACCTTAAACTAATACAAAACATGAATTTATTGACAATTATATTTAAAATTGGATTATCATGAACATTACCACATCAAAAACAAGTTTATAAGTTCAAAAACAACTTAGGGTAATGTTCCTAGTCCATTTCTAACCAAAAACCTTGAAAATAGGTTGTCTGGGGCTCCTACTCGTCGAGTGCATGAACGTACTCGACAAATAGGATGATTTTACTCAAGGACTCGGTGAGTTCATCAGTGGACTTGGCGAGTCCAGTGCCCAGAAAGCTCGAAAATCGAGTTTTTTTAGCATTTTTCAGCAATTTGCATCAAGTATAATTGAAAACAAGCCTAGGCTCTGATACCACTGTTGGGTTTTGAGCATTCTAACACTCCTAAGTGTACATGAAACCCTATATACCTTGGATCTATGTTTTCTCTATTATACATGCAAATATGAACATCCAAGGTATTATCCTAATCTAGCATACAAAACAATGAATACAACAAGATAGAATACATACCTCTTTGATGTAGAATGTTCTCAAGAAGCTTGAGTGCCTAGTGCCCCAAGTGTGACACCTCAAATGGTTCACACAACATCAATTGCTTTTGGAATCACCTTGAGATAAATTTAGAACACTTGAAATCGGCTAGCCCTTCTATCACACACCTAGTGGCCGATTTTTGTCAAAGAATATGATCTTATATAGTTGTTACAATTAGGGTAAACCCTAATTGTCATGGCTTTCCATTTCCTTGGATACATGGGTTCAAACACACCATAGAGCATCCATGGAGCATCTTATATGTTTTAGCCCAACTTGATTATTCATGGAGCATTAGCCCACTATAGAAGTATAGATGATTTACACAATCAACCCATATATTTAATTAGTCTTCTTTTGATCACTTAATTAATTCTAGATTAATTCTTGATCAATACTAATTAAAATAATATTATTATTATATTATAACTTATAATATATTAACAAACCTTAAGTGTTATTTCTCTCATTATAGTGTATCCAAAATGCTTGATGCCATGCAACCCAAATGGACCATGCTGGGTCGGGTCAAGTCTTACCAATTATAGTTATGGACTTAGACATTAATCCAACAAGACTCTCTTGCCAAATATTCAAGAGATAGTGTAGACTCTTTATCAAGACAAACACTTCAAACAATTGGCCTTAGTTGGTCTTTGTTTATCCAAAACATCACAACTTACCAATTACAAATGTACAAGAGTAGAAACACAATTTACTCTTACATTTGACAAATGTTATACAACCTTTTTAAGGATGTGTCACTCAATTTACTATCTTGGAGTATGACTCTAAGACTTGTTTTGGAACGAAGTATGACTCATCTTCTTGATTTAACCATTTCAACAATTGAGGATTCCTCTTGTTAGCCATAGGAATGCACTAAGATTTCCTTAGAGGACAAATTGTGATATGATTTCTTAATCATTAAGATGATCACAAAACATGATACTAAAGTACTCTCCCATCTTTTCATATTTGAGAAACTTTTTCTCTCTGCCTAATTTGATTCTTCTGATTCTTTCTGCCATAGATCAAAACTTTTCCAATGTTTCAGAATTATACTTATACTGTTAAGTATAACCATATTTACTAAACTTTAGTAAATCATGACGAATAGTATTATCGATCTATTCTGGTGCACTTGACCTGTGCCCACGAATGTGTACTCGATCCCTTAGTCCTTCATTTGACTCACAAATACATGTGAACAAGGAATTAGTCTTAATTTTCCAAAGCTGAAAGTTCTCATTCATCATACTATGCAACATGCATGATTCCAAGTTTCGGTCCAATTGAGAACTTGGGTGATGAGAATCTTTCCTTATTTGGTAAATTTAGACACTACCACAAATGAAAGAATCGAATTCACATTTCCATTATTGGTAAAAACATACAAATATAAATTTTCAATAAAAGCCATTGCAAGGAGATATAAACTAAAATAAAATCAAAATTTTATTTATTTATAAAATGCAGAAAAACTTTTCCCTTACAATGCAACTTTAAATGGAAACTATGCTATTACATATTTCCTAGCAATCTATCATAACTCTTAAGTAGTAGCTCAAGAATTCGATCTTCGAACCATGCAATTGAAATCCATCTTCGCGGTCAGATTCAACATACTCTTCCTTTAAGTTTCCTTTCCTTGGTTGATCCTGCCATACATAAAAATGTATTAAGAATCTTCAAATAGGATCTTAGTTGAGTTAGATAGTGGACTTTACCTGAAGCAGAATCAAACTTTCAGACTAGACCTTCTCTCAGATCTTTCAGGTAGTTAGGGCAGCTTCACAACCAATGCCCCTTCCTTTGGAAATAGAACCATATGGACCCTTTGGGAATAGTACATGGGACTATCTCAGACTTACCCTTTCTCTTTACCATTAGTTCAACTGTGTTAACTATGGTCAATCCCTTTCCAATGGGAAGAAAAATCTTTTCTAGATCTCCAATGTAACCAATTGTCAATGTCCATGGTAGTTTGGGAAGTTGATCTACTAATCAAATTTTCTTTACCAGAACTCCAGATGATTGAGGATTCAGCAGCACCAAGCAAAGAGATAAGATCATTAAGGTTCATGTCATAGTCTGTTACATAGTAGTCCCAAAGAAACTCACTATGTGACTTAGAAAGTGATTGAACAACCAACTTTATCAAGACTTTGACACCCAACTCTCCCGGCTTGTCAATATGTGACTTCATCTCCAAGATGTGAGCACACATAGACCTTGCTTGCCAATAGGGCTTGAGTGACCTTGAACTTGTGGGTTAGGGAGAATAATTGGAGGAGGTGGAGGAAGTGAAGAATGATTTCCATGATCTAACCACAGGACATCATCTTCATTAGGAAAGCTTGTTCCAAGAGATTTGGGAAGATCATAGATGTCTAAAATATACATCTAATATGAGAGATATTTAAGTCACTTGATTTAAGACCTTAATATAACACCCAAAATGAAATATCATGGCTGGGACCCAATACAATAGTTTATAACTTGGAAGAGAGATGCCGTAATCCAAGCTATAAAATATTTAAAAGGTAGGCGAATGACAATCCACCAATTTCCACCATGAAAAACAAAATAATTTATTAGGTTTTAATTGGATTTGAAACTCCTAGATATTTTATGATTCATTGAACTTTTCAATGGCATGTTTCAATCTCGATTATGCCCTCTCAAGTTTTGTGACTGGGATGCCGAGGATCACAAAACAAGGTGTGAATAACCATGCAAATATACATGATACCCTTAATATTTATCTCTCAATTGATGTGTTGGTCAACCACACGCGCTCCACCGATACTATGATAAACATTAGGTTACCCTTTGCCTACCTTGTTAAATCCAAGGTTAGTGTGTCGGTTAACCACATGCGCTCCACTAACGAGTTAAGCAAAGTGCAAAGTGTAATTTCATGGGTTAGCACCAAATTCACATTTTCCTAAGTAACTAAGATTGGGAATTCATAATAGTTTAGTTACTTAGTATTTATCATTAATAATGAAGGGAGAATTCTAGTCCTTGTCTTACCCGTGTGGCTAATGACCCTCCACCAGTCAAAGAAGCGGTGGGTGAGAATGGAAACTCATTAAACTGCCATTTTATAGGCAGTAACCTTATGCCCCTCTTACAGACTGGCTTCGTGAATGAGGCTTACTAACGATAAGACTGACTTTGTTCTTATACATATATATTATTAAATTATAATACTATAAACTATAAGGGTAGGATTTTAACTTTTAAAATTCTAAGGGATTAACATGGAATTAAAGTATTCATGAAGGGAAACTTTACAAATTCCAAAACTTAAGGGCAAGTTTTGAACTATTCATAAACTTTTCAATTCCATAACTTATGTGTTTAAAGTAATTTTAATGAAAAAAAAACTCTTCAAGTTCAATAACTTGAGGACAAGTTACGGAAGACTTTAAAACATTTAAAAATGAGACTCCATTTTCCATAACATATGGAAATCTTATGAGTTTTAATAATCATAAATGTGACTTTTAATATAACTTGAGGACAAGTCACAAAAACACATATTATGAACAACTTTTAGATTAATTTGGATTGAAAAAACATATTATCACATAACTTTTCTATTAATCTAAATCAACTCATAAGAACAAGATAATTCAAATCAAACACTTTTCATATAATTAGCCTAACCATTAAACTAATACAAAACATGAATCTATTGACAATTATCTATGAAATTCGATTAAGATGAACATTACCACATCAAAAACAGGTTTACTAGTTCAAAAAAAGCTTAGGGTAATGTTCCTAGTCCAATTCACACCAAAAAACTCAAAAATATACAAACTGGAAGCTCAACTCGTCGAGTTCATGCCTTAACACATGAACTCTGCGAGTTTTTGGCCAAAAATCGTCGAGTTTTTCGGTCTGGGCAGTTTTTGGTTTTGAAAAACAAGTTTGCATCAAGTATAAATGAAAAGAAGCCTAGGTACTGATACCACTGATGGGTTTTGAGCATTCTAACACACCTATGGTGTACATGCAACCCTAAATACCTAGGATCTATGTTTTCTCTATTATACATGCAAACTTGATCTTTCCTAGGTATTACCCTGACTACCATATAATAATTGATACTTGGGTAATACAAACAAGTTAGAAGACACGCCTTTTCATGTAGCTTCATTCCATGGAGCATAAGAGACTAGTGCCTCAAGTGTGACACCTCAAATGGTTCACACAACATCACCAACATCTTGGAATAACTTCAGAGAAAAAGGTTCCTATGCTTAAATCGGGTAGCTCTCATGTGTAGACACGCTAGTGCCAATTTCTTGAACCATGGGGTCCGTATATATTGTGGCTATTAGGGTTACACCATGTAACTCATGTCTTTCTATATTTTTCATGCTCCATGGGTTAAAACCTCCTTGGAGTATCCATGGGTTATGTGACAACCCGAAATTTCCATTCTAATCAAACCATTTCAATCCAATAGAAGTAGAGCAGTTACAATGAAAATTCAGACTTATGGAATAAGTTTGGCAGTTTCAGGGTTTTACACCTAAGGAGTCATTAGGAGAGTGGATGCACTAGGATTTTGTGCAACACTGTAATTCCATTACTCTAGGTCATTAGAATCCATTCCGAGAATAGAAATATTTTCTGCCAAAAATCTCAGGACTATAAATAGAATTCTGAACCAAATTGGTTCATTAGTTGGATTCCAATTAGAGAAAAGTCAATTTCTCTCTCACGGATCTTCGGGTTTTCATCCCAGATTGTGAGTCTACTTTCATAGATGTGTTTTAATACTTGTTATATGCTAAATAACATTGTTTACATGATAAAATGCAAGATCCGGGAGTTTACCGCCCAAGAACGTTCTTGGGGAGTAAACTCCAAAATCAAGCCAAAAGGCCATCTAGTCCCATTTCCGTGTTAGGCAACTAGTTAAGGACTTTATATATGTGCATTAGAGGCTATAAATCAATCCAAACCATTTAGTTTTAGGAGTTTACGGCCAAGGAACATCTCTTGGGCCGTAAACTCCAAGTTAAGGCACAAATGAGTGCCTAATGTTCCCTTAGCCTTAAAGCAAGAACCTAGAAGCCTTAAACTTAAGATTTATGCCATCAAAACCCTTAGAAATCATTTCTATAAGGGAGTTTACGGCCAAGAAGCTCCTTAGGCCGTAAACTCCAAGTTTAAGTGCCAAAATCCCTTTAAACACTTCCTAAGGCTTGGACACTATTTTAGGCAAATACCTTAATGTGTTTAGGACCTAGAAAACTCATGAAAAGCACAAGTGTTGAAGAGTTTACGGCCAAGAGTATTTCTTGGGCCGTAAACTCCTTTAAAGGGGTCAAAGGACACCCTAAACACTTCCTTAGGCCAAGAGACAATTAGGGCATGTACCTAGATGAGTTTTGGACTAACTAAAACATTTAGAACCCCATGTGTGAGGGAGTTTACGGCCTAAAAGGTTCCAAGGCCGTAAACTCCATGAAATGGTACCATTTAGTGCCATAAACCTTCCTTAAGCCAAGTATTAAAGCCTAGAATTGTTCCTAGTTGTTTTAGAGACTTGAAAGAACCATAAGAACCCTCCCAAGGGAGTTTACGGCCGTAAACTCCAAGGGAAAAGGGTCTTTGGGCCGTAAACTCCCCATAGGAGTCAATATGGTACCTTAAACACTTGTTAAGCCTAGAAACAATTCCCCTCTAGAGTTGTAGAAATTCTATGCACCATTTCATGACTTGGTTGAGAGTTTACGGCCAGGAGCTTACTCCCCTGGGCCGTAAACTCCAATGAAAATGGTCATTTGACCTTAAACTTCCATTAGGGGCATTGCACTCCTTTGTTGCAACCCATTAGCCTCCTACCACTTGACCAAAAGTGTTGTCCTCGCGTTAAATGTTTATACTTGTATAATTAGTGATTAAATCTCTAATTATTTATATACATATGTCTTCATATGTAATTAGGATCTTTTTGTGTGTCTAAGTCTTCACTTCACACCAAGCACTTGTCCGATCCTTCCGTATGATAACAACCCGTTCAATTCCAGTCACTTACTGCAGGTGAGTTCATACCCCTTAACTAATGTTTTAAACTATTTTAAATGTTTTATGGGGGGGATACAAGTAGAATCATGCTACTTATTATGTCAATCACATGTGATTAGTAAGTAGGATTATATTATTTATTACATCAATCACATGTGATTAATATACAACATTCAAAAGATTTCACTACTCTTTAGCCGTTTTACCAAACAGTTTCCTTCAAATGATTTTTTACAAACATTTTATATGTTTTAAACTCCTTATTACACTGTACCTCTTACTCTGTTTATCATATTTCAAACTTATTTACAACTGTGTTTCAAACAATGTTTCCTTATATTTAAACTGTTTTATCAAAACTTATGCCTTCAGATTGTTTTATGGATTGACATCAAATCAATCTTTTCTTAAACTAATATTTATGTTTCAAATGTCTTACAAAACTTATTTATGCTTTTATATTATAAATTGCATGCCTCTATATGTATAGTTATATAAGAAATGTTTAAAAGACTTTGGAAGGCTATCCACCCTGTTTCCTTTTCGCGCTTGAGATGTGGTCTGGTGGGATATCGGGTAATCGTCCGAAAGTCGTTTAAATATTAGTTATATATCATGTGTACATATAAAGTCATAAAAGGTCCTTTCAGTTCATCCTATGCCCTTGGGTAGCAAGGGTATACATCCATGTCCATACGTACCACTTATATTACTAGTAAGCTACCATATGGGTTGTTCAGGAAGATACTAGAACCATTACTAGAACGTGATATCATACAATGCGTCAGTTCATTCATGAGTCAATACTTTCTAGAACATTACTGTACATTACATATACGAATATACTAGGACGAGAACATATACAACTATACTAGAACGATTACATTACTATACTTGCTAGATAGAGAGAACACACATTACAGCTAGCACACGTAGAACCTTACAGTACTCTACTATAATATTTACATGATCATACTTATAGGAGTACTTTTGCATAGATATATCAGGAGGAGTCCTATTACATTTTACATGTATCGACTCTGTTATCAAATCCTCATTCTTACCTTTACCTTGTGATACAATCACATATTCGACGAGATAGAATGGATTTATTATCCTAGTACCAAAGGATACGATTGTGGGATTGACCATTCCTAGAATCTCTGTTAGCTACAGAGGTAAAAGCACATCCACGGATGTCAACGGTTGGTACCATTACAGGTATACGATTAAGGGATTAACTATTCCTATACCCAGCTGTTAGCAACGGAGGTAAGAGTACGTATACGGATGTCTTAAAGTTAACAAGGTTAGTTACCCTAGTACCAAAGGGTAATATTCAGGTTAGTTATATTATTACCTTTATTTTGTGACTCATTCACATAACCAATGAGGTGAATTATTTTTAGGTATCCTAGTACTAAGGGATACAATTTCTTATAATGATAATAATAGTAACACAGTTAGGTCTTGGTAGAAGATTACAAGGAGAACAGTTAAGTCTTGGTAGAAGACTCCTTTTGTTACTAATAGGAATCATAGGGATTTCTAGGGTTTTTCAAACATTTACAGTTGATCTACAAACATTTTCATACTTATACGAGCTTTCTTTCAAAACAATGTCAAGTCTTAAAAATTATAAGTTTTACAAATTAAGACACATTAATACTTATGATCTCACCAGCTTCAAAGCTGATACTCGCTTTCAAAATTATTTGTATCCTCAGGTCATCATAGACAGGTACCGATGCAAGGAGAAAGGAAGATGGAGCTTGTTCAAGACTTATCTTTCATTTTGATTTATGCTTTAGTGTTTATCAAAATTTGACAGAATACAATTGTATAATAATTATTTTATTAATGCAATGGATGATGTTGTTTCTTGTTTACTACTTTACATTGTTGTTGATATTATACATGACGTCCTCTGCCCTAGAACGTTTCCGCCGTTCCTGGTTTTGGGGTGTGACAGGTTACTCCATGGGTTTAGCCCAATATGAAGAACTATGGATCATAAGCCCACATATGTAAGAATGAATGAGTTACACAATCAATCCTCATATATTTAATTAGTCTCCTTTTGATCACAATATTAATTCCAAATTAATTCTTGATCAATACTAATTAAATAATATGATTTCATATTAATATATTAGAACTTATAATATACTAAAAAATCATAATTATCCTTTTCTAACAAAAGTCTATCCAAATTGTTCCGATGCCATGCAACCCAAATGGACCATGCCAATCGGGTCAAGTACATACAATTTATAGTTATGGACTTAGACACTAATCCAATAGAGGGATGTTGTAATCATAATCGAATTTGAGAATGCAGTTAACACAACTGCTATCTCCTTAAAATCTACTTAGTGAAAGCGTTTCCTCACAATCATTTTCTTGAATTGGAGAGAAACCTTATGACACTTAGATTTTATGAAGTGTGTGTTCCTATCCATGTGAATTTGTCATAACCATAATCACAAGACAAGATTAGTGACAAATCCAAACTTATATGGACTGAACTTGTTAAATCTGAATTCCTTGCCACCTGGTAGCTCAAGGGTCTACAATTGCTTCCAAGTTGTTATGGAAACAACTGAGTACTGAAAGAACTCACATGCATATTCAACTTTAACTAGAATGTGCACATAAACAAGAATATGTTAACATGATAGGTTAAAGCCTCAAGTCGTGGGCTAGTGATTGATAATATGGTTAGTCTTGATCAGTTCTTGAAACTTTTAAAGATCTTTAAGACTCCCACTGACCTCCTAAAATATAAGATTCCCTTGTCAAGAATCATTCCTGGACATGCAAATAATCAAGAGTTAGTGCGGTTTCTTATCGAGACAAACACTTCACACAATTGGTCTTAGTTGATCTTTGTCTTATCCAAGACATCACAATTTACCAATTTCAAATGTACAAGAGTAGAAAACATTTTACTCTATATTTAATAAGTGTTATAAACCTTTCTTAAGAATATGTCACTCAATTTACAATCTTGGAGTATGACTCGAAGACTTGATTTTGGAACGAAGTATGATTCACCTTTTGATTTAACCATTTTGAAGAAATCACGATACTTAAGTACTCTCCCTTCCTTTTAGATTGGAGAAACTTTTATCTTTCTGCCTAATTTGGTTCTTCTTATTCGTTCTGCTATCTATTGAAACTTTTTTCAACGATTTAGAATTACACTTAAATCTTGTAAGTGTAACCATAATTAATAAACTTTTAGTAAATCATAACGAATAATCTTACTATTCTTTGTGGTGGACCTGATAAGTACAAAACCAAGTGTACACGATCCCCTAATCCTTCACTCAACTCACATATACATGTGAACAAGAAATCAGTCTTAATTTCCCAAAGATGAAGGTTCTCATTCATCACACAATACAAGTTGCACGATTCCATGTTTCTACCTAATTGAGACTTGGTGATGAGAATCTTTCCTTATTTGGTAAATTTAGACACTACTATAAACGAAAGAATCAAATCCATTTTCAACGTTGCTAACAATATATAAACACCAATTTTCACAAATGCCATTGCATGGAAATATAAATAAGATAAAATCAAAATATTATTCTTTATTTAAAAAACACAGTAAACCTATCCTTACAATGCAAATACATATGAAAGCTATGTTTCTAGATATTCCTATTGACTCTATCATAACTCCTAAGTTGTAGCTCAAAAATCTGATAATCGAATCATGCGATCGAAATCCATCTCTTCACGATCAGACTCATCCTACTTTTTCTTTAAGCTTCCTTGCTCTTCTTTAATCCTATGAAACTTCAAAATGAAAATGTTATCACGTCATGTATTAAGAATCTACAGACAGGAACTTAATTGAGTTAGATAGTGGGCTTTCCCATCCTTGTGGTCCTTCAGGTAGATACGGCAGCTTCGCAACCAATGCCCCTTTCCTTGGCGATAGAAACATATGGACTCTTTGGGAATGGTATACGGGGAAATCTCATACTTAGCCTTTCCCTTTCCCTTGGAAAGAGATTTTTTTTTCTTGAATTCCAATGTTTCCATTGTCAATGTCCATGGAAGTTTGGGAAGTAGATATTCCAATCAAATTTGCATTACCAGTATGCCAAATCATTGTTGGTTCAACAAAAATTAGCAAATATGTAAGATCGATAAAGGATATGTCACGGTCTGTCATATAGTAACCTTTAATGAACTCACCATATGACCTGGAAGTGATTGAAGAACCCAGTGAACATAAAACTTCCTAGAGACAACGACTCCTAACATTCCCAACATGTCAATGTGTAACTTCATCTCCAAGACATGTGCACACATATACCTTCCATCTTTGTGTTTGCTATCCAATATGGCTTGAGTGACCTTGAACTTTTCCAGTCTTTGAACTTCTCGGTCAGGGAGAACTATTGGAGGAGATGGAGGAAGTGAAGTTCCACTATAGCACGAAGAAGGGATTAATCTTTCACCTTGATTGTCTTGTGGAATATCATCTTTATAAAGAAAGCCTTTTCCAAAAGGATAAGGTAGAGCCTAGTTGTCAGACCTAGACATCTATAAGGGAGAACATTCAAGTTAGTTTATTTAAGTCGTTAATATAACATCCAAAGGAAATATTAAGTCTAGGATCCAACACAATATTCTACAATTCGGAAGAGGGATGCCATAATCCAATTGTAAAATATATGAAGGTAGGTAAACGACGATTTACCAATTCCACCATGAAAATGAAAATTTTAAACGAATTAAGTTTTAAATGAAACTCCTAGATCTTTTGAGATTCATTGAAATTTTCAATGGCATGTATAATCTCGATTGTAACATCCATAAAATTTACGCTAAATTTAAACTTTTAACACTAACAAAAGAGTCAAATAGTAATTGTTTTTACAAAAAATTTCCAATTCTTTTATCATCAGAGTGTCCCAAAATAGATCATAAGGATGAGGAGCGGTACGGTCACACCTTTGCCTTCCCCCGCCCTCCTGAAGTACCTGAAACAATAAACTGAAAACTGTATGCCCGAGGGCTTAGTGACCTACCCCCAAAATACCAATATCACACTGGCAGAAACCAAAGCCATCACGATCAATCAAACAACATACATACTAGGCCATCGCCCGGACTGGTCTGCCCTACTGGGCGTACAGTCTATCTGAATCTATCCCTAGCCTTCGGCATGACTGGTCCGCCGCGTGGGCCTACAGTCTCTCCGGACCGCTCAGAGGATGTGTTACCCTTTAAAACAAAGCAGGACCACCTCAACCCAACCAAATAGCAACTAACAATGTATGCATACTATCATATACTGGCACATACACATAGTAAACATATCTATCTGAATTTCCATCAATCATAGAGTTTCACTTGTAACTAGACCATCGACCTAACAGGTCACTAACATACCAATCCTTACGGATCATAAAAGCATATCATACTATCTATCCTGATGTTGATCTAACAGATCAGAATCATATGTAACATACCATGACAACCGATCTAACCGATCTCTAGCATAACAACCATCCTAAACATGATGAATTCTAACATAGCAATCACATAACACCCATCCTAAACCAGGATGAAATCTAACATAGTAATAACAAAGCAACCATCCTAGACCAGGATGTAAATCATAAAGGGCCGGCCTTGGCGTCGTGCACCCTATCGATATAGTGAGGATAACTCACCTTGCAGATGTCGATTCTAAATGCAAACTCCAACTATCGGATCACTTGACACCGGCACCACCACCTACAACCATAGCACAATATACTCATAAGTTCTCACTCTTATGATACACCCCATAACCTCTTAGTGATTCCTGATCAAGGTAAAAATCCTTAGTCAAGGTCAACAGTCCATGTTGACCTCAACTCGTCGAGTACAGTCGGCCACTCGCTGAGTCCATGGACCACATTCGAACTTGCCGAGTCATCGGAGTGACTCGTCGAGTTCCTTCATATCCTGATCAATCCGTCAGGCCACCCGTTGAGTTTCCTCCTTGCCACTCGACGGGTACACACGCATGCATATCCTAGGGAAAAGCCATCCGACTCGCCGACTTGTTCTTCAACTCGTCGAGTTTTAAGGTGATCTTCATCGGACTCGCCGAGTTCAATGACCATCTTCATGTGACTCGCCGGGTTCATTCTTGCGACTCGACGAGTCCATCCAGTCCTCTATCCATACAGACTTGTTTTGAGCCATGCAGTAGCTCCAAATCATAGATCCAAGCTTCTAGGGCATACTTACCACGTAAAGTTGCAAACTTTACATGCATGCATGGTTATAAAGGCTCCAAATGTCTATTTTAAGTTCTTAATGGAGCTTCTAGTCCAAGAGGGACTTCTACCACAACTAATACAACAACTTTATTACTCTAGCATCCAAGGAGGGTCCAAATCTGAAGTTACAACTTCAGATCTAGCCCATAGCTCAACATCCCAACTTGAAAATCCATAAAAAGCCCTAGAACTCAACAAAAGGGAGAAAAGGAAGTAAGAATGACACTTTGATACCTTCAAACAATGCTAGCTGAGGAAAAACCTGCTTCCCACTCCTTTCTTACTTCAATTTACTTTGTTGTCACACCCCCAAACCTGAACGTTGGAAACGTTCGGGGGCGGATGACTTCATGTGGTAACGTAACAAATGAATACATAGTAAAGAAAGCAATACAACCATCATATATATATATATATATATATATATATATATATATATATATATATATATATATATATATATATATATAATTGAAAGTTTAGATTTGTCAAAAGTTACATGTTCAAATCTAATTACAATATGATGTCAAAATATGAGATTAAACTGGCGCCGCAGCATCCCTTCATCAAAAGCATACTGATACCTGAAATTTACTGATTCCCTGGGACATACAAGTAGTTTTGAAAGAGTAGATCAACATTTAAGCTGGTGAGTTTCATAAGTATTTGAATGACAATGTTTGTATGAAATGAAATGTTTTGTTTTTGTATGTTTGTGTTTAGAAAATCCTATATTTTCTACTAGTATAAAAGTAGCCTTCTCTCAAGACCAATGTTTGTTTCTAAAATTTATGTAAGTGTAAAATAACCAACGTGTTTGAAAACCATGTAAATCAATGCATTTTTAATACCCCATGTGAGTTTTATAACCATACTATTGACTCGGAATTCCTATACACAACGTTCTTCAGGCGTTGGAATGTTATGACGTTTGTCACCCCAAACGGTGGACTGTAGCTAACAGTCAGGGCGCGGGTTGTCAAGCCCGTATAGATCTATACACAAACACCATGCTCCCCCTCCAAGGGATTCTGGTATATAATACAGGACTTGAGATGTGTACTCGAATGTACGTGAAGTTAGTGTCTCACAAAAACTGGTGTATAAAAACAGATCTACTTGTTAAAATGTTTCGTTTGTTTTTGTATATGAAAGTGACTTCTTGAGATTCGTGTTTCTAGTACGTAAGAGTTAGAAATTTTGTTCGTAAAACTATACCTATTATAGTTTTAAAAGTGTGTCTTGTTTGTTCAGAACTACCTAGAAAAGGAATCATTTGTTATGGAAGCATAGATTTTTGTAGAGCCTAAGATAGAAAAATATACATATAATCTAAGAAATTGTTTAGTTTATACATGCATTACAACAATTTATATTTCAAAAGATGGAATATTATTATAACATATTTTATATATATGAAAGTTCCCTATATAGTTTATAAATCACATATGATTCTACTTAATAAAAGTGTATAAAATCTTTATATAATACACTTGATAGTAGTCGTGTGTTTTACTTGTATTCCCCCCCCCCCCCCCCCTTAGAAAGCATATAAAAGCATTTAGAATAATTAAAAAGGGTTAATTAAGGGATATGAACTCACTTGAAAGTTTAAAGATAGCGAGATGGAAAACCGGGCAGAGTTTCTTCTCAGGAAACGGATTTGTCTCGGGATTCTCGGGAATCTCTGGAGTAAAATCGACCCTCGGGACTTGAGCAAAAAGACCGGAGCTTCGGGGTAGTGCGGGCACGGAAAACGAGGCAAGATCGTGAGAAATGTGGTGATTTTTCCGGAACCCTCGCATTTCTATTTATAGGAGGTCTGAGAAGCCTCGGTACGCGGGGCGTACACTAGTACGCAGCGCGTACTCGTACGTCATGCATGACCGAGTCCTCGACTGCCTCGGCTTCGGATGGGACGGCTGGTCGGATGGCTTCGCATAGGGGCGACGTGGACGGTCCGAGACCAAGGCCCTCGGGTACGCGGGGCGTACGGGGTTAGGCGGCGCGTACCTCGGATGAGGACGCTGACTCCTCCTTCGGATATTACCGGATTTTGAATTAAATTTATATATAATTTATTTAATAAACTTCAAAAAATCATAACTTCTTCATACGAACTCCGTTTTCGATGGTCTTTATATCCACGTGTAAGTGAGACTATGCTCTACAACTTTCGTTTAGATTCCGTTGGCAAATTCCGAAATTATTTTTACTATTTATTTATTAAAATGACGTGATTAAGGAATTTCTTAAAAAATTCATAACTTCTTTATCTGACGTCGGTTTTTGCCAGACTTTTTACCGCTGAAATACCATTGTCGAGACCTTCGATTCTCGTTTAGGTCATTCCGGCCAAAAGTCGCTCGATCTCCGATTCGAGTTTTTAGTTGTCTGTTGCTAAGCCGAACTTGGAAAAATCATAACTTCAATATACGAAGTCGGATTTGGGCATTCTTTTTACGTACGATCACGGTTTAATGACATTTAAACATAGAAGGAATTTAAATAGAAACTTTTTGGACATTTTATTATCAAAGTTAATTTTATTCACTCAAAAGTGGTTACAATACTTAACCCTTTCAGGCCATTACAAAGAGTTGAAATATCGGGTTGTCACATCATCCCCCCGTTAGAGGGAATTTCGTCCTGAAATTTAAAGTAGTAAAGATACTAGTGAACATGAAAGAGATGAGGGTACTTTTGTTTCATCTGATCTTCACGTTCCCATGTGAATTCAGGTCCCTGCTTGGCGTTCCAGCGAACCTTCACGATGGGTATGCGACTTTGTTTTGTTTGTTTGACCTCTCGGTCCATGATTTCTACTAGTTCTTCCACAAAGTTGAGGCTCTTGTTGATCTCGATCTCGTCGAGTGGAATAACAAGAGTCTCATCGGACAGACACTTTTTTCAAGTTTGAGACGTGGAAGGTTGGATGTATGTTACTAAGTTCACGCGGTAGGTTAATCTTGTAAGCCACAGGGCCGATTCTGGCAATAATTTCGAAAGGCCCTATGTATCTTGGATTTAGTTTCCCACGCTTTCCAAAGCGTATTAAACCCTTCCACGGTGAAACCTTTAATAAGACGTGGTCTCCTACCTGGAATTCCAAAGGTTTCCTCCTTTGGTCAGCGTAGCTTTTCTGTCGTTCTCTAGAGGCTTTCAATCGTTCACGAATCTGAACGATCTTCTCTGTCATTTCTCGTATAATTTCCGGACCGGTGAGAGTGCTTTCCGGAACTCTTCCTCTAGCTAACTGGGTATCGCAAAATTCAGTCCAGCACAGAGGGGATCCGCACTTTCGACCATAGAGGGCTTCAAACGGAGCAGCCTTTATGCTTGTATGATAATTATTGTTGTATGAAAATTTGCAAGGGGTAAATGGATATCCCATGCCTTTCCAAAGACAATCACATAGGCTCTCAGCATATCTTCTAAAGTTTGTATCGTTCTCTTACTTTGCCCGTCTGTTTGTGGGTGGTAAGCTATACTCATGTCTAGCCTAGTCCCCAGGGAATTTTGTAGTGACTGCTAGAATCTTGAAGTGAATCTACTATCTCTATCGGAGATAATGGATATCGGAACACCATGCAGTCGCACTACTTCCCTCAAGTAAGTTCTTGTAAGCTTTTCCATTTTGTCAGTCTCCTTGATGGGTAGGAAATGTGCGGATTTGGTCAATCTGTCGACGGTGACCCATATGGTATCGAGTCCACTTGTCATCTTGGGTAACATGGTTATGAAGTCCATAGTAATCCGCTCCCATTTCCATTCTGTTATCTCTGGTTGGTGTAGTAATCCTGACGGTTTCTGATACTCGACCTTAACCTTAGCGCAAGTAAGGCATTTACTTACGAAGGTAGCAATTTTTGCTTTCTTGTTAGGCCACCAGTACAGTTTCTTAAGATCCCGATACATTTTATCTGAACCTAGGTGAACGGAATATCTTGAGTTGTGTGCTTCGGTCATGACTAAGTCTATGAAACCACCATGTTTCGGGGTCCAGATTCAGTCCATGAGATAGTAGGCTCCGCAACCCTTGACTTCTAGATTCTTTTCCATTCCTCGCAGGGATTCACCCGCCACATTTTCAGGTTGCAAAGCTTCCATTTGTGCTTCCTTAATTTGTGTGGATAAGTGGGAATGGATAGTCATAGTCAGAGATTTGACCCTCCGACCAGTGTATTCCTTTCGACTGAGGGCATCAGCTACCACGTTGGCCTTGCCAGGATGATAACGAATTTCGCATTCGTAGTCATTTAGTAACTCAACCCATCGTCGTTGTCGCATGTTGAGTTCCTTCTGATCGAAAATGTGTTGAAGGCTCTTGTGATCGGTGAAAATATTACTCTTTGTTCCGTATAAGTAGTGTCTCCAGATCTTCAAAGCAAATACCACTGCTCCTAACTCGAGATCGTGCGTCGTATAGTTCACTTCGTGTGTCTTAAGCTGTCGGGAGGCATAAGCAATAACCATCCCTCTCTGCATAAGAACACAACCAAGTCCTTGATTTGACGCATCGCAATACACTATGAAGTCTTCTATCCCTTCGGGGAGGGATAGTATCAGTGCGGTGCACAAGGCCTGTTTTAGTGTATGGAATGCCTTCTCTTGTTTCGCTTCCCAGTCAAAGGCCATGCCTTTCTGGGTTAATGTAGTAAGAGGTTTTGCAATGCTAGAGAAATTCTTTACGAATCTGCGATAGTAGCCAGCGAGACCTAGAAATTGATGAATTTATGTAGGTGTCTTTGGTACCGACCAGTTCTCAATGGCCTTAATTTTGGAGGGGTCCACGTGTATCCCTTTCTCGCTAACAACGTGGCCTGAAAATTCGACTCTTCGAATCCAAAATTCGCATTTAGAGAACTTCGCATAGAGTTTCTCCGTTCGCAGTGTTTTTAGGACTTTTCGTAGGTGCTGACTATGCTCTTCCTCACATCGGGAGTAGATAAGTATATCATCGATAAAGACGATGACGGACTGATCCAAGTAAGGACGGCATACCCTATTCATTAGGTCCATAAATACTGCTGGTGCATTGGTTAATCCGAACGGCATCACTACAAATTCGTAGTGTCCATAACGAGTTCGGAAAGCTGTCTTTGGAATGTCCCCCTCTAGAACTCGTAATTGGTGATATCCGGATCGTAGGTCTATCTTTGAGAAGTAGTTTGCTCCTTGAAGTTGATCGAATAGGTCGTCAATACGGGGTAGAGGATAACGGTTCTTGACAGTAAGTTTGTTCAGCTCTCTGTAGTCGATGCACATACGGAACGATCCGTCTTTCTTCTTTACAAACAAGACCGGTGCTCCCCAAGGTGAGAAACTTGGTCTTATGAATCCTTTTTGAAGGAGTTCATTAAGTTGACTGGAAAGTTCCTGCATCTCTGCTGGTGCGAGACGATAAGGCGACTTCGCTACTGGGGTAGCCCCTGGAAGTAAGTCGATTATGAACTCGACTTGGCGTTGCCGTGGTAATCCTGGTAGTTCTTCCGGAAAGATATCGGGGAAGTCGCGTACTACTGAGATGTTCTTGATGTTCTTCAGTTCTTGACTTGTATCAACGATGTGCGCTAGGAATGCTCGACAATCCTTCCGCAAGCACTTTCGAGCTTGGATGCACGAAATGATGCGAAGGTTTGTACTTGATTTTTCATCGTAGATAACTAAAGTTTCGTTGTCAGGGAGATTAAGATGAACTGCTTTCTCAAAGCACATGATGTCGGCGCGAAGAAGACTCAACCAATCCATGCCGACTATGACGTCAAAACTCTGAATTTGGACCGGCATGAGATTGATTGGAAAAGAATGGCCGTCTAAAGTTAACGTACAACCCATGTATATGCAGTTAGTGTTTTCGGTTTTTCCATTGGCCATCTCTACAGTGAATGATTTTTCTAACTTGCTAGGTTTAGGTTTAAGTAAATGAATAAAGTTTTGACTCACGAAGCTTCTCTCCGCTCCACTATCGAATAATATGCATGCATATGAATTATCGAGAAGGAACGTACCGGCAACTATAGTTGGGTCAGCTACAGCTTCGTCGTGGCCTATTGCCAAAGCTCGTCCCACACTGCCGGTGCCTGCTGCCTTAGGACAGTTCCTCTTGTAGTGGCCCACCTCGCCACAACCGTAGCAAGTCTGGCCTACACCTGCACTGGGAACTTGAGTGATCGGCTTTGCGGGGTCTTTGCAGAAACGGGTTGTGTGTCCTTTTCTGTTGCAGTTGGCGCACTGCATTTCCCGACAAGGCCCATGGTGGTGGTAAGTGCATTTGGTGCACTTTGGAAGGTTACCTACATAAGGCTTTGTTGGGTAGGTATTTGTAGGAGCTGTAGTAGGTACACTGGCAGCATTTACTAAAACCAGTTGTTTCTTTGTGGATTCTTGGGAAGACCCACCCTTCCCTTTATTCCATACTCTCTTCCTGTTGTTGTTGTTGTTGTTGTTGTTGTTGTTGTTGTTGTTGTTGTTGTTGTTTTTTTGTTGTTGTTGTTGTTCCCTTTCTGTGGTCCTGGTGCAGAAGTGGTTGAGTTCTGATGACCTCCGTAGTCAATCAGAGATTGTGCCAGTTCCTTAGCACTTTCAAAGTTGTCAGGTTTGGAAGCTAGCACGCTTGATCGTATTTGGGGCGTCAGTCCCCAGATGTACCTTTCTATTTTCTTGCTCTCGGGAGCAATCATTTCTGGACAAAGGATTGCCAGCTCGTAGAATCTGTTGGTATAAGTAGCGATGTCGGTACCAACCACTCCGAGAGTCCATAGTTCGTGTTCGAGCTTTTGAATCTCTCCCCGTGGGCAGTATTCTCTCATCATCATGGCTTTTAGGCTCTCCCAGCTTATGGAGTTTGCCACTATTAGGGTAAGTACTTTAACGTGGCCATTCCACCAAGTTAAAGCTCTATCAATAAGGGAGAAAGTTGCAAATTTGACTTTGCTGTGCTCGGGACAGGAGCAGATTTCAAAGACTGCCTCCGTCCTTTCAATCCACTGCCTCAGGGCCATCACACCACCAGTTCCATAAAACATCCGGGCCTTGGCATTAGTGAAGTCCTTATAGGTGCATTCTCGAGGTGGTCCATGACTCTCGCCATGGTTGGATGGGTGTGTGCCAGATCCCGAGCCATTAGTACTCGAGTTATTGATCTGTGACATGGCAGCTGCCACCGCTGCGGTGACTGCTGCTTGGAACATAACAGCATCAAATTGAGGTGGTGGAGGTGGTGGTGGTACAAGTGTTTCCCCACCGTTGTTTCGCCTTGGGTTCCTACGCGGAGGCATCCTTCAACTATAGGTTGAAAAGGTAAAGATAAAAAGTCCATAGAATAGAAAATGTATGTGTCTCATGAACTAAATCGCTATAGTTCAACAACAGATGATAGTATGAGTCTTAAAATAGAAGAATGAAAGTTATTTGTAAGACTGAAAGTATGAAACAAGTATTTGGTTTCTCAAAGACTTTTCAAGGTTTGAACGAAATACTTAACGTAGTAATAATAGTGTCACTTATATTAATATAAAAGTTGTTACAACGATCATGAAAATTTGACCCCTATAAGGGTCTCCGATTACAAAGTTCGAGAAATTTAAAGACTTTTAGCCGAGGTCCTAAGCTATAACAAAATTTGAGTCTTTGACAAGCACTACTTGCGACGCAGGTTGCGCTTGGAGCTTGACTCTGCATCTGATTGCTTCGACTCCATTAGACGCCTATCAAAAGCGGCTTGTTGTTCCCTCAGTTCAGCGAGGGCTACAATCATTTGCGCTTGGCATGCCTCGGTTTGGAGTTGAGCATTGTCTTGTATCTTGTCCAGCCTACGGATGTTAGAAGTGTGAACCTGCACTTCCACGTTGACATCCTGGAGTCGGCTAGCTTGAACTCCGGACTGATAGGACTGATTGGCTAACTTACCCACCAATACCGGGAGTGCTCGATCAGCCGAACCTCCACCGCGGACATCATAGAAGTCCCGGCACATGCCGTAGGGAGGGCATATGCCTTGTTGTTGGCTCCAATGATGGAGGTGACTTCCCCAGACGGGAGTTGGTCCTTGAAAGTTCCTTATGAAGACAGGAGGTTGAACGGGTGGTGGATCGATCACTTCCGGCTCTGAGTCGGTACCGGAGTCATCATCCACTTCTATGGGTTCCTCGTCCTCTTCGGGTTCATCTTCGACCCATCCTCCGTTACCTTGGTTGGGAAAGTAGGGGTCGCCGGGGTGGTGAAATCCATCCATTTGACTGTACAAGAAATAGGGTTATAAGAATTGAATAAAGTTGAAACATGCAAACCATGTAAGTTAAAGTAGTTTAGATAGCAAATACTCCTATAGTATTTAAATTCTTTTGTTTGATTCAAGTAACGGTTTGGTAAGTTTTGACTTGTTGCTTACTACGATCATTCCTCGATATACGTTGAACCAATCTCGGGCAAATATAGTTGATCACGCTATATTAGTCCAAAATCTGATTACATATATCCAGTCTTAATCGTAGTGTCAACTTGTCAAAATACTTGTATAGTTGGATATCACGAAAATAATTTGTTGTATGCATGTAATTGTACTTAAATGAACTACCAATTTAAGTTAAACGTAACGCTGCTTAAGCGAAAAAGAAAAATGTTTTGTCAGAGAGTATTAGTCCCTTAAGCATTTATAGTTTGTATATCTTATGTGGTTCAATATACATAGTTCATTATAAATATTGCTCTGATACCAATCTGTCACACCCGCAAACCTGAACGACAGAAATGTTCGGGGGCGGATGACTTCATGTGGTAACGTAACAAATGAATACATAGTAAAGAAAGCAATACAACCATCATATATATATATATATATATATATATATATATATATATATATATATATATATATATATATATATATAATTGAAAGTTTACATTTGTCAAAAGTTACATTTTCAAATCCAATTACAATATGATGTCAAAATACGAGATTAAACTGGCGCCACAGCATCCCTTCATCAAAAGCATACTGATACCTGAAATTTACTGATTCCCTGGGACATACAAGTAGTTTTGAAAGAGTAGATCATCATTTAAGCTGGTGAGTTTCATAAGTATTTGGATGACAATGTTTGTATGAAATGAAATGTTTTGTCTTTGTATGTTTCTGTTTAGAAAATCCTATATTTTCTACTAGTATAAAAGTAGCCTTCTCTCAAGACCAATGTTTGTTTCTAAAATGTATGTAAGTGTAAAATAACCAATGTGTTTGAAAACCTCGTAAATCAATGCATTTTTAATACCCCATGTGAGTTTTATAACCATACTATTGACTCAGAATGCCTATACACAACGTTCTTCAGGCGTTGGAATGTTATGACGTTTGTCAACCCAAACGGTGGACTGTAGCTAACAGTCAGGGTGCGGGTTGTCAAGCCCGTATAGATCTATACACAAACACCATGCTCCCCCTCCAAGGGATTCTGGTATATAATACAGGACTTGAGATGTGTACTCGAACGTACGTGAAGTTAGTGTCTCACAAAAACCGGTGTATAAAAACAGATCTACTTGTTAAAATGTTTCCTTTGTTTTTGTATATGAAAGTGATTTCTTGAAATTCGTGTTTCTAGTACGTAAGAGTTAGAAATTTTGTTCGTAAAACTATACCTATTATAGTTTTAAAAGTGTGTCTTGTTTGTTCAGAACTACCTAGAAAAGGAATCATTTGTTATGGAAGCATAGATTTTTTTAGAGCCTAAGATAGAAAAATATACATATAATCTAAGAAAATGTTTAGTTTATACATGCATTACAACAATTTATATTTCAAAAGATGGAATATTATTATAACATATTTTATATATATGAAAGTTCCCTATATAGTTTATAAATCACATATGATTCTACTTAATAAAAGTGTATAAAATCTTTATATAATACACCCGATAGTAGTCGTGTGTTTTACTTGTATTTCCCCCCCTTAGAAAGCATACAAAAGCATTTAGAATAATTAAAAAGGGTTGATTAAGGGGTATGAACTCACTTGAAAGTTTGAAGATAGCGAGATGGAAAACCGGGCAGAGTTTCGTCTCGGGAAATGGATTTTTCTCGGGATTCTCGGGGAATCTCGGGAGTAAAATCGACCCTCGGGACTTGAGCAAAAAGACCAGAGCTTCGGGGTAGTGCGTGCACGGAAAACGAGGCAAGATCGTGAGAGAAAGGAGAGAAATGGGGTGATTTTTCCGGAACCCTTGCATTTCTATTTATAGGGGGTCTGAGAAGCCTCGGTACGCGGGGCGTACGCTAGTACGTAGCGCGTACTCGTACGTCATGCATGACCGAGTCCTCGACTGCCTCGGCTTCGGATGGGACGGCGGGTCGGATAGCTTCGCATAGGGGCGACGTGGACGGTCCGAGACCAAGGCCCTCGGGTACGCGGGGCGTACGGGGTTACGCGGCGCGTACCTTGGATGAGGACGTTGACTCCTCCTTCGGATATTACCGGATTTTGAATTAAATTTATATATAATTTATTTAATAAACTTCAAAATATCACAACTTCTTCATACGAACTCCGTTTTCGATGGTCTTTATATCCACGCGTAGGTGAGACTACGCTCTACAACTTTCGTTTAGATTCCGTCGGAAAATTCCGAAATTATTTTTATTATTTATTTATTAAAATGATGTGATTAAGGAATTTCCTTAAAAATTCATAACTTCTTTATCTGACGTCGGTTTTTGCCAGACTTTTTACCGCTGAAATACCATTGTCGAGACCTTCGATTCTCGTTTAGGTCATTCCGGCCAAAAGTCGCTCGATCTCCGATTCGAGTTTTTAGTTGTCTGTTGCTAAGCCGAACTTGGAAAAATCATAACTTCAATATACGAAGTCGGATTTGGGCGTTCTTTTTACGTACGATCACGGTTTAATGACATTTAAACATAGAAGGAATTTAAATAGAAACTTTTTGGACATTTTATTATCAATGTTAATTTTATTAACTCAAAAGTGGTTACAATACTTGACCCTTTTAGGCCATTACAAAGAGTTGAAATATCCGGTTGTCACATTTGCACTCTTAGCTTCCTTCCTCCATGATCCTCTTTTCCAAGCTTCAAACCCACACCAAAGCACATACACACAAATTAGGGTTTCAAGGGCTCTCAAAGACTGTAAGGAGGCCTGAAAGAGGTTGGGGCTCCTTTAAATAGGGTTGCAAACTCCGGGATTTAGGGTTTCACCTGCCAGCTCCTACTCATCGAGTCCCAATAGTGGACTCGCCGAGTAGGTCACTAAACACGTGTTCTCACCCCGCTACTACTCGATGAGTAGGTCGACAGAGCTTCATCCATAAATTCTTAATTAAGTAATACATGAGGATCGGGGCGTTACAATTCTCCCCCCACTTGAAGTAGACTTCGCCCTCGAAGTCCGCTGAAGAAAACAATGTCGGGTAATGCTCACGCATTTCCGCTTCCGGCTCCCACGTCCACTCAGATCCCCTCCGATGTTCCCACTGCACCTTTACTAAGGGTATTTCCTTGTTCCGCAGAATCTTCTTCTTCCTTTCAAAAATAGCTATAGGCCTCTCCACATAGTTCAGGTGCTCATCGACCTGAATGTCTTCCAACGATATGACCACCTTCTGGTCTATGATGCACTTTCGCAATTGCGAAACATGAAATGTGTTGTGGATCCAGCTAAGTTCCTTCGGAAGCTCTAGTCTATAAGCCACCCTGCCAACCCTGGCAACAATCCTAAATATCCCGATGTATCGGGGTCCCAATTTTCCCTTCTTCCTGAAACGAATCACACCCTTCTAGGGTGAAACCTTTAGGAGAACCATGTCACCCACCTAAACTTCCAACTCAGATCGGCGTCGATCAGCATAACTCTTCTGTCGACTCTGAGCGGTCTGCAGCCACTGTCTAATCTGGGATGTCATCTCGGTAGTTTGCAAAACTACCTCTGTCCGACCCATCACCCTGTGCCCAACCTCGCCCCAAGAGACTGGGGTCCTACACTTCCGCCATACAACAGCTCGAAAGGCGGGGCGCCAATACTGGAATGATAGTTGTTGTTGTAGGCGAACTCTGCAAGCGGTAGGTGGGAATCCGAACTCCCACTAAAATCAATGACGCATGCCTTCAACATATCTTTGAGGGTCTGAATGGTCCGTTTTGGGTGTATGGTGTTGCATCTTGGGCTCGACTCTTTGCCCTGTTTTGTATCCGGATTGGGCCTGTCCATCCGTGTTTTATTTGTTAGGGTTTGAGTATTTATAGATGCTTGCATGGATCTTAGTACGTAAGATTTCAGAGATAATTTCATAGCGTTTATTGTTCTTATCGATTGTAACTCTAAAGCCTGTACAGCGGAAGTTCTTCGTTGAGCTCTGCTGAGGCTTGAATCATTTGAATCATTAAGCATACTGTTGATTCCATCTCGTGTTTATTACTTTGTTTGAATCATTTTGTCAAACCTGTGTAAGATCTAAACGATCTAAGAGATTAATATCTCATCAATTGGTATCAGAGCAGGAGGCTGTGTAATTCATATACATCTCTTCTGTAATAGAAGTGATTAGGGTTTATTTCGCATGCATTGATATTTATTGAGCCGTCACTCCATTATTGACGTATCTCATTAAATATTAAATCTGCCCTAATATTACGTGTTACAAAGTCTGATCTTATAACAGGTTAAACGATCAAGCATGGACGATTCTCAATCCATTCCAATCAACATTTCTAACAGCATCGGATCATCAACCAAGATTCCAATCCTCTACACTCAAGATTATGAAGTGTGGACGCATCATTTTGAAGACTACGTTATTGGATCGGAGGACAACGGGTATCTTATATGGGAAGCAATCATAAATGGCCCATTTGCTCATTCAAAGACTTCAAAAATCATTAAAACTCAAAAGGAGTACAATGATTTGTTGAAAGATGTAAATGACGTCGCTCAGGACGAAAAGGAGAAGTTTCAATGCAACATTAAGGCATTGAGACTAATCCGGTTTGCTCTTCAATCCGACGCGTTTCGTTTGGTTAGTTCATGCAGTACAACGGAAGAAATCTGGATAGGCTAAGAGATCTGTATTCGACAGATGAAGACCTGGAGCACTTGATTCAGACCCTTCTTCTCTCTGAATTTGGAGAGTTCAAGCAAAAGCCAGAGGAGTTAGTTACACAGACATTCGATCGGTTCAATCATCTTCTCAGTAAAATGATCATTCATGACAATGAAAGAAAGCTGATCAAACAAAAGGTTACTTTGTTAAATGGTCTAAGATCTGAATGGCGGGCGGTCGTATCAATAGTTAAAGCACATGAACAGTTTAAATCCTATTCACTGGCAAAACTAGTAGGACTTCTGAAATCCCAGGAAAAGACGGTGTTGCAAGAAAAGAGTGTGGTCACAAACTTGGGATCCTTGGCCCTTCTGTCTAAAAATAAGAATACAGTAGAAGACGAAGATCTGGACCTAGGGGACTATGATCTAACTTCAGAGGATTATGCAATGATGGTATCCAATCCCAAAAGGTTCATCAAGAAGAAGTTCCCTACCAATAAGAACCGAAATTGGAAGGGAAGCTATAGTTCTGAAAAGGTGAAGGAGGAGTCGAAGACTGAAGAACCTAAGAAAGAGGCGAAGGTGGAAGCTGATTCTGGTGTCAGCTGTTACTACTATGGAGGAAAGAATCATTACGCCAAAGATTGTGTTTTGAAGAAAATGACAGAAAAAGATGAGGAGAAAGATGAAGAAGCAATTCTCCTGAAAAAGCTGGAGGAGATTAAAAGGAAGAAATTTGCTACTAATCCCTCTATAAATGCTCTTATTGTGCAGGGTTCAGCAGATGATGATGAATTCGGGGGCGTTCAAGTTTGGTCAACCGACTCAGAGGATGATGAAGTGAGAAAGCCTTCTCATGGAAAGGCTTATGTTGCGAAGAGTGATGATGTTAGTGGAAGATGTTTCATGGTGACGGATGTATCTCAGATGAGGGGATACAACACTGATGGTGGAAATGATGCAACCAAGGAACGAGAAGACGTATGCTTTACAACAAAGCCTCTCAGTGTGCAGTTCAATGAGCTTGACGAATTGATCAAGAAGGTACAATCTGTTTTTATTTCGTTTAAAGTTCCACAAGTATCATACGAAAAAGAATTAATAAACTTGAACTCAAGAATTTCGAGTCTAGATAGTTGTTTAACTCAAACACGGGTCACAAATTCTAATATGACTTACCAAATGAGCAGGGTGTCATCCAAAAGTGAGGAGCGAAGGATGTGGATTGAGTAGAAGGAGTCGGAGCTAATTAAGTCTAGGGATGAAAACATTTATTTGCAAAGAGACAATTTGAAATTGTTAAAACAAAGGAATGTTTTTTGTTTGATTGCTAAAAGACTTTATGCTAACATTACTCAACTGCATCTAAATTGTGAAATAGGGCAGAAGATACATCGCATGATTCTACCCTTCCTTGAGTTTAAGGAGGATGAAATCGATGCCGAAACATACAACTGTGAAAGTGTTGTATCTTCCGATGATGTCAATCCCACTTATATGTATGGTCTGGATAAAATATAATCTTTTATAAAGTCCAAAGACCATAAAGACATGCTTAAAAATCTTTTGGATGAAAACGATAAGCTGAAACTCAGGACTGAAACCATACAAAAGTTCGACTCATTGAGTGCCAATTTAAGTTCAGAAAATAAAATTGATGTTTAAAACGCATCTGAACTTGATGAGGACGATGTTATGAGTGAAATTTCTATAGAGGATGAAATCGACTGTTCAGAGTTTGTCACGAGCGAACCCGAAAACCACAAAAATCTGATTTCTGAAAATTCTGTTGAATTCTCTCGCTTATCCAAAACTAAGTCCCCAGTACTTAAAGAAAAAGTTGTCGTGTTTCAGAAAGTTAGGACTACTCCCAATCAGGTGTATAAGGTCACAGGAGTAACCGAACATCAAACAACTGAACTCACTACCATTGTGAACGAAGACAATGCAGATGGATGTGATGAGTTTTTCTGGTCTGCTCCTATAGATAATGAAGACGAAACGGTAGGTCTATCGGAGCGAACATCCTGGAAGACCAAAGGAAGATATGTGCCAGAGCCGCTGAATAAGCCTGCCAATTTTGACGTACCAAGTACAAGCGGCACAAAAGAAACTCCTATAGAAGAAGTCACCTCCACAAGCGAAACCTCACCTAGAAAGAGTGAACCTGTTGTTCAGAAGCCGAAACAGAAGGCAAATATTCACAGACAACCCAAACAGGTGAAAAATCAAAAGAAGCAGAGGAATCTGAGGTATAAGAAAAACCTCTCAGAGCAAAAACAATTTTGGCGCTCCCAAAACCCTCACTACGCTCACTTCAATGGAAACTCCAAACCAAAGAAGAAGAAAAACAGGATAAAGGAAGCTTCAATCCTATGGACCAAAAGAATCAAAAGAACACGTCTGGATCACAGAAAGAACAAGACCAAGAGGACAGGTTCGGTCCTGAAAGAAACAACAACCCATAGTCTTGTTTTGGTCCTCCGAATAATAGCAGACAAAAACCAGGGTTTAGTCCTTCTAGCTTTTATAGCATGAAACCTAGTTTTGGTTCAGAGACCCATAACAACCGAAAAGTTGGTTTCGGTCCTTCATCAAACAAGAACCAAATGTCAAGGTTCGGTCCTTCAAATGATTACAACGGAAAGGGTCATTTCAAATATGAAAACAGGAGAGATTCTAATTCTCATTCTTCTCATTCTCCTTCTTCATCTAAATCTAATTCTCGTCCCTTACCATGGTATCAATTGTCAAAGGATTTGAAAGGAAAGACAAAAATTTCCTCAGCAAAAGAATACCGAAAGCAAGCTAGTAACAAAATCCCTGAACCTAACTCCAATAAAATCAAAGTGTTCACAATTAAGAGGAAAGATGAAACAACCTTAATAAAACGAACATATCTTATTGATGTTTCTCTTACTATTCCTGTTCCTGTGAAAGGCTCACGTGGACCCAAGAAGCTTTGGGTTCCTAAATCTGCTTAATTTTTGTAGGTTATCAGTGACGAGTAGTTTGACGAAGAATGGTACATTGACAGTGGATACTCACGTCACATGACAGGAAGGAAGGAGGAGTTAAGGGAGTTTCGATCCCTTCATAATGGCGGCAATGTTAAGTTCGGTAATAATTCCTATGGAACGATAAAGGGCTATGGGATGATAACCAATGGAGACTTCACAATACGAAAGGTGGCATACGTAGAAGGGTTGCAGCATAATCTCATCAGTGTATCTCAACTGGTTGGAAATCATACAGAAGAAATCTAAAAGGGTTATTCTCAAGTCAAAACGAAAAGGCGAGATGTTTCCGTTAAATCTCAACCTAATGAAAGGGAATCTTGACATCTGTCTGCTGTCCAAAGCTCATTCAGACGAAAGTTGGTTATGGCACCGAAGGCTCTCACACCTCAACTTCAAAGACATCAATAAGCTTGTCATCGGTGATCATGTTCGAGGTCTTCCATTGCTCAAGTTTGATCGAGAACACTTATATGCTACTTGTGAAAAGGGGAAACAAAGTCACAAAAGTCACCCAACCATTATAAATACCAAAGTAGTTGAACCACTTGAGTTACTTCACATCGACCTATGTGATCCATCATCCATCGAGAGCATTGACAGTAATATATATATTCTTGTTATTGTTGATGATTTCTCAAGGTTTACATGGGTGTTCTTTCTAAAGCATAAATCAGAGGCAACTCCCAAGTTGAAACTCTTTATCAAGTAGGTCGAAGTGCAATTGAGAAAAGTCGTTCGAAACATCAGGAGCGATAATGGATTAGAATTCAAGAATAAAGAATTCGAAGACTTCTTGGCAGATAAGGGCACCAATCACAATTTCTCAGCCCCATATACTCCTCAACAGAATGGGATTGTCAAAAGGCGAAACAGATCTCTGTGTGAGGCAGCCAGAACCATGCTGAGTTTCGCCTCACTATCAATGTACTTCTGGGCAGACGCCATTGCTACAGCCTGTTTCACTCAAAATAGGAGTTTTCTCAACAAACGTTTCTCTATCACCTCCTATGAAATTCTTAACAGTAGGAAGCCGAATGTCAAGTTCTTTCATGTGTTCGGCTCAAGGTGCTTTATTTTCAATTTCAAAGAACATCGCAACAAATTTGATGTTAAAGCAGACGAAGGCATTTTTCTGGGATACTCTCTTACTTCAAAGGCATACAGGGTTCTGAATAAACGTTCCAAACATATTGAAGAAACCTACTATGTAACATTTGATGATACCTATGTCAAGAAGTTGTAGTCTATTGAAGGCAAAATAGGAGAGATCTTTTCTCAATCTGGTCAAGTCACAGCCACTGTCGCTAATTTGTTTGATCAATTCATGGATTTGTTTGATGAACCAGAGAAAGCTATTCACTTTGAAGCCCAGGCAGCAGACAACAAGGTGGATCATATTAAGAAGATTATCGAAGACTATGCCAAACAGATGGATGAAGAGGAACCAGTTCGAAGCGAACCTTCACAGAGCAATAGCTCAGTCGAGGGGGAGAAACATTACTCTTCAGAACGACAGGATTCACATATCCAGGGGGAGAGTCCATCAGTTTCAATCGATACTCATGACCAAAGGGAAATGCCAATCTTTGAAGGAACCGAAAGCCCTGCCAGATCCGATAGACCGGTTGCACCAGAAAGTACTGTAGCAACCGAAAGTCCAAAATCAACCGAAAGCCCTGCCAGACCCGACAGTCCGGCGGCACCCGAAAGTCCAATAGCAACCGAAAGTCCGGAATCGCCTAGAAGCCCAGTAGCAGAAGAATGTTTTGGTTTACCTCCAAATGATTCGTCATCTATCGAGGGGGAGAATTCCACTTTGCTTTATGATGATGATATTCTATCTGAGTTGGAAGAAGAGGTAAACGCTGAACTGGATCCCACTTATGATCCAAATTATCCTCCTCTCATCAAATGGACCAGAGATCACCCTGTGTCTCAAATCGTGGGTGATGCATCTGAAAAGGTTCTGACTCGATCACAACTAAAGGCGAAGGAAACTGCTTTATTCTCGAATGTAGAATTTTGTATGTTTAACTCTTTTGTTTCAAAAATAGAGCCAAAAACCGTCAATACTGCTCTCGATCACTATGATTGGGTTCAAGCAATGCAAGATGAACTCAATGAGTTCGAAAGAAATAAGGTGTGGAGACTTATTCCAACACCAAAAGATGCCTCGGTTGTTGGTCTCAAATGGGTGTTCAGAAACAAAATGGACAAGGAGGGTAATGTAATCAGGAACAAGGCACAGTTAGTAGTGACGGGCTATTGCCAGGAAGAAGCAATAGATTATGAAGAGACATTCACTCCAGTTGCTAGGCTGGAATCTGTTAGAATATTTCATGCCTATGCTGCACACAAGAACTTTGAAGTCTACCAGATGGATGTGAAGTGTGCCTTTCTGAATGGGGATCTTGAAGAAACCGTGTACGTGGAGCAACCTCCTGGTTTTGTGAATGAAAAGCATCCTAATCACTGCTATATCCTGGATAAAGTAGTTTATGGTCTGAAACAAGCTCCTAGGGCATGGTATGGAATTTTAACTAAATTTTTAAAGATGTCTAAATTCAAACAAGGTTCGGTTGACCCAATCTTCTTTCGTAAAAAGGAAGGTAACCAACTTATGATCGTTCAAATCTATGTCGATGATATCATCTTTGGCTCAACGAATCCTAGCTTAACAGCTAAATTCAGAAAGCTGATGGAGACTAAATTTGAAATGAGCTCAATGGGTCTGATTAACTTTTTCCTGGGTTTAAACATTAGATAGGGACCAGAAGGCATCTTTATCGACCAGGAAGCATACACAAAGACTCTTCTTGCTAAATTTGGCATGTTGGGAGAATCAAAAGTCAAAGTCCCTATGGCGTTCGGCACCAAGCTCACACCTTCTTTAGAAAAACCGGCAGTCGACATCACTTTATATCGACAAATGATTGGTTCCTTGATGTATCTCACAGCTAGCAGGCCCGATATAATGTTTTTAGTATGCTATTGTGCCAGGTTTCAAGCAAATCCTCATGAACCACACATGCTAGCAGTAAAGAATATATTCAGGTATTTGAAGCGAACCACCTCTCTCGTTCTCTGGTATCCCTCAAACTCAGGTTTCTTCGTACAAGCCTACTCAGATGCAGACTTTGGAGGATGTGGTCTAGATCGAAAAAGCACCACAGTTGGCTGCCAATTCGTAGACGGGAAGTTGGTTAGCTGGCAATCAAAGAAACAAACATGTGTTTCTCTGTCTACAGCCGAAGCAGAGTACATTGCAGCTGCCTTCTGTACATCTCAAGTGATTTGGATCCAAAGCCAACTCCGTGATTATGGACTCAATAGGAAAAAGATCTCACTATTTTGCGATTCAGAAAGTGCAATTAGGATCTGTCATAACCCAGTGCAACACTCCAAGACCAAGCATATAGCACTGAGGTATCACTTTATTAAGGATCATGTGGAAGATGGAAACGTCGAAATTCACTTTGTTCGAACCACTGATCAACTGGCCGATATCTTCACCAAAGCCCTACCTGAAGCTAGTTTCAATAAAATCCTCCAATGTCTAGGCATGATGGAATCGGAGTCAGTACCAAAAACACCATCTTAAAACTAAAAGTTAGACGCAAAATGAACCGAACGCTCGGTCTATTTCGGGTTCGGTTCACATGGGAACCGAACTGAACTGGATGCTCGGTCTATTTCGGGTTCGGTCCCATTGCACTTGTTTTCGCTCAATCTCAAAAAGGTATTGTCTATTGTTGTATACATATGTACAGTTGTTTTCCAAAATTCCAAAAAAAAAAAATTTGAAACCGAAATGAACCGAGCGTTCAATCCATTTCGGGTTCGGTTCAAAATTTTTTTTTCTCTCTTCTTTTTGGTTTGGTTTTTCTCTTTACAAAACTATCAAATCTCCAAAAATATTTTCTCTCTTTCATTTCTATTTTTGTTTATCATTCCTCGAATATCGATGGGGCAGGTATCATTCTCACACTTTGTACTAGTTAAGCATCCCTAGAAGCATGCTACTGCATGTTGTCCAAAGCCTCAACTGATTTTGAATAAAGCCTTAATGACTAGGTATACACAAACCTTTTCTTCCCAATTAGGCTGCTACATTTATTCTAATCATGAGCTACCTTACTCTTTTCTCACATGACTAAAGAGTTTTCTGCTTAGTCATTTTTTTTAGCAGAGGTACTTTGGTTTCTTTTCACCATCTCAAATATTTTTCTCCATCATATTTTGATCCCATCTAGTAACCCTTGAGACTCTTAGCAATAACCACTGAGGTTTATGGTTACACAATCTATGTGTTTATGATCTTAGCCTCGTGTCACTACGTGCTAAGTGAAACCCTAAATTCAATACCTACCATGAATTGACGGTAATCCATTACATTTGTAGTTGTATCATGAAATCTCTTTCTTTGGTGTGATTCTTATGAAATTGTTACTAACCATGACATTTTTTCCCATAGAATCCAGTTTTAATATTTTGAGATTTCACAAACAAACATTTCCAACAAGTCACCACAAATACATCCCAACCTACTTGTTCAACAGACCACATTGGTCTCACAGGTACTTCATTTGGTTTCGGTCTTATGTCAAGGTCCGGGATCCGAAACTGAAGCGAAAGCCACCCTTTTAAGCCTTATCAAAAGATGCCTTTTAACACTTCTTAACAAGTGTTTGATCGTAATTCGACGGGAATCCATACAGACACTTTATAGTCTCTCTTGACTTTGAAGGAAGAGATTCGTGCCCAGGATCCACTGTTTTTTGTCTACATTGACATCACATATTCCCTCATATATATATTTTTTTCTCTCTTTATCTTTTGACACTCTATGCACGAAAATCTTTTGATTTTCCAAAAGTCTGGTTCGGTTCGATACATGCTATTTACTCTCGTATAGCTTTGGGTCTCAAAGAAATTCTTAATCAATGACTGACGTGGCTCTTCTAATATCTTTGATTCTATCTCATGATAACGACTATGTTAAAAGATATGATGATGAGTCAGCCGAAAGGTCAACAGTTCAAAAGGTGATATGATGGAAAGGCACGTTTGACGGCATAGTATTTCTCTCTCATGCGTAATTATCGGGGTTGCTAACGGTCACAAATCAGTCTATTCAGGAAACGTTTCACATTTTGAGAGGATTTGGGGGCTGATTCTTGTCTCTCCTCTACCAAGTATAAAGGGATTGTTCCAAAATCACTTTACCACTTTACAGAAATCCAAAATCAAAAAGCAACCTAAGCCAATTTATCCTTTACTGTTCATCTTCTTCAACCCAACATTCAACAATGGCAGATTCTTCATCTGTTCATGACACTTCTTGTCGCACCCACATTCTCCCTATTTGACCTCAACAAAGCCTGGTGATTGACCTAAACCCTCTTGTCTACGATCATTACATCTATCCCATCGTGGAGTGTCTCAAATACTCTCCACTGGTTATCGCCTTGTCGAAGGTGGAAATCGTACCCATGGAATGTCTTTCCCAGGCATTCTCCACTGCTCATTATGACAAGTCAGTGGATAGAATCTACTTCGATATTCTTTCCAACAAGACCTCCATATCCAAGCAACGTTTTTGCTAGCTTCTAGGGTTTGAACCTGATGAATCAAGGGTTGACCCTGACTCAATCTCTATGGGACAGTTATTCTCAATGTTCTACAACATGGGCTACATAGAAATCCTCACTATATTAACGAAGTTTAAAAAGTCATGTCTTCCTCCTCAATGGAACGGCTTCTTCACTATTCTATTCAAGGGATTATCTGAGAGAAGTGCTGGTTCTGATGGGGCTAGTAAATTGTTCATGACCATTCTCTACGGGTTGTACAATGGGATCAACCTAGATTATTGCTCGGTTCTCTGGCAACAGCTAATTCAAAGCCTTGCCTCCTCATCACGTCATACTGAAGTGTCCTATGCCAGATTTTGGACGCTTATCACCAGATGGTCAATGGACAAGCTTCATGTTCCAACCGTCGCCGATTCCCCCCTCTCCTCAATCAGTGTCTTCCACACCACCAAGATAATTGTCAATGATCCCACCAAGTTCTCTTTCATTGGATCCATTCCGGACTCTATGTACGCCGGTGTGTCAAAGGCGAGCATTATCATGAAGACCTACAAGGAATTTCGTCCTTCGGGTCCAAGGGAGCTGACTGCAGAGATGGTTCAACCCATCAATGACGCAGATAAACCACCTGCCAGGGGAAAGAAACCAGATAAAGTGAAACGTAAGAAACAGGCTCAAGGGGCGAAGGGTCCTTCTCCTAAGAAGCGAAAACCCTCAAAGATAGATCAATCCCCCCACCAAAACGGAAGAAAAACCAGCCAAGGAGGAAACTAATTCTCGCTTCTTCCTCAAGCGATTCAGAGGCTGAGAAGTCTGACTCAGTGGAATCAGCTCAAGGTGAAACTCCTCCCTATTTGCCTTCACATGAGGTACCAGTTTCATCCAAACCTATTTCTCCTCCTCCTACCACCATACCTATTTCCACTCCCCCCATAACCTCTTCTATCCCTATACCACCCACTTCTATTCCTATACCACCACCTGTTTTCACTGAAGCCACCAAACCAACTATCAGTGAGGTTCAAACCAACGTATCTGATATGGGGGATCGAACTTCAGCACCTGAAACCACCTTCACCACAGAGCCATCTTCTATACCTGCACCTACCCCTACCACTGAACCTCCCACTTCACCGTTATCTCCCACTCCCTCAGCAGAAACCGAGACATTTTTGGGTGGGGAGAATATAACCTTTGATTCCACATACAACAGCCCTTACTGGATCCAAAGCGATGATGATGATGATGCTCCCATCACCAAAAAGCACGTCAAAGAACTTCATGAGAAAATTAAAAATCTCATCGCTTCTTCCTCTTTCTCTTGGTCGCATGTGACAGAGGTTGCTATTCAGAGAATGGTGGATGACTTCACCAACAAACACGAAGCTTCCATCACCTCTGCCACTGCTGCCATTGATTCATCCTCAAAGGCATGCACTGCTGCGACCGAAAAAGTTGAAAAACTATTCAAAGATGTTAACATTTTTCTAAAGTCTTTGCAGGGGGCTACCGAAACCAATACAGAGAGGGTCAATTATGCCATCACGAAGCTGACCACTTTGTTTGCCACTGAACAGCAGAACTTTACTAGTCTTCAACAGAGTCTTGAAGCAGACCATAAAACCTTCTAGTCCAGCATTGACGAGCGTCTCTCCAAACTACAACAGGATCTAGCCACAGAAAACTCTCTGATGGATGCCCTTGATCGCAAAACATCTACGCTTATAGCCAAGAACCTTCTTCTTTCTCAATCAAGGAAGGAGGTTGATACTCTTCTGTCAGAGCGAGCAATGATTAAGAGTTGTGTTTCGGATGTCCACAGCGCCATTACAAACATCCTTTAAGCGCATGACCCAATTCTCAACTACTCGGTGAGGCGAACCCTGCATGAGAAGCCGGCTCCTATGCTTTCCATACTCAGCCAAATTGAGGGGCTTCCTGAGACTTTGGCCTATCCAAAACAAGGGGGAGAAGACAGCTCAAAAGGAAATAATCAATCTCAACCTCCTCCTGTTTCCACTGCTCAAACCAAAACAACCGAACCACCAACTGGTCATGCATCAGGTTCGGGTACTAAAGATAAAGGCAAGAAGGTTACTGGTGATAGTGATGAAGATGAAGATAAAGAAACGATTGCAGAGATCTTGAAGAGGCAGGCCAGGGAAAGTGAACTGAATCCGAACACTCGAGTCGCTAGGGAGGCCGAGGCAAATGAAAGGAGGATGAAGGAGGCTCATGATCTCCTTCAAAGTCGAAGAACATTGTTCCCTCCTTGGACTCTTGAAAAGCTTATCAAAGAAGCAAACGAGTCTCCAAGTCTCCTCTGGCTAGAACCTGTTATCTCACTGGATCGAGATAACTCTGTCGACTCACAGTTTGACATGCCCCTGACCAGAAAGGCCTTCATCTTTCATGCCTTCGACCACATTGCTGAAGTACCTCATCCACACCCAAAGGTTGACACGGAGTTGATTGATTTCTACCTGAGGTATGCTTAGCCTCAGTATAAAACATGGAGTGCACAGAAAATCATCAACGTCCGGGTTCTCAAACCTGCAAAAGAGGGCAACTTTATCAATGTTCGATTCAAAATCTTGAGGGGATCAGAGAAAACCGAACATGCCATTTCTCTTGCTGATCTTCCCAACTTAAATCCTCATGATTGGATCATTCTGCATAATATCCTCCACACTAATGAATAGGAATATGAGCCGATCATTGATCACTTAAAAAGGATGTTGGGTTGCTATGTCATGGAAGTTGCCAAGCTGGATCAAGAAATCGCTAGTGTCCTCAGAAAGAAGCCTACCGACGCCCCAGTCGGTTCTGCAAGTGATTTGAACAAAATATAGATGGGGAGGATTGACTTGAAGCGAAAATCGGTCACGTTCACAAGAGGAGAAGGCCATAAGTGGTTGTTTGCCTTAGCAGATAAACATCTTTACTCTACAGCTTGTCTGGAACATGTTCTTGGGATCATCCATCGATGCAGGCAAACCTCTGACAGTGACAAGAAATACTTCAACGATATGATCCAGTGGTATATTCGGTTTAGGGTAACTCTTCTCACCATCATTCCTTGCTTATTCAAAGTTACAAAGAAGGCTGATGCTACTGTGTCTAGTAAGCCGTAGTTGAGTCTCGCCCCATTTGACGCAAAGGGGGAGATTGTTGGGTGTATGGTGTTGCGTCTTGGGCTCGGCTCTTAGCCCTGTTTTGTATCAGGATTGGGCCTGTCCATCCGTGTTTTATTTGTTAGGGTTTGAGTATTTATAGATGCTTGCATGCATCTTAGTATGTAAGATATCAGAGATAATTTCATAGCGTTTATTGTTCTTATCGATTATAACCCTAAAGCCTCTACAGTGGAAGTTCTTTGTCGAGCTCTGTTGAGTCTTGAATCATTTGAATCATTAAGCATACTGTTGATTCCATCTCTTGTTTATTACTTTGTTTGAATCATTTTGCCAAACCTGTGTAAGATCTAAACGATCTAAGAGATTAATATCTCATCAGTCCGCTCACTCTGCCCATCTATCTGCGGATGGAATGCTATACTGAAATGCAACCTCATACCTAGTTCCTCGTGGAACTTCTGCCAAAAACGGGAAGTAAATTGGACATCCCAATCGGAAACTATGGAAACTGTAACCCCATGGCGAGAGACAATATCGCAGACGTATAGGTCAGCCAACTTCTCCGCCGACGAACTCTCCTGTATAGCTAGGAAATGGGAACTATTGGTCAATCGATCCACGATGACCCATATAGCGTCGAATCCCCTTGCCATTCTTGACAATTTCGTGATGAAATCCATCGCGATCCGTTCCCATTTCCACATGGGAATCTCCAGAGGCTACAACTTACCATGCGGCCTCTAGTGGTCGGCCTTGACCATCCTGCAGGTCAAGCACCTCTCAACATACCCAGCGATATCTCGCTTCATACCAGGCCACCAACAACTCAAACTCAAATCACAATACATCTTGGTATCCCCCGGGTGAATAGAAAAACGAGACTTTTGAGCCTCCTTCATCACTATCTGCCTAACTCCTCTAGTCATCGGAACCCAAACCCGACCATATCGAGTCAATAGCCTGCGGCTATCCTAAACAAACCGGGCGCTTTCGCCCTTAATCCTTTCCAATTTCTAGTTCTCCGGTTTCATACCCTCGATCTGAGCATCCCTGACCAAACCCACCAGCGGGGAATCCACCGCTATCCTCATACATCTGGTTGGGGTAGAAGGCCCAGCTGACTTGCGGCTCAAAGCGTCCGCAACCACATTCGCTTTACCAGGATGGTAAAGGATCTCGCAATCATAGTCCTTGAATACATCCAGCCACCTGTGTTGCCTCATATTCAAGTTCGGATGATCTATTATGTGTCTCAAACTCTTGTGATCCGTGTCTATGGTACAATGGACCCCGTACAGATAGTGCCTCCAAATCATGAGAGCGAAGACCACCGCTCCCAGCTCAAGATCGTGTGTTAGGTATCTCGTCTCATGCGGCTTCAACTGCCGTGATGGATAAGCTATCAGTCGCCCCCTCTGCATGAGGAGTGCCCCTAAGCCTGTGATGGATGCATCACAATATACCAGTAAATCCTCCACTCCCTCGGGGAGTGTCAACACTGGCACCTCGCATAACCGCTGCCGGAGGGTCTCAAACGCCCTTTGCTTCTCTGGGCCCTACCGGAAATCCATTCCCTTCCTCGTTAGACGAGTGAGGGGTACGACAACCTTGGAGAAATCATGAATGAATCTCCGATAATACCCTGCTAATCCCAGAAAACTCATGATGTCTGAGGGAGATCTCGGAGTCTCCCACTGCATAACCACCTCCACCTTAGCCGAATCGACCAAAATCCCATCCTGGTTAACGAGATGTCCAAGGAACTGAACCTCTCGCAACCAGAACTCACATTTCGAGAACTTGGCATAAAGTCGTTCTCGTCGCAGCATCTCCAACAGCTCCCTGAGGTGCTGCTTATGCTACTCTCGGGTCTTGGAATACACCAAAATGTCATATATAAACACAATGGTCGAGCGATCAAGCATTGGTCTGCAGACTCGGTGCATCAGATCCATGAATACTGTTGGCGCGTTGGTCAGTCCAAACGGCATCACCATGAACTCGTAATGACCATAACGAGTCCGGAACGCAGTCTTCTCCACGTCTTCCTCCTCCACCCTGACTTGGTGGTATCCTGATCTCAAATCGATCTTGGAAAACAAAGATGCACCCTGCAATTGGTCGAAAAGATCATCTATCCTCAGGAGCAGATAACGGTTCTTCACCGTTAACTTATTCAGCTCCCTATAGTCAATGCGCATCCTGTGCGAACCATTCTTCTTCCTGACGAAGAGGATCGGTGCTCCCCATGGTGAGCTAGTCGGACGAATGAACTACTTACCCAACAGTTCATGCAGCTGAGATGATAGCTCTTGCATCTCTGGCGGTGCCAAACGGTACAACGCCTTGGCAATTAGGGCTGCACCTGGAACTAGATCAATCCTAAACTCAACCTGCCTCACCGGAGGCACTCCGGGTAACTCCTCCGAAAACACCTCAGCAAACTCTCTAACCACAGGGGCCTCTGAAACTGAGAGCTGCTCGCTAACCTGCGTATCTACCATATATGCCAAATAACCAGCACACCCGTGCTGAATATACTGCCAAGTCCTGCCCGCCAAACAAAACCGTGATCCTGACCTGGTTCCCTCACCATACACTACCAGTTCTCCCCCACTTGGGTTTTGCAACGGACACTCAAGATCATCTATCAGCGCACCGAACCCTCTAGAGAAGGTCTGAGATACAAACGTCCGACTCTCCCCCGAGTCAAATAAAACCAAAGCAGGCAAAGAATTTACTAAAAACGTACCTGATCATAGGCACAACCAATAAGCATAGTACAATTACAATAACTTAGATAGAGAATAGAAACATACCAGCAACCACATTCGGTGCTGCCTTGGCCTCATCGGCTTTGAGTTGGAAGGTGCGACCCTGAGCCTTCGGAGGCTTCATCTTGACTGGCCTCCCATCTCTAATCCTCACAGTAGCTAGCGCGGCACCCTGTGCCGGCTTGGTGGCGAGCTGCGGACAGTTGGTCTTCACGTGACCAACATGATGACAATGGAAGCAAATCCTCATATCTCCTAGACAGGTCGACTGACGACAGTCCCTGGCATAATGCCCCTCCTTGCCATGTTTGTGGCACCCACCTCATTCTCGAAAAACCCCTGAATGAGCCTTGCCACACTTTCCACAAGTACGGCTCTGATGACCTCTGGACCGTGTATCAGTGGTTTTAGACCGCTTAGGCGCCGACTGAGACTGTGCCGGTGCCTGACGCTGCTCCTTCAACTGCAGCTCTATCTCCAACTCACGCCGCCGTGCGGCTTCCTGAAGATCCAAAAGGGTATCGCAACGCTGTGTAGCCACAAACTGTCGTATATCTGTCTTAAGCATACTCAGATAACGGGTCATCTGAGATTGCTCCGACGCAAACTGCGGGCAAAACATAGCCCTCTCCATGAACATCTAGGTAATCTCCATCACTGACTCCCCATCCTGTCTCAAGGTTAAAAACTCCTGAGCAAGCCGCTCCCGTTCCACGCGTGGAACGTAGAGGGTGCGAAAAATATCCCGAAACTGCTCCCAGGTAATAGCAGCCCTCTGATCATCAGTATACAACCCAGTCGTCAGCCTCCACCATTCCTTCGCTCCAAGCCCCAGCAAGTTCAGGGCACACCTGACCTTCTGGTCAGAAGGGATGAACACGTGAAGAAACATCCCTCCACGTCAGATAACCACCTCATCGCCCGAATAGCATCCAGTGTACCATCAAATGTCGGGGGCTTCGTATTGTCGAAGTCTCGGTACTGGAAAGCCTTGCTGGCTACTCCTCCTCCAACTCGTGCAACAGTTACAACCGAAGTGGCTGCAGCGACAACAGTCTCTGCTAGAGCGGCATACCGCTCATCAAAATACTCGACCATCGCAGTCTTAATCGACCTAAACATCTCTGGCAGCTACGCTCGGAACGCAGCAACAATCTCGTCATGCATGATCTCCCGAATCCGGGCGTCCAACTCCTCAGTCCCTATCTGAACCACGGGCTCAAGTGCTACCGGCACCTCCAATCCTCCGTCTCCTGACCCAGACCCTGACCCTGATCCTGATCCTGATCCGGATCTGGATCCCAAAGCGAATTATAACACCCCGATCCTCAGGTATCAATTAATTAAGAATTTATGGATGACGCTCTACTCAACGAGTTGGTCGACCTACTCGTCGAGTAGCAGCAGGGTGAGAAGACGTGTTTAGTGACCTACTCGGCGGGTCTACTATTGGGACTCGGTGAGTAGGAGCTAGCAGATGAAACCCTAAATCTCGGGGTTTACACCCCTATTTAAAGGAGCCTCAGCCTCCTTTGGGCCTCCTTACAGTCTTTGAGAGCCCTTGAACCCCTAATTCGTGTATGTGTGCTTTGGTGTGGGTTTGAAGCTTGGAAAAGAGGATCTTCGAGGAAGGAAGCTAAGAGTGCAAAGGAAATTGAAGTAAGAAAGGAGTGGGAAGCAGGTTTTTCCTCAGCTACCATTGTTTGAAGGTATCAAAGTGCTATTCTTACTTCCTTTTCTCCCTTTTGTTGAGTTCTAGGGCTTTTTATGGATTTTTCAAGTTGGGATGTTGAGCTATGGGCTAGATCTGAAGTTGTAACTTCAGATCTAGACCCTCCTTGGATGCTAGAGTCATAAAGTTGTTGTATTGGTTGTGGTAGAAGTCCCTCTTGTACTACAAGCTCCATTAAGAACTTAAAATAGACATTTGGAGCCTTTATAACCATGCATGCACGTAAAGTTTGCAACTTTACGTGGTAAGTATGCCCTAGAAGCTTGGATCTGTGATTTGGAACTGCTGCATGGCTCAAAACAAGTCTGTATGGAAAGAGGACTAGATGGACTCATCGAGTCACATGAATGAACCCGACGAGTCTCATGAAGATGGTCATTGAACTCGACGAGTTGGATGAACAACTCGGTGAGTCCGATGAAGATCACCATAAAACTCGACGAGTTGAAGAACAAGCCGGCGAGTCAGATGGCTTTTCCTAAGGATATGCATGCGTGTGTACCCGTCGAGTGGCAAGGAGGAAACTCGACGGGTGGCCTTAAGGATTGATCAGGATTCAAAGGAACTCGACGAGTCACTCCGATGACTCGGCAAGTTCGAATGTGGTCCATGGACTCAGCGAGTGGCCTACTATACTCAGCGAGTTGAGGTCAACATGGACTGTTGACCTTGACTAAGGATTTTTACCTTGATCAGGAATCACTAAGAGGTTATGGGGTGTATCATCAGAGTGAGAACTTATGAGTATATTGTGCTATTGTTATAGGTGGTGGAGCCGGTGTCAAGTGAACCGATAGTTGGAGTTTGCATTTTGAATCGACATCTGCAAGGTGAGTTATCCTCACTATATCGATAGGGTGTACGGCACCAAGGCCGGCCCTTTATGATTTAAATCCTGGTCTAGGATGGTTGCTTTGTTATTACTATGTTAGACTTCATCCTGGTTTAGGATGGGTGTTATGTGATTGTTATGTTAGAATTCATCCTGTTTAGGATGGTTGTTATGCTAGAGACCGGTTAGATCGGTTGTCATGGTATGCTATATATGATTCTGATCTGTTAGATTGAAATCTGGATAGATAGTAAGATATGCTTTTATGATCCATAACGATTGGTATGTTAGTGACCTGTTAGGTCGATGCTCTAGTTACAAGTGAAACTCTATGATTGGTGGTAATTGAGATAGATATGTTTGCTATGTGTATGTGCCAGTATATGATAGTATGCTTACATGGTTAGTTGCTGGTTGGTTGGGTTGAGGCGGTCCCGCTTTGTACTGAAGGCCAACACACCCTCTGAGTGGTCCGAAGAGATTGTAGGCCCACGCGGCAGACCACTCATGCCGAAGGCTCGGGATAGAAGTCTTGGATTCAAAGCATGTTTATTAGAAAGCCTAAATCCAAGCATTAGGGTTTTGCATGCGCATATAGGAAAGTTCTTATGGCTAAAACCCATCAGTGGTATCAGAGCCTAGCTTGGTTTTCTTTAAATTGATGCTTGATTAACTGAAACAAACCTGCAAAATTCGAATTTTTGGTTTCTGACTCATGGACTCGGCGAGTTCCAAAGTGGAATCGGCGAGTAGGCCTGACTCGGCGAGTCCAGGCGTCAGGAATGGCCAGATTCGGGATTTTTTCATAATTATCTTATGGAAACTTACCTTAATCATAATAGATCAATCTAAATCCGTTTTTTTATATATATGGCTATTATCTTGATCTAGTTAAAGGTATTTATCATCTAATAAAATATTTAATTTCCTTATATGATAATTAATTAATTATTTTAATTATTTTGGTAATTATCTTTCAAAGAAATGTTGAATAAAATCAAATATAGATAATTAGGATATTAATTGTTAATTGGAATTATTTGTTATTTGATCCTCCATGTTTTAAATGTTTAAAACTTGCCCTCAAGTTTTGAAATTTATATTTGTGATTAAAAGTTTTAATTTAGACAACTTAAATTTCAAACCCTAGATTTTAAAAGGTTTAAAATACAGCCCCATACTAATATGATATTACTAGAATAATATATATATGTATAACTAAATGCTAGTCTTACTGTTAGTAGGCCTCATTCACGAAGCCGATCTATAAGGTGGGTATAAGGTTGCAGCCTATAAAATGGCGCTTAATGGGTGTACACTCACACCCACCGCTTGCTTGATTGGTGGAGGGTCGTTAGCCGAACGGGTAGGATAGGGCAACCTCATGCTCTCATTAAAAGTATAATAAGAAATACAAAGTAACTACACATTTTTTAAAAAAAATTCCCAATCTTAGTTACTTTAGGAAAAGTGAATTGATGCAATCCCATGAAATTACACTTTGCACCCTTGCTAAGAAGTTAGTGGAGCGTGTGTGGTTTACCGGCACACTAATTGGTTCTAAGCGAAGGTGGCAAAGGGTGATTCATTGTTTATCATAGTTCGATGGAGCGTGTATGGTTTACCGGCACATCGAATAGGTGATCGTTACAATGAAGGCACCATGTGAATTTGCATGGTAATTCACACCCTCTTTGTGATCCTCGGCATCCCAGTCACAAACAAGAGGGGCATATCGAGATTTAAACATGCCATTGAATAGTTTCAATGAATCTCATCCGAACGTAGGAATTCTCAAAACACTTAGGACTAATAGTTAAGTTTTATGATGGAGAATTAGTGAATCGTCATTCACTTACCTTCAATTTATTTGCATGTTAGATTACGACATCCCTTTTCTAGTAAGTAAATGTTATTGTTGGATCCTAGCCCTAATTTTCTTATTGGGTGATAATTAGGGATTCTTATTCTAATCTATCTTTGTCCTTTTCTTTTGTAGATGTCGAACGCTAACAACGCTGCTGCTAGTTCTTTCACGTGGATGAGCCTTTGCCAAAAGGTCACCTTCGATGGAACGAACTTTAGTGAATGGATAAGATACATTCGCACCATTGCTCGCTATGAGGATAAGGAGTATGTCCTCGATAAGTAGCTCGAGAAAATCAACCCTGAAATCGCTACTCCGGCCGAAATCACCGCTTTTGAGACTCATGAGCGAGATGCAACGAAGGTACATTGCATCATGATTGCCACCATGAACTCCGAATTCCAAAAGTCCTAAGAGGACATGTACCTGTACGAGATGCACCAAGACTTATTGGAGAGATACCACCAAAACACGAGACAAGAACGTTATGAGATTTTCACCAACATGATTTCCGCTAAGATGGGTCATGGAGAATCTCTTACCGTGCACCTGCAAAAGATGCAAAGGTATGTCAACCGCCTTCGCAAGTTAAATGTTGACTTCGGTGAGGACTTGGCGATCGACATGGTGCTTCACTCTTTGCCTCCGATGTACAACCAATTTAGGATGACCTACCACATGAACAAAGAAGAGGTCACCCTAAGCAAACTCCAAGGTCTCTTGAGGGTCGCTGAGAGCAACTTCAAGGACAAGTCTGTTGCACCTACTCCCAATCCGACTACTGCTCCTGTCTTGGCTATTGGTCAAGGAAAGGGAAAGAAGAGGAAAGCTTCATCGAAGAACTATTGCAAGTTCAAAGCCCGAGATGGTGCCTCTTCTAGTGGGACCAAAGTTGATCCCACTAAGCCCTGTCCTAACCCGAAGGAGGCAGAGTGCCACCACTGCCACAAGATAGGACATTGGAAGAGAAGCTGCCCAGAGTACCTGCAAGCAATCAAAGAAGGAAAGATCAAGCCATCTTTTGCAGGTATATATACAATTAAATCTAACGATTATAATCATGCTATTTCTTGGGTTCTTGATACCGGTTGTCGTTACCACATTTGTTCTAATATGCAGGGACTAAGAAGAAGTAGGGATGTGGAGCAAGGAAGGATCAATCTAATCATGGGGAACAGAAGATCGTCGCCTATGACCAAGATTGGAGTGTATTCTTTAGTGCTTAGGAATAATTTGGTTTTAGATTTCAACAATTGTTGCTATTCGCCAGAAATGGCCAGAAACATCATTTCATTTCATGGTTTATATAGACAAGGATTTAGATTTTCTTTCAATAATGAGAATGGTTCTATTTTAGCTTATCTAAATGGTGTCTTTTACTTTGAAGCTATACCATGTAGTGGAATATATGAAACTGTTATGATTGTTGATATCTTAGGAAATGATGTTTTGAATATAGATTCTTCCACTAGTATGGATAAAGCATCCTTGTGGCATTGTCGTCTTGGACATGTCAACAAGAAACACATAGCCCAACTCCAAAAGGATGGAGTGTTGGCATCATTTGACCTTAGGGAAGATGACACATGCGAGTCTTGTTTGCTTGGAAAGATGACTAAATCACCCTTCACGAGTACGTGTGAAAGGGGTGAGGGTCTATTGGACCTAATACGTACCGATGTATGTGGACCGTTTAGATCAACCACGAAGGATGGGAACCGCTTCTACGTGACTTTTACCGATGACTATAGTAGATATGGGTATATCTACCTAATCAAGCAAAAGTCAGAAACCTTTGAAAAGTTCAAAGAGTTCAAGAATGAAGTGGAGAATCAATTGGGCAGGAAAATCAAGATGCTTCGATCCGATCAAGGAGGAGAGTACCTAAGTCTTGAATTCCACAATTATCTCAAGGAGTGTGGAATAATTTCACAATTGACGCCTCCTAGGACACCACAGTTGAATGGTGTGGCAGAAAGGCGTAATCGAACCTTATTGGATATGGTTCGCTCTATGATGAGTCGTGCTTCACTACCTATCTCTTTTTTGGGGTATGCCTTAGAGACTGCCGCCCATATCCTTAACCGGGTCCCTACTAAGAAGGTTGCCAAAACACCTCACGAGACGTGGACAGGGAAAGCTCCCTCGTTAGCACATATCAAGGTTTGGGGTTGCGAGACTTTCGTAAGACGAGATACTCACGACAAGCTTGAACCTCGAAGTGAACGATGTATTTTCATCGGCTACCCGCAGACATCCTTTGGATATCTCTTCTATAGACCGAAGGACAATGTTGTCTTCGTTGCGAGGAGAGGAGTTTTCCGAGAGCGAGAACTCATAAGCCAAGGAGACAGTGGGAGGCAAATCGAACTTGAAGAGATTCAAGAGTCAATAGATGAAGGAACCTCTACCGCTGACACTCAACTCGAGGAGGAAACTCCGGTTGAACTGATTGACGAATCCTTACCTCTTAGACGTTCCGATAGAGTTAGAGTTCATCCCAAGTTTTATGGTTTTCATATTACTACCGAAGGGGACACGTATATTAGTGATGGTACACTGGTAAATCTTGATGAACCTAATAGCTATAAGGAAACCATGGTAGGCCCGGAGTCTGCGAAATGGAAAGAGGAAATGGATAGCAAGATCCAATCCATGTATGATAACCACATTTGGAATTTGGTTGATTGTGTGCCCGGACGTAAGACAATTGGGTGCAAGTGGATCTTCAAGAAGAAGACCGACGTGGATGGAAACGTGCACACATATAAGGCGCGATTGGTTGCGAAGGGCTTTACTCAAACTCCCGGAGTTGACTATGATGAGACCTTCTCACCAGTTGCGAAGATTAAATCTATTAGAGTGATGCTAGCAATTGCCGCATTTCATGATTATGAGATTTGGCAAATGGATGTCAAGACCGCTTTCCTTAATGGAAAGTTGGCTGAGGATGTTTACATGGCTCAGCCAGGGGGGTTTGTGGATCCAAAGCATCCAAATAGAGTGTGTAAGCTTGAGAAGTCAATTTATGGACTTAAGCAAGCATCTCGCAGATGGAATCTTTGCTTCGATGAGAAAGTCAAAGAGTTTGGATTTGTATGAAGTGAAGACGAGTCTTGTGTATATGTCAAAGCCAGTGGGAGTATAGTAAGCTTCCTCGTTCTATATGTCGATGACATATTACTCATAGGAAACGACATCCCGACTCTGCAGGAGGTTAAGTCCTGGCTCGGGAAGTGTTTCGCTATGAAGGACCTCGGAGAAGCTTCTTATATTCTGGGAATAAGGATAGTAAGAGAAAGAAGTACGAGACTAATTGGACTTAGTCAGAATACTTACTTAGAGAAGGTACTAAAACATTTTAGTATGGAAAACTCAAAGAAGGGAGAATTACCGATACAAAGTAATGCCAAGTTGAGTAAGACTCAAAGTCCGAGTACCGAAGCTGAGATAGTGGAAATGAGCCGAGTACCATACGCTTCTGCAGTTGGCTCAATCATGTACGCTATGACTTGTACTCACCCTGATGTAGCCTTCGCTTTGAGCATGGTTAGCAGATATCAAGGGAATCCTGGCAAAGCACATTGGATTGCGGTGAAGAACATCCTTAAGTACCTTCGGAGGACGAAGGAATGGTTCTTAGTCCTTGGAGGGAGTGATGACTTGAAGGTGCGAAGGTATAGTGACGCCAGTTTTCAGACCGACAGGGACAACTACCGTTCGCAGTCGGGCTGGGTCTTTACCCTAAATGGAGGAGCAGTGACATGGAAGAGTTCCAAGCAGGAAACCGTAGCTGATTCAACGTGCGAATCAGAGTACATTGCAGCGAGCGAAGTGTCGAAGGAGGCAATATGGCTAAAGAACTTCATCGGTGATCTTGGAATTGTACCTGCCATAAAGGAGCCCATGGAAATTTTTTGTGATAACGAAGGCGCGGTTGCCTTGACCAAGGAACCGAGGGATCATGTAGATCAAGACATATCGACATAAAATATCACTTCATTAGACATCGTGTAGAAGAAGGACAACTCGTAGTGAAGAGGATATCATCAGAAGATAACCCAGCAGATCCGCTTACGAAGGGACTGAGTAGGGTTAAGCACTTGCAGCATGCTAGGAGTATTGGGCTGAAGGATGATATTAGCATAGATTAGATAGTATTAGAAATGTGTAATAAATAAATGTAATTAACATTTGATGATTAAATAAAGGAGTTTTATTTATGAGTAATGTTACTATCTTATGTTAATTGTTTAACTATTGTTTCATTTTGCATGTTTTGACTTCCAGAATAATTGAAATTATTAAGAATAATAGAAATTGTTCAAATAGTCCACAATCGTTCATATGTTGGAAGTAGATGTGAATGAAGATTGTCATGAATTGGCGTGTAGATTGTCTAAATGGTGTTATACATAGCAAAGGGTTGCTACAACGTTCATGAGTGCTTATGAACTACTTTTGAGCATTCGAACAAACCCGCGCTTGCTGGAATCACCTTATGGAATATGATATAAAAGGTGATCGCAAGACGATAATATCATATAGTCTTAAAACCTAGATATATGGTTTGTTATTTGTTAATTGATTGTACATTGATAATGCGAAAAATGCATCAGTAACTCGGTGTTATAAAACGCATTGTTGTGTATAGTTGGTTAATGAATAAGTAAATGCATATAAGTCGAAGTTTATCTGTAACTTTTATCTAAGAAGGTAAAAGTGATATCTCGGCCACTCGATGATTTGATTTGACTTATGTGCCGGGCCTGGTCAGAACTGAATTGATGTGTTCGATTAAGTTCTATGTCAAATAAATCAGAGATCGAGAAACCTAAATGCTTGACTCACCGTTCCATGGGATTGTCAGCATGATATCTAACAGAGGACTGTACGTTCCCTTATCTAAAGGACAAGATTGATTAGATCAGAGTTTGACAGCGTCTTTGAGAGCTACGATTGCAAACCGAATTGTACTTGTGTATATAGTTACTAGACTTATCCAAGTGGGAGACTGTTGGAATAGTGTCTAAGGCTGCAACTATATTGGGCAAGTATTTGACCCGGTTGTGCATGGTCCTTTTGGGTTGCCTTCACCATAGCAACTTGATAGGATGATTTATTAAGAGAGAGTAAATATTATTTATATATTATGAGAATAATATAAAGAATAATATAATGTTATTTGATTAATATAAGTCATAGAATTAATTAGAATTAATTTGGTGACTTACAGAGATTAATTAAATAAAGGGGTATAAACTGTCAATTGTTTGATAGTTAAGCTTTAGACTGTAAAGCCTTATAGATATACAAGGGACGAATTCTAGAATCTAAAGGATAGCTAATTCGTCCAAGGCTTATCTATGGAAAGGATTTGGATAGCCTTAAGAGAAGATTATCCAATTAGGGTTTAGGTGTTGGATTAATGTGTAAGTCCATAACTATATTTGGTAAGACTTGACCCGACCCGGCATGGTCCATTTGGGTTGCATACCATCATGCACTTGGATGAGAGAAATAAGACACTTATGGTTATTAATATATTATAAGTTCTAGTATATTAATAATAAGAATAATAAGATTATTTAATTAGTATTGATCAAGAATTAATCTAGGATTAATTAAGTGATCAAAAGAAGACTAATTAAATATATGGGTTGATTGTGTAAATCATCCATACTTGTATAGTGGGCTAATGCTCCATGGATAATCAAGTTGGGCTAAAACCCATAGGATGGTTCATGGATGCTCCATGGTGTATTTGTACCCATGGATCCAAGGAAATGGAAAGTCATGACAATTAGGGTTTGCCCTAATTGTAACACTATATAAAGATATTATTCTTGGCAAAATTGGTGACTAGAATCACACTAGTGTGTGTGTGAAAGGGCTAGCCGATTTCATGAGTGTAGAATTCTCTCAAGCTATTCCAAGTGTTTTGATGATTGTGATTCCATTTGAGGTGTCACACTTGGGGCACTAGGCACTCAAGCTTCATGAAGACATTCTACATCAAAGAGGTATGTATTCTATCTTGGTATATTGATTGTTTTGTATGCTAGATTAGGATAATACATTGGATGTTCTTATTTGCATGTATAATAGAGAAAACATAGATCCAAGGTATTTAGGGTTGCATGTACACTTAGGAGTGTTAGAATGCTCAAAACCCAACAGTGGTATCAGAGCCTAGGCTTGTTTTCTTGTTATACCTGCAATAGAAGCTGAAAAAAACGAATCTGGTGCTGTCTGGCCATCAGACTCGGCGAGTCCATCAGGAGACTCGACGAGTCCATGCCTAAAAAGTGATCAATTCGATCCAACTCGCCGAGTTTGTTCATGCACTCGACGAGTTGGACCCCCAGACAGCATATTTTCGAGTTTTTTGGCTAGAAATGGACTAGGAACATTACCCTAAGTTGTTTTTGAACTTATAAACTTGTTTTTGATGTGGTAATGTTCATGCTAATCCATTTTCAAAGATAATTGTCAATAGATTCATGTTTTGTATTAGTTTAAGGTTTAGACTAATTACATGAAAAAGTTTGATTTGAATTATCTTGTTCTTATGAGTTGCTTAGATTAATAGAAATGTTGAGTGAAATAGTTGTTTTCAATCCATTTTAATCTAAGAGTTGAGTATAAAATGTGTTTGTGTAACTTGTCCTCAAGTTACATGAAGAGTCACATTAAAGACTCATAAAATTCATAAGAGTTGGCAATGGTTACAAAATGAAGAGTCTTGTGTCATTGAATAATTTTTATGACTCCATAACTTGTCCTCAAGTTATGGAAGTTCAAGAGTCACTTCATTAAAGGAAAATATGTAACCATAATTAAATCCATAAGTTATAAAATAAAGAAAAAGTTAGTTCTTTTATTAGTTTAAAGTCTTCCATAACTTGTCCTCAAGTTATGGAACTTGAAGAGTTTTTGGATTAAAACTACTTTAAACACATAAGTTATGGAATTAATTAGTTTTGAATAGTTTCAAAACTTGCCCTCAAGTTTTGGAATTTGAAAAGTTTTCAAGTATGAATACTTTAATTCCAAGTTAGCCCTTAGAATTTTAAAAGTTAAAATTCAACCCTTATACTTTATAATATTATAAGTTAATAATATATATATATATATATATATATATATATATATATATATATATATATATGTATAAGAGTAAAGTCAGTCTTACCGCTAGTACGCCTCATTCACGAAGCCGGTCTATAAGGTGGGTATAAGGTTGTTGCCTATAAAATGGCAACTTAATGGGTGTCCACTCTCACCCACCGCTTGCTTGACTGGTGGAGGGTCGTTAGCCGAACGGGTTTGACAGGACTAGAATTCTCCCTTCATTAAAAGTATTAATGATAATACTAAGTAATTAAACTCTTAATAATACCCAATCTTAGTTACTTAGGAAAAATGTGAATAAGGTGCTAATCCATGAAATTACACTTTGCACTTTGTCAAAGTCGTTAGTGGAGCGTGTGTGGTTAACCGGCACACTAACTTGGACTTAACAAGGTAGGTAAAGGGTGACTTAATATTTATCATAGTATCGATGGAGTGTGTGTGGTTAACCGGCACATCGATTGAGGGGTAATTTATTAAGGGTACCAAGTGATTTGCATGGTTACTTCACACCTTGTTTTGTGATCCTCGGCATCCCAGTCACAAAACCTAAAGGGCACACTCGAGATTGAAACATGCCATTGAACAGTTCAATGAATCTCAAAGATCTAGGAGTTTCAAAACCAATTAAAAACCTAATAATACATTTCGTTTATCTTGGTGGAAACTGGTGAATCGTCATTCACCTACCTTCAAATATTTTATAGCTTGGATTACGGCATACCTCTTCTAAGTTATAAAATAGTTTGTTGGGTCCTAGCCTTAATATTTCATATTGGGTGTCATATTAAGGACTTAAAATCAATTATCTTGAATATCTCCCAAAAGATGTCTGGTTTAGACATTTATGATCTTCCCAAATCTCTTGAAACAAGCTTTCCTAATGAAGATGATGTCCCAGGGATATCATACTTCTTTCTCCTCCTCCAACTATTCTCCCCAATCCACAAGTTCTTGAAAAGGTTTAAGGTCACTCAGGCCCTATTGGCAAGGCAAGGTCTAGGTGTGGTCACATCTTGGAGATGTAGTCACATATTGACAAGCCGGGAGAGTTGGGTGTCAAAGTCTTGAGAAAGTTGGTGGTTCAATCACTTTCTAAGTCACATAGTGAGTTCCTTTGGGACACCTATGAAATAGACTATGACAAGACCCTTAATGATCTTATCTATTTGCTAAGATCAACTTCCTAAAACTTTATGGACATTGACAATGATGACATTGGATATCTAGTAAAGCTCTCTCTTCCTGGTGGAAAGGGATCGGCCATAGTCAACTCGGTTGACCAAATGGTAAAGAGAAAAGCTAAGTCTGGGATAGTCTCGTGTACCATTATCGAAGGGTCCATATGTTTATATTGCCAAAGGAAGGGGCATTGGTTGCGAAGCTGCCAAATTTACCTAAGGATGTTAAAGTCAATAAGTTTGACTCTACTTCAAGTAAATTCCACTATCTAACTCTGTTAAGTTTCTATTCTGAGATTCTTGATACATGATGTGACTGGGTCACATGGTGATGTTTTAAGAATCAAAGAAAAGTGAAGAAACTTAAAGAAAGAATATGATGAATCTGATCGCGTAGATGGACTTCTATTGCATAGCTTGAAAAAAATCGGATTCTTGAGCTACTTCTTAGGAGTTATGATATTTTTGCTTAGGAATAGATAACAACAAGTTTTCATATGGATTGTAAGGATTAGTTTTTCCGCAAAGTTTTTAAAATAAAAGGAAAATTTTTGATTTTATTTATTTTAAAATATCCTTACAATGGCATTTGAGGAGAAATTGTTGCTTATATGATTCCATTAAGAGCAAGAGTGGGAATATGAAATTGATTCTTTCATTTGTGGTAATGTCTAGATTTACCAAATAAGGAAAGATTCTCATCACCCAAGTTTCAATTGGACCGGAACTTGGAATCATGCAAGTTGTATAGCATGATGAATGAGAACTTTCAAGTTTTGGAAAATTAAGACTAATTACTTGTTCACATGGATGTGTGAGTCAAGTAAAGGACTAAGGGATCGAGTACACATTCTTGTGCACTGATTAAGTCCACCACAAAAGATCGATAAGACTATTCGTCATAGTTTACTAAAGCTCAGTAAATATGATTATACTTACAAGCTTAAGTGTAACTCTGAGACATTGGAAAAGGTTCCAATGTATGGCAGAGCGAATAAGAAGAATCAAATTAGGCAGAAGGATAAAAGTTTCTCAAATCTGAAAAGATGGGAGAGTACTTTAGTATCAGTTTTGTGATCATCTTAATGATTAAGAAACCATAGCACAATTAGTTCTCTAAGAAAGTCTTAGTGCATTCTTATGACTAAGAAGAGGGATCTTGAATTGTTGAAATGGTTAAATCAAGAAGATGAGTCATACTGCAAGTCTTAGAGTCATACTCCAAGATTGTAATTTGAGTGACATGTCTTAAAGAAGGTTTAAAACACTTGTCAAATGTAAGAGTAAAAGTTTTCTACTCTTGTACATTTGAAATTGGTAAGTTGTGATGTTTTGGATAAAACAAAGACCAACTTAGGCCAATTGTGTGATGTGTTTGTCTTGATTAGAATCCACACTATCTCTTGGATATTTAACAAGGGAGTCTTATATGTCAAGAGGACAGTGGGAGTCTTAAAGGTCTTGAAAGTCTCAAGAAATAATCAAGAATAAAACCTGAAGTTCTTCACTAGCACACGACTTGAGGTTTATAACCTATCGTGTTGACTTATTCTGTGCCCATTCCAGTTAAAGTTGGCTTTGCATATGAGTTCTTAGAGTTCTCAATTGGTTGCACAACAACTTGGAAGCAATGGTAGGCCCTTGAGCTGCCAGGTGGCAAGAAATTAAGATTGAGTTCAGTCCATATGAGTTTGGATTTGTCATTATCCTTGTCTTGTGACTATGATTTTGACAATTCACATGGATAAGAACACATACACCAGTAAATCTAAGTGTCATAAGGTTTCTCTCCGATTCATGAAAATGATGGTGAGGAAACACTTTCACTAAGTAGATTTTAGCTAGATAGCAATTGTGATATTTGCATTCTCAAAGTCGTTAGTGGAGCGCGTGTGGTTAACCGGCACACTAATATGGACTTGTGAGAAGTGGCAAAAAGGTCTAAACATTATGATTACGGCATCCCTCTTCATAATTGTTTAGATACACAAGTGTGCTATCTAAGGGAAGGTGTATGATTTTGATAAAGTCTTATCAAAACAATCTAGTATCAGAAATCTGAACTTTGGTAAGAAAGTCAGCTGATTTCTGAGAACATGTCAAAGCTAGTGGGAGCATAAGTGTTATGCTAATAATCATCATGTTAGTGGGAGCATGATAATTATGATAAGTATTGCAAGTTAGCAATGTTAATTATAGAAAACAAAAGTTTCAATTGGGAAAGAGTTGTTTTGCTATAATTAAGGGAGAGGAAATTATACTTCATCTCAAATCTATAAGCTTAGATCGTGAGGTTTTAATCATTTAGTCAAGGAAATATATATGAATTTCATGTTGGAATGGCTCAACATAAGGAAATTCTGTATATGGGTCCATTATTTGCGTTCTAAAATTCGATTATGATTACGGCATCCCTTTTCATAATCTGAATTATGAGAACTTGGCAAATTGAAATGGAAATATTATAGCAAAAGACTGGTTTAGTCTTTATGTGAGACATCATGAATCGTGTCCCATATGCTTCGGATATAGGATCGATTACATGTGCTATAATCATCCGTTCTAAAAATTTTCAAAATGCCTGGGGCACTAAGAAGGGAAAAGGTTTAGAACTGGATATGACTAAAAGGATTAAACAATTGTCGAGGACAATCTAAGGTTTACCAAAGATTGCTTGCTCAAGGACAGTTGGAAGTATAGTGATAATTCTGGAAGGACCATATTGACATATTCTGTAAGGAGGCAACTCTTGTTCAGAAATGATAGTCAAAATGGAATCTGGAAATGTTTCAAAGTTAGAATTTTCAATCTGTGTAAGATTAAGGAAACTTAATGCAAGAAGGATATTTCAAGGAGTTGATCTCCTTTGGAATACTCTGTAATGATTGTTGACAAGTCTTTCTGACTTTGTGCATAATCGTTACAAGAGTATCAATGCATATAAGTTTAGAATCTAACAGATTTCAGTAAATGGCATGAATTTGGAATTCTTGCATTTGCAGTAGGGATTTGGGAGTGTGAAAAGAGAATTATTGAAGTTATGTTCAATGGATCTAGTTCACAAAGTAAAGATCATAGACAAACATAATATGCATACTTGGTGTGTGGCATGACTAGTGTTTAACAAAACATAGTGTACATGCTTGGAGCATGGGACAACTATTGTTTTAAATTCAAGAATAAAGTTGATAGCTGAAACAGTATACAATGAATAATGTGTAATCATATGGTGATAAATAAAAGGTGTTTTATTTATATTCATAAGTTCTGAGACCATATTGGATTCAATTATTATTGTGTTTCACTTTGCATGTTTTGACTTCCCGAATAAATTGGGTTATTCTTCCGGAATGACTAAGTTATTCAAACTATCCACAATCGGTCATATGTTGGAAGTAGATATGAATTAAGACTGTCATGATGGGTTGTAGAGGTCTAAGGTGTTGGACAAGGCTACAACAATCATGAGTGCTCATAAGTTCTGAGTATTGGATTCAACCCGCGCTCATTGGAATCACTTCATGGATTTTATCACGAGTGATCATGAGACGATAATATCTTATATTCTTCAAACCTAGAGATATGAGTTGTTACTATGAGTTGATAGTACATTGATTGCACGAAACCGCATTTGGTAACTCTGTGCTATAAAACGTGCCTTTGTGTATGATTCAACAAGTAGTAGAACAAGCCATATGAGTCGAAGTTTATCCATTCCTTTTACCTTCGGGATAAAAGCGATATATGTGGGCCCCTCGATGATTTGATGATGACAAATGGAAGTGCTCGGCCGGGCCAGGACTGATTTGATTTGTTCAATTAGTCAGTCGTCATAAATCGGAAATCGGGAAACAACGAATGGACAGAGAGAATGATTATAATCCATGTCTCAGTCCATATGATATCTAGAATGGAGGAATATATGATCCCTTATCTAATGGACAAGTCACTGACAAAGGTCAGAGTTCATCGACAAGGTCAGAGTTCGACGGAAGCTTTTGAGAGCTACGATTGCCAGTTGGTTCCTGAAGTCATACGCAATAATAGTTTTAGACTTATCCAAGTGGGAGACTGTTGGATTAATGTCTAAGTCCATAACTATATTTGGTAAGACTTGACCCGACCCGGCATGGTCCATTTGGGTTGCATACCATCATGCACTTGGATGAGAGAAATAAGACACTTATGGTTATTAATATATTATAAGTTCTAGTATATTAATAATAAGAATAATAAGATTATTTAATTAGTATTGATCAAGAATTAATCTAGGATTAATTAAGTGATCAAAAGAAGACTAATTAAATATATGGGTTGATTGTGTAAATCATCCATACTTGTATAGTGGGCTAATGCTCCATGGATAATCAAGTTGGGCTAAAACCCATAGGATGGTTCATGGATGCTCCATGGTGTATTTGTACCCATGGATCCAAGGAAATGGAAAGTCATGACAATTAGGGTTTGCCCTAATTGTAACACTATATAAAGATATTATTCTTGGCAAAATTGGTGACTAGAATCACACTAGTGTGTGTGTGAAAGGGCTAGCCGATTTCATGAGTGTAGAATTCTCTCAAGCTATTCCAAGTGTTTTGATGATTGTGATTCCATTTGAGGTGTCACACTTGGGGCACTAGGCACTCAAGCTTCATGAAGACATTCTACATCAAAGAGGTATGTATTCTATCTTGGTATATTGATTGTTTTGTATGCTAGATTAGGATAATACCTTGGATGTTCTTATTTGCATGTATAATAGAGAAAACATAGATCCAAGGTATTTAGGGTTGCATGTACACTTAGGAGTGTTAGAATGCTCAAAACCCAACATTAGGTTGTAACCCTTAAGGAGTCTACAAGTATAAATAGACCCCATGGCATAAGGAAATCGACACCTCTCCTAAAGTAAGAGAACCCTGGCCGATTTCCTCCCCTCTCCTCACTCCCAAATCATCTTCCTTGCTATTGGTGTTTGTAAGCCATTAGAGGAGTGACATTCGTGACACTAGAAGCTTCAAGACCACAAGATCAACAAGGAACTCAAAGGTATGGTTCTATATCTGTTTCAATGTTGTTATTTAACCTAATTAGTCATTAGAAGTCTTGGATTCAAAGCATGTTTATTAGAAAGCCTAGATCCAAGCATTAGGGTTTTGCATGCGCACATAGGAAAGTTCTTATGGCTAAAACCCATCAAGATTTAGATAGACTGTAGGCCCAGTAGGGCGAACCAGTCCGGCCGATGGCCCAGTATGTATGTTGTTTAATTTCTCATTATGGCTTTGGTTTCTGCCAGTGTGGTATTGGTATTTTGGGGGTAGCTCACTAAGCCCTCGGGCTTACAATTTTCAGTTTATTGTTTTAGGTACTCAGGAGAGCGGGGGAAGGCAAAGGCGTGACCGTACCGCTCCTTATCCTTGTGATCTATTTTGGGACACTCTGATGATAAAAGAATTGGAAATGTTTTGTAAAAAAAATTACTATTTGACTCTTTTTTTAGTGTTAAAAGTTTAAATTTAGCGTAAATTTTATGGATGTTACATCGATTATGCCCTTTAAGTTTGTGACTGGGATGCCAAGGATCACAAACAAGGTGTGAATAACCATGCAAACAAGCATGGTACACTTAATGTTAGAAATCATCCAATCAATGTGCCGGTTAACCACACATGCTCCATTGATCCATGATTAACATCAAGCTACCCTTTGCCACACATTGTCAGTCCCAAATTAGTGTGTCGGTTAACCACACACGCTCCACTAACGACTTAATAAGGTGCAAAGTGCAATTTCCTGGGTTTGCACCAAATTTACATTTTTCCTAAGTAACTAAGATTGGGAATTTATAAGTGTTTAGTTACTTGGTATTTTCATTATAATTTTAATTAGAATTAATGTCCTATCCTACCCGTTTGGCTAACGACCCTGCCATTAAACCACCATTTTATAGGCAGTAACCTTATACCCCGCTTATAGACCGACTTCGTGAATGAGGCATACTAATGGTACACCTAACCTTTTAAATATACAAATATAATATATCATACTTTTAATTTTATATATTATAAGGGTGTATTTTAAAATTTTTAAATACTAGGCGGTTTAATCTTTTAATTAAACTAGACTGTTAATTTAATTAAACTCAAACCATATAATTACGGATTTATTAAAAATCTTTTTCATTAAACACTTAATGAATTTAATAAAGTCCATAAAGTCTAATTGGACTATTCAAAGCATCTAGGTTATTAAAAATTCAAAATTAAAACTATTTAATTAGTTTTTAAGTTATTAACCCAAGAATTGCATCTTTTGAAACCTTTCAATTACTAGATGTTTTAGAATTCAATATTTCAAATTAAAACTTTTTAATTAAACTCATTAAATTCCAAAACTTGAGGGCAAGTTTTGAAACTCTTCGAAACTCTTCATTTCCATAACTTATGGGTTTAATGTTATTTTAGTGGATGAGGGTTTTCATGTTCCATAACTTGAGGAAAAGTTATGGAACTCATTAAAAACATTTAGATCAATTTCAACAAATAAAATTATCATATAATTCATGATTGATCTAACTAAACTCATATAGCAAGATAATATCAAATCAAAAATTTACAAGTAACTTTGTTTATCATATAAACCAACTATTATCTTAAAATTCTAACAATTATCTTTTGATTGGATGAGTATAATCACTATCATATCAGATAAACTATATTTTATGATGCAAAACAGTTTGTGGTAGTGATCCTAATCAAATATAGGCCAAAAAACCCGAAAATATGCCATCTGCCATTGCAACTCCTCGAACCAGGCTTTGGACTCGTTGAGTTCATCATGAACTCGTCAAGTTCATCAATGGACTCGGCGAGTTCAGCCTAGCAGAAGGACTTTTTCAGTTTGCTTCAAATTTGAACAATGAACAATGCAACTATATAATAGAAAACTACCCATGGCTCTGATACCATTGTCGGGTTTTGTGTACTATAACACTCTTATGGTGTACATACAACCCTAATAGCTTTGGATCTAAGTTTTCTCTAGTAATACATGCAATAAAATTTCCAAAGCATGAAGCCTACAACTAGCATACAATATTGACATATAAATCATAAAGTCAAGTTAGAAGAGTACCTCTTTATTTTAGCTTGTAGTTTTGGCCTTTCAAGAGCTTAGCACCTCAAGTGTGATGCCTCAAATGGTTCACAAACACCATGAAAAAAGGATGAATTTGAGAGAGAGGTTAGACACTCTAAAATTGGTTATGATTATCTTAGAAATCTTAGTTATCATGATTTTGGCCAAGAGGTAACATTTACATAGTGTAGGATTCCAAGGGTCATGGCCAAACCCTAATCCACACACTTAGGTTGTGATCCATATCTCATGTGGGCTAACTCTTCATGGACACTTACATAAACTTAGCCCATCATGGATCAATATCCCAAACAATATATATGTCACTGATTTACATAATCAGTCGTTGTTAATTTAATTAGTCTCTTTTAATCAATAAATTAATTCCAAATTAATTCTTGATCAATACTAATTACATATAATATATTAATAAATCATAAATAGCCTCTTTCTCAAATATCCATCCTATTAGATTGTTCTGGTGAAGGAAACCTAAATGGACCATGCTACTCTCGGTTCAAGTACATACCAATTATAGTTATGGGCTTCGGCACCTAATCCAAAAGGAAGACTAGGTGCTCCTGGACACTTCAAGAGTAATATGTTTATCCTTCCATATGGAACATGCTGCATCAAAAATGAACTGCCAGCAGGTATTAAACTAGTTCAGTACGTGTTCATTCGAGAACCAGAGCATGACATTTTCTATCTTGACAGTCAAAATCACATGTGCTTTCAACGCGCTGATGTTCTTCTCGCTATACCCACTGAGCATTTATTTCATCTTCGCATGGAAGGACTTAGTCATTTTAAACTTGAAAGAGGATATCGTGTGCTAATCTCTCTAGAGATTAGTAAAAGACTGGAAGAACTTAAAGGTTATAAATTTAGATGGGTTAAGCCTAAGATCTTAAAAGAAGCTGACAAGTTCTACACGCTAACTGGAAAGAGAGCATTATGTTAGTTCTCATCTACACGGAACTAGACCTTACACTTTGGATTGAGTAATCCATCCTTACTACTACAAGTTCAGTGTAGAATAAAAGGGATGATGAAAAACAGGATCACTCAAATCGCATGAGTCTAATGATAATTAAGTGCGACATTGTAGAAGATTTTTTTCACACCCCAAAACCAAGAACGGCGGAAACGTTCTGGGCAGAGGACGTCATGTAAAGTTTCACAACACAGTAAATGTAAATAAGTAAACAACATCATCCATTGCATTAAATATATAATTTTAATACAAGCATGTTCTGTACAGTATAGACACCAAAAATAATGTAAATCAAAATAATATGATGAGTCTTGAATGCGCTCCATCTTCTCAAAAGCTGGCATCGGTACCTGTCTACTGATGACCTGAGAATACAAGTTATTTTGAAAGAGTTTATCAGCATTAAGCTGGTGAGTTCATAAGTGTTTTAGTGTCGGTGTTTGTTATCAAAAACGTTTGAACCTGTCGCAAGTATAAGTTGTAAAATGTATGTAAGTGTTTGTAAAAGTTTGAATCTCTCAGAAAAACCTATATCTTCTATTAAAGTAGCCTTCTACCAAGGCTTAACTGTTTTGTATGCTCGTTTGTTGTAAAAGTGTATAATTTCCCAAGTGTAACTATCATTTAACAAAATATAGTTTGTACATTAATGTTTAAGTGAGGTTATCACTAAAAATATGTAATGGGTAAATCATTGTAGTACTGTAGTTTTGTATTATAGGAACTACTGTTGTACTAACTACCTTAAAATTGATTTATATTAAGGTATAATGTGATAATTGCACCATACTATTGACTGGTAACAACGACACAATGAATGGTCGTAATAACGGAATGACGTTTGGCACCCGCAGATCTGCAGATCCCACTGTAGCTAGCAGTAAGGTGTAGGATAGTCAATCCAGTATAGATCTATACACAAACTCATACTATAGACTGGTTACAACAACATAAGAATGGTCGAAAATAATGTATGACGTTTGGCACCCGCAGACCTGTAGGTCCCGCTGTAGCTAGCAGCAAGGTGTAGGATAGTCAATCCATTATAGAATCTATACGCAAACTCACGCTCTCCCTTCAAGAGACTCTGGCTACAACTCGGGCCATGACATTTAAGTCATGCTCCGATTTAAATCACAGTAATTTATGTATTCTAGTATATGTAATGTAATGTTTCTCTTTCAAGTATAGTTGTATATGTTCTCCTCCTAGTATAGTTGTATATGTTCTCCTGCTAGTATAGTTGTATATGTTCTCCTCCTAGTATAGTTGTATATGTTCTCTTCCTAGTATAGTTGTATATGTTCTCATAGTATAGTTGTATATGTTCTCATAGTATAGTTGTATATAGACTCATGAATGAACTGACTCATTGATCTAATAGTTGTAATAGTATGATCCTGTGCTACCCCGATGGTAACTCACTAATGATGTGTGTAGTACGTATGAATATGGAAGTACTTTTATGTCTATATATGTATATTTGATATATAATTAATATTGAAACGACCTTCGGATGGTGACCCGAAATCCCACCAGACCACATCCAAATCGACAAAAAGGAAATAGGGCGGACGACCTTCCTAAGCCCTTTAAACATTATTTATACATCTACACATATATGGGCATGCAATTTATAAGAAGGAAAACAAATTTTAAATAATAGCATTTGATAAGTAAAAGAGTTTGTAAAACATTTTGAAGTAAAACAATTTGATAAACAGTTTGAACTGTGGTAAAAATCATTGGTTTCCTAGTTATTAATCACATGTGATTAGTGCAATCACATGTGATTGAAGCAATAACTATAAGTATTTAACTTGTATTCCCCCCATAAAGTATTTAAAACATTGAAAATCATTTCGAAGGTTGATTAAAGGGGTATGAACTCACTTGTGGTGAGTGGATTCGATTGAAGTATCGGATACCGTGTTAGGTGGCAAACTGAGACTTGTTCACACGCACGAGCCTAGTTATCATATAATGAGCATATATATAACTAATTAGCCAAATAATAACTTAATAGAATAAGTTGGGACACTCAGGAACATGCAAACACTTTGTATAAGTGTTATAGGTCCCAAGGGTTGCTTCTAGATTGCTACGGTACAAGGCTAAAGGATCGAAAAGCTTCCAAGGACCTTGAATAAGTGTTTACCACCCAAAAAAACCCACCCTTGGAGTTTACGGTCGTAAACCCTTGAGTTTACGGCCGTGAACTCCACTCTTGGTGGTTTTGGGTGTTTTAAAGTGTCAAATGATTTCTAGAATAAGCCTAGCATTTGTGGTTTAATCCTTTAGGTAGTTTAAGGCCTTAGAATGCTCCTTTGAGCAGTTTACGGCCTAAAGACCATATCCCCTAGAGTTTACGGCTGTAAACTCCTATGGGGTGTTTGTTTTAATTCTTTTTAGTCACTTGCACATAAAGGATAGCTTCTAGGTTTTTGTTTAAGGCTAAAGGGGACACTAGGCACTCTTTGGTGCCTTTACTTGGAGTTTACGGCCCAAGAGATGTTCCTTGGCCGTAAACTCCCTTTAAGGGATGATTTTGATGTAATTTACTCCCCATTCAAGTCACAAGTATTAGAGGGTAATTGTCTTAAAGCCTTAGGGGTGTTTAGGGCACTCTAAGCCCTTGTAAAAGGTGATTACGGCCCAAGAGCATATCCTTGGCCGTAAACTCCGAAAACTAGGTGATCTTGATTGTGTTTTAGCCTCAAATGTTCATACATAAAGTCCTTAACTAGTTATCTAACAAGGAAATGGGACTAGATAGCTTTTAGGCTTTGTTTTGGAGTTTACTCCCCAAGAACGTTCTTGGGTGGTAAACTCCCGGATCTTGCATTTTGGACATGTAAATAATGTTTTAAAGCATATAACAAGTATTAAAACACATTTAGAGAAGTGTACTCACGATTTGGGATAAAAACCCGAAGATCCGTGAGAGAGAAAACGACTTTTCTCTAGTTGGAATTATGAATAATGAATGAATTTAGTTCAGAAATCTATTTATAGTCCTGAAATATTTTTTTGGCAGAAAATATTTTTATTCCTGGAACAAACTCTAATGTCCTAGAGTCTTGGAATAATAGTGTTGCACAAAACCCTAGTGCATCCACTCTCCTAATATCTCCTTAAGTGTAAAATCCTGAAAACTACCAAACTTATACTCGAAATCTGAGTTTACATTGTAACTAATCTACATCTATTGGATTGATATGGTTTGTTCAGAATGGAAATTTTGGGTTGTCACATCATCCCCCTGTTAAAGGGAATTTCGTCCCGAAATTAGAATTAAGTCAAGGAAGTATGCACGAATGATCGAGTCGTGAGGAGGAAACTTCCTAATCGATTGGTTCTAGCGCACTTAAGTGAAATCGGGCTCTCGGTTGGCATTCCAACGAACCTTCACTAACCGGTGACGGCGTTGCTTCGTCTACTTGACCTCTTGGTCGAGGGTCGCTATGGTTCTAATACGAAGGTGAGGATCTGTTGGGTTTTGAGCAATCTAACACTTCCTAAGTGTGCATGCAACCCTAATAAACCTTGGATCTATGTTTGTCTAAATACATGCAAAATAATAATTTTCCAAGGTTTATAACCTATCTAACATGGCATGGGGAACATTTCAGCATAAAAGAGTTAGAAGAGATTACATACCTTTTTGATGAGTTTGGTTCTGAAGGAGTTTGAGGGCCAAGCACCAATAGTGTGAATGCCTCAAATGGAATCACAAAACACCACAAACTGTTGGAAAACTTTGAGAGAGTATACACACTTGTATTTTCGGCCACACACAAGCACACACACACTAGTTCACTAGTTGCCATTTCATGCTCCATAAGCATGCTTATATAGTGTTCATGGTTAGGGTGAAACCCTAATAACCCATGACCTTTCCTTTCCAAGGATCCATGGGTTAAAAGCTCCATGGATCATCCATGGACTTCCATATAAGCCTAGCCCATTAACAAATGAGTGTTAGCCCACACCATATAAAACCAATAGCCCATAATCTAATTAGTCTTCCTTTTAATCTCTAAATTAATTCATAATTAATTTAAGACTAATACTAATTAAATAACATAACTTCATATTAATATATTATAACTTATAATATATTAATAAACATATGTGTATAACTCTCATAAAATTATCCATAAATAGTTCGGATGAAATGCAACCCAAATGGACCATGCCGGGTCGGGTCAAATATATACCAAATAAGTTATGGACTTAGACACCTTATCCAACAGACTCCCACTTGGATAAGTCTAATAACTATATTTGCGTATGTTACTTCAGGAACCAACCAGCAATCATAGCTCTCGAAAACTCTGTTGAACTATGAAGCGCCATTTTAGATAAGTGATCGTATAATCCTCTGTTCTCATGATATCAGCCGGACAAATACATGGAACAACGTCGTACTTATTGTCCAGCATTTTGTTTCCCGATTTCCAATTTGTTTGACAAAGAACTTAATCGAACACATCAATTTAGTTCTGACCGGCCGGTACATAGGTCAGAACAAAATCATCGAGGGGCCCAAATATCGCTTCTATTTCTAGAAGGAACAAATAAACTTCGACTCATATGCTTGTTCTACTACTTGTTGAATTGTACACAAAGGCACGTTTTATAACATCAAGTTACTGATGTGTTTACGTGCAATCAATGCACAACCAGCTCATAGGTAACAACTCATATCTCTAGGTTTGAAGATTTATATGATATTACCGTCTCACGATCACTCGAGATAAATTCCATGAAGTGATACAAGTGAGCGTGGGTTTATTCCAATACTCGTAACTTATGAGCACTCATGAATGTTATAGCAACCATTGCTATGACTAAACCTATTTAGCCATCTACAAACTCGATTCATGACAGTCTTGATTCATACCTACTTCCAACATATGAACGACTGTGGAGTGTTTAAATAACTTAGTCATTCGGAAAGAATAACCTAGCTATTTTGGAAGTCAAAACATGCAAAATGAAACAAAATAATAATTGAATCCAATATGGTCTCAGAACCCTTTTGAATATAAATAGAACCACCTTTTATTATCAGCATATTGATTACACATTATTCATTGTATAATGTTTCAAACAATTAACTTAAGACTTGAATAAAAACAACAGTCGTCCCATGCTCCTAGCATGTACACTTTGTTTTTCTAAACAATAGTTATGCCATACTCCAAGTATGCACACTATGTTTGTCTATGATCCTTACATTGTGATGTAGATCAATTGAACATGATTCCATTGATACTCATTTCACAATCACAAATCCTTATTGTAAATGTGAGTAATCCCCGATTCCTATCATTTACCAAAAAATTTGTTAGATTTTAAACTTTTATGCAATGTTCCTCTTGTAATGATTATGCACAAAGTCACCAAAACCTTGTCACCAGTCATTACAGAGTATTCCAAAGAAGGTCAACTTCTATGGAACGGAAGTCTCATATTCAAAGTACATTGATTTGAACATCCTTCTTGCATTAAGGTTTTCTAATCTTACATAGATTGAATAACTTCCACCTATGGAGACATTTCCATAGTCCCATTTTGACTATCACTTCCGAACAAGAGTTACTTCTTTTCAGAATATGTCAATATGGTCCTTTTCGACAACTTACATCATACTTCCAACTTTCCCTGAGCAACCAATCTTTGGCGAACCTTAGATTGTCCTCGACAATTGCTTAATCACTTTAGTCATATCCAGTTCTAGACTTTTCCCTTCTCAATGCCTTAAGCATTTGGAAAATTTAGAAAAGATGAATATTATAGCATATGCAATCGATCCTATATCCGAAGCATATGGGACACGATTCATGATGTTTGACATAAAGACATGATACTAGACCAGTCTTTTGCTACAATATTTTTTATTTGCCATGTTTTCAAAATTTAACTATGAAGACGGATGCCGTAATCATAATCGAATCTAGAAAACGCAATATATATAGAATTGCTTCAAGTTGAACCATTCCAACATAAAATACATATATATATATTCTTGACTAAAGATGATTAAAATCTCAATCTAAGCTTTAGAATTGAAATGAAGTATAATTTCCTCTCCCTTAATTATAGCAAAACAACTTTTCAACCCCTGCAACTTCACGAATTGAAACTTTTGTTTTTCTATAATTAACATTGCTAACTTGCAACACTAAACTTAATAATCATGCTCCCACTAACATGATGATTATCAGCATAACACTTATGCTCCCACTAGCTCTTACATATTTCCAGAAATCTACCGGACTTCTGAAATTTAGATTTATACACACTTTCTTAGGTAGCTCACATGTGTGTCTAAACAATTTTCAGAACTATGAAAAGGGATGCCGTAATCATAGTCTCAATTGCTTAGGCAGTTGCCATTTCTCACAAGTCCATGTTAGTGTGCCGGTTAACCACACGCGCTCCAATAACGACGTTTGAAAATGCAAATAACACAATTGATATCTACGTAAAATCTACTTAGTGAAAGCGTTTCCTCACCATCATTTTCATGAATCGGAGAGAAACCTTATGACACTTAGATTTTATAGTGTATGAGTTCCTATCCATGTGAATTTGTCAAAACCATAATCACAAGATAAGGTTAGTGACAAATTCAGCCTTACATGGATTAAACTTGTTCAGTCTTAGTTTCTTGTCACCTTGGTAACACAAGGCCCACCAATGCTTCCAAGTTGAACTCTGATAACTCACATGCAAATCCAACTTATTTGAAGTAGGTACAGAAATAAGAATTATGTCAACACGATAGGTTGCAAGCCTTAAGTCGTGTGCTAGTGATAAATTACAGGTTTTACTCTTGATTAAATCTTGAAACTTTTTCAGGATCTTTAAGGCTCCCACTGTCCCCTTGACATATAAGTTTCCCCAGTCAAGAACCATTCCTTGACAAAACAAATATTCAAGGAATAGTGCAGATTCTTATCAAGACTAACACTTCACACAATTAGTCTTAGTTGGTCTTTGTCTCATCCAAGACATCACAACTCAAATGTACAAGGGTAGAAACATTTTACACTACATTTGATAAGTGTTTTAAACCTTACTTTATGTCACTCAATGTTACAATCTTGGAGTATGACTCTAAGAATTTTTTTGGAACGAAATATGACTCATCTTCTTGATTTTAACCAATCCAACAATTCATGACCTCTCTTCTTAGCCATAACAATGCACTAAGACGTCCTTAGAGTATGAATTTGTGATATGGTTTCATAATCATTAAGATGATCATGAAACATGATACTAAAGTACTCTCCCATCCTTTCAGATTTGAGAAACTTTTATCTTTCTGCCTAATTTGATTCTTCTCATTTGTTTTGTCATACATTGTAACCTTTCCAATGTTACAGAATTATACTTAACCTTATAAGTATAATCATATTTACTAATCTTTAGTAAATCATGAAAAAGCAATCTTTGTGGTGGACCTTGACCAGCGCACACCCAGTGTACCTAATTCCTTAGTCCTTCAATTGACTCACATATACATGTGATCAAAGAATTAGTCTTAATTTTCAAAGATGAAAATTCTCATTCATCATACAATACAACCTGTATGATTCCAAGTTTCCGTCCAATTGAAACTTGGGTGATGAAAAACTTTCTTCATTTGGTAAATTCAGACACTACCACAAATGAAAAAATCAAATCCACTTTCCAATATTGCTATTACTGGAAACATATAAGCAACAATTTTCCACAGATGCCATTGTAAGGATATTTTTAAAATAAATAAAATTGAAAGCCTTTTTTTCTTTTATTTTAAAACTTTGCGGAAAAACTTATCCTTACAATCCACATGAAAACCTTGTTGTTATCTATTCATAAGACATATATTATAACTCTTAAGCAACAGCTCAAAATTCTGATTACCGAACCATGCGATCGAAACCCACCTTCGCAATCAGAATCAACATATACTTACTTTAAGCTTCCTATTTGATTCTTAAAACATCAGCATGTGACCCATTCACATTATGTAATAAGAATCTCCAAATAGAAACTTAATAGAGTTAGATAGTGGACTTTACCCGAAGTAGAGTCAAACCTCTTGACTTGATCAACCTTATGACCTTTCAGGTGAATAGGGCAGCTTCGCAACCAATGCCCCTTCCTTTGGCAACAAAACACATGGACCCTTTGGTAATGGCACATGATACTATCTCAGACTTAGCCTTTCTCTTTACCATTTGGTCAACCGAGTTGACTATGGCCGATCCCTTTCCATTGGGAAGAGAAATCTTTTTTCTAGATATCCAATGCTACCATTGTCAATGTCCATTTAAGACTTGGGAAGTTGTTCTTTTAATCAAATTTGCTTTACTGGTGTTCCAAATCATTGCTGATTCCACAACACCAAGCAAATAGATAACATTATTAAGGGTCATGTCGTAGTCTGCCTCATAGTAGTCCCAAAGAGACTCACTATGTTACTAAGAAAGTGATTGAACATCCAACTTTCACGAGACTTTGACACCCAACTCTCCCGGCTTGTCAATATGTGACTTTATCTCCAAGATGTGAGCACACACAGACTTTGCTTGCCAATAGGGATTGAGTGAGTTTAAACTTTTCAAGAACTTGTGGGTGAAGGAGAATAATTGGAGGAGGTGGAGGAAGTGAAGCATGATGTTGAGGGACACCATCTTCAAGAGATTTGGGAAGATCATAGTTGTCTGAACCAGACATCTATAATGGGAGAAAATCAAGTTAGTTGATTCAAAGTCCTTAATATAACACCCAATATGAAATATTAAGGCTAGGACCCAACACAATATTTTCTAATTTGGAAGAGGGATGTCGTAATCCAAGCTATAAAATATTTGAAGGTAGGCGAATGACGATTCACTAATTTCCACCATGGAAAATGAAATAATTTATTAGGTTTTAATTGGATTTGAAATTCCTAGATCTTTTGAGATTCATTAAACATTTCAATGGCATGCTTCAATCTCGAGTGTGCCCTCTCAAATTTTGTGACTGGGATGCCGAGGATCACAAAACAAGGTGTGAATAACCATACCAATTCACTTAGTACCCTTAATATTATCACCCAATCAATGTGCCGGTTAACCACACACGCTCCATTGATCTATGACAAACATTAAGTCTCCCTTCATGATCCTTACTGGTCCAAGTTAGTGTGCCGGTTAACCACACACGCTCCACCAACGACTTGGTAAGGTACAAAGTGTGAATTCCATGGGCTAGCACCAAATTCACATTTTTCCTAAAGTAACTAAGATTGGGAATTAAATAAAAAAAATTATTTAGTTACTTTATAATAATCATTATACTTTTAATGAGAATTTAAAGTCATTGTCCTACCCGTTCGGCTAACGACCATCCACCGATCAAGCAAGCGGTGGGTGAGAGTGGACACCCATTAAGTTGCTATTTTATAGGCAACAACCTTATACCCACCTTATAGACTGGCTTCGTGAATGAGGCCTACTAACAGTAAAACGACTTGTTCTTATACATATATATAATAATTAACCATTAATCTTATAAATAGTATAAGGGTAGAATTTTAACTTTTAGAACTTCTAGGGTATGGAATTAAAGTTTGTGTGAGACTTTACAAATTCCAAAACTTGAGGGCAAGTTTTGAAACTATTCAAAACTAATTAATTCCATGATTTATGTGTTTAAAGTAGTTTTAATCCAAAAACTCTTCAAGTTTCATAACTTGAGGACAAGTTATGGAAGACTTTAAACTAATAAAAGAATTACTTTTCTTTATTTTTATAACTTATGGGATTAATTAAGGTTACACTTTATTTATATATTTTTTAATGAAGTGACTCTTGAACCTCCATAACTTAAGGACAAGACTCTTCATCTTTTGTAACCATCCAAGACTTTTCATTTCATAACTTATGAATTAAAGGTTCATAAAAATGAAGACTCTTCATTTTCATGTAACTTATGTGTTTTAAGTGTGTGTTAAATAAAAGTGACCTTTGGATATCCATAACTTGAGGACAAATTATGGACTCCATTAAAACACATAAATGATCAAGAATTAATTCTAAACAATTCAGCAAATAATTCCTAACATCTTCTAAATTCATAAGAACATGAACATGATCATCAAAATTTCAAGAATTATATGAACACATAAAATCATGGAATTTTGGTTATAACTTTGAAATTGGTCCACCATCATCATTACCACATCAAAAACAGGTTTTATGAGTCCAAAACAGTTTAAGGTAATGATTCTAGACTAATTCCAGCACCAAAACTCAAAGATATGCTGTCTGAGGGTCCAACTCGTCGAGTGCATGAACCAACTCGCCGAGTTGGATGGGTTTTGCCTTGGACTCGGCGAGTCAGCTGTGCAGACAGCATAAAATCTTCGATTTTCAGCAATTTGCATCATGTATTCAAACAAGCAAGCCTAGGCTCTGATACCACTGTTGGGTTTTGAGCAATCTAACACTTCCTAAGTGTGCATGCAACCCTAATAAACCTTGGATCTATGTTTGTCTAAATACATGCAAAATAATAATTTTCCAAGGTTTATAACCTATCTAACATGGTATGGGGAACATTTCAACATAAAAGAGTTAGAAGAGATTACATACCTTTTTGATGAGTTTAGTTCTTAAGGAGTTTGAGGGCCAAGCACCAATAGTGTGAATGCCTCAAATGGAATCACAAAACACCACAAACTCTTGGAAAACTTTGAGAGAGTATACACACTTGTATTTTCGGCCACACATAAGCACACACACACTAGTTCACTAGTTGCCATTTCATGCTCCATAAGCATGCTTATATAGTGTGCATGGTTAGGGTGAAACCCTAATAACCCATGACCTTTCCTTTCCAAGGATCCATGGGTTAAAAGCTCCATGGATCATCCATGGAATTCCATATAAGCCTAGCCCATTAACAAATGAGTGTTAGCCCACACGATATAAAACCAATAGCCCATAATCTAATTAGTCTTCCTTTTAATCTCTAAATTAATTCATAATTAATTTAAGACTAATACTAATTAAATAACATAACTTCATATTAATATATTATAACTTATAATATATTAATAAACATATGTGTATAACTCTCATAAAATTATCCATAAATAGTTCGGATGAAATGCAACCCAAATGGACCATGCCGGGTCGGGTCAAGTATATACCAAATAAGTTATGGACTTAGACACCTTATCCAATAGGATCTTGACGAGTGGACTTGCAAGAGTCCTAATGGAATGGTATGGTTTCACGATCGAGATGCGAAGAGTAGAATGTACGTTACTGAGCTCGCGGAGTAGGTCTAGTTTGTGCGAGACGCAGGACCGATTCTGACAAGAATCTCAGAGGTCCTGTCTATCTTGGATTTAGCTTTCCACGCTTTACGACGTGTATTAAGCCATTCCCAGAGTGAGACTTCCTAACGAACTTGGTCACTCACTTGGAATTCCAAAGGTTCCTTTTCCTGTTTAACTTCCCAGTCAAAGGCCACCCCTTGCTGGGTCAAAGTCATACGAGTTTCTGTAGCTTGCGAGGAGTTCTGAATGAACTAAGGCGGTAGGTCGGTAAGACCTAGAATTTGGCGAAAAATTGTCGGCATCTTTGATGTCGATGAATGCTCAATGGTTTTGACAAATTGAAAGAGTACTCAAAATTTCCCACATTACTAACAGTGTGTCCTAGAAATTTGACACTTCAATTTCAAAACTCGTGCCTAGAGAACTTTTCTAAAAGTTCCTGTGTAGGAATGTTGCCATGGGTTTTCTTCTTACTACGAGGGTAGATAAGTAAATCATTACATGGAGAAATGACGAATTGATCCAAATAAGAAAGACGTAACCGTATTCATTTATCTCATGAAAACTATGGGCGTATTGGTCCTATCCGAAGGGTATCACTACGGACTCGGAGTGTTCGTATCGAGTTCAGGAGGTAGTCTTCCAGACATCTTTCCCTAACACTCGGACTGGTGATATTCGGATCTCAGGTCCATTCCTGGAAGTAGTTTCTTTCCTTGCGTTTGCTCAACCATTTTGTCTATACGAGGCAGAGATAACGACTTCTATGAAAATCTTGACGGAGTCCTCGATATCTGAGGCACATACGATGCAATCCGTCGATCTCTGGGAGAATATGACCAGGGTTCTCTAGGGTGAGAAACCTAGTCTTCTAATTCTATTTCTGTGTAGTTCGCTAAGTTGTTTGTACTGTTCTGGTATCTCCGTGGGTGTTTAAACTCTAGGGTGATTTGTTTACGGGAGTCGTACTGGGTTCTAAGTTTGTTCACATGACGATGTGATTACTCGTAGGCTTAAGCAGTTCTCCGTCCTGAAGTTCATATTAGAATTCATACATGGTTTCACAATCACAATTTCGGGTATACGAGTCGCATATAATTAAGGTTGAAAAGGTAGTCGAATAACTGATTCTTCTTTAAGTTCACATCCCATCATGGAAAAAGAAGTTAAAGTGGAATCATCAATTCTAAACCTGTAGAAGCTTGATCATATATAACTCTTATGTATACCTTCCTCAGTGATAGATCAATCGCATGAATCCTTGGGTTGAACTTGACGTACTACACGAGTGGTACTTCGGGGACTTCTTCGGAAAGAAAATAACTAAGAGGTATTCCTGGCATGAGTACTTCGGTGTTCTGATGTGACGGTTTTGCTGGAAAAGTGATCTAGAAGAAAGAGATGTACGTACGAAGTTGTTTTTGTGAGGATCAAATTGAATCGAGTCATATGATAATGTCGGAATCATACTGAAACTTAAAGACATTAGATTTGAACATAAAGCGTTTACAGACAAAACACAACCATGCAACCCTGAACAGAGTTACATTACTTTAGATTTACCACAAGACTATTGCTGCGAATAAGATATACTACCAAAGACAAGTATACGCAGCACGAGACTCCCTATACAGACATGATCTCGCAAAAGGTAAGACTCTAGTTGCACTAGTTCTAGATAGTTTATAAGTCTGTTACAACGAAACGCCTAAATTACATTTAACGTGGTTCCGGAGCAGGCTCTCCTGCAGCTGTGATCCTGAGGATCTTCCCGTCTGCGCCAGAGTTCTGCGTTATCGGGCAATCCTTCTGGAGGTGTCCAATTTCACCGCATTGGTGACATACCTAGACAACACCAACTTTGGTGGTAGAAGTGAAGTGTCGAGTAGGATTAATGGGGACACGGGTTCTTTCCTTGATTTCTTTTTTCGGGCAATCCCTCTTATAGTGCCCGAACTCACCACAATTAAAGCAAACTAGGCTTGCTCCAGTGGTGGAGGTAGTTCTACAGAAACGAGCAATGTGCCCTATCTTGTTGCAATTATCGCATTGCAAGAATCGGAACCTTCCCTCGTGGTGGTAGTTGCACCGGTCGCACTTCGGGAGTGATCCTTTGTATGGTCTGCTCGGTACGGCAATGGCAGGGGTTTTCACTTGTTGTTCTTGTCTGGAAATTCTCTGAAACCGTTTGCGTTCCACTTTGGCTTGACGTTTTCTTTTCTTGTTTTCTGTTTTTCGGCTTTGCGGGCCTGTGACTGTTACTGTTTGGCAACCTCCTTGATGGATACCACGATTGGAAACTTCATTCCCATCAGCAGCATTGACTGTGCTGTTAGCGCTACGGTGCACAAGGACCGCGGTTACGGTAGCCAGCACGGCAGCTGTAACTGCTGTTTGAAAGGTAGTGGCGTCCATCGGAAAAGTAGAGGTCTCGTTGCTTGGCTGGTTGTTTCCGGATGACGACATGATCCTGTAACACGAAAGGTAAGGATTTTGTGAGTGATTCTGGTTGACCGTGATGTACTTAGATTGTTCATGTAAAGAGTAGAAGTATTTTCTTGAAAGTTTGACCTGCATCCCTATGATGCAGTCCTAGTACAGCATGAAACTATGTTCGCGAAGGTTTGACCTACATCCCTATGATGCAGTCCTAGTAATGAGTAGAGGTAAGTTTGTAGAATGGTCTCAAGACGTTTGTTGTGCAAGCCGAGGTATCGTGGGTTGGTGAATAACAAGATCCAACCACTGAAAGAGACTTAGAAATGTCTCCGGAGATAAATCACTATAGTCCAATGACATGACTAAAGTACGTTTCGGATTGACCCCTATGAAAAAAAATGATAAGAGTACTTGAATGAAGAATGACACAGAAGTTAGCCGGCTGTCAATACCTTTGATATTCACGATGTAAAGATTCTAGAAAATGACCTTGTAAAGGTCTTACATCATATCCACAGAAGATAGTTCCTGACAGCCTAAAGACTTAACTAAAGTACTTACGGTACAAGATAATTTCATAGAAAATGCCACATCGGGTATAGACAGAAAACACGATTTTTCTTTTTATAAAGGAAATAAAGTAAAGTGTCTACTACTTGCGACGGTCATCCTTCTGGTGAACTCTTAGTTCAACCAATTGATGTTCCATTTCAAGTAGGTGTCTTTCGCACACCATCTGGCGTACTCGGAGCTCTATGACTTCGGCTCGTGATCCAGCCAGTGCTTGTAGCAGAGTTTCATGGTTTCTCTCTGATCTCTCGCGAGCATCTTCTAGACGAATGGTGCGGAGGATATGCATTCTAGCATAGGCGACTACTTCTGTAATTTCTTGGATGGCTGTCCTGCCTTGAATCTCATTTTGGGTCACTCTGCGGACCAAGATTTGCAAGACTCTATCTGCTGAGCCTCCATTGCTTAAGTCGTAAAAGCTTTGGTTGTCATCAAATGGCACAGACTGATCTTGTCCTTGGCTCCATGTTTCCAAGCATTCCACTCACTCAAGGTCGGGCCATGAAAAGTCGGACGAGGGTTTGGAATTGGAAAGGGAGCTGCTCGGGGTAGGTTCTCAACCTCTGTTTTGGAGTTTGCATCATACGAAAAGTCTTCATCGTGGTGATCATTCAAGGGGATAGGATGATCCTTCTCTGGTTCTTCTCCAAACCAACCGGCTATGACTTCTTTCGGAAGATACTGGTTGTCGAGGGGATGGAGTCCAACTATGTTTTCTATGCGAGCATTTAGGGTAAGAGAATAATTATTAGACGAACAATCTAGATAATTATTTAGAAAACCTTCATCAGTTACATCGCTATTTGTGAAGTGCATACTAGCTATGTGTAATCTAAATAGGATAGACCTTCGAATAAGTGACCTTAATTCCAAATTCACATAGAATAGGGGTAAGGCAAAATTATCGCAGATTCTAAGTCTATAACATCCTAATTACATATAGCCTTAGTGTATCCACTTAGCAACTATCAACTTAGTAATGAAGATCCCGTTTTAGTTCTCAAATATAACGTACTTATAGTAACACCAAATACTCCTATAGTATTTTAAATTTTACTGTTATGTTCTATTGTTCTCATTGTCGTAGGGTTGGTAAGATTTTAGCATTGTTGCAACCACACACTTAAACTTAGGCACATGCTAGTCAACCCTCGGATAATATAGGTGATCAGGCTATATCTTCCCAGTTTTGACCATATGTCTCTAAGCCCACTTGTGTTGCCCAACAATCGTAATTCTTTTGTACTGTCCTAGTGACACTGATTTTAGTATGAATGCAGCACGTATACTTATTCAAATATTTTACTATTTAAAGTATAAACTCTTGTTCAGAGTATTTTTAATCCCTTATGTATTTATAGTTAGTATATCTTTTATGGGTTGATATACTTAATTCACTATAAACAATGCTCTGATACCAATCTGTTACACCCCAAAACCAAGAACAGCGGAAACATTCTGGGGCGGAGGACGTCATGTAAAGTATCACAACACAGTAAATGTAAACAAGTAAACTACATCATCCATTGCATTAAATATATAATTTTAATACAACCGTGTTCTGTACAGTATAGACACCAAAAATAATGTAAATCAAAATAATATGATGAGTCTTGAATGCGCTCCATCTTCTCAAAAGCTGACATCGGTACCTGTCTACTGATGACCTGAGAATACAAGTTATTTTGAAAGAGTTTATCAACATTAAGCTGGTGAGTTCATAAGTGTTTTAGTGTCGGTGTTTGTTATCAAAAACGTTTGAACCTGTCGCAAGTATAAGTTGTAAAATGTATGTAAGTGTTTGTAAAAGTTTGAATCTCTCAGAAAAACCTATATTTTCTATTAAAGTAGCCTTCTACGAAGGCTTAACTGTTTTGTATGATCGTTTGTTGTAAAAGTGTGTAATTTCCCAAGTGTAAGTATCATTTAACAAAATATAGTTTGTACATTAATGTTTAAGTGAGGTTATCACTAAAAATATGTAAAGGGTAAATCAGTGTAGTACTGTAGTTTTGTATTATAGGAACTACTGTTGTACCAACTACCTTAATCCAAATTTATATTAAGGTATAATGTGATAATTGCACCATACTATCGACTGGTAACAACGACATAATGAATGGTCGTAATAACGGAATGACGTTTGGCACCCGTAGATCTGCAGATCCCACTGTAACTAGCAGTAAGGTGTAGGATAGTCAATCCAGTATAGATCTATACACAAACTCATACTATAGACTGGTTACAACGACATAAGAATGGTCGAAAATAATGTATGACGTTTGGCACCCGCAGACCTGCAGGTCCCGCTGTAGCTAGCAGCAAGGTGTAGGATAGTCAATCCATTATAGAATCTATACGCAAACTCACGCTCTCCCTTCAAGAGACTCTTGCTACAACTTGGGCCATGACATTTAAGTCATGCTCCGATTTAAATCACAGTAATTTATGTATTCTAGTATATGTAATGTAATGTTTCTCGTTCAAGTATAGTTGTATATGTTCTCCTCCTAGTATAGTTGTATATGTTCTCCTCCTAGTATAGTTGTATATGTTCTCCTCCTAGTATAGTTGTATATGTTCTCCTCCTAGTATAGTTGTATATGTTCTCTTCCTAGTATAGTTGTATATGTTCTCATAGTATAGTTGTATATGTTCTCATAGTATAGTTGTATATAGACTCATGAATGAACTGACTCATTGATCTAACAGTTGTAATAGTATGATCCTGTGTTACCCCGATGGTAACTCACTAATGACGTGTCTAGTACGTATGAATATGGAAGTACTTTTATGTCTATATATGTATATTTGATATATAATTAATATTGAAACGACCTTCGGATGGTCACCCAAAATCCCACCAGACCACATCCAAATCGAGAAAAAGGAAATAGGGCGGATGGCCTTCCTAAGCCCTTTAAACATTATTTATACATCTATACATATATGGGCATGCAATTTATAAGAAGTAAAAAAAAGTTTAAATAATAGCATTTGATAAGTAAAAGAGTTTGTAAAACATTTTGAAGTAAAACAATTTGATAAACAGTTTGAACAGTGGTAAAATCATTGGTTTCCTAGTTATTAATCACATGTGATTGAAGCAATAACTATAAGTATTTAACTTGTATTCCCCCCCATAAAGTATTTAAAACATTTAAAATCATTTCAAAGGTTGATTAAAGGGGTATGAATTCACTTGTGGTGAGTGGATTCGATTGAAGTATTGGATACCGTGCTAGGTGGCAAACGGAGACTTGTTCACACGCACGAGCCTAGTTATCATATAATGAGCATATATATATAACTAATTAGCCAAATAATAACTTAATAGAATAAGTTGGGACACTCAGGAACATGCAAACACTTTGTATAAGTGTTATAGGTCCTAAGGGTTGCTTCTAGATTGCTACGGTACAAGGCTAAAGTATTGAAAAGCTTCCAAGGACCTTGAATAAGTGTTTACCACCCAACAAACCCCACCCTTGGAGTTTACAGTCGTAAACCCTTGATTTTACGGTCGTGAACTCCACTCTTGGTGGTTTTGGGTGTTTTAAAGTGTCAAATGATTTCTAGAATAAGCCTAGCATTTGTGGTTTAATCCTTTAGGTAGTTTAAGGCCTTAGAATGCTCCTTTGAGGAGTTTACGGCCTAAATACCATATCCCCTAGAGTTTACGGCCGTAAACTCCTATGGGGTGTTTGTTTTAAATATTTTAAGTCACTTGCACATAAAGGATAGCTTCTAGGTTTTTGTTTAAGGCTAAAGGGGACACTAGGCACTCTTTGGTGCCTTTACTTGGAGCTTACGGCCCAAGAGATGTTTCTTGGCTGTAAACTCCCTTTAAGGGATGATTTTGATGTAATTTACTCCCCATTCAAGTCACAAGTATTAGAGGGTAATTGTCTTAAAGCCTTAGGGGTGTTTAGGGCACTCTAAGCCCTTGAAAAAGGTGTTTACGACCCAAGAGCATATCCTTGGCCGTAAACTCCTAAAACTAGGTGATCTTGATTATGTTTTAGCCTCAAATGTTCATACATAAAGTCCTTAACTAGTTATCTAACAAGGAAATGGGACTAGATAGCTTTTAGGCTTCGTTTTGGAGTTTACTCCCCAAGAACGTTCTTGGGCGGTAAACTCCCGGATCTTGCATTTTAGATATGTAAATAATGTTTTAAAGCATATAACAAGTATTAAAACACATTTAGAGAAGTGTACTCACGATTTGGGATAAAAACCCGAAGATCCGTGAGAGAGAAAACGGCTTTTCTCTAGTTGGAATTATGAATAATGAATGAATTTAGTTCAGAAATCTGTTTATAGTCCTGAAATATTTTTTTGGCAGAAAATATTTTTATTCCTGGAATGAACTCTAATGTCCTAGAGTCTTGGAATAATAGTGTTGCACAAAACCCTAGTGCATCCACTCTCCTAATATCTCCTTAAGTGTAAAATCCTGAAAACTGCCAAACTTATACTCGAAATCTGAGTTTACATTGTAACTGATCTACATCTATTGGCTTGATATGGTTTGTTCAGAATGGAAATTTCTGGTTGTCACAATTTTTGAGGTGTGAATAAGCCCTCTATTAACGTTAAAGGTTTTCTTGCTTAAATTTAACAACACTTTGTCATATTGACATATTTATACATGTATTTAGGGATTATTTTAATACATTTAAGCTATATTTTTGGTAAAATGCAAAGTTATTTGATACTTGTAATTTTAAATGGTATTTTGCAGCCAAAAAAACAATTTCTAGGAAAAGGTGTTGAAATTGACAAAAGCTGGATACTTGGAGGACTGAAACTGAAACTAGGAACTTAAAGAACATGAAATCGAGGATTATACACTTCTCACGACATGGAGAACATCATGTCACAATGTGGCATTCAAAAGATTCTCGATTTCGTGCATGAAGAAGAGTTTCATGACGTGACCTTCTTTTGGTTACGACATGACCAAATGTCATTCAAAGAGTCCTATACGATGAAGGATAGTTTCCTTGGAGAATATGAGATATAATCTATTTTCATGTCGTGACAACCTTATCTTCATGACGTGATAGCCAACTTTATGAAAACTATTTGTATCAAGTATTAGATAAATTTGAGAGACTTCTGACCAACTACTGGAGATAGATTTGCGACAAAAACCTTTTTGAAAGACCTTGGAAGATCATAGATTGATTTGGAGTACAAGAATGGAGATTGGAAGAAGCAAAAAAACATTTAATCGTGGGCTAAAACGCCTAACTTGTGTTTGGGGAAGATGAACCCTTTAACTATGTGTTTATTTCGAATTTATGAAGTTTTATGTTAGTTTAACTAGTGTTGGTAGATCATAATCCTTGCATGTTGAAGTTCTAGCTTAGATTGCTTTTTCTACAATTTTTGTGTAGTAGATGATCATTCTATTTGCATAAATTTTTTTATCTAGTTGTTTTTTGAACATTAAATTACTAGATCTAGTGATTGAACTAATCATAGAGTTAGGTGATATAAGTTAGTAACTTTGATTTTGTTAGAGAGCATAATTAATCCATAATTTGTGCTTGGTTCATTTGTCTTGATCCTAGATACGTAACTCATAGATTTATCACACATAGCCAAATTTATCTTTATATCAATTTTGTGTCTACTTGTGTTTCAACATTACATGGTAATTCATAAATTGGTAAAAACTCAGAATTTGAACATAATAACTAGTTAAATAATAATTTGGTAACCAACATAATTAATTTACTAGAATTCAACCATAAGAAAAGGGGGGATTTGGAACAAAACAGAAGTACTCTTCAATCTTGAATTTACACCGTTTCTTTTTGTGTTTTAGTTATTTAATTGCTATTGGTTTGAGTTAAGTTTATGCTCTTGAAAAATCTATGAAACCCCCCACTTTAAGTTGTTTTTTGTAGTTTAGCTTTCAGTAGTTATTTTATTAGCTAAATATCGTTTGTTACGATCGAAACTCGACTTACTATAATCTAACTAGGTATACTGCCTACATGAATTAGTTACTTAAGTTTTGTTAGGTTATAAATTTAAAACTGATAGGTATAATCTGTGAACATTAAGTTTTTGGGGTCGTTTCTAGGGAACGATTGCATTTAGTTCAAATTATTTACTTGTTCACTAAATTTTAATTTTTAGTTTTATTTATTTTTATTTTTTAATAGATACAATTGACGATATTATTGAGCATGAGTTGTAGGCACTTGATGTCTATTCGATCCATAAAAAGATTTAGAGGAGCTGGAGAGGTTGGTAGGAGAAGACTCGGATGAAGAACAACAATCTGAATTACAATCAACTACTCTCAGGCCATGCAAGTTTACATTCTTAAAAGTGGATTGACACCATGAACGAGGAGTATAAGTCTATGGAAGACAATAAATTTTACAATCATATTCAAATACTTAATGGTTCAAAGCTGATAGTTTCATTTTATTTACTTCTTTTCCTAGTTTATTTTAGCATAAATCATCCCATTTTATTTAGTCGTTATTCATATTTCCTCTTTTTTTTTATCTTTAATCGGGTTCTTTCTAGTTTTTTAGTATGATTGCATATTTTTAGAAGACTAACACGGAGCGGAGATGTTCGGGATTACAAGACTCGAATGACCGTTAAGGATGGTGAAAAAACATGGGCTTGAGAAGATCAAAAGAAGACATGGGCTAGTTTGGAGGCATTTTATTGGCAATCAATATGGGCTTCATCTTCAAAGAAGAAGGAAAACAAACTTTACAATTGTGCAATTGATTGTTCGATCGAGTTTTCAGGTTTTGGAGGATTTGGAAAATTAAAATTAGGCTCAAATTGAAGAAAACATGAATATTTGTGGGTTACAATCTAATGAAGAAGAATTGGATCAGTGGGCTAAAGCAGCGCAGGCCCAACAAATGGAAATGGCCCATTATCCATCAGTTCATGCGGGCCGTGTGAATTCCTGCAAGGGTAATTTCTTGATTTTACTTTTGGCTTCAATTTGAGGAAGTTTGGTGGGACTCTTTTAACACTTTTGAACATCCAAAAATTGGTGATTTCTATGGAGTTTTGAGAGCTTTTGGAGCATTTGAGGAACATTAAAAACATCATTTTTTGCTCTTGATTCTTGCTACATGTTGGGTACTTTTAACCTTTATTTAGTTTTCTTATGTTTAGCCATGCTAGGCTAAACTAATCTTGCTTGACTTTTGTGAAATCATTTGAATGTTTTTTGAATCTTGAAGAAATCCATGAATTTGTTCTTGAATCTTTACGAGAATGTTTTATGTTTTAACATCTTATTACTACTTGTATGTTTTTATTCATGAGTTTTAAATGTATTTGTGGTGATTAGTTGGCTAATTTCTTGATTAAGTAAAGGATCATCAAATTATCAAGCAACAAGTGATTCTTTTTTTGGTTTTACTTCACACAATCATAAAAATATTTTCTCCAATATGGAAGTGAAAGCCTTTGACTCCTCTTGGATTTGGTGACTTTTTGGTTCTTAATGCTAGTTGACTTTCACTAATTACATGCTTAATGGAAATTATGACTTTAACTAAGGAAATTGTTATGAGCATCTCTAACTAATTTAACAACTAAGGAAAGTGTAGGTAATCTCAAGCTTCTTGTATTACTATAGCCAATTTAAAGATTTAAAACAAGTATTGAACGATTGGATTCTAATGATATATTCATCAAATGTTCAAGTGAGGAAACCTTAAGTCAACCATATTTCTCTTATTGATTTTACATTAAACTCTTGTTTTTACTGAATTGTCTATTTAAAATCGTAGTTTAATAGTAGTTTTTTTTTTTGAAGTATTTCAAAAGACCATAACCCCTATTTTTATCTTTGTTGTCATTTTACAAGTATTTTTGCAAAGAGATTTTCATTGAGTAACAAATTAAACCAATCTTTGTGTGTTCAATCCCTTTACCACTATAAACTATTTTAATGTAAAAGATTTACAGTTATTTATTTTATTGGCCTTAAAAACCACCAAATTTTAGTGTCATTGTCGGGGATTGGTTTAATTTGAATCAATTTGTTTCTCTATGCCCATATCTCAATGTACTGGTGCTTTGATTTATAATCATGAAATTGAAAAGGAAGCAGGGTCTTTGGTGAAGCAAAAGAGAATATAAAGTCGTCAAACTTCAAATCCTATCTGGTTCCAGAGGTTATAACCGCTTCCTATAGTGACACTGAACCCGATTCTAGCCCTGACCCTCCCCAAGAAATTGCCAAAAGACCACCCTTACAACATAATCCATCAATCATAAACCAAATTACAATGGCAGGCGGAGAAGAAGGTCCCGAAAGGACCATGAGACAAATGATAGAAACCGATGTTACACAAACTCCAACCGGTATTAATTACCCCATTTTGGAAGGAGGTTCAGAATTGAAGTCAGGTTTAGTTCGTCACATTCAAATTTTCAGTGGATTAGAGAATGAAGAGCCACATAAGTACTTGAAGATGTTCCACATTATTTGCACCAACATGAAGCCACATGAGTCAACCGATGACCAAATAAAATTAAGGACATTCCCCTTTTCATTGAACGATAGAGCAAAGGATTGGTTATTTTATCTTCCACCGGGGTCAATCAACTCACGGACCGATATGGCAAGAAATTTTCTTGATTAGTTCTATCCCGCTTCAAGAGTCTCAAGTCCTAGAAATGAGATTTGTGGAATCCGCCAAGGTCAAAATGTCATTTCCATGACAATTGGGAGAGGGTTCAACAAGTTGTGCTATAGTTGTCCACAACACCAAATTCTGGAACAACACCTCATTCAAAACTTTTATGAGGGATTATTACCAATGGAGAGAAGACTATTTGATGCCTTAAGTGGTGGAGATATCTTTAGTAAAACTCCACAAAAAACAAGACAACTCTTGTAACATCCGGATTTCCAGGGATAACATTTTGAGTATTCATTTCGAGATATGAGGAGTGACTCGATGAGTTGGTGCCTTAACTCGTCGAGTAGGGTCGCGTTTTGGTGATGTGTTTAATAAATGGACTCCACGAGTCGGTTATCTAACTCGCCGAGTCAGTGCTGCTGAGGAAAACCCTAATTGTCCGCGTTTGTGACCTATTTAAAGGCCATTATGGCCTTCATTTGCGGCCACGCTTCCCTTGAGAGACCCTAATTGATCCAGAGAGCATAGAGAGAAAGAAGGAGCTAATTTTCATCATTTTGGGTGCATTCTTGCAAGGAAGAAGGAGTGTGTTCAAGCTAAATTGTTGGAAGGGCTCAGATCTACTACTATTCCATTCAATGCTGTTGTTTAAGGTATAAATCTCCATCTTTTTTCTTATGGTTAGTAGATCTCATGAATCTAGGGTTTCTTTACCCCTTTTTGTTGAGATTATGGAGCATAGGGAGTCCCATTGAGGCAAAAGACATTAGATCTGGACCTTGAGAGGTCCAGAGAGTGTGACAACCCGAAATTTTTTTATTTTTATAAGCTCAATCAGTCAACTCAACTGAGTGTCAAAATCATTAGTACAGAGTTCTAGCCTTGTTACAGGTCATTCTACGGACTTTTGAGCCTAATACACTTAAGGAATAAGTGTTAGAAAGTGCCCGCTAGAACCATAGTGTAGCAAAACGAACCCTAACCTCATCTAAGTGAGTTCACGGCCACATGACCATGAGTTTACGGCCGTAAACTCAAGGGGCCGTAAACTCAAGAGCATATATAAGGCAAATGGTCATTTTAAGTCATTTCTCTCATTTCCTGGCCAATCCTCCTTGGTTCTCTCTCAACTATCATAACAACAATCACCTTAGATCTTCAAAAGAGTGAGTATCCTATCCCTTGATTAGTTAATACACCTTATTAACTAACTTCTTACATTGATTTCATCCATGAAAATCATGTTTCTTAAGATACTCAAGAAACACCAAGAACACACACTAGTGCTCTTGGCCAAATCGACTAGTTCAAGCTCCTATATCGTAAGCACTTTTCTTTTAACTTGTTGTATACTAGGTTACACATGTCTAGACCTTAGAAACATCAAGAAACAAGGGTTAGAAGAGAGTTCACGGCGAAGGATGTTCTTGGGCCGTGAACTCCCTTTTATAGTGCAAAGATGCCCCAAATTCCTTCCTTAAGCCTAGAGACTAGCCTAGCACTTTACCTTGATGTGTTTAGGACTCAAAGCAATCAAAATACCATCACCCATAGGTGATTACAGCCGCAAACACATGCCAAAGTGGTCTATTGGCCGAAAACTCAATTTAGGGGTGTTTTGATGCCACAAACACTTCCTAAGGCTTAGGCTTGAAGTTAGGATGCTTCAGTGTGACCTTTAGGAACCTAAACAACCCCCATAAACACAAATAGCCATGAGTTTACCATTGTAAACTCATTAGGGCCGTGAACACCTCAAAAGCTCCAAAGAAAGTGGTCTTCCTCATCCTAGGGTAGAGCTAAGGTCCCTACATCATCCCTAGCCTTCAAACTTGCACTTACACAAGAATAACCATGAGTTTACGGCCGTAAAATCCCTTGGGCCGTAAAACCATGGTAGTAAACTCATGTGAGTGCCATTTTACCTTCCTGTTTTGAATCACATGTGATTCCAACACTTGGTCAAGGTCATTCCTAGTCCCGGAAGGTGTTTCCTTTCATATAGTTGTTTATAAACACTATATTCATGTCAATATGTGTCCTTATATATCATTTAGGACTTATTGTGTCTCGGGACTTCATTCATGGAACTTCTCATACTTACACACATAGCCGTTTGAATCACCCACATCAGGTGAGTTCATACCCCATAATGAATCTTTTAACTATTTTAACTGTTTTAAGGGGGGGGGGGGGGAATAAAGGTTGAACACAATGATAATTGTTTAATTGTTCGTTGTTAAACATCTTTCAAAATGTTACTTATGTTAATTATAAGTTGTCAAAATAGTTGATCTATTTTCTAGTCAGTACCACTTGAAAGTTGATCTATTTTCTAGTCAAGATAGTTACAAACTTAGGAGAATATACTTTTACATTTGACAAAGGAACAGTCGGGTTTAACACAGAACAAAAGATGCCTTGGTAGAAGGCTACGATTAAAGGTTAGGATCATATTGCTAGCTTTATGATTCCTTAATGTATACACTATAGGATACACATATCCTAATAGATTCCGACAGCTAATAGGATGTGTGCTCTTCGCTTCATTTCCTATTCCCGTTGGATGTGGGTTTGGAATGAGGTGACCCAATCTATTATCTACCCGAATCTATATATATATATATATATATATATATATATATATATATATATATATATATATATATATATATATATATGCTTAGTATATATTAAGTCATCATAAGGGTACCAGGTATGGATCAGGTCATAGGACACAGAGTCAACGCACAGTTTTTCTAGTACAAAACTTACTTTTCAAAGTCAGTACTTTTGGTATACAAAACTAGAGATTTCCCAAATAAGGGTTTAATCCATTTTATTAAGCGAGTACAGTTTTAGAGACTTTAGGTGAGTAACTCTATAACACTCTAGTTTATACACCATGTTTATATATAAAACTAGTATCCAATAGATAGTTAAATGTGTGTTTTCCGCCTTACTTCTTGTTCCCGTTGGATTGTGGGCTTAGGGCAGATTCACCCAGTTAACTTTCTACCCGATATCAGATTATATATAGCAGTATAAAGAAAGCTATTATAAAAGTAGTCACTGTAGTCATTATTTTACTATAAGGAATATAGGTTTTCTTAAAAGAAATCTTCATTAGATATAAAGGAACCATTACAAATAAATCCATGAGTAACAAGTGAATACACCAGGGTTATACATGACAACGATCTAACAACCAATTGAATGTGTGCTATCCGCCTTACTTTCTGTTGTCCGTTGGGTTGTGAGTTTGGGGCAGATGCGCACAATCGATTATTTGTTTACTCTGAGTATATATAACTTGTACCCACTTAGTACCCATAGAAAGGCTTGTAGTGTCTTTTTACTTAACTTTCATTCAGGTAGGAAATATAGGATTTTCTAGAGGAACAGGCGAACTTTTCAAAACAGAACTTACAGCTTACATCACTTTTACATATACATTTTCAACCACATTTTACAGCTTACTCGCATCACTAAAATCTTATGAACTCACTAGCTTAATTGCTGATAAACTCATTCAAATAACTTGTATTCTCAGGAGACTATTAGACAGGTGCTCGTGCTGGGGATTCAGAAGATGGAGCATTATAGCTTCAAGTCTTGTTTTGTTATTTGATTATGAATTCTATGTTTTGTGAACACACACATTGTAAACACTTTCTTTCTAAATGAAACGGTTGGTCATTACTTGCATACCATATACATATCTCGTGATAGTTGACATGACGTCCTCCACCCCCGAACGTTTCCTCCGTTCCGGTTTTGGGGTGTGACAGATTGGTATCAGAGCATTGTTTACAGTGAACTAAGTATATCAACCGATAAAAGATATATGTCTATAAATACAATGGAGCATAGGTGCTCTGGATAATGATATATTTTAGAGTATAACTACAAGTGATAAAAATATACCTACTTGCTTATACATGTGCATAATAGAACTAGTGTCACGAGGAGAACATAACTCAAAGTATTTAAAGGTTGGGCACTGTCGTCAACCCGAAGAGTTATGTAATCATAGCTAGGATCAATATAGCTTGATCAACTATATTTATTCGAGATGTTGTCGTCATGCATTTGGGAATGATGTTGTGTTGAAACAGAGTTAAAACTTACCTGAACATCAATCAAGAGAACGCCAGAGCAAGTACAGTTAGAGTTAGAGTACCATGGGAGTATTCTATGATACGATAGCGTGATAACAAGTTTAGAACATGCCAAGTACATTACGTTAGAATACTATAGGACTATTTTGGTCCAGATAGATAACTTATGTGATAACTTAAAAGACCCTTGTGGATAGGTCTATAATCTTACAAACTATATTCATAAAGTTATATAATCAAGATATTATAGACATAGAATCTGTGACCGACGCTTCGCTATCCATTCCTCTTAAGGAAGTAGTGTTGAGGTGGGATGAATTATTCCAAGGTCTATTTGATCTTCAATTATATACAATACGAGCTGGTGTACCTTGTACAATTATAGGAGGATTCCGTAAGGATCACCCCTTAAAGTTACCATCAAAGCTCATAGGTTCTTTAGTCACTTTCATTCTCGCACGAAAAGCCCAAATAAACGTAACCACTTCCTTTTAGTAGACAACAGAAGAGTTTAGGAGGAACAAGGACAAATTCATGAGAAGATTTAAAGGAAAGATCAGCCGAAGTAACCAAAACGTCTTACGCATCACACTAATAAATATTAATTAGGTTAATTTATCGAGCGAGTGGAAACACTGCTCACATTACATGTGTTAGAATTATTTTCTAACATGCAGCTGGTAACAGTTATTGTCACACACCAAAACCATGAACGGCGGAAATGTTCTGGGGCGGAGGACGTCATGTACAGTATCACAACAATGAAAAGTAGTAAACAAGCAACAACATCATCCATTGCATTAATAATATAATTTTAATACAAGTGTGTTCTATCAAATTATAATAGACACTAAAGTATAAATCAAAATGAAAGATGAGTCTTGAATGAGCACCATCTTCTCTGAACCTTGCATCAGTACCTATCTATGATTGACCTGAGGATACAAGTTATTTTGAAAGCGAGTATCAGCTTTAAAGCTGGTGAGATCATAAGTATTTTATTGTTTTAATTTGTATGTAAGTATTTGTATGTGTATGAACTATAAGTATTTGTATGTATATGAATGATCCTAGGAAGCCCTATGTTTCCTACTAATCGTATCCTTCTACCAAGGCATCTAGTATCTGTGTGTGTGGCTCTTGTAAGAGTGTGTATTTTCCAAAATTTGACTATCATTAACCAAAATATAGTTTCTACATTACCGTACATCGTGTAAATGTTTACGAAGTGAATGTAATGGGAAAATGAAATAGTACTATGGTGTAGTGTCAAACTACAACCGTACTAATTACCTTAAGTCTAGGGTAATCTCGTAAGTACTGTAGTATTTGTAATAAGTGACTACCTCTGTACTCCTATTGCCTTATTTGAGGGATAAGGCCTAATGTGATGGCTAGATCCTAAGCTAAATGCTCCATTGTCAAAGGAATTTTGGGACCTTTACACGACCCCTGCCTGTGTGCAAGCCGTGAACATCCACATTACTATGATCATGTATACCCGATATAACTATCACAATGCATTGTGATTCATCGATATAGTTAGATCCTGAACTTGTTCTATGCTATAGCACCTAGTGATGTCTGTCCTACCAAAGTATATGTAACCGCACTCATGTATACATATATATGTAAATGTACTCATGTAAGCGTAATCTTGTAAAACATATCTATGTAATAGTATAGTAATGTACTGTAATGTTCTGCGTGTGGTAGCTGTAACGTGTGTTCTCTCTCTATCTAGCATGTATAGTAATGTATTATGTGTACTAGATGTAACGTGTGTTCTCTCTCTATCTAGCATGTATAGTAATGTACTGTGTGTACTAGCTGTAATGTATGTTCTCTCTATCTAGCAAGTATTGACTCACGAATGAACTAACTCATTGTATGATATCGCGTTCTAGTAATAGTCCTAGTATCTTCCTAAGCTACCCATATGGTAGCTTACTAGTAATGTAACTGGTAAGTATGAACATGGATGTGTACCCTTTCTACCCAAGGGTATTGAACTGAACTGGAAGAACCTTTATGAGTATATATGTACACATGATATATAACTAATATTTAAACGACCTTTGGACGGATACCCGATATCCCACCAGACCACATCTCAAGCGCGAAAAGGAAATAGGGTGAATAGCCTTCCTAAGTTCTTTAAACATTTCTTATATAACCATACATATATAGGCATGCAATTGACAATATAAAAGCATAAAATATATTTTGTAAAACCTTTTGAACAGGATTACTATCTAAGAAAAGATCGACTTGATGTCAATCTATAAAACGGGTTGGAAGTATTTATCTAACAAAACAGTTTTAAATACAAAGAAACATTTGTTTGAAACACAATTGTAAATGAGTTCGAAATGAACATACAGTGTATAATGAACAATTAAATCAGGAGTTTTAAACATATAAAACGTATATGAAAATCCTTTGAATAACAACTGTTTGGTAAAACAGCTAATATGTAGTAAATCATTTGAATGCTGCTTATTAATCACATGTGATTGATATAATAACTAGCATGATTCTACTTGTATCCCCCCCCATAAAACATTTAAAAACATTTAAAACATTGATTAAGGGGTACGAACTCACCTGTTGCGAGTGGATCAGATGGAAGTGTCGGATAAGTGTTTGGTGTCAAGTGCAGACTTAGACATGCACAAAGATCCTAATTACATATGAAGACATATGTATATAAACAATTAGTCTTTAAACAACTAATAAACAAGTCAAGACACTCTAGGACATGACAAACACTTTGTATAAGTGTTATAAGTGCTAAGGAGTGCATCTAAGTGTTATAGGGAAAGGCTTGTGTGATCGGGGTTCAAGGAACACTTCTGAAATGAGTTTAGTCCCTAAAGACCAACACCCCATGAGTTTACGGTTGTAAACTATTGAGTTCACAGTTGTAAACTCCTAACCTTTTGACCATTTGCAATTTTGAAGTCTTCTAAGCTATTCAAAACATTCTTACTTCATGTTTAAGTCTTAGGAAGTGCTGTGTGGCATCAAAACACTCCTAAATGGAGTTTACGGTCTAAGGACCATTTCTCCATGAGTTTACTACCTTAAACTCATGATTTTACTACCTTAAACTCACAAGTTTGGTATTTGGGGGTTTTCCAGTCCTTAGCTCAATCATGGCACTAGTCTAGGTTAGATTCTAGGCATTAGGAACAACCATGGGACATTTATGGGACTTTTACACATCATTTAGGGTGTTTAAGGTTTTAGGAGATTCCCAAACCATAAACAAATAAAAATGTAAGATTTTGGTGCTTTTGTGTGATAAACTCTTCAAGGATGAACCTAGACAAGTCCATAAGGCATTGTGAAGCATCTAGGCACCCTAACACACCACTTTGGCCCTAAACTTGGTGTTTACGATTTTGGGGCTTCCCAAAACCGTGAACACCTTTAACTTGGTGTTCTTGTGACTTTTACTTGGTATAAACATGCATAGCTAGCTTTAAATGACTCTAGGATAGAAGTACTTACATTGTGGAAGCTTCTAATGAACTTTAAGTCCAAGAACATTAGTGTGTGTTCTTGGTGTTTTGGAAAAACTAATCAAAACACAAAAATGAATGGATGAATAGATGCACAAACACTAGATTAAGTATTAAACCAACCTGAAATGGTTAGAACACTTCCTAGTTTGACGATCTAGAACAAAATCAAGGATGATACTTGAAAGGATATTTTGGAGTTTACTCTTTTGGTGTTAAGCGTGTAAACTCAAGAATGACTAGTCTTGGGGAGTAAACTCATGGATAAGCATGAGTTTACGGATTTTTGGGATGAATTTTCAACCCAAACAAAATAGTTTAGCCGGGAACTTCTAAGACGCGAGGTGTTTGCGGTTTTTAAAATTCAAAACCCGAGACGGCACTTTCTGTCACCCGTTCGTTTAAAAATAATATTAAAATAATCAAACGAACTTTATTTTTCCCAAAAACAAGTAAAAGTGAACTTGACTTATAATATGGAGTGATTGACTACTAGGGTTTGACAGAATGAAAATTTCGAGTTGTCACATCATCCCCTTGTTAGAGGGAATTTCGTCTCGAAATTAGAATTTAGGTAAGGAAGTAGGTATGAATGATCGAGTCATGAGGAGGAAACTTCCTAATCGATTGGTTCTAGCGCTCCTAAGTGAAATCAGGTCCTCAGTTGGTATCCCAACGAACCTTCACTAGATGGCGACGGCGTTGCTTCGTCCGCTTGACCTCTCTGTCGAGGGTCACTACGGTTCTAATACGAAGGCAAGGATCTCGACGAGTGGACTTGCAATAGTCCTAACAGAAAGGTATGGTTTCAAAATCGAGACGCAAAGGGTATAATGTACGTTACTAAGTTCGCTGAGTAGGTCTAGTTTGCGAGGTACAGGACCGATTCTGGTAAGAATCTCGGAGGTCCTGACTATCTTGGATTTAGCTTTCCACGCTTTTCGAAGTGCATTAAGCATTCCAAGAGTGAGTTTTCCTAAAGAATTTTGTCTCTCACTTGGAATCTCCAAGGTTTCTTTCTCTTGCTTAACTTCCCAGTCAAGGGCCACCCCCTGCTGGGTCAAAGTCGTAAGGGTTTCTGTGACTTGCGAGGAGTTTTGGATATACTATGACAGTAGGTCCGTACGACCTAAAATTTGGCGAATTCCTGTCGGCGTCTCTAGTGTCGACCAATTCTCAACGGTTTTGATAAATTGACAGAGTACTCAAGAATTTCGACATCACTAATAGTGTGTCTTAGGCAATTTTGACTCTTCAATTCCAAAACTCGTGTTCAGAGAACTTTACAAAAAGTATCTGCGAGAGTAATGTTTCCGCGGGTTCCTTCTTACAACAAGGGCAGATAAGTAAGTCGTTACATGGAGAATGATGAACTGATCCAAGTAAGAAAGACGGACTCTATTCATTAAACTCATGAATGCTTCGGGCGTATTGGTCTTATCCGAAGGGTATCACTACGGACTCGAAGTGTCTGCATCGAGTTCGGAAGGTAGTTTCCCGGACATCCTTTGCTCACACTCAAACTGGTGATATTCGGATCTCAGGTCCATTTCTGAAAGTAATTCTTTCCTTGTGTTTGCTCAACTGCTTCATCTATGCGAGGAAGAGACAACGATTTCTAATGGTAAATCTTGACGGAGTCCTCGTTATCTGAGGTACATACAATGCAATCCGTCGATCTCTGGAAGAGTAAGACCGGAGTTCTCCAGGGTGAGAAGCCTAGTCTTCTAATTCTATTTCTGTGTAGTTCACTAAGTTGTCCGGGCTATTCTTGTATCTCTGTAGTTGTTTAGACTGTATGGTGATCTGTTTATAGGAGTCATACTGGGTTCTAACTTTGCTCACATGCCAATGCAATTACTCGTAGTTTTGGGCAGTCTCTGTCCTGAAGTTCATATTAGAATTCATACTTTGTTCAACGATCACAATATCGTGTATAAGAGTCGTTTATAATTAAGATTGAGAAGGTAGTCGAATAACTGATTCTTCTTTAAGCTCACTTCCCATTGAGGAAAAAGAAGTTAAAGTGGAATCATCAATTCTAAACCTGTAGAACCTTGATTATATATCACTCTTATGTATACATTCTTCAGCGACAGATCAACCGTATGGATCCTTGGATTGAGCTTGACGCACTGTACGAGTGGTACTTCGGGGATTTCTTCGGAAAGAAAAGTAGTCTGAGGTACTCCATGCATGAGTACTTCGGTGTTCTGATATGACGGTTTCGCTAAAAAGACGTTTACTGAGAAAGAGATGTACATATGAAGCTGGTATGGTGCGGATCAAATTGATTCTAGTTGTATGATAATGTCGGAATCATAAGGAAAATTAAAGACATTAGATTTGCACATAAGGTGTTACAAACGAAACACAACCGTGCAACCATCAACAGAGTTACAGTAATTTAGACTTACTACAAGACTATGGCTGCGAATAAGGTATACTACAAAAGACAAGTATACGCAGCACGAGCATCCCTATACTGACAGGATGCCGCGAAAGATAAGACTTTGGTTGTACTAGCTTTGGATGGTTTATAAGCTTGTTACAACAAAACGCCTAAATTATATTAACGTGAGCCCTGAGTAGGCTCTCCTATAGCTGTGATCCTGAGAATCTTCCCGTTTGCGCCAGAGCTCTACGCTATCGGGCAATCCTTCTTGAGGTGTCCAATTTCACCACATTGATGACATATATGGACGGTACCAACATCTGTGGTGGAAGTGATGTGTCGAGTAGGAGTTATGGGGACACGGTTGCTTTCATTGATCTTCTCTTTTGGACAATTTTTGTAATAGTGCCCTGCCTCACCACAACTATATCAAACAAGGCTTGCTCCAGTGGTGGAGGTAGTTCTACAGAAACGAGCAATGTGTCCCATCTTGTTGCAATTATTGCATTGCCAGGCTCGGAAAATTCCCTTGTGGTGGTAGCTGCACCGGTCGCACTTCTGGAGTGTCCCTTATCGGTATTGGGATGGCAGAGGTTTCCACTTGGGGTTGTTGCATGGCAATTCTCTGAAATCGCTTGCATTCTACTTGGGCTTGACATTTTCGTTTCTTGAACTCTGATTTGTTGTTTTGAGCGGTGGCGACTGTTACTATTTGTTATTTTATCGGATTGTTAACATGATCGGGATTGTCAACTCCTTTTTCAGTCTTGGTTGCATTGACAATGCTGCGATTTGCAAGGACAACTGTCACGACAGCGATTACGGCAGCTGTAACAGCGGCTTGAAAAGTAGCGGCGTCCATAGGAAAAGTAGAGGTTTTGTTGCTCGGCTGATTATTTCTGGATGACGACATGATTCTGTAACACAAAAGATAAGGATTTTGTGAGCGATTTTGGTTGACCCTAGATGTACTTAGATTGTTCATGTAAAGAGCAAGACTATGTTCTCGAAAGTTTGACCTACATCCCTATGATGCAGTCCTAGCACGGAATCAAAGTGTGTTCGTGAAGGTTTGACCTACATCCCTATGATGCAGTCCTAGCACGGAATCGAAGTGTGTTCGCGAAGGTTTGACCTACATCCCTATGATGCAGTCCTAGTACTGGGTGGAAGTGAGTTCGTAGAATGGTCTCATGACGTTTGTCGTTCAAGCCGAGGTATCGTTAGTGGTGAATAACATGATCCAACCACTGAAAGAGACATGGAAATGTCTCCGGAGCTAAATTACTATAGTACAATGACTTGAGTAAAGCATGTTTCAGACAGACTCCAATGAAAGTATGATAAGAGTACTTGAATAAAGAATGACACAGAAGTTAGCCGACTATCAATATCTTTGATATTCACGACGTAAAGATGCGGGAAAATGACCTTGTAAAGGTCTTACATCATATACAGAGAAGATAGTCCTTGACAACATAAGGACCTAACCAAAAGTACTTACAGTACAAGATAGATTCATAGAAAATGCCTCATCGGGCATAGACAGAAAACAATTCCTTTTAACAAGGGAAATAAAGTAAAGCATCTACTACTGGCGACGGTCATCCCTCTGGTGAACTCTCAGTTCAGCCAGTTGACGTTCCACATCAAGTAGGTGTCTTTCGTACACCCTCTCGCGTACTTGGAGCTCTATGACTTCGGCTCGTGATTCAGCTAGTGCTTGCAGCAGGGTTTCATGGTTTCTCTCAGATCTCTCGCGAGCATCTTCTAGACGAATGGTGCGGAGGGTATGCATTCTCGCATCGGCAACAACCTTGGTGATCTGATGTAGGGCTGTCCTGCCTTGAATCTCATTTCGGGCCACTGTGGGGACCAAGATTGGCAGGATTCTGTCTACTGAGCCCCCATTGCTCAGGTCATAAAAGCTTCGGTCACCATTAAATGGCATGGGCTGATCTTGTCCTTGGCTCCATGTTTCCAAGCATTCCACCCACTCAGGCGTCGGGTCGTGAAAAGCCGGACGAGGGTTAGGAATTGGAAAGGGAGCTACTTGGGGTGGGTTCTCAACCTCGGTTTCGGAGTTAGCATCGTTCGAGAGGTCTTCATCATGGTGATCATTCAAAATGATAGGATGATCATTCTCTGGTTCTTCTTCAAACCAACCAGCAATGACTTCGTTTAGAAGATACTGGTTGTCGTGGGGATGGAGTCCGGCCATGTTATCTACGCGAGACTTGGGGTAAGAAAATAAACATTAGACGAACTATATAGATAATTATTTAGAAAATTTTCATCAGTTACCTCGCTATTTGTGAAGTGCATACCAGTTATATGTAATCTAAATAGGATAGGCCTTCGAATAAGTGACCTTAACTCCAAATTCACACAGAATAGGGGTAAAGTAAAATTTTCATCGATTCTAAGTCTATAACATCCTAATTACATATATCCTTAGTGTATCCACTTAGCAACTATCAACTTAGTAATGAAGATCCCGCTTTAGTTCTCAAGTACAAAGTACTTATAGTAACACCAAATACCCCTATAGTATTTTTAAGTTTAATGTTATGTTCTACTGTTCTCATTGTGGTAGGGTTGGTAAGATTTTTGACTTGTTGCAACCACACAACTACACTTAGGCACATGCTAGTCAACCCTCGGATAATATTGTTGATCAGGCTATATCTTCCCATTTTTGACTATATGTCTCTAAGTCCACCTGTGTTGCCCAACAATCGTAATTCTTTTGTACTATCCTAGTGACACTGATTTTAGTATGAATGCAGGCACGTATAATTACTTAAATATTTTATTATTTAAAGTATAAACTCTTGGTCAGAGTATTTTTAATCCCTATGTATTTATAGTTAGTATATCTTTTATGGGTTGATATAGTTAATTCACTATAAACAATGTTTTGATACCAATCTGTCACACCCCAAAACCATGAATAGCGGAAACTTTCTGGGGCGGAGGACGTCATGTACAGTATCACAACAATGAAAAGTAGTAAACAAGCAACAACATCATCCATTGCATTAAAAATATAATTTTAATACAAGTGTGTTCTGTCAAATTATAATAGACACTAAAGTATAAATCAAAATGAAAGATGAGTCTTGAATGAGCACCATCTTCTCTGAACCTTGCATCGGTACATGTCTATGGTTGACCTGAGGATACAAGTTATTTTGAAAGTGAGTATCAGCTTTAAAGCTGGTGGGATCATTAGTATTTTAGTCTCTTAATTTGTATGTGTATGAACTGTAAGTATTTGTATGTATATGAATGATCCTAGGAAGCCCTATGTTTCCTACTAATCGTATCCTTCTACCAAGGAATCTAGTATCTGTGTGTGTGGCTCTTGTAAGAGTATGTATTTTCCCAAATCTGACTATCATTAACCAAAAATATAGTTTCTACATTGTCGTGCGTCATGTGAATGTTCACGAAGTGAATGTAATGGGAAAATGAAATAGTACTATGGTGTAGTGTCGAACTACAACCATACTAATTACCTTAAGTCTAGGGTAATCTCGTAAGTACTGTAGTATTTGTAATAAGTGACTACCTCAGTACTCCTATTGCCTTATTTGAGGGATAAGACCTAATGTGATGGCTAGATCCTAAGCTAAACGCTCCCTATCAGAGGGATTTTGGGACCTTTACACGACCCCTGCCTGTATGCAAGCCGTGAACATCCACATTACTATGATCATGTATACCCGATATAACTATTACAATGCATTGTGATTCATCGGTATAGTTAGATCCTGAACTTGTTCTATGTTATAGCACCTAGTGATGTATGTCCTATCAAAGTATATGTAACTGCACTTATGTAAACATATATATGTAAACGTACTCATGTAAGCGTATTCTTGTAAAACATGTCTATGTAATAGTATAGTAATGTACTGTAATGTTCTGCGTGTGCTAGCTGTAATGTGTGTTTTCTATCTATCTAGCATGTATAGTAATGTACTTTGTGTACTTGCTGTAACGTGTGTTCTCTCTCTATCTAGCATGTATAGTAATGTATTGTGTGTACTAGCTGTAATGTAAGTTCTCTCTATCTAGCAAGTATTGACTCATGAATGAACTGACTCATTGTATGATATCGCGTTCTAGTAATAGTCCTAGTATCTTCCTAAGCTACCCATATGGTAGCTTACTAGTAATGTAACTGGTAAGTATGAACATGGATGTGTACCCTTGCTACCAAAAGGTATTGAACTGAACTGGAAGAACCTTTATGACTATATATGTACACATGATATATAACTAATATTTAAACGACCTTTGGACGGATACCCGATATCCCACCAGACCACATCTCAAGCGCGAAAAGGGAATAGGGTGAATAGCCTTCCTTAGTTATTTAAACATTTCTTATATAACCATACATATATAGGCATGTAGTTGACAATATAAAAGCATAAAATAATTTTTGTAAAACCTTTTGAACAGGATTACTATCTAAGAAAAGATCGACTTGATGTCAATCTATAAAACGAGTTGGAAGTATTTATCTAACAAAACAGTTTTAAATACAAAGAAACATTTGTTTGATGAACAATTAAATCAGGAGTTTTAAACATATAAAACGTATATGAAAATCCTTTGAATAACAACTGTTTGGTAAAACATCTAATGTGTAGTAAATCATTTGAATGTTGCTTATTAATCACATGTGATTGATATAATATATAGCATGATTCTACTTGTATTCCCCCCCCCCCATAAAACATTTAAAAACATTGATTAAGGGGTACGAACTCACCTGTTGCGAGTGGATCGGATGGAAGTGTCAGATAAGTTCTTGGTGTCAAGTGAAGACTTAGACACGCACAAGGATCCTAATTACATATAAGGACATATGTATATAAACAATTAGTCTTTAAACAACTAATAAACAAGTCAAGACACTCTAGAACGTGACAAACACTTTGTATAAGTGTTATAAGTCCTATAAGTGCTAAGGAGTGCATCTAAGTGTTGTAGGGAAAGGCTAGTGTGATCGGGGTTCAAGGAACATTTCTGAAATGAGTTTACTCCCTAAAGACCAACACCCCATGAGTTTACGGTCGTAAACTCTTGATTTTACGGTTGTAAACTCCTAACCTTTTGACCATTTGCTGTTTTGAAGTCTTCTAAATTATTCCAAACATTCATACTTCATGTTTAAGCCTTAGGAAGTCTTGTGTGGCATCAAAACACTCGTAAATGGAGTTTACGGTCCAAGGAACATTTCTCCATGAGTTTACTACCTTAAACTCATGAGTTTACTACCTGAAACTCATGATTTTACTACCTTAAACTCACAAGTTTGGTATTTGGGGGTTTTCCAATCCTTAGCTCAATCATGGCACTAGTCTAGGTTAGATTCTAGGCATTAGGAACAACCATGGGACATTTATGGGACTTTTACACATCATTTAGGGTGGTTACATTTTTGGAAGATCCCCAAACCGTAAACACATAAAAATGTATGATTTTGGTGTTTTTTGTATGATAAACTCTTCAAGGATGAACCTAGACAACTCCCTAAGGAATTATGAAGCATCTAGGCACTCTAACACACCAATTTGGCCCTAAACTTGGTGTTTACAGTTTTGGGACCTCCCAAAACCGTGAACACCTTTAACTTGGTGTTCTTGTGACTTTTCCTTGGTATAAACATGCATAGCTAGCTTTAAATGTCTCTAGGATAGAAGTACTTACATTGTGGAAGCTTGAAATGAACTTTAAGTCCAAGAACACCCGTGTGTGTTCTTGGTGTTTTGGAAAAACTAATAAAAACACAAAAATGAATGGATGAATAGATGCACAAACACTAGATTAAGTATTAAACCAACTTGAAATGGTTAGAACACTTACTAGTTTGAAGATCTAGAACAAAATCAAGGATGATACTTGAAAGGATATTTTGGAGTTTACTCTTTTGGTGTTTGGGGAGTAAACTCAAGAATGATTAGTCTTGGGGAGTAAACTCATGGATAAGAATGAGTTTACAGATTTTTGGGATGATTTTTCGACCCAAACAAACTAGTTTTGCCGGGAACTTCTAAGACACGAGGTGTTTGCGGTTTTTAAAATTCAAAACCCGAGACGGCACTTTCTTTCACCCGTTCGTTTAAAAATAATATTAAAATAATCGAACGAACTTTATTTTTCCCAAAAACAAGTAAAAGTGAACTTGACTTATAATATGAAGTGATTGACTGCTAGGGTTTGACCGAATGAAAATTTCGAGTTGTCACAGTTATTCAGGAAATAGATATTCATTCGAGGATAGTTATTTCAAATTCATAGAGTTTATTTGGTATAGACTCATATATGAATTGTTCCTAGAATCCTGTGGAATTTAGGACCCGATACATCCAGAACTAGGATAACCTTGTATTTTCAGCTTTCGGCTCATGTCCGTTGCTATAGACTTATTCCGTCTCATCTTTGTTTTCTTTTAGAAAAGATGCCTCCTCGCAGATCACCCAGACACGCTACTCCGATGACTCCCATACCTTCTCCACAAATCGATGCAGCAACTCTGAACACTAAAGTGGTCGTGGCTGTGGCAACAGGCATGGCACAATATCACCCCATTAGTACAGGTGGAGGTGAAACGCCTACTGATTCTACTCAAGGTGAAGTCCCTGTGCGCCTGGGAGAGTTCTCCTACAAGGACTTCACCAGATGCCAGCCATTGTCCTTTAAAGGGACTGAAGGAGTCATTGCTCTCATGCAATGGTTCGAGAAAAAAGAGTCGGTCTTCGAAATTTGTTTATGCCCAGAAGGAAACAAAGTGAAGTTTGCTGCCTGCACCTTCTCTGGAAAGGCCCTAACATGGTGGAACAACCATGTTAACTCACTGACCCTATCAGTGGCAAACTTAATAGGTTGGGAAAACCTAAAAGGGTTAATGCAGGAAGAATATTGCCCGATAGGCGAGATTCAAAAACTAGAACAAGAGTTTTGGGATCTCACTATGGTCGGCTCAGACATAGTGACCTACATGGACCGGTTCAGCGAAGTAGCAGCTCTATGCCCCGAGATGATTAACTCGGAGAGCAAGATAATAGAAAGGTACATTTGGGGTCTGACTGCTCTGACCCAAGGAAATGTGCTATCTTCTAACCCAGCCACGTTCGATAGTACTAAATTCTTGGCGTAGTGACTCATCGATCATGGATTCTACCACAGCGTAAAATTCCATATTCCTAAGTCATCAAGGGATGAGGACTATAATCAAGAGTCGAAGAACAAGAGAAAGAAGAAGCGAACAACACAAGACACCCCGCAAGAGCAACGAGCGAGTACTATGTACGCCGTTGCGAGACCTACTGCTTCAGCACCTACCAGTCGTTATGCTGGAAACATTCCGAAGTGTGGAAAGCGCAACTTTCACCACATCGGAGTATGCCGAGAAGTGCAGTGTCTGAACTGCCGCAGAAAGGGACACACGGTCTGTTACTGCAGGGCACCAACTCAACCGATCTCCCAAGTCCTCGGAGCTAAAGAAAACCAAGCCTGTTATGGCTTTGGTGAGTCGGGACACCGTCAGAGGGACTGCTCGATAATCCGGAACTCAGGCGCGGATGGACGCATTCTGATGATCACCGCAGGAGAATCTACCCCGGATTCGTCAACGAGTAGTGGTACGTTTTCAAAATAGTAATTACTTTTAAAATTAACTTATATTCATATAAGATTAAAATTTAGGGATGACACTTAAAAGTAACTATAACAACTCACATGCTAAAATAGGTCGAAATATTCAAGAGAACTAAAAGATCCTTTAGAGAAGCTATTATGACTTACCATATACATCAGGGTTGTGCACAACTAAGATGTTGCAGACTTAGAGTGAGTGACTCCGCTTAGGTCCCTTTCCTTAATTGGTTGAGGATTTGAGGCAGAGATGCTCAGTCGACTGCCTGGCTCATCTTAAGTATTCACAACTTGTATATGACGGGCGATGGTAGTGGTACCATGGGGGATCATGGTATAAAAGTATCCCTTCAGTTAGTAAAGCAATTTTATTTTTATGTATGCGCACATAGCGGTACGATACATAAGGGTGTTAATTTCAAAATAGAAAACAGGAAACACGAGAACAGTTACAAGCAGTACATTGTTGAACATAGTAGGAGTACAGTATCAAGCATACCAGGGATACATCGTCGTTTATCAGACGTTTCTTTCATTTTACCAAAAACTTTGTTCAATATAGAGTCCGTTGTTTTCTTTCGTCATGAGTTGGCGTGGTCCTCACCATACTGAGTTCATATGTTTCTATCGCCTCGATCGGCAAGTTCTCAAAACTTTCATCATTCGTATCGAAAGTCCGACCTGAATCAAAAATTTTATCTTTCGCATTCTAAACCCCCGAAATACCACTCGTCCAGCAGACCAAGTTCGAGCACAGAGGCTATGGACGAATACAGCCTGCCTATTATTATTTAGTATATACGCGAGGGAGGTATATGAGTATGATTACGCAGATCTAGTATGTGTGTTTCCGCCCTATCTCCTGTGCTAGTTGGGTTGTGGTCCTAGGGCAGAGTCGCACATCCGACAGTCCTACTAATCCTAATTATATACGACTTGTATACACAAGGTAATGATAGATGGACCAAGTATGAATCCTATCAAGAACACTAGAGCAATGTTGCCAGGTCTACGAGTGGGTATTCTGCCAATCAGAAGAGCACAACCCCAGTAGTTCTAGCCTTCTTACAGGTCGTTCTAAGGAGTTTTGAGCCCAATACACTTAAGGAATAAGTGTTAGAAAGTGCCCGCTAGAACCATAGTGTAGCAAAATGAACCCTAACCTCATCTAAGTGAGTTGATGGCCACAAGACCACGAGTTTACGTCCGTAAACTCAAGGGGGCCATAAACTCAAGAGCATATATAAGGCAAATGGTCATTTTAAGTCATTTCTCTCATTTCCTAGCCAATCTTCCTTGGTTCTCTCTCAACTATCATAACAACAATCACCTTAGATCTTCAAAAGAGTGAGTATCCTATCCCTTGATTAGTTAATACACCTTATTAGCTAGCTTCTTACATTGATTTCATCCATGAAAATCATGTTTATTTAGATACTCAAGAAACACCAAGAACAGACACTAGTGTTCTTGGCCAAATCGACCAATTCAAGCTCCTATATCGTAAGCACTTTTCTTCTAACTTGTTGTACACTAGGTTACAAAAGTCTAGACCTTAGAAACATCATGAAACATGGGTTAGAAGAGAGTTCACGGCCAAGGATGTTCTTGGGCCGTGAACTCCCTTTTATGGTGCAAAGATGCCCCAAATTCCTTCCTTAAGCCTAGAGACTAGCCTAGCACTTTACCTTGATGTGTTTAGGACTCAAAGCAATCAAAATACCATCACCCATAGGTGATTACGGCCGCAAACACATGCCAAAGTGGTCTATTGGCAGAAAACTCAATTTCGGGGTGTTTTGATGCCACAAACACTTCCTAAGGCTTAGGCTTGAAGTTAGGATGCTTCAGTGTGACCTTTAGGAACCTAAACAACCCCTATAAACATAAATAGCCATGAGTTTATTGTTGTAAACTCATTAGGGCCGTGAACACCTCAAAAACTCCAAAGAAAGTGGTCTTCCTCATCCTAGGGTATAGCTAAGGTCCCTACATCATCCTTATCCTTCAAACTTGCACTTACACATGAGTAACCATGAGTTTACGACCATAAACTCCCTTGGGCTGTAAAACCATGGTAGTAAACTCATGTGAGTGCCATTCTACCTTCCTTTTTTGAATCGTATGTGATTCCAACACTTGGTCAAGGTCTTTCCTAGTCCCGGAAGGTGTTTCCTTTCATATAGTTGTTTATAAACAGTATATTCATGTCAATATGTGTCCTTATATATCATTTAGGACTTATTGTGTCTTGGGACTTCATTCGTGGAACTTCTCATCCATACACGCATAGTCGTTTGAATCACCCACATCAGGTGAGTTCATACCCCGTAATGAATCTTTTAACTATTTTAACTGTTTTAAGGGCGGGGGGGGGGGGGGGGGGAATACAGGTTGAACACAATGATAATTGTTTAATTATTTGTTGTTAAACATCTTTCAAAGTCTTACTTATGTGAATTATAAATTGTTAAAACACTTCAAAACTCGTTTAAAGTTGTGTTACTTGATAGTTATACAAAACTCTGTTTTTAAAGTAAAAGCATAACTTAGTAGAGAAATGAGTCTTGTCAGTAACAGTCCAAGTAGAGCATTAGTAAACTATTATAGGTATAGTTTAGGAGAATGATATTCATTACTTATATTAAAATGAAGCACACAAAGAATCAATACCATAAAAAACAAACAATGAAGAGAATCAAACAAAACCATAACAGAACAACCAGTGAAGAGAATCAAACAAAACCATAACAAAACAAATAGTGAATAGAATCAAACAATACCAGAACAGAATATAACAAACAAGTTAGGTTGCTATAGCATGAGAACACACAAACAAGATCTAATTATACCAATGAATCACTAACGCATTAGTGATAGTTATATTGGGTATACATGACCATATAACTTTAAAGTGAATTACACGGCTTGCAAGAAATTGTTGGGGTCGTGTTTGGTTCCCTTAATCTCTTTACATTGAGAGCGTTTAGTAGGGGTTCTAGATTTCACATTATGATGTAATAAAACAAATATGCTTTTAGGTTATTAGTACATCCGCATGTCATTATAAACGACATCTATGTACTTACTTTTCCCATTACTTTCATAAAGTGTCAGTACCACTTGAAAGTTGATCTATTTTCTAGTCAAGATAGTTATAAACTAGGGAGAATATACTTTTACATTTGACAAAGGAACAGTCTGGTTTAACACAAAACAAAAGATGCCTTGGTAGAAGGCTACGATTAAAGGTTAGGATCATAATGCTAGCTTTATGATTGCTTAATGTATACACTATAGGATACATATATACTAATAGATTCTGACAGCTAATAGGATGTGTGCTCTTTGCTTCATTTCCTGTTCTCGTTGGATGTAGGCTTGGAATGACGTCACCCAATCTATTATCTACCTGAATCTATATATATCCATGCTTAGTATACATTAAGTCATCATAAGGGTACCAGGTATGGATTAGGTCATAGGACACAAAGTCAACACATAGTTTTTCTAGTACAAAACTTACTTTTCAAAGTCAGTACTTTTGGTATACAAAACTAGAGATTTCCCAGATAAGGGCTTAATCCATTTTATTAAGCCAGTACAGTTTTAGAGACTTTAGGTGAGTAAATCTATAATACCTTAGTTTACACACCATGTTTATATATAAAACTAATATCCAATAGATAGTTAAATGTGTGTTTTCCGCCTTCTTGTTCCCATTGGATTGTGGGCTTAGGGCAGATTCACCCAGTTAACTTTCTACCTGATATCAGATTATATATATAGCAGTATAAACAAAGCTATTATAAAAGTAGTCACCGTAGTCATTATTTTACTATAAGGAATATAGGTTTTCTTAAAAGAACTGTCCATTAGATATAAAGGAACCATTACAAATAACTCCATGAGTAACAAGTGAATACACCAGGGTTATACATGACAACGATCTAACAACCAATGGAATGTGTGCTCTCCGCCTTACTTTCTGTTCCCCATTGGGTTGTGAGTTTGGGTCAGATGCGCACAATCGATTGTTTGTTTACTCGGAGTATATATAACTTGTACCCACTTACTACCCATAGAAAGGCTTGTAGTGTCATTTGTCTTAACTTTCATTCAGGTAGGAAATATAGGATTTTCTAAAGCAACAGGCGAACTTTTCAAAACAGAACTTATAGCTTACATCACTTTTACATATACATTTTTAACCACATTTCACAGCTTACTCACATCACTAAAATCTTATGAACTCACCAGCTTAATTACTGATAAACTCTTTCAAATAACTTGTATTCTCAGGAGACTATTAGACAGGTGCTCGTGCTGGGGATTCAGAAGATGGAGCATTATAGCTTCAAGTCTTGTTTTGTTATTTGTTTATGACTTCTATGTTTTGTTAACACACACATTGTAAACATTTTCTTTCTAAATGAAATGGTTGTTCATTACTTGCTTACCATATACATATCTCGTGATACTTGACAAGAAGTCCTCCACCCCCGAACGTTTCCGCCATTCCGGTTTTAGGGTGTGACAGAGAGTCCCATTCATCCAGCTTTATGCAGTCCCATTGGACTTTTGAGTATAGGTTGTCATTTTAAGAGTTATTTCATCAAATAGAGCTAGATATGTGGTGCATGGACAAAAAGATTGAACCTTTGCATGACTTTTAGGTGATAGAAGGCCAGATCTATAAGCTAGAGAAACATATCTGACCTAAGAAGGTCAAATGAGTATTTCCATGGAGGAAACTCGCCGAGTCCATGAGAGGACTCGACGAGTCAGATCGGGTTGCCCCGCGATTCGTGATCAGTGGTAACCTAGCAAGTGAATGGTTAACTTGACGAGTCGAGTGAGGCCTTAGGAGAATTTAGAGGATTCGCATGGACTTGCCGAGTCGCCCGAGTGCACTCGACGAGTCTGGTCAAAGTTGGACCATTGACTGGAGTTGACTTCAGTTGATCTTAGGGTTTGGTCAAACTGATTCAAGAGAGGTCAAGGAAGGGTAGAATGGTCTTCTACTTATTCTTTATAGATGAAAATATAAGGAGAGTATTGATTAGAGATATTATCATTTTGGTAGGCAAAGGCTAGATCGGGGATATTGAGAAGGAGAGTCTACTTGACATCATAGGAGGTGAGTCTTTTCACAATACATTACCAAGAGTGGTATCTATGTGTAGACCAGAGGCTCTTACGTGTATATGTATGTTTGAGATTTATGTACATTGTGTTATATGTATGCTATGTGTTATATAGACCGGACCAGAGGGTCCAACGAATCATCAGGCCAGAGGGTCCTCAATCAGATCAGACCGGAGGGTCCAACGATTTAGACCGAATCGGAAGGTCGAACGAGCTAGACCGGACCAGAGGTTCCAACGAACTACGGGACTTGAGTCTCCCACTGAGAGACACTGATCGGAGGGTCATACCAAGTTATAGCCTTGAGTGGATTATGTTCTGTATGTGGTATTTTGGGGAACTCACTAAGCATTTATGCTTACCGTGTTATGTGATATGTGTTTCAGGTATCAGCGAGGATCGTAGGAAGGTGCCCACATGATCTGTACACACTGATAAAGTATTACATGTTATGTATTTGAGATTCTGGGATATGTTTTACTATGATAACATTTGATACATTTGAGTTTTGATATTACTTTATGAGATATGTTATGTTTTAAAAATGAAAAATTGTTTTCAAAATTTACGTCGTTACAAGTTGGTATCAGAGCCTTGGTCTGAGGGATTCGGATGCACCTTCAGGCGTATCTGAACTTAAACTAAGGAATTGGGAAAAAAATCTCATAAAAGAAACAATTTTTTTAAAAGAGTAAAAGATTTTTGAGAATAGGAAAACGTAGCAGTGTGTACGATCAGCCAGTGCCCAAACGGTGATTTCCCAAAATACCTTTACTTTGTGTTATGAGATATTATGCATGCCAGAGATAAGCTAGGTATTTCATATCTTAGGACAGTGGCCTGGTCTGTGATGCCTTAGCCTAGGAGTTGCTGTTATATGTGATGTGCTTTTGAGTATGTGCTGAGTAAGAGTATCCAGCACGAATCCTATGTAGAGAGGGATTTGGGTAGAGGAGTAATCTAGGAGATATACCTAGATGAGCATTGGAGGAGCCTACTGGGAGAGTAATTAGATGCCTGCATGGAGTAGAGTTGCTTGAGTTCGATGACACCTACTGGGTGTGAATAGAGTTAATAGAGTTGCATCCTAGAGTGGTTTTACGTGCTGATGGAGATTATTTGATTCCCTTCTGTTGCTTGCTTTGTGCTTCATAGAACTCTCGATGATGGGAGTCAGCTACTAAGTGAATATGACGATATTCAGGAGGTAGATGGTTAGCATCATTAGGAGTGCTTTAGCAGCTGATGGCAAAGAAGTGTAAGAACCTAGTATGGGCCTGTACTACCAAAGAAGAGGACCCATGCTCGATACAGGGGGTATTCTGAAGGATCTAAGTAGCAGATTGAGCAGTGATATCATGGTTCGAGTACCATGATTGGTAGCAAATCGAGAGGCGATATCATGGTTCGGGTACCATGATTGGTAGCAGATTGAGAAGTGATGTCATGGTTTGGGTACCATGATTCATAGTAGATAGTGCTTAGGTAGTTTTCTACTTATCCCATTGGGATTGTTTGACTGAGGTCGGATGTGATAGAGTCCGGGGACTAGAGAGCTGTGTTGCACGAGTTTCGATGAAGCATACCTTAAGAGGGAATTTGGTTTAGTCCTAAGGAATTTTGGTGAGATGCCAGTAGGAGTCATAGGACTTAGGGATGAGTAAGGATGGTGTTTATGGGGGATTACATTCTGAGTTGAGCAATCGTCCGATAGTGGAGATGTCACCTTCTGTGACCTGAGCGTTGCAATTTCTATTCATGTGGGAAACAGGAGACGTATTGAGATTTTTGGTTTCCAAGGTTGGGGGTGAGCCCTGCAGGGTAGCCTTGGTTACGATCTTTCATCAGAGTATCTGGGCAGTATGTATGCCACAAGGTAAGCATGAACAGGTCTTCAGTGGGAACTGAGATGGTTAAGGACCAGGATACACCTTATTTGAGCATAGTAGGGCATGTGTTAGTTGCAGCAACGGACGATTAAGAGGAGTATGTCGGAGCGGTGGCTCTTATAGTCTATGAGGGGTATCGAGTGTGGAAATGAGGTCTCTGATCTTATAATAATTTACGTTATGGAACGTTGGTTGAGGAGAAGAGGATGAGGAGTATGGTAGTTCATTATTTCAAACTAAGAATCAGGGTTACTACTGGACAGATGAGATGCCCGGAAGTGGAATGGTATGAGATTCTGAATGTCTAAAGGCAGTCATGAAGAGAAGTTTCTAAGGATTTCATCTGAGATTCGGGGTATTTGGAGTTGCTTGATCTTTATTGGGGAGATCATCGAGCATTGCGTAGAACCTTCCAAGAGTAGGTGCGATGTTACTTGTGGAAACAGTCTATGAGATAGATTGTTGGTGCGTCAATTGGTGATGGTTCGAACCCTGAGTGGGGGAGAACCAGGTATTTTATTGAGGTGATCATAGATTTGTTCAAGAGTGGTTAGAGAATTGGATATAGAGACCTGCGGTACAGGTTCATGAGACCAGGGTAGTTGGTGGCGAGTTGCAGAGAGAGATAACGCACGTGGTACGTGTTTGAGGAAGGATGAGTGTCTCTATGGTGAGTGGCCGTTGGTTAGAGACCTGGTGGTGGTTAGGAATTCGTCGAGGTTATAATGGTGAATTTAAGGTGGTTGGCTCATAAGGCTAGTTTGGAGTTGAGAAAAATTATGGTTCAATGTATGGGTTATTATGAAGTTTGAGAAGGGCAGAAGTTGACATGGCAATCAATTTTAGTGTTATGAGTATTCTGGCATGAGTTTGAGCAACTTAGGAAGGAGTTTTGGATTGTCGTTAACATATTCTGAGCCACTGATGATTCCTCCGTGTTCCAAATGGAGAATTGGAACATTCCAAAAATTCGGGTTGTGTGGTAGGGAAATCAGTGGCTGAGGCAAGACATCCTGAGGTTCTCGGGTGGTGTTATGATGCTACGGGGAGCCGTAGTACTCACTAGATAGCGAGAGGTTATTGTGATGCTACGGGGAGCCAGAGAAGGTGTTGTGATGCTACGGGGAGCCGTAGTACTCACTAGTCAACGAAAGGGTGTTGTGATGCTATGGGGAGCGTAGTACTCACTAGTCGGCGAGAGGGTGTTGTGTTGCTACGAGGAGCTGTAGTACTCACTAGTCAGAGAGGGTGTTGTGATGCTACGGGGAGCCGTAGTACTCACTAGTCAGCGAGAGGGTGTTGTGATGCTACGGGGAGCTGAAGTACTCGCTAGTAACCGAGAGTGTCTTGTGATACTGTGAGGAACCATAGTACTCACTAGTCAGAGCATGACGTAGAAGAAATTTAGACTTGGGTAACGCTAACATTGGACTTGTTGGGAGCCTGGTGGTCGGACCAGGGGCGAGATTGGGGTCTCTTCCATGATTGTGAATCGTTGTATTCTGAGTAAAGTGTGGATATCATAATTAGAAGGAATTGAGTGATTCATTAGGACGACTAGTTCCCATTCTGGACCGGACCAGACTCTTGAGTTGAGTTTGGCTCTGGTGTTGTGTCGGGTAGGCGAGATGAGATTTCAGATCCTGAGATGGGTACCATGTTGAAGGGTATGGTTTGTCACCGGATGTCTTAGACCTGGGTAGCTCAGTGCTTTGGTGCGGGAGGTACCACAAGAAGCATGAGACTAATGGGTAGTTGTCGACAGAGGTCGAGGGTGAGGGGATTTTAGTCGGGATTATACTAATCGCTTTGGGAAAAGCGAGCTTCAATTCTGATGTGTGATGATGGGTCGGGACAGTTATTATGAGAAGGAAGTCAGTGAGATGCTTTGGGGCATATGATTTTAGATGTCTAGGACACTTCTGAGCGAGCTTGATTCTTTTCTTGTGTCTAACGCCAGGGTGTTGAGGGTTCAATGTTCGGATGGATTCTAACAGTAGTCCAGTGGATAGATCTCTGGTAGCATGTGACCCTTCCGTCTGTGTAAGTGTGTTTGGGATCATTTGGTATGTCAGGCATGGGTGAACGGTAGTCGATTGTTGGGGTTATCTTGTGAGAATAAGAGGGGCAATGAGTTATCGAGGTCTGTTATTTGAAGAGCGAATAACGTAATCATATCGTGAGTGGACGGTCTGGCGGCAAACCAGACCACTAGAGTTCCAGATTTGGAAAGTCAGAAGGGGTATCTTAGCGGCAGAGGGGTCGTTTTGTTCCGAATTTAGGAGTTCCTATTTGGGTTCAGGTATCCATGGAGTAAGATACCGTTTTGGTGTGAGATCCTTTCAGTGCTGCTTTTCGGGTGTTTGGTTTCTGTCTATGTGGTTGAGGAGCGATTTCGAGGGCGAAATCTGATTCAAGTGGGGGAGAATTCTAACATTCGGATTTCCAGGGATAATATTTTGAGTATTCATTACGAGATATGAGGAGTGACTCGACGAGTTGGTGCCTTAACTTTTCGAGTATGGTCGCGTTTTGGTGACGTGTTTAACGAATGGACTCGACGAGCCGGGTATCTGATTCTCCGGGTTTGTGACCTATTTAAAGGCCCTTATGGCCTTCATTTGTGGCCACACTTCCCTTGAGAGACCCTAATTGATCCAGAGATCATAAAGTGAAAGAGGGAGCTAATTTTCATCATTTTTGGTGCATTCTTGCAAGGAAGAAGGAGAGTGTTCAAACTAAATTGTTGGAAGGGCTCATCTCTACTACTATTCCATTCAAAGCTGTTGTTTAAGGTATAAATCTCTATCTGTTTTCTTATGGTTAGTAGATCTCATGAATCTAGGGTTTCTTTACCCCTTTTTGTTGAGATTATGGAGCATGGGGAGTCCCATTGAGGCATAAGACATTAGATATGGACCTTGAGAGGTCCAGAGAAACCCAATCATCCAGCTTTATGCAGTCCCATTGGAGTTTGGAGTATAGGTTGTCATTTTAAGAGTTATTTCATCAAATAGAGCTTCATGTGTGGTACATAGACATAAAGATTGAACCTTTGCGTGACTTTTGGGTGCTAGAAGGCCAGATCTATAAGTTAGAGAAACAGATCTGACCTCAGAAGGTCCAATGAGTATTGTCATGGAGGAAACTCGTCGAGTCCCTTAGAGGACTTGACGAGCCGGATTGGGTTCCCCGCGATTCGTGATCAGTGGTAACCCAGCGAGTGATAGGTTAACTCAACGAGTCGAGTGAGGCCTTAGGATAATTTATAGGATACGCATGGACTTGTCGAGTCACCCAAGTGCACTCGACGAGTCTGGTCAAAGTTGGACCGTTGACTGGAGTTGATCTCAATGGACCTTAGGGTTTGGTCAAACTGATTGAAGAGAGGTCAGGGAAGGGTAGAATGGTCTTCTACCCATTCTTTAGAGATGAGAATATAAGGATAGTATTGATTAGAGATATTGTCATTTTGGTAGGCGGAGACTAGATCGGGGATATCGAGAACGAGAGTATACTAGACATCATACGAGGTGAGTCTTCTCACTATACATTACCTAGAGTGGTATGTATGTGCAGGCCAGAGGGTCTTACGTGTATGTGTATGTTTGAGATTTATCTGCATTGTGTTATATGTATGCTATGTGTTATATAGACCAGACCAGAGGTCCAACGACTCATGTGGCCAGAGGGTCCTCAAGCAGATCGGACCGGAGGGTCCAACGATTTAGACCGGACCGGAGGTTCCAACGAGCTAGACCGGACCGGAGGGTCTAACAAGCTACGGGACTAGAGGGTCCCGCTAAGACACATTGACCAGAGGGTCATACCGAATTATAGCCTCGAGTGGCTGATATGATATATGTGGGATTTTGGGGAACTCACTAAGCATTTATGCTTACCTTGTTATGTGATATGTGTTTCAGGTACCAGCGAGGATAGCGGGAAGGCGCCGACATGATTTGTGCACACTGATAGAGTATTTCGCATTATGTATTTGAGATTCTACGATATGTTTTACCGATATAACATTTGATACATTTGATTTTTGAGATTACTTTATCAGATATGTTATGTTTTAAAAATGAAAAATTGTTTTGAAAATTTACGTCGTTACCACTCTTCAATACCATAGCTGAAAACTCCCAACACTTTGGCCCACGCCAAGACATAAAGAGGGACACACACCAAAAAGTCAATGAAGTGGTGAATTCAAACCTCGAGTCTCAAATTAAATATTTAACATCCATTTTCCAAAAGCTTGGCATAGGACAAACTCCACAAATGACGGTTTATGAAATATGTGCAAAAATGGGACGTCCTATGGATATGTGTCCCATTCTTCAAGAAGATGTGGAACATGTGAATACCACGAGAGAGAGTTCCAAAACTACCACAACCAACTATCATCTTACCAGAATGCTTACAATTCAAGTTGAAAGCCAAATCCCAATAAGAGATACAACCCAATACCATTGCCTCAAAATGCATTGGTTAGAACTTCCTACCCACCACAACAAACCCATTACCAACATCCACAACCTCACTATTAACCCAAACCACAACCTCCGCGTCATCACCAACAATTTGTCAATATTTACCAAGTAGCTCCGAAATGGCTCTTGAAGACATTTGTAACAACATAAATATTCAAATAAAATTTTCAATTTTAAAAATCACGTAATCCTCATAACATAGTTCACAAAACCCCAAATGACAATATTTTCAAAAGCACATATTCAGAAAATGTTTTAATCACAATCCAGGATCCTCAAAATGTCACTCCGCCTCGTATGTACAATCAAGTCGGTGCCTTCCCATGACCCTGAGAAGTACCTGAAACACATAACACATATAAAGGTAAGCATGAAGCTTAGTGAGTTCCCCAAAATACCACATACATCACATTAGCCACTCGAGGCTAACTGAATACGACCCTCCGATCAATGTGTCTTAGTGGGGACCCTTCGATCCTACAACTCGGGTAAACCCTCCGGTCCTAACTCAATAAGCTCATAATAATCATATTCAACATAAATCACAAAGACATAATGCAGGATATCACAGTACACAGTAAGAACATAAGGGACCTCAGTCACACAAAGATACCACTCATGGTAAGTATAGTCAGAAGACTCACCTTGCACAAAATCGGATAACCTTGAACTCAAATCATCAGTTTAGCATCCGCCTAACACACACGGTAATTATTTCTAATTAATAATGGCTCTCAAAGAAGCTAAACTAACCCTTCTACAAACTCACAGGAGGGTAAAAGACCTTTTTACCCTTCTATGACCTTCATAGTCCACAAATTGACCAAACCCTAAAAGTCAACGGAAGCACATATGATGTGCGTACCAGCCCTCTACGCTGGGTGTACTCCATCGCAATGCATACATCAGGGATTCGCGACCCTACGCTGCACGTACTGGGATTACGCTAAGCATACGTCCCAGTTTTGCTCTTCCTACTCATTTGGTCTTAATCCATTAATACCTTAGATCAAATCTCAATTTTGGACTCCTTAAAGGCTCATACTCCATAAAGTCTGTGACTTTAAGCCTTTGCATGGCTGAAAAATCACAAACACCAAAAGTCTCACTCTCTCTTCTCAAAATTGCTCATATCTCCTGCATGGTTTGATTTGAACATCCAAGTCTCAATTTCTATGACTCTACACCACTAAAAACACTCAAAGGAGCTAATAGCAAGCTATGGAGCTCAATATGTTGTAAAGCATCCAACTTTGGGACCAAAAACCTAAAATGAACTAAAATGATGCACAAATCAAAAGCGTGAGAAAGGTTTGAGCTTTATACCACTAAATGAAGCTCCAACCACAGAAAAGCTCAGATCCAAAGCTTGGACTCTCACTCTTTCCTCTTCAAGGCTCCTTCTTTAATCCAAAGAAACCACAAGAACACTTATTAGCTCACAAATGGACACACAATCTCCAACGACGAGATATTAGGGATTGAGAGGGTTGATTCCTAGGAATTGTGGCCAGAAATGAGGCCATCATGTCCTTTAAATAGGGAAACACCCTAAATTTGGTTTTTTGCTCTGGGCCTAGTATGCCCAGCGTACTAGGTGGCTTCCGCATCAAAAACACGCACATGATTACGCTAAGCGTACACACGTGTACGCCCCGCGTACTCATTTACCCCCTTTTCTCACATAAGGGCCAAACTTGACAATTATCAAAAGAACAAGGGTTTATAAGGTATAACTGGTCTTAGAATGTTACAATTCTCCCCCCCCCCACTAGAATTAGACTTCGCCCTTGAAGTCAGGATCCAAAAATAACTCTGGATACTGCTCGCGAATCTCGGATTCTGACTCCCAAGTGTACTCAGACCCCTTCTGATGCTGCCACTGGACCTAAACCAAGGGCACCTCTTTGTTCCTCAGAACCTTCACTTTCGGATCTAAAATTGCAATTGGCCTCTCAATATAATTTAGGCTCACATCCACCTGAATGTCCTCTAATGGCACCACTTCCATCTTATCGACTACACACTTCCTCAACTGAGACACGTGGAAGGTGTTATGAATCTAACTCAACTCCACAGGTAGCTCTAACCGGTATGCTACCTTACCCACTCTGGCAATTACTCTTAAAGACCAATTTATTGGGGCCCCAGCTTGGCCCATTTCCTAAATCGGATCACCCCTTTCCATCGGGATACCATTAGGAGGAAAAAATCTCCAACCTGGAATTCTAGCTCGGATCGTCGCCGATATGCGTAACTCTTTTGGCGACTGTTGGCTTTTAGTAAACTCTATATGACCTGTTGATTCTGCTTGGTCATTGTCAGCACTATCTCAGTGGCACCCATCACTCGATGCCCTACCTCTCCCCAACAAATAGGAATCCGACACCTCCTCCCATATAGGAGCTCCAAGGGAGGCATGCCAATTATAGAATCTTGGCTGTTATTGTAAGAAAACTCAACCAAGGGAAAATAGGTGTCCCAACTTCCTCTGAAATCCATAACACATGCACATAGCATGTCCTCGAGCGTCCGAATCATCAGCTTGCTCTGCCCGTCTGTCTGTGGGTGGTAAGCGGTACTGAAATGCAATCGGGTACCCAAATCCACATGAAATTTCTTCCAGAACCTGGAAGTGAAACATATATATCCATCTAACACAGTCGAGGTCGAAACACCATGTCGTGCTACCACCTCTCTCACATAAATCTCAACCAGCTTCTCTACAAAAGAGTTCTAACTGATGGAGAGGAAGTAAGCACTCTTCGTCAACCGGTCTACAATCACCCATATTATGTCAACCCCACATGCAATCCTTGGTAATTTTGTGATAAAATCCATTGAAATCTATTCCCACTTCCACATGGGAATCTCTAGAGGTTGTAACGGACCATGTGAATGTCGGTGCTCCGCCTTAACCCGAAAACAAGTTAAGCACCTCTCTATAACACATGCCATGTCCCTCTTCATACAGGGCAACCAGTAGTCTCTCTTAACATAAAAATACATGTTAGTGACCCCTGGTTGGATTGAGAATCTGGATCTATGTGCCTCCTCCATCAATACACGAAGAGCTCCACCCATATAGGGCACCCAAATGTGCCCACAGAAAGTTATAAGCCCACGACTATCCGTCTCAAACTCAGAAACTTGCCCAATCACCCGCTCCTTTTTGTGGTTATTCGGTCTCTTGACCTCCACCTGGGCCTCTCGAATAGTATCAAAGACTGGAGTCATCACTGTCTTCCTCATGCATACATCTTGGATCAGAGCACTCGCTGCTCTACAACTCAGGGAGTCGACTACCACATTAGCCTTGCCTGGGTGATATAAGATCTTGCAGTCATAGTCCTTCACAAAATCCATCCACCTCCTCTGCCTCATATTCAAGTTGGGTTGATCCATGAGATACTTCAGACTCTTGTGGTCTGTATATATGGTACACCAGACCCAATACAGGTAGTAGCGCCAGAACTTCAGGGCGAACACCACCGCCCCCAGCTCCAGGTTGTGGGTGGAATACCTCCACTCACGATAATTTAGCTACCTTGATGCATATGCTATCACGTGCCCCCTCTGCATCAACACCGTCGCCATCCTAGATATAGTAGCATCACAATAAACCACAAAGTCCTCCACTCCCTTGGGAAATGATAACACTGGGGCTTCGCACAATCTCTGGCGAAGGGTCTCAAATGAGGCATGTTGCTCGAAACTCCAAGTAAAAGTAACACCCTTCCGGGTCAACCTAGTGAGAGGAACGACAATCTTGGAGAAATCTATGATAAATCTCCGATAGTTGCCGGCCAGACTCAAAAAAATCCTGATATCAGACATAGATCTCGACACTTCCCATCTCATAACCACCTCAATCTTGGTTGGGTCGACCAATATCCTATTCTGATTACCGAGATGCCCTAGGAACTGGACCTCTCGTAAACAGAAATCACATTTGGAGAATTTGGCTTAAAGCCTCTCCGCCCTCAGTACTCCAAGAATCTCTCGAAGATCCTCCCCGTGTTGCTCTCTAGATCTCAAATACACCAGGTGATCGTCGATGAACAAGATCACCGATCGATCGAACATAGGCCTGCACACCCAGTTCATAAGGTCCATCAACGCTGCTAGTGTGTTGGTGTGCCCGAAAGGCATCACCACAAATTAATCTTGGAAGACCAAGATGCCCTCTACAACTAATCAAATTGATCGTCGATCCTCGGTAGTGGATAACGGTTCTTGACTGTCGGCTTGTTCAACTCCCGATAATCAATATACATCCGATGTGAACCATCCTTTTTCTTGATAAAAATGATCGTTGCTCCCCACAGTGAGCTACTCGGTCTAAAAAACCCTTCCCCAGCAGCTCCTGGAGCTGTCAGGATAACTTATGAATCTCTGGTGGCGCAAGGCGATAAGGTGCCTTGGCAGTAGGTGCCACTCCCGGAACCATATCAATTCGGAACTCCACTTGCCTTTCGGGAAGCACGCCTGGCAACTCCTCGGGAAAAACATCCAAGAATTCGCACACTATTGAAACCCCGGATATTGAACTCGACCTCTCTGAAACAACCTGCGTATCCATCACGTACGCTAAGAAGCCCATACAACCCTCTTATAAACTTTGCCTCGCCCTGGAAGCATAGCAGATAGTTGATCCAGATCTGGTACCCTCGCCATACACTATAAGCACACCCCTACTAGGGTCTCGTATAGTCACCCACTGATGCTCGTAGTCGATCACTGCTCCAAAATGGCTCAACCAATCCTTGCCCACGATGACAAAGACATCACCCATCGCTATCGGTACCAGATCTATCGGGAACTCGACACCAAAAAATCTCCAGCACACATCCTCGGAATACATCAGTAGAGAAAAACCGCATGCTCGTCGGCTATGGAAACCTCAAAGGTCAACTCAACGCCTCACGTCGGATACTGATGTGATGACTAAAAGCTAAAGACACGAAGGATCGACTCGCAACAAAGTTAAATAACACCAAAGCATGTATGAAACTCACAAGAAATGTACCTAAATAAATCACAAAATAAGCAAAACAAATCTCAAAATAAATAAATAAATAAGGAAATACGTACCAGCCACGACATCAGGTGCTGTGCGGACCTCCTCCGTTGTCAGCTGAAAAGCTCTCCCACGAGCCCTCAGAGCCTCGACCTTCACCGACCGACTATCAATAGCACGCAAAGCAGCAGGAGTGGAACCGTGGGCTGATCCCAAAAAAAGATGAGGTCACTCGGCCTTCCAATGGCTGGTCGGATTGTAGTGAAATCAAACTTCAAATCCCTTGGGGGAATCCTTCGCCATATACCCCTCTTTGCCACATTTGTAGTAAATCCCTGCCCGGAAGGATCCCTCATGACTCTTGTTGCACTTGCCACAAGTGCGACCCTTCTGGCCTCCTGATCTCGAATCACCGGGCTTAGCCTGCTTCGCTGCCGGCTGCGACTGCGCCTACCTCCAGTCTCTCCCCTGAGACTCAGCCTCCTCCCTAGCCTGAGTCTCCAACTCGGTCTCCCTCCTACATGTATTTTCCTAAAGCTCGGCAAATGTCCGATAAAACGAGTTTGCCACAAACTCTCGATTATCCCTCCTTAGAATGCTCAAATACCGGCTCATGCATGCCTGCTCAGTAAACACATGCTCTAGGCAGACCAACACCCTCTCGTGAAACATCCTCGTAATCTCTGTCACTGACTCTGTCTTCTGCTTAAGAGACAGAAACTCATGGGCCAATTGTTCCCTCTCCACCGGGGGAACAAAATTATCTCGAAACATCAACTTAAACCTCTCCCATGTCACTGCAGTATGCTCTGCAGGAGTAAAACTGGCTGTCACAAACTTCCACTAGTCCTTCACTCCCAAGCGAAGCTGGTGCAGCATGAACCGAACTCTCAAATGCTCTGGGAAATAAACAAGTGTAAAAACAACCCTCAATATCAGAGATCCACCTCATGGCAGCAATCGGATCATGCGTTCCATCAAACTCTAGTGGCTTCGTGTTGCTGAGCTCCAGAAACAATAACGGGTAACCTCCCTGTGGCTTGTCAGCAGCGACAACTGCGGTGGCTGCAGCAGCAGCGCCCTCAGTAACAACGACATACCACTCATCAAAATTCTCAATCAACATGGTCTTAATAGACCTAAACATATTAGGAATCTCCAATCGAATGGCTATGGCCACCTCCTCATGAATGATTCTCCGAATCTCATCATCACTAGTCCCACTGCTCTCGAGGTTGTAGCGTGTACCCACCATGATGTCTCTGAAACACGTCACTAAAACCATCAGAGACTCGCTCGAGCATACTCATACTCGATCACTCATCCCTACTTGTTCCTTAACATCCTAACGATTCTTACTTGGGTTGCATACAGATCTGGTTCTTTCAGTAGTATGAGTCCAATACTACCTTCCACACCAATCTGTAGTCAACCCAAGTCCTCCTCCTAAGACCCTAGTTCACAAGTACTCTATCTCTCACGAATAACAAACTACGCTCTCAGTAGATCTCTCATATGCTCATCCAGATATCTCTCCTAGGTGATCCTGTCAAAGCACATATGACTCCTAAGCTAAGGCATCACAAATGAGGCAACTCTAGCCCTAAAATATGAAATACCTAGCCTATTGTCTAGCATGCATCATTAATATCTCATAGAATCTCATAACAATAATAAGTAAGGGTATTTTGGGAAATCACCGTTTGGGCTCTGGTTGATTGTACACACTGCTCCAACTTGTTTTCTCTTAAACTCTTTCTTATTTTAGAAAAATAATTTCTTTTGAAGTTTTTTCTCAAATCCTCAATTTGAGTTCAGACATACCCGAAAGTACACCTTAATCCCTCAAACCAAGGCTCTAATACCAACTTGTAACAACATAAATTTTCAAATAAAATTTTCATTTTTAAAAATCACATAATCCTCATAACATAGTTCACAAAACCCCGAATGAAAATATTTTCAAAAACACATAATCCTCAAAATTTGACTCCGTCTTTTATATACAATCAAGTAGGTGCCTTCCCGTAATCTTGAGAAGTACTTGAAACACATAACACATAACACAGTAAGCACGAAGCTTAGTGAGTTACGAAAATACCACGGACATCTCATTAGCCACTCGAGGCTAACTTAATATGAACCTTCGGTCAATGTGTCTCAGTGGGAACCCTCTGGTTCCACAACTCGGGTGGACCCTCGGGTCCTAACTAAATAAGCTCATAATAATAATACTCAGCATAAATCACAAAGACATAATGCAGGATATCACAATACACAGTAAGCAAATAAGGCACCTCGGTCACACAAAGATACCACTCATGGGAAGTATTCTGAGAACACTCACCTCGCATAAAATCGAATAACCTCGAACTCAAATCACCGGTCTAACCTCCGCCTAACACATAAGATAAAAGACCATTTTACCCTTCCATGCCTTAATACTGCGCAAATTGACCAAACCCTAAAAGTCAACCAAAAGTCAACGGCAGCATGTACGTCGCACGTACCAGCCCCCTACGCTGGGCATACTCCATCGCCATGCATGCATCGGGGATTTACGACCCTACGCTGTGCATACTAGGATTACGCTCATCATACATCCTAGTTTTGCTCATCCAACTCATTTGGTTTTAATTCGTTAAGACAATAGCTCAAATCTCAGATCTGGACTCCCTAAAGGCTCATACTCCATAAAGTCTATGACTTTAAGCCTTTGCATGGCTAAAAAGGTCACAAACACCAAAAGGCTCACTCTCTATTCTTAAAATTGCGCATCTCTCATGCATGGTTTGATTTGAACGTTTTATAACTGTACATCACTAAAAACACTCAAAGAAGCTGATAGCAAGCTGTAGAGCTAAATATCTCGTAAAGCATCCAACTTTGGGACCAAAACCCTAAAATGAACTAAAATGATGCATAAATCAAAAGGGTGAGAAAGCTTTGAGATTTATACCTCTAGCTGAAGATCCAAGGTTGATTCCTGGGAATTGTGGCCAAAAATTAGGCCATCATGTCCTTTAAATAGGGACATACCTTAAATTTAGGTTTTCACTCTGGGCCTAGTACGCCCAGCGTACTAGGTGGCTTCCGCATCAAAAACACGCACATGATTATGCTGAGCATACACATGTATACGCCCCGCATACTCATTTACCCCCTTTTCTCACATAAGGGCCAAACTTGACAATTACCAAAAGAACAAGGGTTTATAAGGTATACCTGGTCTTGGGATGTTACACCATTGTCATGTCTCTTGCCAGTAGTACCCAACAATTCCAAAAAGAGACAACTAATAGTATCTCCAACATTGAAGAAAAAATGGAAGATATAGTTACATCCTTAAGAAAGTTGGAGTCCCGTGGCAAATTACCTTCTCAAACCGAAAAGAATCCTAATGTCAATGTAGTGAAATTGAGAAGTGGTAAACAAACCAGAGAGTAGTTCAAAGAAGATGTCATGGTAAGATGAGGAATAAATAGAGATCACTCCCATTAAAAACCTTATTGTTAAGAATGATACACAAATCGGAGTTCCAAAGAAGACTACCTATCTAGTGACTCCAATGGCCACTCAACCACCATTCCCCTCCAGAATTGCAACCTAAAAGAATAATATGGATGGGAAACAGATCTTGGACACCTTCCAAAAGGTGGAGGTAAATATCTATTACTTGATGCAATCAAACAAATTCGTATATATGAAATTTTTTTGAATGAAATTTGCACCAATAAAAGAAAATTGAAGTGAAATGAAAACATTTTGATGAACAAAAATGCATTTGTGGTTTTACAAAGAAAACTTCCACCTAAATGCAAAGATCCAAGAGTGTTTACGGTTCCTTCCAAGATATGTGATGTCACTTTTAGTAGTGCCATGCTTGATATTGGTGCTTCTGCTAATGTCATGCCCTATTTGGTATATGAATCCTTAAATGTTAGCCCTTATAATTTCATTTGCGGATAAATAAAGTGTTTTCCTAGAGGTGTCCTAGAAGATGTTTTTAGTGAAAGTGAACCAATTAGTCTTCCCGGTGGAGATCTATGTGATTAATTTAGAGGAACAAGTTTCCTCCAAATTGTCTCTTATCTTGCTTGGAAGACCGTTTTTGAAAACAGCTAGAACAAAAATTGATGTATATATGGGTAGTTTAACAATGGAATTTGATTGTGAAACACTAAGCATAATATCTATGATGCTATGAGATATCCAAGTGATGTTTCATCCTTGTATTTTGTGGATGTTTTAAACCACTAACCCAAGAATTATTTGATTTGTCTAATGATGATGTTAGAGATGATTCTAAGCAAAGGATTTAATTATGGGAAGCTGGCTAAGAAATTGAAGCTTTATTCTTTATATCCGAAAGTTGAGAATTTGGTCAACAATTTAGAAGTGAATAAATCGACAAGATTTGATGTCAAAAAATTGAAATACCTTTAACACTTGAGGTATGTATACATAGTAAAGAACGAGACTCTTTCGGTTATCATTTCTGCTCACCTAACAGGATTTGAACAAGAGGAACTCCTCAAGGCTTTTAAGGAACACACGGAAGCCATGGGTTGGACAATTATGGATATAAAAGGATTGAGCCCCTCCACTTTTATGCACAAAATTTTGATGGAGGATAAATGCAAGCCAAGTCGGGATGCACAAAGAAGACTGAATCCGCCTATGATGGAGGTTGTGAAGAAAGAAATATTGAAGCTTCTTGATGTAGGGATGATCTATCCAATTTTTGATAGTAAGTGGGAGAGCCCGGTGAAAGTGCTACCGAAGAAGACGGGAATCATGTTGTGTCACACCCCAAAACCACGAACGGCAGAAACGTTCAGGGGTGGAGGACGTCATGTACAATATCACAATAGTGTAATATAATAAACAAGCGACAACATCATCCATTGCATTATAAGTAAAGTTTTAATACATATGTGTTCTTTGATTGTAGTAAGACACCAAAAATATACAATCAAAAAAAAGACGAGACTTGTCTGCTCCATCTTCTCAAAACCTGGCCTCCGTACCTGTCTACTGATGACCTGAGAATACAAGTTATTTTGAAAGCGAGTATAAGCTTTAAAGCTGGTGAATTCATAAGTATATAAGTGTCATTGCCTTGTTTGTGAAAATCTGTTATGAAGGCCATGTAAATCGTTAAATGAAAATGTTGATGTACGTATGAAAAACCCTAGAAAACCCCTTATTTTCTATCAGTTTGAGATGTAGTCTTCTACCAAGACCCGAATGTTTTGTATGTAAAATGATAGGTTTTCCTTTCTATTGAATAGTACTGAGAGTACTTAGCCTAACTCATCGTTTATGTGAATATATCACAAAATAAAGTAAAATGGGAAAATATAATCATGCAAGTGTTATCCCTGGGTGACCAGGATTAACACGACATCGCCGAAGCGAATGGTATACCCTGATGAACATCCGAAGATTGTCCACTCATCCCCTGTAGCAGCAACAGGATGGAGGGAGGGTTAGTCCTGATGTCGATCTCTTAATACAGATCGCTAACCTAATGATCCTCCGAAGATTCACATCTCATCCACTGTTGCAACAGCGGACGAAGGGATGGTTAGTCCCGTCACTGACTACTAAATAAGTGACAACCTTATACATCCGTAGACGTTTATCGACCACTGGTGCTAATCAGTGGGGTTCGCAATGGTCAGTCCCGCCGAGATATCCCATTGAACCGGGATAGGAAAGACAGTTTACACAGTAAGTTCTAATAAACCATCCTCGTAGTCCTAAGTACAATTATCCAGGTAAGTGAATACAGGATAATGCACCTATGTAAAAGTGTTCCTATATGGTATTCATGTATGTGTGTCCATGTAACAGGTAAGTATATGTAAACATATTCATGTATTAGGTAAACATTTGTAAGTACTCATGTATCAGGTAATGTACTAGTATAGACTCATGAATGAACTGACTCTTGTGTGATTCCTTGTAATAGAAGTAATGTTTGATATCTTCAAATTATCCCTATGATAATTTACTGTAATATAACTGGTTGATCATGTAGGTTTATACACTCTTACTACTCAAGGGTGTGGGAAATCTAAATGAAAGATGTAAACTATAACATCAATACATATATAAGAATATAAGTGTATATGCATAGTTTAGTTCAAGAATGTAAAATGGTTTTGTAAGACATCTTATGGGTTTTGAACAATAATTAGCAATGACTTGATGTCATTTTAATAAACATTTCAAAGGTAAAACATTTGGTAACAATGTGTTTTTAAGATGTAAAACCATTTCATGCATCACATTTGGTAGCATGTGAAATATGTTAAATGACAAACATAGTTATAAAACACATGTCAATGATTAAATAACATGTTTGTTTCTACTTGTATTCCCCCCCCCCCCCCCCCCGTTAAAGCATTTAAAATCATTTAAAATATTGATTAGGGGTATGAACTCACCTGTAGTTGGTGATTGGATTGAACTGAACGGTATAGGATGGCTGGGTGTCAAGTGAGGACTTGTACACACACTACGATCCTAATGAACATATAATCACACATATATGCACTCAATTAGCCTCAAATCACTAATTGATAATGTTAAGACATCCTAGACATAATAAACACTTTATATAAGTGTTTTAAGCCCTAAGGATTGCATCTAAGCCATTGTGGGACAGGGTATTTGTGTTTAGGGTTTCCAAAGGACTCTATAAGTGAGTTTACTCCCTATAAACCATCACACATGGAGTTTACGGTTGTAAACTCTTGAGTTTACAGCCGTAAACTCCCAAACATGTGTGTTTGGTGTGTTTTGAAGTCCCAAATGCTTTCTAGAATTATTCTAACTTGGTGGTTCCATTCTTGAAGGGGTTTAAGGTCTAGAAATACTCCAAATAGGAGTTTACGGCCCTGAGGCCAATCCCCTTAGAGTTTACGGTCGTAAACTCTAAGTATTGGGTGTTTTTGTTGTTTTCAAGTCTCTTGCTTTTGAAGGACATGTTCTAGACAATTGTTTAAGGCAAATGAGGACCCTAGGCACACTTTGGTGCCATTCTTTTCTGTTTATGGCCCAAGAGCATTCTCTTGGCCGTAAACTCACTTTGCTAAGTGATTTGGATGAGTTTTGGTGCTTCAATTAAGTGGAAACAATTCCTTGTAAAGGTCTAGGGCTTTAGGTGTCATGAAAACACCCCTTTTGTCCATTTTTATGGGGTTTACGGCCTAAGATACACTTGGGCCGTAAACTCACATTTGTTTGTGTCATTTGATGTGTTTAAGGCCTTACACTACATGGGAAAATAGTCTAGATACAAGCCTTAAAGTCTTAGAGTCCTTAAATCACCATTTTGAACTTGAAAAGGGAGTTTACGGCCGATGAATCTCTTTGGCCGTGAACTCCCCAAACTTGGGTGATTTATGGATGTTTTCTTGTTCCTAACATGCATACATAAGAGTCCTAAGCAGTTGTATAATACAAAGGTCGGTTTTGGCTTCGTTTCGGGAGTTTACCGCCCAAGAACACCTTGGGGAGTAAACTCCTAGATCTAATGATTTAGCCATCTAAATCATGTTATAAGCATCTAATAAGCATTCTAACACTACTAGAAAGAGTTACTCACGTTTTGGTATAAAAACCCAAAGATCCATGATAGAGAAAATGGCTTTTCTCTAGTTGGAAATGTGAATAATGAATAAATTTGGTTCAAAAAACTATTTATAGTCCTGAGATATTTTGGCAGAAAATATTTTTATTCCAGAAATGATCTCTAATATAATAGAGTGTTGGAATAATAGTGTTGCACAAACCCTAGTGCACCTACTCTCCTGATATTTCCTGAAGTATAAACCATGAATTACTCAAACTTACGCGAAAAGTTTGAAAATCAACTGTGACTGCTATAACTTCTATTGAAGTGATATAGTTTGTACAGAATGGAAATTTCGGGTTGTCACATGTTGGTTGAGAACAACAAAGGTATTATGGTCCCCACTCATATGCAAAATGGGTGTAGAGTATATATTGACTACTGAAAACTCAATGCAAGTACATGAAAAGACCATTTCCCATTTCCTTTCATTGACCAAATGTTATAAAGGTTGGCCGGGAAGTCTCCATATTGTTGTCTAGACAGGTATTCTGGTTTTCACCAAATCCTGATGGCACCAGAAGACCAAGAAAAGACAACCTTTACATGTGCATTTGACACTTTTTCATACCAGAGCATGCCATTTGGATTGTGTAATGCCCCGACCACTTTCCAACATTACATGGTTAGTATTTTCTCGGAATATGTTGAAAACATAATTGATGTTTTTGTAGATGATTTTAAGATATATGGAAAATCCTTTCGAGAATGTTTTACCAATCTCACCAAGATTTTAAAAAGATGCATTGAAACGAATTTGGTTTTAAATTTTGAAAAAATATCACTTTATGGTGAGTCATGGTCTTATTTTGGGTAATATTGTGTCACAAAAAGGCATCGAGGTAGATAAAGCAAAAATTGATGTTATTCAAAGCATACCTTACCCGACATGTGATCAGGAAGTTCGTTCTTTTTTAGGTCACTCAGGTTTCTACCGAAGATTTATCAAGGATTTCTAAAAGATAACAAGACCAATGTGCCAACTCTTGCAAAAGGATTTTGATTTCAAGCTCAATGAGGTGTGCAAAGAGGCTTTGGACAAGCTTAAAGAGTTAGTTACATCCGCCCCAATCATACAAGCACAAAATTGGGATCTCCCCTTTGAGATCATGTGTGATACCAGCAGACAATGCTCAAAGCAACTACTGTACCATGACGAAGGAGTTATTGGCCATAATGTTTGCTTTGGAAAAGTTTATGCAATATCTACTTTGTACCAAAGTCATACTATATTTTGATCATGCAGCTCTCAAGTACTTGATGACAAAGAAAGATGCAAAGCCAAGACTCATCTGTTGGATCCTATTATTGCAAGAATTTGATTTGGAAATTCAGGACAAGAGTGGGTCCGAAAATCTTGTTATCGATCATCTAAGCCGGGTGACTTCAAATGAAACTCCTCTCCCGTTGTGGAACGAGTTTCCAGATGAGCATCTCTTTTCCCTTACTCAATCTACTCCTTGGTATGCTAACCTCATTAAATTTTTGGTCACAAAAAGGTATCCCGACACATTCACACGTGCTCAAAAGATAAATTGAAAAGTGATGCAAAACATTATGTGTGGGATGAGCCTTATTTGTGGAAACATTATCCAGATCAAATTGTTAGGAGATGTGTGCCCAACAAGAACATCAATCCGTTTTGCCATTTTTCATGAATTTTCTTGTGGGGGACACTTCGGACCAAGCCGAACTTTGCGAAAAGTTCTTTAATGTGGATTATTTTGGCCAACCATGTCACGCGATTGTTATCTATTTTTAAAAATTTGTGAACGGTGCCAAAAGACGTGGAATATTTCACAAAAGAATCAAATGACACAAAATCAAATCCTTGTTTGTGAAGTTTTTCATGGTTGAGGGATTGATTTTATGGGACCAATTCATATCTCATTTGGCAACGTTTACATCTTAATTGTGACTGATTATGTTTATAAATGTGTTGAGGCTAAAGCCACAAGATCGGATGATGCCAAAACAGTTACCGAATTTTTAAAGTCTAATAATTTTTGGTGTGATTTGGTGTGCCTATGGCCTTGATTAGTGATAAAGGGACACATTTTTGCAACAAGATGATGGAGGCTTTATTGAAGAAGTACAATGTAACCTATGGCATCTCTACCACCAATCACCTCCAAACAAACGGTCAAGCAGAGGTTTCAAATCCGGAGGTGAAGTCTATCCTTCAGAAAATGGTGAACCCAACAAGAAAGGATTAGAGTTTGAGGCTTGATGATGCCTTATGGACCTATCGGGCCGCTTACATGACCCGATAGGCATATATCCATTTAGATTTGTTTTTGGAAAGCCATGTCATCTTCCCGTGGAACTAGAACATCGAGCATTTTGGGAGGTCAAGCAATCAAACTTCAACATTGACAATGCAGGAAGACATAGGAATTTTCAACTTCAAGAGTTAGAAGAATTAAGAAATGACGTTTATGGAAAGTTGAGAATTTACAAGGAGAAAACAAAGCTTTTCCATAACAATTCCATCACACGGATGTATTTTAAACTAGGACATATGGTCTTATATTAACATTCAAAATTGAGTTATTTACGGGCAAGTTAAGATCAAGGTGGATTGAGCCTTTTGTTGTAATCAAAACTTTTGACCATGGGCCTCTAGAAATCCTAAGTGAAAAGACGGGAAAAAATTTCAAAGCCAATGGACACCATTTGAAGCCATTCCACGAAGGTTTCAAAGCAGATGCTCATGAAATCATCCATTTGGATGTACCAAGGTGATGAATTAAGCAAGGAGTACGTCTCGTCAAAGACGTTAAAGAAGGGCATTTTTGGAAAGCATTGTGCTTTCATCTTTCCCAAATCTAATAAATCATTTTAAAAAGAGTTTTTGAGATTTTGAAAAATCCATTTTTTGAAAATTTTCAAGTTCCTTTCAAGCCTTTAGCCCAAACTTTTGTCATGTTTTTGAAACCGGGACTTCACAAAAATCATTTTAGCCAAGAAGTCAAGTTTTTAGAAAAATTTCAAATTTTGAAGTGGAGGAAATTCGTGCGGACCGTGCAAGATTTTGGCCTAGGGACCATGCGGCCCGTATAAGGCTTCATGCAACAAGTGTGCGGCTGATTCCTTGACCGTGAATAAGGTGCCCTCCAAATCTGTTCAGCATATGCGGCCAACGTGCGGGCTCCATGCGACCCGCGTGGCTATTTTCAATACTTGACGTTTTTTGAGCTACAACATGTGCGGCCTTTGTTCGGCCATCTCGCGGCCTGCATAGGTCGAGGAAATTAGTTATGATCATTTTTTTGAACTCAAAGGAAAATAATTCATACTACACGCAGCCTACACACAGCCCGTGCCCTGCCTGCATATACTGTGTTGATTGGATTTTAAGTGGTTTGACCTCCGTTAACCAACCTTGACCTTTCTTGACTTATGTTGACTGAAGATTAAATGGAAACACTTCTTCTTCCTTACACCCATCGACTTCTTCTTCCCTGCATCTTCTTTTCCTTCTCAAGAACACACCCACCTCCATTAAAGCTCCCTACAAAAACTTGATTTCCCAGAGTTCTACCGGTCGGTATCCCACGAGAAAACCACCATTTTTCACCATTTTTCCTCCTCTACAAACCCCATCCAAAAAATTACCCTGATCTGTGACCGTAGTAGTAGGTGTCGCCGCCACCCTTCACCGCCCTCACACACACTTTCCGGCCAACACCGTCCACCATTGCAACTTCTGAGCACAACATTTTGTTCCTCTTCTTAAGGGCTACAAGACTATTACAATCTTCACTCAAGAGGTCACTAAAAGTTGTCAGCAGATTTTAAGTGCCGCCACTCCAGTCGCCGGAAAACCTTTTTGAAGCATGTTTTTGGGTTCGTTCCAACAATTCATAATTTAAACATGGGATAAAAACATAAGCTTGGGGTGTGCTTTGGAGAAATCTTTTTGGTGGCTCTAATTCCGCTTCCACAATCTGTTCCGGTTATGAAAAAATGGGTACAATCGTTCCTTTAACTTGATTATTTGCATGTTAACTACCCGTTTGTTGTTGGAATTGTGTTTGTTTTCTGTGTGTTTTTAAGGGTGATTTAAGAGTCATTATTGTCAAAATTTTGTCCCAAATCTAACGTCTAAGTGTGGAAAAACAGGTTCCATACATAGTTCGTCTAAGGGTGGGTCAAAAGGTAAATCCAAAGACCCCCCTATTCGTTTGTAGGATCGGGAAAACCTTAAGATATATGAATTCTTATTTCTAACAAACGCAAAATCAAATCAACAAAATTACTCCATAGAGAGTCTTCTAAGGATCTCAGAGTGCTTGAATGGGTTCAAGTGCTATTTGACAACATCATATGGGCCAATTCATTCACAATCGGGCAGCCACCTACATTGAACCAACCCTAGAATTCCTTTCCATGTTCAAATCTGATGATGAAGAGAGAATCATAACTTTCTAAATGTTAGGAGAAAATTAAACATTGCATATATATTTGTAAACGCTCTATTGTGTACCCTGGTGGACTATACGTATTTCCAACAGGATCCTTGGCCCACAACATTTCACGTGCATCAGTTTTGGTAACGAATTGCCCAAGAACCACAGTTTTCATCATCTTTATCGAAGGCTTCCTCAATTATTCATCCATGTTTGCACCTAGCCCACCGAGTCCATGCATGCACCATTTTACACTGCTCAGAAGTGGGTCAAATTTCTAAATATGAATTATATTTTCTTTGGTACATGACTCGTGAAAATGGTCCCCACCCGGATTTTGCACCATTCTTCTTAAACAAATATTACAATATCACCACCATGGATATAGGGGACATTTTTATTTGAGGCTTGATCACACTCATTGCGTCTTGGACCCCACTTGAGTTACATCTTTCTACGCATCCGTTTGAAAAAGCATCAGACCCCTCTTGTCTCGACATCAACACGCTTCGACAAATGCAAATAACCCATGACTCGATCGATGGCCACATACCTGATGAGTATATCGGGTCATTTGGACCAACTGGCCCCAAGCAATGGGTCATACCATATGATTACCCTCCAAATTTAGATCATGTCGATGTGTGTGATGAGTTGCGTTAAGAAGCTCCACAAGCAGAACCGCACCAAGCCCCTCCACAAGGATAATACCAACTCTCTCCTAATTTAGTTCAACGCTCCGATGCAAATTAATCGGCTTATGGTAGGTGCGACAGAAGTAGGGGACAACTTAGCCTCGAACCAACTAGTTCCTCACTTGCGTGTTCCTTACAAGCTACAATCAAACCGCAAAGAAATGAATAAGCGTTAGATTTTGCTATTTTGATATCCTTAGCGTTTATCCGATACATTACACATAATATCTCATCACTTTATGATTTAGACACGTTTTCCCAATTGATCTCAATTTAGCCTTAGTATAGTTGTACTCAACTTTTGCACTTTGTTTTTTTATTAGCTCGTTTGGCCTTTTGTTTGGGTTAGATTTAGATTTCGCTTATAGTTTGCATATAGTTGTACTTTGTATTCTTCTTCACGTTTTGCAACCTATGTAAAATTCCTGCGGTAAATCCAAAAAGTGAGCCTAAAAAAAACCTTTCTGGTATTGTACTTTTTGTAGTTATTTGGTGTCTCATAAAGCTATGGTCTTTTGTTTAAAAGAATTCTCATTCAAAAAGTCTTATAAAATTTTTCAACAATTCTTAGTAAAAGTCTAAAGTTTGCTATGTATTTTGTATTGTGTCATTTGTTCTCTTATGATTAGAAGACTGAAATTTTGGTCATTTGAAAAATTTTATGTTTCTTGATTTTGGTCATTAGAGTATCTAAAATTCCTAAGAAAGTTCAGATATTATCGCAATCATAAAACGTGAATATAATTAGAAGTTTTTTCTATTTTTCTTATTTTATTTTATGATTAAAGGTTTCTATGACAATAGTTTATGTTCTTTTTTGTTTTGTTTATTGTAATTGTAATTGTATTATTGGGGTTAAAAAAATAACAACGAAAAAAAGGGTTGGGCCACAGAGTTGTATCCATTTTTCATTTGTTAGATGTTTAGACTATTTTGGATTTTATTTCATGTAGTTCGTTTCTAGTTGGATGTATTTCTAGGTTTTATTCCTTGGCTTAGGGTTGAAATTGTAAGGAGTAAGGAACATTCTAACCGAGGGACGCTTTGTTATGGCTTGTGGGCTAGATCGGACCATAAAACAATGTCACATAAACCATAATAGTGAAGTATGCATGCTCATTTTGTATATTGTTCAACATGTATCCGTTGCTAGAAGGGTAACAAAGGCTTGACCCTTAAAGCGATTCTTATCTCTAAAAATGGATTATATGTTTTTATTTTAAGGGCGTTTTCGTGAATTTCTGCCTAAGATGTTCATTCTTTTTACTTTTTAGGTTACTTCATCTCGAGTTCATTTTAGTCTTGTCTTAGTTGAGGATAAGTAAGGCTTAAGCTTGGGGTGATTTCATAGTTTCATTTTATTTACTTCTTTTCCTATTTTATTTTAGCATCAATCATCGCATTTTAGTTAGTCTTGATGCATATTTCATGTTTTTATTATTTTTATCTTTAATTGGGTTCTTTATGGTCTTTGAGTATGATTGCAGATTTTTAGAAGACTAACATGGAGCGGAGATGTTCGTGATTGCGAGACTCGAATGACCGTTGAGGACGGTGAATAAACATGGGCTTGGGAAGATCAAAAGAAGACATGGGCTAGTTTGGAGGCAGTTTATTAGCAATCAATATGGGCTTGATCTTAAAAGAAGATGAAAACAACCTTTATAATTGCAGAATTGATTGTTCGATCGAGTATTTTGGTTTTGGAGGATTTGGAAAAAAAAAACAATTTTGGCTCAAACTGAAGAAAACATGAAGATTTGTGGGCTACAATCTAATGAAGAAGAATTGGATCAGTGGGCTATAATATTTGTGAGCTATAATATTATAAAGTATAAGGGTTGAATTTTAACTTTTAAAATTCTAAGGGCTAAACTTGGAATAAAAGTATTCATAAGAGAAAACTTTTCAAATTCCAAAACATGAGGGCAAGTTTTGTAACTTTCAAAACTTTTCTATTCCATAACTTATGTGTTTAAAGTAGTTTTAATTAAAAAACTCTTTAAGTTCCATAACTTGAGGACAAGTTATGGAAGACTTTAAACTAATTAAGAAAGTGACTCTTCATAATTCATAACTTATGGAAGTTTTATGAGTTAACTAAGGTTACACATATTTTATCTAATGAAGAGACTCTTGAACCTCCACAACTTGAGGACAAATTATGGAGTCATAAAACCATTTATTAAGAACAAGACTCTTCATTTTGTAACCTATGACAATTTTTATGAGTTTTAAGAAACTTAAATGTGACTTTTCATGTAACTTGAGGACAGGTTACACAAACACATTTTAGAATCAACTTTTAGATTAAAATGGATTGAAAACAACTATTCAATTAACTTTTCTATTAATGTTAAGCCACTCATATGAATAAAGATAATACACATCAAACTTTTTCATGTAATTAGCATAACTTTTAAACTAATACAAAACATGAATATATTGACAATTATCTTTGAAATTGGATTAGCATAAACATTACCACATCAAAAACAAGTTTATAAGTCCAAAAACATCTTAGGGTAATGTTCCTAGTCCAATTCCAGCCAAAACAGTCGAATTTATGTTGTCTGAGGGTCCAACTCGTCGAGTGCATTAACCAACTCGGCGAGTTGGATCGTTTTGATCACTTTTTAGGCATGGACTCGCTGAGTCTCCTGATGGACTCGCCGAGGCTGATGCCCAGACAGCAAAAAACTTCGATTTTAAGTAGTTTTGCAAGGATAACAAGAAAACAAATCTAGGCTCTGATACCACTGTTGGGTTTTGAGCACTCTAACACTCCTATGGTGTACATGCAACCCTATAAACCTTGGATCTATGTTTTCTCTAATATACATGCAAATAGGAACTTTGCAAGGCTTTAATCCTAACTAGCATATTATGAAGCTCTTATACTACAAAGTACTAGTTAGATAACATACCTTTTGATGTAGCTTGATGTATTCAAGCTTTAAGAGCTTATCCCCAATAGTGTGGAAGCCTCAAGTGGAATCACAAATCACCAAAACACCTTGGAAGACTTTAGAGAATATGGATACTTGGTTCTCTCTAGTGAAATCGGCTAGCCCTTTTAGTGTAACCACACAAGTGCCAATTTCACAAACAATGACATCTTTATATAGTATGGAGACTAAGGTTAAACCCATGACCTTTCATTTCATATGATGCATGGGTTAAACACTCCATGGACTATCCATGAAAGCTTAGCCCAACCTAAATGAATTTGGCCCATTCCATATATATAAGAGTCCATATTTAATTAGTTCATTTAGATCACTTAATTAATTATAAAATAATTCTTGATCAATACTAATTAAATAATATGATTATATATTAATATATTAGAACTTATAATATATTAATATAAAGCATAAATATACTATTCTCAAAAGACTAGCCATATAAATTGTGTCGGTGAAGTGCAATCCAAATGGACCATGCCGAGTCGGGTCAAGTACATACCAAATATAGTTATGGACTTAGACATTAATCCAACAGTTCGAACACAAGATTCACACACACACATATAGAAGTTCTCTCACTTTCTCTCTCTAGAATATGCTCCACTCAACAAAGGATTCCCTCCTCCACTCTCCCAACCAAAAACGACCCATCCTTACTAATGATATGGCCAACTTCTACTCCTCGCCTTTACATCTATATTTATACTAATGTACTAAAATCCAACGCGCAAACCGAAAACCCATGCCTTTTCGGTTCAAGCTACAATTAAACCAAATAATATTTTCGGCCCAAGACTAAAAATAATAAATGCGTAGTAAAGCTAAGTATCAACCATATTTTTGACCCAACACTTAAACCCTAATTTTTAGGGTTTCAGACCTATTTAAACACCTTAAGTCCCAAGTGTTGGCCTCATTTCAAGCCTCCATAGCTCCCAAACCTAATCTCAAAACCCTAGAGCCTTTTTGAGTGTTATGAGCTCAATTTGTGTGTTTTGGTGTGTGTTTGAAGCTCATTCAAGGAAGAGAAGCTTGGTGCAAGGTGGTGGTTCAAGTAGGTGCTTATATATCATGGTTATATACTTCATTTCTTGCACATTTAAGGTGTAAAGCTAACCTTGCTCATTAGAAGCTTAAATCAAAGTTTTTATGGATTTTAGTACCTTTTTGGTCCCATGGTTGAGATCTTGTAGTTATGATCACTCCAGAAGCTTTGAGTTGTTGCGCTTGGTGTTTATGATGTCTTAGATTCATAAGGTTTGCGTATTTAGAGTTATATAAGCCCCATGCATGAGATTAAGCTCGTTTTATGGAAGTTGAATGCTATATCTTGATGTTGGGACCTTTTGGGGCACGCAAAGCCACCAAGTAAGGTACTTTTTGGTTGTAGATGTTCTTTAGTACTTGGATCTATGTTTTGATCATTTGGCTTTAAGCATTAAGTGCTTAATAATCAATTTTTGTAATCAGTGTGCGAACGCCCAACATTGGGTCGAGGAACGCCCAACGTTCTACCTGAGGCTCGTGATCTGTTGACTGGTGACAAACGCCCAACGTTCTACAAGGGAACACCCAACGTTCGATCCATCAGTGGGTCTTCCTTGGGCCATTTTCTTGGACCTTGTTGCTGTGGGCTTTAGTGGACCATCAGAAATTGGGTTTTGGACTATGTATATGTTTTGGCTTTAGGGTAAAGCCCATTAGAGGAGTTTGGGCCTAATTTAGAAAATTATGCCATAAGTGGGCCACTGGTGGACTTTGGAAGACTATCTAGTGATGAACCTTTTATCTTATTGTTTTGAATCTTAGTCACGAACCAAATTAGGCCATGGGTAAAATGGTCATTTTACTATAAGATGGATTATTGAATTTTAATTGTATGTTATTTTGCACTAATAGCTTGGGAATCGTCGGGGCAGCACCTGGAGATTTCCTTCTGTAAGATTCAACTTTTCGAGGTGAGTTTCCTCACTGGGTTTAGCGGGTCGAAGGCACCAATGTCGGCCCATGTTTATGTTTTGTTAGTATGCTAGCTGTCTCCGTGACTCTTGCATGTCTACGTGTTTATATGCTTTCCAGGCTAAGGCCCAATTCTGTGAAAACAAATCAGTCTTTTATGGCCGTGAAAATGGGTATGTCACAGTCTGGTTACACATAGATACCACTCATGGTAAGTATAGTGAGAATACTCACCTCGAAGCAAGCAAGCAAATACACCTCGTACATGAATCATCTATCTACCCTCCACCTAACACATCTGATAATTATCTCTAATTAAATCACAACTCTAAATAAACTCATACTAGCCCCTCTCTAACTCTTAGGAAGGGTAAAAGACCATTCTACCCTTCCATGGTCTCCATTAGTCACATTTTGTCAAAACCTCAAAAGTCAATAGAGCTCAAAAACGAGTCAACAGTCCATGTTGATCCAACTCGTCGAGTGCATCAAAGCAACTCGTCATGTCCCTCCGTCTTCTCAGAAGCCTCATGAAAATCAACTTAACTCGTCGAGTTGACCCGTCAACTCGCCGAGTTACAGCATGCTCAGACTCATCGCGATAAACCCTAACTGACTCTTTGAGTCGGCTCATCGACTTGTCTAGTCCCTTAAGTCAAAATTATCATTCATTAGTTTTAAGGAAGAAATTCTACCCCATACTCTGGATCTAACCTCTAAAAGCTGGAATACCACGTAAAGCTTGCAACTTTACGTTCATGCATGGCATATTGGCTCAATAATGCCAACACAATCTCTTACAAGGCTTTGGTGCTCAAAAGTTTGCCTCTAGCTCTATAAAACTTGGGTCTTTGGGCTCACAAGACCTCCTACATACCAGATCTGAGGTTTCAGCCTCAAGATATTCTCAAGGGACTCAGTAACACAAGGTGGATAGGAGAAAACCCTAAAAGCTCCCCCAAACCAAGATCTACACAAAGAATGATCAAGTTGGCATCTTTTTACCTCCAACAAAAGCTATCCACTGAAAAATCTCTGAATTGAAACGTCTCTCTCTGGTCAAACCCAAGATGCTCTCCAAATCTTCTTCTAAAGTTGCACAAGAACACCCAAATTAGACTTTTTATCTCCCACAATAGAGGGAATTGATCTTGGGTTTCTCAAAGGGCTCTATGAGGATAAGGGAGGCGGAAAAGAGGGCTTTAAGTCCTTTAAATATTTCCCAACCCTGGAGATTAATAGTTTCATCTCACAGTACGAACTCAGTGAGTCGTCTCTCTGACTCGTCGTGTCAGTCTTTAAACCCACGTGCTCAATCCAACTTTACTTGACGAGTCGGAAACCCAACTCGTCGAGTCACTTATTAATAAATAAAGTACCTCGGAGTCGGGATGTTAGAATTTACATACCTTTAAATAATTTACAATTTGACCACGACATCCCTCTTCTGAACCGTGAATTATTTATTTGGATCCTAGCCTTCGTATTTCATTTGGATGTTATATTAAGGATAATTTTTATCTAATCAAAACTAGACCTTCTTCTTTTTCCACATGTCAACTTCCAACGATGATTCTGGTTCCTCCAACAACTTCTTGCTCTTGAGCATCTGCTCGAAACTCACCTTTTAATGACACCAATTACAATGATTAGATGCGAAACATCAAGATGTATTTGCATTTCATGGACAAAGAGTATGTGCTCCAAAAGGAATTGGCCGAGATCGATGAAACAAAAGCTACTCCAAAACAACTAGTTGAGTATAAGAGACACTACAATGATGCAACCAAAATGTCATGCATCATGGTGTCTAATATGACTCCTAAACTCCAATGGTTTTGCATGGATTACTGGCCATACAAGATGAACAATGACTTGGTGGAAAAGTACCACCAACGAGCTCGTTAGGAAAAGCATGACGTAGTAAAGTCCTTCATTAAGAGCACGATGAAGGACATAGAGTCCATCACATGCCACTTGAAACAAATGCAACAATATGTGGAACGCATGCTAAAGCTTAATGTGAACTTCGTTGAGGAATTGGCTATTGACATAGTCTTGCACTCATTTTCATGTTGTTATGATCAGTTCATCATGAGTTATCATCTGAAAAGTCAAGAGACCACATTGGCTCAACTTTAGAGCTTACTGCAAATTGATGAAAGTGGAATGAAGGGAAAGAGTATTCCCTCCACTCCTGTTGCTCATCCAGTCTTGGTTATTGGGCAAGGAAAGGGGAAGAAGAGGAAAGGTCCTCCCAAACTGAACTAGAAGGGAAAGTCCCAAGTCGGGGCATTAAGCAATGGACGTAAAGGCAAATCTAGTTATAAAGCTCCACCTTCCTCTGATCCTAAGAAGGCTATTGGCTTTTACTGTCATAAGAAAGGAAATTGGAAACAAAGTTTCCCAAAGTACATGCAAGATATTAACGATGGTAAGGTGAACCAACCTTAGCAGGTATTTTACACTACATTATCCAAGAACTCATCATACTCTCATTCTTGGGTCATTGATACAGAATGTGGCTTTCACATTTTTTCTAACTTGCAGGGGCTAAGAAGAATTGAGGATGTGGAGCATCGGAGAATAAACCTGATCATGGGCTATAGGAGATCGTCACCTGTTACCAAGATTGGTGTTTATAACTTAGTGCTTAGTAGTAGGTTGTGTTTAGATTTGAACAATTGTTGTTATTCTTCAGAAATGACAAGAAACATCATTTCATTTCATGGTTTATATAGACAAGGTTTTAAATATTGGTTCTATTTATGCATATAAAAATGGTGTATTTTATTTTGAAGCATTACCTTGTGATGGCGTGTATGAAACTATGATGGTTGTAGACAATTTACCTAATAGTGTTTTACAAATTGATTTGTCTGATGGTTTAAACAAAGCATGCTTGTGGCATGATGTCTTCGACATGTCAACAAGAAGCGCATTGCCCAACTAAAAAAAGATGGAGTGTTGGAATCATTTGACTTAAGGTCAAATGACACATACGAGTCTTGTTTAATTAGAAAGATGGCGAAATCACCTTTCACTGGTTCTTGTGAAAGAGGTGAAATGATTATTGGATATCATACACATAGATGTGTGTGGGCCCCTTCATACCCACCACAAGGGATGCAAATCAATTCTATGTGAATTTTACTGATGATTATAGTAGATATGGCTATTGGATTAGGTGTCTAAGCCCATAACTATAATTGTTATGTACTTGATTTGATAGTAGCATGGTCGTTTTGGTTTGCCTTCACTTTAGCAACTTGACATGATGACATATGGAGAGTCGCTAATAAATGATTTATTAATAAATTAAGAAAATAATATATTACTTAGAAATCATACTATTTAACTAGTATTTAATCGGAAATTAATTTGGAAGTAATTTTTTCATTAAAGGAACTGGTTAAAAGAATAGGGGTTGTTTTGTGAATCATTGATAGTTGTAAAATCGGTCTGCTGGACTTCTTTAGAATGGAGTGGACGAAAAACTATAGGGAGGCCCTACAGATGTCGTCCAAGGCTCATAGAGGAGTAGCCCATGAGCTGCTTAAGGCCTAATTAGGAAATTACGGTTTCCACATGAAAACGCTAGCAACCTCAGCTATTTAAAGACCCTAAGACCTAGGGTTTTCGGCCAATGCTTATAGCATAGAAACCCTAGCATATTTTTTTCCATATTCCCTTCTCTTTCCTCTCATCCTCTTGCTACAAGTGTTAGTGAGCCGTTAGAGGTGCAACATTTGAGGCACTAAGCTTTCAAGAGTCAAGATCAAAAAATGAATTCTTGTTATTACTATGTAAAAGGTAAGGTAATCTTCTAAACCCTTTTCATATGTGAATTTCGAATTATATATGCTAGATTTAGGATTTTGCTTTGGAATTCAATTTGCATGTTCAATTAGTGAAAAAGTTAGATCCAAAGCAATTAGGGTTGCATGATCACATAGGATGTTATTATGCTTAAAACCCATCAATGGTATCAAAGCCTATGATGTTTTTCAATTCAATTTGATGCCATAGTGAATTGTCCAAAGGAGAAAGGAACAAATTCGTCAATATTTTCTTTGAACTTGGCGAGTTCATAGTGGAACTCGACGAGTTGACTCGTCAGATGCCAGAGTTTTTGATTTTCAAATCTTGATTGGATTAGGATAATTACCATAATTCACTTTTAGTGCCTAAAATCTAATTTTCTAAATTGTAATCTGATTTCCTTATCAAATAGGATTGATTTGGCCAAATTTTGAGATAATGACAAAATTTTTATTAATTTAATCATTTAAATTTTGATCTACTAATTTTGAAAAGTTTCAAATTGCACCCTTTGGTTTCGGAATTTAAAATTTAATTAAAAGTTTAATTCTGAAATATTAAATTCTAGAACCCTAGTATTTTAAAAGTTTAAAAACACCATTATACTATATATAGTATTAAAAGTCTGAGACATATATATATATATATATATATATATATATATATATATATATATATATATATATATATATATATATATATATATATATAGACATATGTATAAGTACAGTCAGTCTTACCGTTAATAGGCCTCATTCACGAAGTTGGTCTATAAGGGGTGTTTAAGTTAGCGGCCTATAAAATGAATGTCATTGGGTATCCACTCTTACCAACGGCACTCTTGACTAGTGGAGGTTTGTTAGCCGAATGGGTAGGATAAAACATTAAATCCTCATTAATAAGTATAATGAAAAATATAAGGTAACTAAATGTTTTTATAAATTCTCAATCTTAGTTTCTTTAGGAAAATGTAAATTTGATGCTAATCCATGAAATTGCGCATTGCACTTTATTAAGTTATTAGTTGAGTGTGTGTGGTTAACCAACACACTAATATGGACTTGTAAAGTGTGGCAATGGGTAGCTCGTAAATTATCATTGATCAATGGAGCGTGTGTGGTTAACGGCACATTGATTGGGTGGTAAATGACATTGAGAGTATCAAGCTAATTTTCATGGTTATTCACACCTTGTTTGTGATCATCGGTATCCTAGTCACAAACTTGTAGGGCATAATCAAGATAAAACATGCCATTGAATAGTTCAATGAATCTTAAATATCTAGGAATTTCATTTAAAACCTAATTCACTTTTTTTTTAAATTGTTTTCTTGGTGAAATAGGTAAATTTTCATTTACCTACCTTCAACTAATTTACAATTGAATTATGACATTCCTCTTCCAGATTGTGAATTATTGTGTTGGGTCCTAGCCTTAATATTTCATTTTGGGTGTTATATTAAGGATTCGTTATTTAATAAAATCTTGTCGTTCTTCTTTTGCAGATTTCAACTGCCAACAACGCTTCCGATTCCTCCAACAAGAACTCTAACTCTTTCTCGCTCTTGAGTATTTGTGCCAAGGTGACATTCGATGGGTCTAATTTTAATGATTGGATTCGCAACATCATAATGGCCTTGCGTTTCGAGGACATGAAATACATCCTCGACAAGGAGCTAAACGAGATAGACGAAACCAAAGCTACTCTTGAAGAAATAGCTAAGTATAGGGCTCACTGCAAGGATGCTACTAAAGTGTGTTGTATTATGGTAGCCACTATGACCCGTGAGCTACACCAGTTATACAAGGACTATTTTCCTTACGATATGTCCAAGGACATGATGGAGAAGTAACATCAAAGAGCACGTCAAGAGAGGTATGAAATAGTCAGGTCATTCATCACCACCAAGATGAAAGGTGAAAAGTCCATCACGACCCACCTGCAAAGGATGCAGCGCTATGTGGATCCTCTCTTGAAGTTGAATGTGAACTTTGATGAAGATTTGGATATTGACATAGTCCTGCACTCTTTTTCCTCCTAGCCATGATAAGTTGAAAATGACTTATAATGTGAGAAATAAGGAAGTCACATTGAGTAAACTTCAAGGCTTGATGAGAACTGCTGAAAGTGGATTGAAAGGGAAAACTATCGAATCCACTCCTACTCATGTTGTAGCTCCGGTCCTGACTATTGGACATGGAAAGAGAAAATGAGAAAATCTACCTCAAATTCAAACTGGAAGGGAAAGTCCCATGAAGGGTCCGCTAGTAGATCCAAAGCAAAATCCAGTGCTAATGCCCCTCCTGCCTCAAATCCAAAAGAAGCAACGTGCTTCTACTGTCAATAAAAAGGGCATTGGAGGAGAAGCTGCCCTAAGTACTTGTAGGATATCAAGGATGGCAAGCCTACCTCGGCATCTATTTACACCATTTTATCTAAAAAGTCATCGCAATCTAATTCTTGGATCCTTGATACAGGATGTAGTTTTCACATTTTGCTCTGACTTACAGGGACTAAAAAGAAGTGAGGATGTGGAGCTTGGGAAGATGAACCTGATAATGGGGAATATGAGATCGTCGCTTGTTACCAAGATCGACGTTTATTCTTTAAAGCTTAGTAGTGGGTTACGTTTAGATTTAAATAATTGTTGTGGTAAAGAAAATGAGTTTTGTAAACTAAGTCTTCTTGGAACATATTAGGAATTGTGGAGTCGATTCACAACTCATTCTGACAAAAACACTCATTTGTCATTAGTATACTACTTGTGGCACAGGATCACCTGGTCACTTGAAACTACCCTTTGATATTCAACGTAGCCTTCAAAATCTCTAGTGGGATAGGGTCACCTAGCCACTAGCTGAATGTCGATAGTACATGTTTTGAAGAGGATAAAAATAGACCTTGTTGTCTATTATATGATGTTTTAAAAGAACTATTTACTTTATAAATTTTTAGAATTATGCTCATTGAAACAAATATATATTGAACATATATATTCTCCAACCAAATAAGTGGTTTATATGATTATTTTATGCTAAGGATGAAATGGTTTATACTTATCTAAAAGGAATCGATTTATAGAGCTTATGTTAAAAAATAATCTCTACCACTCTGGTATCTACTAATTGCATTTGTGTATAATATCCTAATGGTTGTTTAGGTTGAAGTTCCTACTAATCCCACTAATTGTCATTCCATAAGACAAGTATTTATAAAGTTCTTTTTCTAAGTGGGAGCTATATGGAAGTTTAAGAGCATAAGAACCATGAACTAAATGCATCATAGTTTGGAAGTAGCAAATTTCAATTGTTGTTGAATTTACTCAATGGTTGACTATAAACTAATAAAACACATAAAGAAGCATTCATGTATGATCATCAAGTATGGGCTTGATTAATCTTCGTCGATATAGTTTGACTATAAAGAGTAAGTGAGTTTTCAAGGGAGAAAACATACATGATTGAAAATCTTCCAAGATTTAAGCTAACATCTCAAAGTAAGAATCTTCTTTCTTATAGGATAATTACATAGTGTGATTTAATTATAAATCAAGATGACTCTTGTGTTTTTACAAAATGCTAATGGGAGTGTCATAACATTCCTAATGTTACATGTAGTCGACATATTGATTCATGGAATAAGGATCTATATAGATAGATCATGGCAACTTAAAGGATTAAGTAAAATTGCATTAATTGTCAAGTATCTTAAAGGAGCTTAAGATAATGGACTCTGAGAGAGTCATCTTGTTAAATACCATATGAAATGATTTTGAGCAAAAATCCTAGTACAAATGTTTTTGAACTAGCTAATATGATTGTATATTGTATGCTGATACAATTGGATTAATCATATATGTCATGATTATGCATAAGGGCCAAATAAGTCGTATGCTTAGAGCATGATGAATGATACAAGTATAATCTGAGAACAAGTCATTGTGTGTCTTATAGGAATATTCCAAAGTACTTGCGAGAACTAGAGAAATATTCCTAGTCTACGGAGTATTTGAAAGAAAGTTATGTTTATAGTTGCTATACATGTGATAAAATAGATTAAGATGACTCTCAGTCACTATCGGGTATGTCCTCATTATGAATGAAGAGATAGTTACATGGATGGGGGTTCCATGTAGATTTTAATTGCAGTTACACATCAGAGTTAGAGTACCTCGTGGTTTGGGGAACCACGTACAAAGATGCTTAATGTATAGTTCATTACGACTATGAGTAATCCTATTACGTAAGTATTGGTATCTAAGTCATATTCAAGCATCTAAATCATTCTCCATAGTTTTCCTTTATATAATAATTATATATATATATATATATATATATATATATATATATATATATATATATAAATCAAACTGAAAATGATTATATTCGTAAAGTTTACACAAATCAAGTTTCTCAAATCTACTTAACAAAGCTGCTTCATTAGCTAAAGGATGAATGTCAAGCTGGTGCTATAGAGCAGTGTTGATACAAGTAGATGTATTTTATTGAAATTTATTATTTGGATATTGGAACAATAAAGCAACATATATTGTAATGAACGATATATTGGATATGACTCTTTCATTAAAAAAAATTGTGTTCTCTATTAGCATGTTTAAATCCTTGAATAACTAGGTTATTCTAAATGTCCATAGTCGTTTATAGTTGTAGGAGAATCTATGAGGTAAGAATAATATGTGTGGACTAGTGGATTCTTAAAGAGATGAGAATGGCAAAGAGCTGCTACCAACATCATAGATACTTGATTGGGAGAATAAGTATTGGACTTGACCCGCATCAAAACCACTTTATGGATCATAGTCAAGAGTGATGTTTTGATCAAGGTTGTATCTCTTTAATCTTAGACCTGAGATACATGTTTGGGACTTAAAGTGTTGGAATTGTTGTGTTTAGACATGGTTTAACACTGTTTCATAAAAGGCTGTCATAAGGACCATCATTGGGGATGACATAAACTACATTGATGGGCATAGGTAGTCAAGATGATCTTTTTATTCTTATACCTGAGATGCATATTTGGGACTTGAAGTGTAGGAATTGTTGTGCTTTGACATGTTTTAATGTTGTTTCGTAAAAGGAAGTCATAAGGTTCATCGTTGAGTATGACATGAACTACATTGATGGGCGTATGTAGTCAAGATCGGATTTGTCCCTCTTATTTGTTGAGAGCATGACATCTAAGGCCTTAGTTAAAGTTGACCACTAAATGAGAATGATCACGTTCCATATCTCATGTTCGACATGATGTCTGAGAAAAAGAAATAATTAATTCCACAGCTTTAGTAACAATTGCAACTTAGAGCTCCTGGAATTGGCTGTTAATGAGATGACACCCTTCATACATTGTTAGGGGCAGTAGCCCATTGCTAGATTCCAGCTACTGTCTATGTCAGTCTATAATGAATTTTGTGCAAGTGGGAGATTGTTGGATCTATATCCCAATAATCATTAAGTAGTGATATTGTTAATAATATACGATCCTATAGGGTCACACCGTTATCAAGTAGGCACATTTTGTATATTTATTATTAATATGATTAATAATAAATAATATCGATTCTTGTATTTTAATTAGGGAATAATTATTGTTTTGTGAAAATAATAATTATAAGAGAGTATTTCCAGTTATTATTTCATATGTAATGAAATAATAAGTCATGCACAACATTTTGTACTAGTTGGATTCTTTTGTCTTTTACCTAATGGCAAAGTTTATATTTTATAAACTTGGAGTTTATAAAAAATAAAGAATTGTACTTTTTAAAATTGATAAGTTAAAAACTAACTTGAAGATCGATTAGATCTTATAACAGGTAAAATAAATAATACGAAAACAGTAAACAACTCAAGTATGGATCGAAGAATGTCGAATGATTAATCAACAATCCTCAGCAGAGCTCGATAAAGAACTTTTACTGTAGAGGATTAAGGGTTTACAAGAACGATGAAGAAAAGAATCTGTGATCTATCGTAATGCTATCTTTCGTTAACCTAATATGCATGCAAGCACATTAATTTATACTAAAACCCTATCAGCTCACGGTTGGACAGGCCCAAACCGGAGTAACAAAACTTGGACTATTAACCGAGCCCAATGACGCAATACAAAATAAATCCGCTACCCAAAAATCTCCCCCTTTGCGTCAAAATTGGAGCGAGATCACCACTTCTTGCTTGGGCCAGCAGCGGGAACCTTCTTCTTTACAGTTTCAAACAGACGTGAGATAAGGGCGAGGATCGTCTGTCTGAACCGGATGTACCACTGTATCATATCGTCAAAATATTTGTTATCATCCGCTGTATTTTCCTTGCATCTGTGGATGATCCCCAGCACATGCTCTAGACAAGCAGTGGTATAAAGATGTTTATCAGCTAAGGCAAAGAGACATTTATGTCCTTCAGTCCTAGTGAACATGACCGAGTTTCGCCTCGGGTCAATTTTTCCCATCTTCATCTGGTTTAGATCACTGGCCGAGCCAACAAGAGAGATCTTTGGTTTCTTCTTGAAGACATTTGCAATCTCCTGATCCATCAGAGCGACCTCCATGATGTAGCACACCAACATCCTCTTGAGATGGTCAATGATCGGACCATATTCAGCTTCATTAGTCAGTAGGATGTTGTGCAGAACGATCCAGTCATGGGGGTTGAGGTTCGGTAGATCTGCTAAAGAGATGGCATGTTCGGTTTTTGCAGATCCTCTGAGCACCTTGAACCGAACATTGATAAATCTCCCTTCAGTGTATGTCTTCAGAACCCGAACGTTGATGATCTTCTGAGCGCTCCAGGTTTGGTACTGGGGTTGAGCAGCCTTCAGATAGAACTCAATCAATTCCCGATCAACCTCCGGATGAGGATGAGGGAACTCAGCAACGTTGGAGAAGGCGTGAAAGATGAACGCCTTTCGGGTTAATGGCATGTCAAACTGAGAGTCGACGGAGTTGTAGCAGTCAAAGGAGATTACCGGTTCAAGCCATAAGATGCTCGGGGTGTTGATTGCCTCCTTTATCATCCTCTCGAGAGTCCAGGCAGGAAACAGAGTTTTCCTACTCTCGAGAAGGTCGTGGGCTTCCTTCTGTTTGCGCTCAACTTCTTCAGCTTCTCTTGCCACACGAACATTATCATCTTCAACATTGCGTCGACTCTTGCGTTTCAGCAAGTTGGCAATGGTTTCTTGATCATCTTCCTCTTCTTCCTCAGCAATTTTCTAGCCTTTATCCTTCACACCCGAACCAGAGGCTTAGCGTGCAGGAGGAGGTTCGGTTGTGTGAGTTGACTTTGAGGAATGAGGTGGTTGCGATCCTGACTCCTTTTCTCCCCCTTGTTTCGGATTGGACACGAAATCGGGTAGCCCTTCAATTTTCCTGAGCAGATCCAGGGCAGGAGCGAGCTTCTCTGCAAAGGTACGCCTCACAGAGTGATTTAGGATCGGATCATGCGCTTCGAGGATGCTGGATACGGCTAAGTGTACATCTGAAACACACGTCTTGATAACCTCCCGTTCGGACCGAAGAGCGTCAATTTGTTGTTGAGAATTGGAGAGTTGAGCACTCTTGACCTTTAAGGCAGTGGTCTTCCTTGCCAAGACATCCATCAACGAGTTCTCAGCGGCCAGATCCTCTTGGAGTTTAGAGAGGCGCTCATCAATAGAGGCACGGAGGGCAGAGCTGTCGTCTGTCAAAGATTGACGAAGTGTGGCAAAGGACCTCAACTCTGTAGAGACAAACGTGGACAACTGTTGAACAATTGGTTCCAACGTTGTCTTGGTAGCAGTAGCACTCTCCTGTAAATATTGTAACAGGATAGAGGCATCAGAGAATAGTTTATCGACTTTTTCGGTCGCATTCTCACAGGCTTTCGTGGAGGCATCAATGGCAGCGGTTGCAGAAGCGACCGAATCTTGCTGAGCCCTGGAGAAGGCATCAACAATCTTCTGAAGAGCAGCTTCAGAGAGGGATGATTGAGAGTTAGAGGATGAGGCAATGAGCAAGTCGACCTTCTCATGAAGCTCCTTAAGATGCTTCTTTGTGACCGGAGCGTCCTCATCATCGTCGCTCTGCACTTGAAACGGGCTGTAATAGATCGAATCAAATGTCATGTTTTCCCCGCCAAGGAAAGGGTTATCTCCGTCAGAGGCATGACCGGGAGATGGAGGTGGTGGTGAAGCTGGGGGTGTAGTAGTATGGGTAGGTTCAGGTTGGGTGGTTTTGGGTGTAGGTGTAGGTGTAGGTGTAGGTTCGGTTTGTTTTTTAGTAGGGGTAGGTTCGGGTGGTTGTTGGGTTTCGGTTGTGTGTATGGGTTCGGTTGTTGGTGGTGGTTCGGTTGCATCGGTATAAACCCCCGTATCAGATACGTTGGTTGTAACCTTTGCAGTGGATGTTGTTGTTGCATCGGTAAAGATGGGTGGTGGCATTAGGAATGAAGTTTTGGGAATATGGGTAGAGGGGTTTATGGTGGGAATGGAAGTAGGAATTGTTTGAGTAGGAGAGGGAATAGGAGAAGTATGGATTTGCATGTCAGGGGTAGGTGATCTGGGTGGTGTGTTGCCCCTTGGAGGTGTGTTGCCTCTTGGAGATTCGTCGGAAGCCGAACTCTCACCCTCCGACTCACTAGAAGAGGAAGCGATAATGAGCTTTCGCTTTGGTTGTGTCTTTCGCCTCTTCTGCTGCGGGGACTGAGCAACTTTAGTAGCTTTCCTCTTTTTAGGAGAAGGGCCTTTAGCCCCTTTCGCCACCTGTTTGCCTTTATCTGCCTTTTTGCCTCTCGGAGCAGGCTTATCGGCATCGTGAATAGATTTGAGCATCTCCGGCGTGAGATCCCTCGGACCAGATTTCTTGAACTCCTTGTAGATCCGGATGATCCTGCTGTCAGCTGGAACATCAGCGTACACGGTTTCCGGAATGGAACCATTGAAAGGGAATTTTGAAGCATCTGAAACGATGATCTTCGTGGTATGAAAGGTACCAATCGAAGACATCGGTGCGCCGGCGACAGTGGGAATGCTGTTCTTGTCCATGACCCATTTCGTTATCAGGGTCCAAAACCTCGCGTACGACACCTCAGAATGCCGTGAAGAAGAAGATAAACTCTGGATGAGTTGTTGCCAGAGAACAAACCCATAATCAACATTAATACCGTTGTAGACCCCGTACAAGATGGACAGGAATAGTCGACTGGAGTCATCTGAACCAGAGCTCCTTTCTAAAAGACCCTTGAATAGCACAGTGAACATTCCGTTCCACTGTGGCGGCAAACACGATTTCTTGAACTTTGCGACGGAAGTTAGCGCCTCTGTATACCCCATATTGTAGAACATGTTGAAGAGGTGCCCCATCGGAATTATCTCTGGATGAACTCTTGCAGGATCAGCTTCAAACCCTAGCAGTGAGCCAAATCGTTGCTTGGAAATAGAGGTTTTGTGATGAGAAACTTCGAAGAAGATCCTATCAACGACTTTGTCGTAATGAGCCGTCGCGTAGATCTGTGAGAGAAACTCCATGGGAACTGATTCTGCCCTTGAAAGTGCAGGTGCGATTGACGAATACTTCAAGCACTCGATGATTGGGAACATGTAGGAGTCATATGCATTAGGGGTTAAGTCGATGATGAGACATTGTTGAGGGCGAATGGGAAGGATGTGAGAAGTAGCGTAAACGGAGGATGAATCTGCCATTGTTGAAGAGAAGGAAGAAGATGATGAACAGTTAGGGTTCAGGGAATTTTTGCTCTCTTGGGAATTTTGATTGCAGTAAAGAGGTAAATGCTAGAGGATGTCGCCTTTTATAGTGGGTTTAAGAAGAGAGAAAGATCTGCCCAAATCTTCTATCGAAATACCAAGAGTTTTCCGGAGGTGACTGATGCGTGACAGTTGGGGAACCGATGATCACGCATGAGAGAGAGTGTCAGATTCCGAAGAACACGCCTCCCATCAAGCGCCGTTTTTGATAAACCGTTTCAAATTCACACGCGCCTTTCTTTGCCAGAGATGAACCGTTTCAAATTCGCACACGCGTCTGCGACGTCAGTTAGAGATTAGACACTTCAAATTCGCACGCTTTCGCTGTTCCGCCGTTTGAAATCAAATCAATTAAACTCCCTCCTGTGTCAGAAACTCTTCATCTTATCCCTTTAAAGTGTAACGGCATCTTTTGAATAATACGCTCACGTGGATTAAAATTGACCACATTTTATAATTAATCACCAATCCAAAGAAAAAGCCTGTAATTATTAGTACCAGAATTTTGGAAAATCAAAGATTTTCGTGCTAAGGGTGTAAAAGAAAATAAATAAAGCAATTCTTTTGTAGGAAAAATTGTCATGTCAATAAAGACACGAAACAAATGATCCCGGGCACGAATTTCTTCCTTCAAAGTCAAGAGAGACCTTAAAGTGTTAGTGTGGTTTCCCGTTGAATAACGATCAAACACTTAATAAGAAGTGTTGAAAGGCTTCTTTTAATTAGGCTTCTTAGGGTGGCTTTAGCTTTGAATCAACAGTTCTAATCGTGAAATAAGGTAGAAAGTGAACAAAGTACTTGTGAGACCGGTGTAGTCTGTTGAACAAGTAGGTAGAAAATAATTTTTGAAGTGGCTTGGAAAATATAAAATCTCAACAAAAAATTAAAACTGGATCCCAAGGGAAGAAATGTTATGGTGTTTAACAATTTCATAGGAATCACACAAAATAAAAACTTGAGATTTCATGAAGATACATCCGTCAATTCGTTAGTGAAAACTTGAGCAAATTAATTGTTCACCGTCAATTCAGATTGGGTATTGAATTTTGGGTTTCACTCAGCTCGTAGTGGCACGAAACTAAGATCATAAACGCAGTTTTTGAGTAACCATAAACCTCAGTAGTAATTTCTGAGAGTCTCAAGGGTTACGTTGGTGAAACGAATTTAATGCAGAAATGTAATAGAGATGGTGTAAGAAATCAAAGTACCTCTGCTGCGAAAAGTAGGACCAAGCAGAAAACTCTTATCTCATGTGAGAAGAGAGTTAGGTAGCTTACGATTAGAATAAATGTGATAGCCTAATTGGGAAGACAAGGTTTGTGTATACCAAGTCATTAAGGCTATTATTCAGAATCTGATGAGGCTTTGGGCACATACAGCAACATGCTTCTAGGGATACTTAACTAATTCAACAATTTCCCCATAAACGAACGAACACACATAAAATAAAATTAAAGACAAAAAGCAAATAAAGAACAAAATGTTTTTGGAGTTTTTGATATTAAAAGAAAAGAAATATTTTTGGAATTTTTGGATACATTAAAAAATAAAAAATAAGAAAGTAAAAAAAATAAGACTAAGAAAGAAAATAAAAAGATAAAAAAAAAACTTTAAAAAAGACTTTGGAAAAGAAAAGAAAACCTTTGGAAAAAAAAACTTTGGAACCGAACCCGAGCGTTCGGTTGATTTCGGTTGAGAAAAATTTTGAAAAACCGAACCCGAGCGTTCGGTTGGTTTCGGTTGAGAAAAATTTTGAAAAACCAAACCCGAGCGTTCGGTTGGTTTCGGTTGAGAAAAATTTTGAAAAACCGAACCCGAGCGTTCATTTGGTTTCGGTTGAGAAAAATTTTGAAAAACTGAACCCGAGCGTTCGGTTGGTTTCGGTTGAGAAAAATTTTGAAAAACCGAACCCGAGCCTTCGGTTGATTTCGGTTTTGAAAAATTTTGGAAAACCAAGGAATTTAGACTTTCAAAAAGGAAATACTTTTGACAATAAGATAAACAATTTTGTACAAGAAGTTTACAACCAAGCAAACTACCTTTAAATGATGAGCGAGTGCAGATGACTCAACCGAACCCGAACGTTCGGTATATTTCGCTTCTTACGTTTGTGTTTGAGAGGTAGTTTGTGGTACTGACTCTGATTCCATCATACCTAGCCCTTGTAGAATTTTGTTGAATGACGCTTCAGGAAGAGCTTTGGTAAAGACATCAGCCAGTTGATCAGTGGTTCTAACAAAGTGAATTTCAACGTTTCCATCTTCCACATGATCTTTGATGAAGTGATACCTCAGTGCTATGTGTTTAGTCTTGGAGTGTTGCACTGGGTTATGACAGATCCTAATTGCACTTTCAGAGTCACAATATAGTGGGATCTTTTTCATATTGAGTCCATAGTCTCGGAGTTGACTCTGGATCCAAATCACTTGAGAGGTGCAGGATGCAGCTGCAATGTATTCTGCTTCAGCTGTAGATAAGGACACACAGGTTTGTTTCTTTGATTGCCAGCTAACCAACTTCCCGTCAAGGAATTGGCAGCCTCCAGTGGTGCTTTTTCTGTCCAGTCCATAACCTCCAAGGTCTGCATCTGAAAAGGCTTGAACGAAGAAGCCTGAGTTGGAAGGATACCATAGACCTAAAGAGGTAGTTCGCTTGAGATATCGTAGAATGTTCTTCACTGCAAGCATATGAGGTTCGCGAGGGTTTGCCTGAAATCTAACACAATAACAAACAGAGAACATTATGTCAGGCCTGCTAGCAGTGAGATACATCAGTGAGCCTATCATCTGGCGATAAAGCGTAATATCAACAGCCGGTTTATCCAAGGATGGGGTGAGCTTGGTGCCGAACGCCATCAGAACTTTGACTTTTGAATCTCCCATCATGCCAAATTTTGCAAGAAGAGTCTTCGTGTAAGCTTCCTGATTAATAAAGATGCCTTCGGGTCCCTGTCTAATATTTAAACCAAGGAAAAAGTTAATAGGACCCATTGAGCTCATTTCAAATTTAGTCTCCATCAGCTTTCTGAATTCAGCTGTTAAGCTGGGATTCGTTGAGCCAAAGATGATATCATCGACGTAAATTTGAACAATCATAAGGTGGTTACCTTCCTTCTTGCGAAAGAAGGTTGGGTCAACCGAACCTTGTTTGAATTTGGACATCTTTAAGAATTTTGTCAGCGTTTCATACCAGGCTCTCGGAGCTTGTTTCAGTCCATACACAGCTTTGTCCAAAATGTAACAGTCATTAGGATACCTTTCATTTACGAATCCAGGAGGTTGCTCCACGTACACTGTTTCTTCGAGCTCACCATTGAGAAATGCACACTTGACGTCCATTTGGTAAACTTCAAAGTTCTTGTGTGCAGCATAGGCGAGAAAGATTCTAACAGATTCCAGCCTAGCAACAGGAGCGAAAGTCTCTTCATAGTCAATACCTTCCTCCTAACAGTATCCTTTCATTACCAGACGTGCTTTGTTTCGAATCACGTTCCCTTCCTTGTCCATTTTATTCCTGAAGACCCATTTGAGACCAACAACCGAGGCATCTGGAGGAGTTGGAATGAGGCGCCAAACTTTGTTCCTTTCGAATTCATTCAGTTCGTCTTGCATAGCTTGAACCCAATCGGAGTGATCAAGAGCAGTGTTAACTGTCTTTGGTTCAACTTTTGATACGAAGGAGTTAAACATGCAGAATTCTACTTTTGAAAACAAGGAAGTTTGTTTTGCCTTGAGTTGTGATCGGGTCAGAACCTTTTCAGATACATCCCCAACAACTTGAGAGACAGGATGATCTCTGGTCCATTTGACGAGAGGAGGGTAGTTTGGATCAAAGGTTGGATCCAATTCAGCGTTTATCATCTCTTCTGGTTCAGATTGACTTTCATAGTCATAAGACATGTCAGCATGCTCCCCCTCGACATATAAGCTTTCAGGAATGTCTTAAGTACCTTGAGCTACAGAGGTTTCTTGTGGTGTTGAGCTCTCAGGTGTTGATGCAACTTCGGGTGGTGAGACACTTTCGGTTGGTGAAGTGCTTTCGGTTGCTGAAGTGCTTTCGGGAGCAGTTTGAGACCTTGGCCCCCCTCAACATGTGAGCTCGGCTGTGATGATGATGGCGGACCCTCCCCCTCGAATGAAGCATTGTGTGGTGGAGGTTCGTCAGAACTTGATCCTCCTTCATTCATTCTCCTTGCAGCATCGTCGACCAGTTGCTTCAGATGATCTACCTTTTTGTCAGCAGCGCTGGCTTCTGAGAGAGTGGCCTTTTCTGGTTCATCAAATAGCTCCATGAACTTCTCAAAGAGATTACCGATTGAGGCTGTGACCTGGCCAGTTTGAGGAAAGATTTCTCCAGCTGTGTCCTCATTGGCCTTTAGCCTTTTGACATAGCTATCATCAAAGGTCACGTAATAGGTTTCTTCTACTTTCCTCGAATGCTTGTTTAATACCCTGTACGCTTTAGAAGTAAGAGAATAGCCCAGAAATATCCCTTCGTCGGCTTTGACATCGAACTTGTTGCAGTGTTCTTTAGAATTGAAGATGAAACACCGTGAACTGAACACATGGAAGAATTTGACATTTGGCTTCCTATTGTTGATAATCTCATAAGGATTGAGAGTGAAGCGCTTGTTGAGATATGACATATTCTGTGTAAAACAAGCAGCAGAAATAGCATCAGCCCAAAAATAAAGAGATAAGGAAGCGAAACTTAGCATGGTTCGGGCTGCTTCACACAAAGATCGGTTTTGTATTTCGACAATCCCGTTTTGTTGAGGTGTGTAGGGAGCTGAGAAGTTGTGACTAATTCTCTTTTCTGCCAGGAATTATTCGAATTCTTTATTTTAAATTCCAGACCATTGTCACTCCTGATGTTGCGAACGACTTTCTTCAGCTGTACTTCAATTTGCTTTATGAACACCTTTAGCTTATGAGTCGCTTCAGATTTAAGCTTCAGAAAGAACACCCATGTAAATCACGAAAAGTCATCAACAATAACAAGAATGTACTTGCTACCATCGATACTTTCGATAGATGAAGGACCACACAAATCAATATGAAGTAATTCTAGTGGTTCAACAACTTTAGTGTTTATTATAGATGGATGACTTTGATGACTCTGCTTCCCCATTTCGCATGCAGCACACAAATGATCTCTATCGTACTTGAGCAATGGAAGACCTCGAACATGACCTCTAGTGACAAGTTTGTTGATATCTTTAAAGTTGAGATGAGAGAGCCTTCGGTGCCACAACCAGCTTTCGTCAGATTGTGCTTTGGATAATAGGCATATAGTTGGGTTCCCTTCGATAGGTTTGAGGTTCAGGGGAAACATTTCACCTTTACGCTCCGATTTGAGAATAACTCTTTTCGTCTTCTTCTCAATGATTTCAGAACCCTCATCGTCGAATGAAACTTTGAGACCGGTACCTCCAACAAGTTGAGATACACTGATGAGGTTGTGTTGTAGTCCTTCCACGTATGCAACCTTCCTTATCGTGAAATCACCGTTTGTAATCATTCCATATCCTTTTATGGTGCCGAAGGAGTTGTTCCCGAACTTGACGTTTCCACCGTTTGAAAGAGACCTGTATTCCCTTAGCTCTTCCTTCCTTCCTGTCATGTGACGCGAGTAGCCACTGTCAATGTACCATTCTTCGTCAAACTGCTCGTCACTGATAACCTGCAAAAATTAAGCAGATTTAGGAACCCAAAGTTTCTTGGGTCCACGTGAGCCTTTCACAGGAACAGGAATAGTAAGAGAGATGTCAACAAGGTATGTTCTTTTTATTAGTGTTGTTTCATCTTTCTTTTTTATGGTAAAAACTTTAATTTTATTGGGATTTGATGTTTTCGGTTTAGACTCTGGTTTAACTGATGAAACCTTCTATTTTCCTTTTTGTTCAGCTGATGATTGAGATTTTTGAGAAGGAACAGAATGGAATTTTGAACGAGGTGGAGAAGAATTGGAAGAATTAGAAGAGTTAGAATGAGAGAGCTTAGATTGAGATGACTTCTTGGCTGGAGATTCTACGTGACCCTTTTGCTTTTGATCGTCAATGGGACCGACCTTAGAGTTTTGATCTCTTTTGTTCTCAGAACCGAACCTTTGCTTTCGGTTGGTGTAGTTCTCTGAACCGAACTTCTGCTTTCGGTTGTTATTGCTCTCTTGCGATTCAACAGGACTTTTCTCTGACTTTAAGTTCCTGTCTTGATGTGAGAAATAGGATTTCTAAGATTGCCAAAACTGTTTTCTTTCAGAGAGATTCTTCCTGTATCTCTGATTCCTTTGTTGTTTTTGATTTATCATGTGCTTCGGTTGATGATGGATATTAGCTTTCGGTTTCTGTTTTTCTTTAGTTGGTTCACTCTGAACTGATGAAGTTTCACTTGGAGGTGTGACTTCTTTTGTAGGAATTCCTTTTTCCTGAGGAACATCTTTCGTACCGCTAGTACTTGGTACATCGAAGCTACCAGGTTTATTCAAAGGTTCTGGCACATATCTGCCTTTGCTTTTCCATGAAGTCCTTTCAGACAAACCTACCGTTTCATCAGCGTTGTCGATAAGGGCTGACTAGAAGAACTCGTCACAGCCATCAGCATTGTCTTCATTTACAATTGCTGTGAGTTCAGCGGTCTGATGTTCGGTTACGCGTGTGACCTTATACACCTGATTTGGAGTAGTTCTGACCTTTTGATATACTACTGCCTTCTCTGCAAGAATCGAGGACTTTTGTTGGGACATACGAGCGAACTCCACTAAATTTTCTGAAACGAGATTCTTGTGGTTTTCGGGTTCGCTCTTGACAAATTCTGAACAGTCAACTGTGTCCTCTACAGAAATTTCACTCATATTGTCATCCTCATTAAGCTCAGATGCATTTTCAACATCAATTTTATTTTCTGAGCTCAAGTTGGCATTCAATGAGTCAAATTTTTGTATGGTTTCGGTTCTCAGTTTCAGTTTATCATTTTCATCCAAAAGGTTTTTAAGCATGTCCTTATGGTCCTTGGACTTAATGAAAAATTCGATTTTGTCCAGTCCATACATATACGTCGGATTAACATCCTCAGATGAAATAACACTTTCACAATTATACGCTTCAGCATCAATTTCATCCTCCTTAAACTCAAGGAAGGGTAAAATCATGCGATGAATCTTTTGTCCTATTTCACAATCCAAATGAAGCTGGGTAATATTAGTGTAAAGACGTTTAGCAATCAAACAAAAAACATTTCGCTTTTTTAAAAGCTTTAAATTGTCTCTTTGAAAATAAATGTTTTCATCTTTTGTTTTGATTAACTCGGACTCCTTCAGTTCGATCCACATCCGCCGTTCCTCACTCTTCGAAGACACCCTGCTTAATTGGTCAGTTAGGTTAGAATTGGTGACTCGAGTTTGAGTTAAACTGCTATCTAGATGAGAGATTCTTGAATTAACACGTTTTAGTTCCTTTTCATATGAGCATTGTGGGACTTTAAATGAAACAAAAATGGATTATACCTTCTTGATCAGTTCATCAAGCTCATTGAACTGCACGCTGAGCGGTTTAGCTGTAAAGCACAAATTCTGTTGCTCTTGCGTATCTTCATTCTCTCCATCAGTATTGTATCCCCTCATCTGAGATACGTCAGACACCATCAAGCACTTTCCTCCACTGCTCTCTTCTTTCGCTACATAAGCCTTTCCATGAGAAGGCTTCCTTACTTCATCATCTTCAGAGTCGGTTGACAAGACCTCCACGCCACCGAACTCAGCATCAGCTACCGAACCCTGCACAATTAACGCATTCAAAGAAGGGTTAGCAGTAGATTTCTTCTTCTTGATTTCATCCATCTTTTTCTGCAACAAAGCTTCTTCATCCTTTTCATCATCTTTTTCTGCCATTTTCTTGAGGACGCAATCTTTTGCATAGTGGTTCTTTCCTCCACAGTAATAGCAGCTCACTCCCGAATCTCCTTCAGCCTTCGGTTCCTTCTTTGATTCTTCAGCCTTCGGTTCATCTTTGACCTTTTCAGAACTATAACTCCCCTGCCAGTTTCAGGTTTTTGTTGGTGGGGAATCTCTTCTTGATGAACCTCTCGGGGTTTGATACCATCATAGCATAGTCCTCAGAAGTGAGGTCATAGTCCTCCAAGTTGAGGTCTTCTTCCTCCATCACCGCTTTGCTTTTGGACAGGAGGGCCAACGAACCTAGGCTTGAAACCACATTTTTCTCCTGTAACACTATCTTTTCTTGAGATTTTAGGATGCCCACCGGTTTCACCAAAGAGTAGGATTTGAATTGCTCATGCGCTTTAACTGTGGACACAACTGCCCTCCATTCAGATCTGAGGCCGTTCAAAAACGTAACTTTTTGCTCAATAAGCTTCCTTTCGATGTCATGTTTAATCATCTTGCTAAGAAGATGACTGAAGCGATCGAACATTTGAGTCACGGTCTCTTCGGCTCCCTGCTTGAATTCACCAAACTCAGACAAGAGTAAGGTTTGAATGGAGTGTTCAAGATCTTCGTCTGTAGAGTATAATTCTCGTAGCCTGTCCCAAATTTCTTTTGCAGTCGTGCATGAACTCACCAGCCTGAAAGTATCGGATTGAAGAGCGAATCTGATTAATCTTAACGCTTTGATATTGCACTGAAATTTATCTTTTTCGTCTTGCACAATATCTTTAACAACTTTCAAAAGATCATTATACTCCTTTTGAGTTTTAATAATCCTTGAAGTTGCTGAATGAGAAAAGGGTCCAAAAGCGATTGCTTCCCAGATGAGGTATCCATTATCCTCAGATCCTATAACATAATCTTCAAAGTGATGCGCCCAGACTTCATAATCATGGGTGTACAGGATGGGAATCTTCGTTGTTGATCCAATGATGTTCGAAATATTAATGGGATTGGATTGTGACTCGTCCATACTTGATCGAATAACCTGTTCAAAGATCAGACTTGTAATATATCAAATTAGGGCAAAACAATAAATATCGAGATACGTCAATTATGAGATGACGGCTCAATAAATATCAGTAAATGCGGAATAACCCTAATCGAAACCTTTTTCACAGAAAAGAAGTGTATCAATTACACAGCCTCCTGCTCTGATACCAATTGATAATTTAAAAACTAACTTGAAGATCGATTAGATCTTATAACAGGTAAAATAAATAATACGAAAACAGTAAACAACTCAAGTATGGATCGAAGAATGTCGAATGATTAATCAACAATCCTCAGCAGAGCTCGATAAAGAACTTCTACTGTAGAGGATTAAGGGTTTACAAGAACGATGAAGAAAAGAATCTGTGATCTATCGTAATGCTATCTTTCGTTAACCTAATATGCATGCAAGCACATTAATTTATACTAAAACCCTATCAGCTCACGGTTGGACAGGCCCAAACCGGAGTAACAAAAATTGGACTATTAACCGAGCCCAATGACGCAATACAAAATAAATCCGCTACCCAACAAAAATGCATAATGATGGTGTGGGAGGTTGCTTTTTCAACCTTCCACCTTTTGTCTCCCATGCTTCTAAAGGCTACCATTACTTTACATTATTTTAATGGTTAGGCCTTACTTTTCATGGGCTATAGAAGAGATGCATGAGGCTTGTATTTTTTCAAGAATGAAGCTCATCTTCTTCCTTTCTTTCTCTCTAAAACCATGGGTTTTCTACTCCTCACCCTCTCTCTCTTTTGAAGTTAGTTCGGTTTAGAAGACCACTTGAGTTGTTCCCTTTAGTGTTTAATTGAGTTAAGCACTTAAAGGCTTTAGACACTCAAGAATACAAGAAGGAACTAACATTCCAAGCGCCTTACTCTTGATGGTGGATACTTGTAGAGAAGATCATACAGTTTGATCTTTTGTTATCTTCATCAACACCCCAAAACCAACTGGATTCAAAGGCTTCAAAGGTTGTCTCTAAAACATCTTATGGTTGGTTTTATTTCATTCTAACCAGTATAAATGGATCCATGATGGTTCGGTTTTGCTATGAACTAAAAATAAACTTGTTATTTTTAAAGTCTTCCGTTGCCAGTTTTTGTGAAAAACAAACTTTTATTTCATATCAAAATCCAACACAAACTTCGGTTAGGGTTTCATGGGAGGGTGCTGGAGAGGTGGAGGTTGAGAATGAAATGGGTTTGGGGAAGTTAAGGAGCTTAAATAGGGTTCAAAGCACGAAAATATGGTTTAGGAACTGATTGTGTACGCCTAACGTACTCAAGGATTCCCTAGTACGCTCAACGTACTTTTCCGTACGCCAAGCGTACGCAGCTTAACCCAAAACCGTCCAAACTTCAAACGGTCATAACTTCTTTGTTTCAACTCAAATTTCGACGATCTTTATATCCACGAAAAGTTATTGAGGAGATATACAACCCTGTCTAACTACTTTTGACTTAAAACACATCTAAATAAATTCCATAATTCATAAAAGAAGTCTAAAACACCACTTTTCTCATTTTACCTTTTGACTCCAAAGCACAAACTGAACTCTTGGATCACATAATCTACATTACCCACATCTGAATGGATCTAAAACTCTCTTTACCAAACCCGAATCCTTATGATACTTGATCTTTGGGTCACGACCCCAAATTATGAAACGACCCGAAATTGGGTGTTACATTAATAGTTTAAATTTCATATATTTATGATTATTATTTGAGTTAAATTAATATTTTAATTTAGTAATTTTAATAGGTTTAGTAATTTATGTGTATAACTATTTTAACTTCATATTGAAATAAAAATGTATTTATACAATATATCTTTAACTAATTTACAATTTTGAAACTAAAATTTAATTATAAATTAATAATGCTAATTTGTATATATATTTCGAAACTATAAATAATTATTTATATCCATGTTTGTATATGAAGTTGAGTATATGAATAATATTCAAATAAAATGCAATGTCTCAAAATTCAAACCAAAATTTTCATTTATTATTGAAGTAACATTCAAACATATTTCTTGAAAACATATCATATCATCCTTTTGCTTCAAAGCGTAAGATTTAAGCAGAGTTAAATTTCTAAAAATAACGGGAGTTGAATAATAGTGTAACATTGATGCTAATGTATAGGCGTGTTGTTCCCTTCCTGCGAACAACCTGAAAAACATTTAACTTAAAAATATAGGCATAAAGCTTAGTCAGTTCCCTAGTATGTCATATATTCCACCATACATACAATAAATACAACATCGGGTCGTAGATTTAGTATCAATCTACTAATGAGTAATGAGTAACTAGGCTTACAAATCCACTGTTGTTTCAACATCCACCACTCGATTCTAACATATCAACATATTATGTAATCAAAATATCAAAATACAATGTTATGGTATAACCACAGTCTCACATACCATTACTATAGTACATCTATTGTCGTATATACCAGTTTTATTGTACAACTATACTCTCAAATACAAGTGCTATAGTACAACTATAGTCTCATAACAACCATACAACCATACCTAAGGCTATTGCTAATAATAACGGTTACATACAATGTCTACAACATCAGATCATAGTTTTAGTATCATTCTGGCTAATAAGTAGTAGGTTACTAGGCTTACAACTCTAGTGTTGTTTTACCATCCACCCCCTCGATTGTAACATATCAACATATTATGTAAAAAAATCAACATATAATGTTGTGGTATAAAAATTCTCACATACCAATGGTATAGTATAATTGTAGTCTCACATACCAGTTTTATATTACAATCAATGTTTTAAAATCCGGACTAGGCCCCGATTAATCCTGGCACTGCCCGACCAATTATAGGGTGCCTAGCGATTATTCCTTATCTACAAAATGAGTAAACCAGTGGAAAACGATGAAATTTTAACACTTTGAAGAAGTTCTATCTAAATAGAAAACCATTGGATGAATGTTTAGCATTGTATTAATCATATTAACCTATTTTGTTATAATAATAATAATGATATTTACAAACTTTGTTATGATATTAGCCATATTTAATTTTTGAAAATTCAACAATGGTCCTCGATTAACCCCCACCTAGCCGAATAATCCCTTAACCCCAGACCATTGACTAGCTAACGTCAATCGTTCTTTACAACCTTGATTACAACTATAGTCTTGTATAGCAGTACTATAGTATAATAATACTCTCACAACAACCATACAACCGTACCTAAGGCTAATGCTAATGTTGAAGGTAGCCTTGTGAATGCATAGTCATACGTAGTCAACAACAACATACCCTATCAAACAAATGTTCCTGCCCTAAAAAATATATTAAACAAGAACCACATAATAAGGCCTAGATCAAGAGTTATTAGATTGTGTAATGCTAAATACGTACGGTCCCTAAGGAACTCTCTCAACAATTAACAAATATTAACAACACCACAATCAAACAAACATGGATTATTTACAACCACCCGTATATCCTAGCTCAACACATAATTGATTGCTGACATTACACAAGTATCCTACCATATTTTGGTTATACAATGTCCACATAGTATATTGAGAGAACTCACTTGAGCCAAACAACAGAATCTCGACAGCAGCCTTTGCAAATGGAACAACTAACACAACCACCTAAATAACAATATAAGACCATTCCTTAGTCAATATTACAACACTCTGGTTCCTAATCCACACCTAAAGCAGAGTATATGTCAATAACTGATGCAATAAAGAAGTGCATACGATTACATAATCTTATTCAGATTCTTGGTTTGAATGTGGAAAAACCTATCGTGTTTTTTGATAGTCGTAGTGCATTCTATCTTGAAAAGAATCTAATTTATCATGCGAACACAAAACATACTCAAGTAAATAATGTTTTGAAATACAAATATTTTCTATTCAAATGATAGATACCAATGAGAAACGATTTGACATATATTGATAAAGTCGTTTCCTACATAGATGGTCAAGTTATGCTTGGATTTAGTAGAGCATTGTATATTTAAGTCCCTACTGTGTAAATTGCCAGAAGATAGAAGAAGTTCTTGGTTTATGTATCTGGGAGTATTACTCAAGTCAAGGTGGAGATACTAAAATATAACTTGAGAATTGAAGACAATCAGTTGGCTGAGTAGCTGATATATAGCTTGTTGGCTTACTAGTAGCTAGTTGCACTAATGATCCACTCACAGAATGGAGGTCGAATCCATATTTTAAGCTAGGGTATACATACTTTGCGAATATATGTAACGACTGATAGTTATGGTTTCAAAGGTCGTGTAATACTATATCATCATTTTCATGCTTAAGAATATGAATACTATCTCCTCTACATCGTATCGACCGAACCATGTAATTATAATGTGTGTTTATCTGTATGATTATTCTCGATTCTTTGTTGTAGCAACGTAAATTTTCAAACCAATTTTTTCATTTTAAAATACACAAAAACTCATAATATATCTCAAAAACATAATTGTCTCAAGTGTCAACAAAATCCACATAAAAATGTCACTATCCTAGAATCATCCGCAAAATCTCGTATCGGTGTGTACAATCAAGTCGGTGCCTTCCTATGATCCTGAGAGGTACCTGAAACACATAACACAAAACACGGTAAGCATGCAGCTTAGTGAGTTCCCCAAAATATCACACATATCTCATTAGCCTCTCATGGATATACTCAAATAAGACCCTCTGGTCAATGTATCTCAGTGGGACCCTCCAGTGTAACGCCCGTAGATCATGGCTAGTCAATTTAAAGACGATAAGCGTCAAAAATGAGTTTCTGATAGAAGATTATTTAGAATGAATAATCTTAACTAGGTTATAGTATATGTTACAAGGATTCCGTACATATAAAGAACGTCGAAATCCGAATTATAACGAAGAAGTTATGACCTGTCGAAGTTTCGCGACAGAACCGGCACGACGCTGAATGACGTAAAAAGTGAATTTATGTTAGAGCGATATTTAGCCTTAGCGATCTAAACGAAAGTCATAGATTTCGTTAAACCGAGAGCGTGCATAAAAGAAACGCCCAAATCTGACTTCGTATGAGGAAGTTATGATTTTTCTAAGTTTCGACTTAGCGGTATGCAGCCCGAATACTCGATTTGGGATCGAGCGGTTTTTAGCCGAAACAATCTAAACGAGAATCGAAGATCTCATTGTTAGTAGCGAAACGATGAAAAGTTAGGCGAGAACCGACGTCAGACGAAGAAGTTATGAATTTATAACGAAGTTTTTCTGTCCCGGCCTTCTAAAAATAAAAGTCAAAATTAGCCGACGGAGTCTAAATGAAAGTTATAGAGTATGGTCTGACCTTCGCGTGGATATAAAGAACGTCGAAAACGGAGCTCGTATGCGAAAGTTATGCAATTTAGAAGTTCAACGAGTCAATTACACCCCGCGTAATTTGAGTACGCCCCGCGTACTCAGGCGGATGCAAGTTGCCTGACCGATACTCGAGTGCCACAGATCGACACATGCAGTGACGTCAAAGTACGCCCCGCGTAACCGAGTACGCCCCGCGTAACCGAGTACGCCCTGCGTAATTTGAAATTACGCCCCGCGTAATCCCAGACCCTCAGCCTATAAATAGAACTCGAAATCAGCCATTTTCTCTTGTTCAAACTCTTCCCTCTCTCTAAGTTTTGCCTCGATTTGCGTGCCAATCATATCCCGAAGCCCCGGTATCATTCCCGAGCCCCGAAGCGAGATCCGAAGCCCCTAGAATCCCGAAGAGCGTTATTCCCAAGCTGAAGCCCTGCCCGCGAGGAGCCGGTTTTTGTGAAGATCTTCCAGATCTACGAAGAGACATTACTTCTGCAAGCCGTAGTGCTGTCAGATCATCTTCTGATCAAGTGAGTGTATAGTCACTTTCATCTTACACATAAATATGAAGTATTTTATAAAATACGTGTTATGTGTATACATATATATTGTTGTTTATACGCGTGAGTGCATAGTACTTTCTTCTAATACATAAATATAAAGTATTAGCTATGAAATACGTGCTAGGTGTTATATATTAATTATCTATTTGAGATGGATTTGGAATTGATGTTTTTATACGGGTGTTAAATGATTTAAATTGTGTTTGTATTTATATCTATAAAAATGTTGGGTAGAACATGGGTAGATGGAATAGTTGGTGACGATGTGACTTCGTGCCTATTGAGTAAGCCCAGGTGACTATGAGACATAGTGCCTATTGTGTAAACCCTGGTGACTATGAGACGTAGTGCCAATTGTATGAACCCAAGTGACTATGAGACGTAGTGCCTATTGTGTAAACCCTGGTGACTATGAGACGTAGTTCCAATACCCAGGTGTGTATGAGACGTAGTGCCTATTGTGTAAACCCTGGTGACTATGAGACGTAGTGCCAATTGTATGAACCCTGGTGACTGTGCGACGTAGTGCCTATTGTATAAACCGTGGTAGCAAATGGACTGTGTGCCAGTTCCTTAGGTAAACCCTTAGGAATGAATGAAGAAAGTATAATTGATTTTTAGGGTAAAACCTTAATAAAGGAGATAATGGGGATGGGTATTTGGGTTGATTGTTGATAATTGAATATAATAAATGTGTTATTGTGGGTTGAAAACCCTATATGCTCACCAGGCTCCCAAGCCTGACCCACTAAGTTTTCTTTGTATCACAGGTATCAATACGAAGACATAATTCACTGAGAGAATAAAGGAGATGTAAATCATTAGTGTAAATAAATGTAAGTTCTGTTTATGCTTATGTTCCTGTATTGACGATGACATCCCAAACGCTTTAAAATGAATAAAATACGTTTCTTCGAAAATGTTTTAATAACGTATTTATCATGTTTTTCTGGGGACAAATTCCGCAACACTTTTATTAAAGAACTACTCTGATTTTTATAAAGCATAAACAAAGTCGGTCTTTTCTGGCCGTAAAAATGGGGATGTCACAGTTGGTATCAGAGCATTAGTTTAAGCGAACTAGGAATTTGTAGGAAATTTCTAGACTTAAACTTAGAATGCTAAGTAATGATTGTGAGGAGTGTGTCTAAAATATGTTAGGTAATACACCTAAATAGACACGAGCACTAGTTTATTTTAGGAAAATTGCCTAAAATGCTTTTATGTGCTAAATGTTATATGTTGCCATATATGATATTATTTGTTCGGATCTACGGTTTGTTGCCAACCGGATCTGAAGGTTTATGTGTTTAGGATTCTAAGCGTATGTATACGATATTAGAACTAGCATGTAATCGTTTGGAGTAATAAGGTGAAATTATTCGGTGTGTAGATCAAAAATGGTGAGAACAAGAAGCGGAGTTGGAAATGCTGATGAAAACAGGAATCAACCGCCTGTAATTCAACAAGTACCTATCGTAGCTGATGCACCTGAGCCGATAACAATGGCTGGTGTACAAATGATGATTCAAATGATGTTGGATCGTCAGATGGAAGAAACAAGACGCCTGCTTAGGCAGAATCGTGAAGAACCGTCAATTCAAGCAGAAGAGCCCGAGGAGAATGGAGGGCAGTCTGAAGGAGAAAACTTTAGTGGGATCATTGGTCAAGTCGAACAACCAGTGGTTAGACGCAATAACCAGTATGGAGGAAATGATGGTCGTGGGTGCAAGTATAAGGATTTCATGGCATCCAAACCACCATGTCTATCCGAAAGCCCGACGCCGATGCAAGTTATGGACTGGGTCTCCGAAATGGAGACTATGTTTGAAAGTTGCGAATGCAACAACAGGCAGAAGACCGCTCTTGCAATTCCTCTATTAAAATCTGGAGTACTGAGTTGGTGGAAGTTACTGGCCGGTTCGATGCCCAAGGGGGAAGCTAGCAAGATGTCTTGGGAGGAGTTCGTGGTACAATTGAAAATGCAATACTGCTCTGAGCAGGATCTCCTGGAAATCAACAATGAGTTCCAGAATCTGAAGAAGGGAAAATTGAGCATCACTGAATATGCCACAAGCTTTACGGAAAAGATGAAGCTCATTCCATACCTAGTTCCAACTGAACTTTCCAAGGTCAACAAGTTTGCCAATGGATTACCAGCGGACTTTGGTCCGATAGTCAAGCAAGCAACCACTTTGAAAGCCGCCATCTGGGCAGCCAAAAATGTTGAAACCCAAATAAAAGAAAAGGGTCTGGAGAGAGCTGAAGTTGGAGAGAAAAGGAAACATGAAGGATCTTCAAAAATCAACAAAGAAACCAAATTCTCGAAATCTGGAGGAAGAGATGAAGCTAAGTGGTGCGAGAAGTGTAAAAAGAAACACTTCGGGAAGTGTAGCGAGGATATGACTTGCTACAAATGTGGGAAGACGGGGCATTACGCCAATAAGTGCGCATCCAACAAAAAGGTGTGCTACGGATGTAACGAGGAAGGGCATATTTCTAGAGACTGCCCAAAGAAAAACGCACCACCACAGCCAAGGGCATTCCACATGATCCTCGACGAAGCGAATCAAGAATGAGGAATTTATATCCAAGGATCAACTTATGATGTAGCCAATTAAAGGCATAATATAGGGTGAACTTGAACTTTTGTGTAATCATTTCAAGTTATATTATAAACCCTGGTTTTGATATTTATGTGATAATTATGGTTTTAGTACCTGATGTGTTAAATGATTGTGTGATTTTTGTATAGTGACTTGGTTCGACTGAGAGATAATACTTGGGACGAGTATGAGTAGGTGTGAAAGGTAGTAGATGCATATACTACCGGAAGCACATGACTCGCACTTGGATCAGGGAAAGTCACAAGGTTACCAAGAAGCTAGTGATTGATTCCACTTTATTCTGGTATGTCATTACCATTGTTTCGGTAATGACTAGTAAGATGGTTCTTGTTCCGACCCTAGTGGTCATGTTTAAATTTGAGTTCGACTACGAGGAGTATGTTACGTGGTCTAGAGGACCAAGTTAGATGTAACATCTGACTTAAGTCAGAAGGTTGAAGTTAATGCGATTGATAGTGTCGCGCTCGTTGTTAAAAGAAGTTTGTAGGCAGAAATGCTACGTGCTGAAATGTGATTATATCACATTAGAATATGAAGGAAGGTATATTCCATTTTGGAATTTAACTCTAAGAGACCACAGTCTAAGCATTACATCATGCGATGAGAGGTCAGTAGAGCACGACCCATCGGTCTGTTACAATAGATAAAGGAAAGTATTTATCCTGAGAAGAAGAAGGAGTCCTCAATAAGGACCTATTTTGTAACTCGAAGGTTACGATTGAAAGCCCAACATAGTACGAAGAGCAGGTGCAAGATTGAGCATCACTGTGATTACTTAGGATGGAAGGATGACATATGGAATCATTATCCAAGCCCTATTTCGTTGATGATTCCGGGACGTAATCATCCTAAGGGGGAGATAATTGTAACGCCCGTAGATCAAGGCTAGTCAATTTAAAGACGATAAGCGTCAAAAATGAGTTTCTGATAGAAGATTATTTAGAATGAATAATCTTAACTAGGTTATAGTATATGTTACAAGGATTCCGTACATATAAAGAACGTCGAAATCCGAATTATAACGAAGAAGTTATGACCTGTCGAAGTTTCGCGACAGAACCGGCACGACGCTGAATGACGTAAAAAGTGAATTTATGTTAGAGGGATATTTAGCCTTAGCGATCTAAACGAAAGTCATAGATTTCGTTAAACCGAGAGCGTGCATAAAAGAAACGCCCAAATCTGACTTCGTATGAGGAAGTTATGATTTTTCTAAGTTTCGACTTAGCGGTATGCAGCCCGAATACTCGATTTGGGATCGAGCGGTTTTTAGCCGAAACAATCTAAACGAGAATCGAAGATCTCATTGTTAGTAGCGAAACGATGAAAAGTTAGGCGAGAACGGACGTCAGACGAAGAAGTTATGAATTTATAACAAAGTTTTTCTGTCCCAGCCTTCTAAAAATAAAAGTCAAAATTAGCCGACAGAGTCTAAATGAAAGTTATAGAGTTTGGTCTGACCTTCGCGTGGATATAAAGAACGTCGAAAACGGAGCTCGTATGCGAAAGTTATGCAATTTAGAAGTTCAACGAGTCAATTACGCCCCGCGTAATTTGAGTACGCCCCGCGTACTCAGGCGGATGCAAGTTGCCTGACCGATACTCGAGTGCCATAGATCGACGCATGCAGTGACGTCAAAGTACGCCCCGCGTAACCGAGTACGCCCTGCGTAATTTGAAATTACGCCCCGCGTAATCCCAGACCCTCAACCTATAAATAGAACTCGAAATCAGCCATTTTCTCTTGTTCAAACTCTTCCCTCTCTCTAAGTTTTGCCTCGATTTGCGTGCCAATCATATCCCGAAGCCCCGGTATCATTCCCGAGCCCCGAAGCGAGATCCGAAGCCCCTAGAATCCCGAAGAGCGTTATTCCCGAGCCGAAGCCCTGCCCGCGAGGAGCCGGTTTTTGTGAAGATCTTCCAGATCTACGAAGAGACATTACTTCTGCAAGCCGTAGTGCTGTCAGATCATCTTCTGATCAAGTGAGTGTATAGTCACTTTCATCTTACACATAAATATGAAGTATTTTATAAAATACGTGTTATGTGTATACATATATATTGTTGTTTATACGCGTGAGTGCATAGTACTTTCTTCTAATACATAAATATAAAGTATTAGCTATGAAATATGTGTTAGGTGTTATATATTAATTATCTATTTGAGATGGATTTGGAATTGATGTTTTTATACGGGTGTTAAATGATTTAAATTGTGTTTGTATTTATATCTATAAAAATGTTGGGTAGAACATGGGTAGATGGAATAGTTGGTGACGATGTGACTTCGTGCCTATTGAGTAAGCCCAGGTGACTATGAGACATAGTGCCTATTGTGTAAACCCTGGTGACTATGAGACGTAGTGCCAATTGTATGAACCCAGGTGACTATGAGACGTAGTGCCTATTGTGTAAACCCTGGTGACTATGAGACGTAGTGCCAATTGTATGAACCCAGGTGAGTATGAGACGTAGTGCCTATTGTGTAAACCCAGGTGACTATGAGACGTAGTGCCAATTGTATGAACCCTGGTGACTGTGCGACGTAGTGCCTATTGTATAAACCGTGGTAGCAAATGGACTGTGTGCCAGTTCCTTAGGTAAACTCTTAGGAATGAATGAAGAAAGTATAATTGATTTTTAGGGTAAAACCTTAATAAAGGAGATAATGGGGATGGGTATTTGGGTTGATTGTTGATAATTGAATATAATAAATGTGTTATTGTGGGTTGAAAACCCTATATGCTCACCAGGCTCCCAAGCCTAACCCACTCAGTTTTCTTTGTATCACAGGTATCAATACGAAGACATAATTCACTGAGAGAATAAAGGAGATGTAAATCATTAGTGTAAATAAATGTAAGTTCTGTTTATGATTGACGATGACATCCCAAACGTTTTAAAATGAATAAAATACGTTTCTTCGAAAATGTTTTAATAACGTATTTATCATGTTTTTCTGGGGACAAATTCCGCAACACTTTTATTAAAGAAGTACTCTGATTTTTATAAAGCATAAACAAAGTCGGTCTTTTCTGGCCGTAAAAATGGGGATGTCACATCCAGTCCCACAATTCGGGTGGACCCTCCGGCCCTAACTCGGTAAGCTAGGTTACTCTCTAATTAACTTAAATCATGACTCAAAATAAACTAGGTTACTCTCTCTCTCTCTCTCTCTCTCAAACTCTTGGAATGGGTAAAAGACCATGTTACCCCTCCTTGGTCCCCATACTCCCTGCCTTGACCAAACCCTAAAGTCAACATAAGTGAACACTCGAGTCAACTGTCCATGTTGACTTGACTCGCCAAGTGTATCTATGTGACTCGCCGAGTCCCCCTTGTTCCTTTAGAACATTGTGCAAAGCAAACTTAACTTGTAGAGTTGTCCCGTCCACTCGCCGAGTTACCCATGTCCAGACTCATCGGGGAAAACCCTAGTCGACTCGTCAAGTCAGCTCTTTGACTCGTCGAGTCCCTTAAATCAAATTACCATTTAGACGTTTTAAGGCAGATCTACACCTCCAAAATCTAGATCTAGTCTCCCAAGGTTCGAATGCCACGTAAAGCTTCGATATTTCCATTCATGCATGGCATATTTACTCCTTAATGCCAATACAAGCTCTAACTAAGGTGTTTAAGCACAATAACTCTTTCATGGTTGGATAAAGTTGGGACCTTTGGACTCTATGGACCTCACAAGGTGCAGATCTGATGTCTCAATGCTTGGCAAGTGTCACAACCCAAATTTTTTGTCTTGTAAGTCCAGTCAATCTATCGAGATTCAAACACGTTTCTGCTATCTTTTAGCATCGTTAAGGATTGTTTTATGAGTTCTAAGCCTAGTACATTTAAGGATTGGGTGTAGGGATATGTTATATTCAGTTCATCGAGTTGTATTCAATCCATACACTCCTTCAAGAGGAATGTACGGTCGTACACAAGGGTGTACGGCCGTACACTCAATGTGGTCGTACACCACCTCCTATATATCAACCATCCCTTCATTTTTATCCATTTCTTCAACTTCCAAGTCAGGAACTCGAGTTCTCACTCAACTATCATCAAGCTTTTTCATCTTGATATTCATTTGAGTAAGTATTCCTTCCATTGTTAGTTGATACATTGCCATATCTAGCAAGGGCCCATGATTTCATCCATGAAAAACAACTCTTTATGATAGGTCTTCAAATATTCATCCATTTGACCAAGAACACACACATGTTCTTGGGTCGTGAACCCCTTAAATACCCTCAAAAGTGTGAGTATTCTCTATATCATCTAGTTAGGCACGTTAAACACTTGATTCATACCCTTAAAACATCAACAAACTCAAGATCATCAAGGGTGTACGACCGTACACATTTAGTGTGGCCGTACACACCTCAAAACCTTCCAAAATGACAGTTTTGCTCATCCTCTTGTTGTGTAATGGTCACCCTAGCTTCCCCAAGGATCAAACACCCTTCTTATTGCATCTTTTCCATGAGTGTACGGTCGTACACTCCATGGCCGTACACCCCTTAGACGTACACTCCATGTTGTGGCCTTAAACCCCCTTTAATCAATCACATGTGATTGTAACACTTAGTCCAAGTGTTTCCTAGTCCCGAAGGGTGTTTCCTTGCATGTTAGTTGTTTAAAACTCTAATTTCATGCCCATATATGCCATTATATGTCATTTAGGACTCGTTTTTGTCTCGGGAATTCATTCGTGGAACTTCTCGTCCTTACACGAATCTGCAGTTGAATCGCCCATATAAGGTGAGTTCATACCCCCTATAATCAATATTTTAAATGTCTTAAATGCTTTTAATAGGGGAAATACAAGTTGAACACAATGATAATTATGTAAATGTTTATCTGTGATAGCCATCACATTAAAAGGATTTCTTATGCTTTTATAAGTGATCAAAACTATTTCAAAAACTCTATTAAGTTATGTTACTTTATTGTTTATAAAACATTGTTTTTAAAGTAGAATCATAACTCAATAGATAAATGAGCCTTTGTCACAACTAGCATTTTTGCAAAGAAATTCTACTCGCATGTAATCATACACCTAGTGTAATAACTTATACCATAAGAGAATATCATGCTCTATGCTCATTCAAATATATATCATGTGTTCGACTAAGGGCTGAAAACCCTAAAAATCCCGGTATAAGTCCATATTGGACCATGATTTTCTTATTGGGCCTAATGGACCAATAAGCATTCAATTCAACTATATTGGGCTTGGAAACCCTATTTGAATTCTAAATGGACCCAATTCATAAATCTATAACATTTTGGACCATCTGGGCCTAGAGTGATTCATTCTAACCCTAATGGGACTTATTGGGCCATAACAACTTCAATTAAACCTAATGGACCATAAAACCCATTCTTTTATACTATTTGGTCCATGAACCTGTTGGATTAGTGTCTAAGCCTGTAACCATATTTGGTAAGCACTTGACCCGATTGTGCATGGTCCTTTTGGGTTGCCTTCACCAAAGCAACTTGACTAGAGAAATAATAGAGAAAGAGGTTATTATGATTTATTAATATGTTATAAGAATAATATATTAAAGGAGAAATCATATTTGTTTAATTAATATTGGTCAATAATTAATTAAGAATTAATTTTGTGATCAAGTGTAATTAATTAAACTAGAAGGGCTGAATTGTAATTATGTGATAGTTGCAAAATAGGGCAATGGTTATCCTTATTAAAGGATGGACGAATTCAAGGAGAAGGATATCCTTGAAATCATCCAAGGCCCAAGAGATAAGGGTTTTTTCAAGGCTTATCTTGTGGTTGCTTGGTGGGCAAGTAACTGGATAAGGATAAGGACTGAAACCCTAATCCCAACCCTATATAAAGACCCCTTGGCTAATGAAATTCGTCCATGCCTTCCCAAGGGTTCCTAGGGACGAAATTCTATACCTCTCCTCTCTCTCTCTTTAGCCTCTCCATTTGCTCTTGGTGTTTGTGAGCCATTAGAGGTACTACACTTGTGGTACTTGCTTTCAAGACTTAGGGTTTGAAGATTTGAGTTGTTATTGCAATATAACAACAAGAGATATGTGATCTAACCTTCTATGTGTATTTCGAAAATACTAGTGCATATTAGGGTTTCTATATGTGTTCATAATGTTGTATATCTAATAGTGATAACATATATCCAACTCTAGGGTTGCATGCACACATAGGATTGTTTATATAAAACCCATCAGTGGTATCAGAGCCATTGGTTAACTTGTTTTCAATTAGTATTATTCAATTGTATGAACTTGACATATTAGGGTTTATAGCCAATAAACCCTAGGAGGCTAGGATTTTCGAGATTAGGGTTTCCAAACCCTAATTTGCAAAAGTTTGAAAAAGATTTTCAAATCCTTTCCTTAAGCCTTAAGATTTCGAAATCTAGGGTTTTTCAAAAACCCTTGTTTTTCGAAATTAGCCTCCTCCTCAAGATAAGATCCTAAATTTTAGGGATTTGGATTATCCCATATCTTGTAATTATCCTTTAATTGTTATATATGGTAATTAAAGATTTTGCATTATCCTATCCTTATTTTCGAAATTTATGTAAAAGTTTAAGGGATTAGGATAAGTTAAATGTTTAAATGGTAATTATCCTTATGATTTAGATAATCCCTTATGATTTGATAATTTAAATTAATAGTTTAATTCAAGATAATTATTAAATCAAGAGTTTTAATATTTAAAATTTTAATTTAAATGTCTTAAATTCGAAAATTTTAAATGAGATTAAAACCTAATTGTTTTGAAAAGTTTCAAAACCTGCCCTCAAGTTTTGGACTTTAAATTATTGATTAAAAGTTTAATTTTGAAAGTCTAAATTCTAAAACCCTAATTTTGAAAAGTTCAAATTAAACCCTTATGGTTTTATTAAATTAATTAAGTGTATAATTAAAAGAGAGTTAATAAATCCATAATAATATTGGTTAATTAAAAGTGTAATTTAAACCACCTAGTATTTTAAAAAAGTGTAAAATACGCCCTTATACTATGTATAACATTAAAAGGTTAATATTATATATGTATAACTAAAATGCTAGTCTTACCGTTAGTAGGCCTCATTCACGAAGTCGATCTAAAAGGGGGTATAAGGTTATGGTTTATAAAATGGCCATTTAATGGGTATCCACTCTTACCCACCACTTCCTTGATTGGTGGAGGGTCGTTAGCCGAACGGGTAGGATAGGGAAATCCTCTCTTCATTAATAAGTATAATGAATCTATGTAAAGTAACTAAACGCTTTTACAAATTCCCAATTCTAGTTACTTTAGGCAAAAGTGAAATTGATGCAATCCCATGAAATTACACTTTGCACCCTTGCTAAGAAGTTAGTGGAGCATGTGTGGTTAACCGGCACACTAAATTGGTTCTAAGCAAAGGTGGCAAAGGGTGACTCAATGTTTGTCATAGTTCGATGGAGCATGTGTGGTTTACCGACACATCGAATAGGTGACTGTAACAATGAGAGCACCATGTAGATTTGCATGGTTATTCACACCTACTTTGTGATCCTCGGTATCCCAGTCACAAACGAGAGGGGCATATTGAGATTTAAACATGCCATTGAAAAGTTCAATGAATCTCAAAGGAAATCTAAGAATTCTTAATACATTTAAAACTTAAGCCTTTATGTTTTTTCATGGTGAAGAATTAGTGAATCGTCATTCACTTACCTCCAAATTATTTGCATGTTGGATTACGGCATCCCTCTTCTAATGTGTAAATAATGTTGTTAGATCCTAGCCTTAATGTCTCATTTGGGTGTTTCATTAAGGATTCAATCAACTAACTTGAAATTTCTCCCGTTTTGTAGATGTCTGACTCTAACCATGGTCTTCCCGGATCCCAAGGAAAAGGTGTTCCTGTTGAAAGTAAAAGCTTGTTCCAAAGTGAAGGATCAATGTGGACTAGCTTGATTTCACTCCCTCCTCCTCCTCCCGCTGTTCTCCCCGACCCACAAGATCGAAGATTTGAAAGGTTCAAGATCACCGAGACCCTATTGGCAATGCAACATGAAGATGGTAAACCCGTGTGTGCTCACATCCTAGTGATGAAATCACACATCGATAGGTTGATTATGTTGGGTGCGTCTTTCCCCAATAAGGTGGTTGTGGACTGGGTTCTTCAGTCACTCCCTGAATCATATGATAATTTCATAAGAGAGTATTATATGATGGACATTGACGCGACCCTCATTGACTTAACTTACATGCTTATTGCTGCCGAATCAGAAATGATTTGGCAAAGTAATGGAGCATATTCTGTTGGGTTTTGAGCAATCTAACACTTCCTAAGTGTGCATGCAACCCTAATAAACCTTGGATCTATGTTTGTCTAAATACATGCAAAATAATAATTTTCCAAGGCTCATAACCTATCTAACATGGCATGGGGAACATTTCAACATAAAAGAGTTAGAAGAGACTACATACCTTTATTGATGAGTTTGGTTCTTGAGGAGTTTGAGGGCCAAGCACCAATAGTGTGAATGCCTCAAATGGAATCACAAAACACCACAAACTCTTGGAAAACTTTGAGAGAGAATACACACTTGTATTTTCGGCCACACACAAGCACACACACACTAGTTCACTAGTTTTCATTTCATGCTCCATAAGCATGCTTATATAGTGTGCATGGTTAGGGTGAAACCCTAATAACCCATGACCTTTCCTTTTCCAAGGATCCATGGGTTAAAAGCTCCATGGATCATCCATGGACTTCCATCCAAGCCTAGCCCATTAACAAATGAGTGTTAGCCCACACCATATAAAACAAATAGCCTATAATCTAATTAGTCTTCCTTTTAATCTCTAAATTAATTGATAATTAATTTAAGAGTAAAACTAATTAAATAACATGAATTCATATTAATATATTATAACTTATAATATATTAATAATCATATGTGTATAACTCTCATAAAATTATCCATAAATAGTTCGGGTGAGATGCAACCCAAATGGACCATGCCGGGTCAGGTCAAGTATATACCAAATAAGTTATGGACTTAGACACCTTATCCAATAGACTCCCACTTGGATAAGTCTAATAACTATATTTGCGTATGTTACTTCAGGAACCAACCAGCAATCGTAGCTCTCGAAAACTCCGTTGAACTATGAAGCGCCATTTTAGATAAGTGATCAAATAATCCTCTGTTCTCATGATATCAGCCGGACAAATACATGGAACAACGTCGTACTTATTTTCCAGCAGTTTGTTTCCCGATTTTCGATTTGTTTGACAAAGAACTTAATTGAACACATCAATTTAGTTCTGACCGACCGGTACATATGTCACAACAAAATCATCGAGGGGCCCAGATATCGCTTCTATTTCTAGAAGGAACAGATAAACTTCGACTCATATGCTTGTTCTACTTCTTGTTGAATTGTACACAAAGGCACGTTTTATAACATCAAGTTAATAATGCATTTACGTGCAATCAATGCACAACCAACTCATAGGTAACAACTCATATCTCTAGGTTTGAAGATTTATATGATATTACCGTCTCACGATCACTCGAGATAAATTCCATGAAGTGATACAAGTGAGCGTGGGTTTATTCCAATACTCATAACTTATGAGCACTCATGAATGTTGTAGCAACCATTGCTATGACTAAACCCATTTAGCTATCTACAAACTCGATTCATGACAGTCTTGATTCATACCTACTTCCAACATATGAACAACTGTGGAGTGTTTAAATAACTTAGTCATTCGGAAAGAATAACCTAGCTATTTTGGAAGTCAAAACATGCAAAGTGAAACACAATAATAATCGAATCCAATATGGTCTCATAACCCCTTTGAATATAAATAGAACCACCTTTTATTTATCACCATATTGATTACACATTATTCATTGTATAATGTTTCAAACAATTAACTTAAGACTTGAATAAAAAACAATAGTCGTCCCATGCTCCTAGCATGTACACTTTGTTTTTCTAAACAATAGTTATGCCATACTCCAATTATGCACACTATGTTTGTCTATGATCCTTACATTGTGATGTAGATCAATTGAACATGATTCCAATCATACTCATTTCACAATCCCAAATCCTTATTGTAAATGTGAGAATCCCCGATTCCTATCATTTACCAAAAAATCTATTAGATTTTAAACTTTTATGCAATGTTCCTCTTGTAATGATTATGCACAAAGTCACCAAAACCTTGTCACCAGTCATTACAGAGTATTCCAAAGAAGGTCAACCTCTATGGAACGGAAGTCTCATATTCAAAGTACATTGCTTTGAACATCCTTCTTGCATTAAGGTTTTCTAATCTTACATAGATTGAATAACTTCCACCTATGGAGACATTTCCATAGTCCCATTTTGACTATCACTTCCGAACAAGATTTACTTCTTTTTAGAATATGTCAATATGGTCCTTTCCGACAACTTACATCATACTTCCAACTTTCCCTGAGCAACCAATCTTTAGCGAACCTCAGATTGTCCTCGACAATTGCTTGATCACTTTAGTCATATCCAGTTCTAGACTTTTCCCTCCTCAATGCCTTAAGCATTTGGAAAATTTAGAAAGGATGAATATTATAGCACATGCAATCGATCCTATATCCGAAGCATATGGGACACGATTCATGATGTTTGACATAAAGACATGATACTAGACCAGTCTTTTGCTACAATATTTTTTATTTGCCATGTTTTCAAAATTTAACTATGAAGAGGGATGTCGTAATCATAATCGAATCTTGAAAACGCAATATATATAGAATTGCTTCAAGTTGAACCATTCCAACATAAAATTCATATATATATTCTTGACTAAAGATGATTAAAATCTCAATCTAAGCTTTAGAATTGAAATGAAGTATAATTTCCTCTCCTTTAATTATAGCAAAACAACTTTTCAACCCCTGCAACTTCACGAATTGAAACTTTTGTTTTTCTATAATTAACATTGCTAGTTTGCAATAATAGTAATCACAATTATCATGCTCCCACTAACATGATGATTATTAGCATAACACTTATGCTCCCACTAGCTCTGACATATTTCTAGAAATTTGCTGGACTTCTGAAATTTAGATTCATACACCCTTTCTTAGATAGCTTACATGTGTGTCTAAACAATTTTCAGAACTATGAAAAGGGATACCGTAATCATAGTCTCAATTGCTTAGACATTTTCCATTTCTCACAAGTCCATGTTAGTGTGCCGGTTAACCACACACGCTCCACTAACGACTTTTGAAAATGCAAATAACACAATTGATATCTACGTAAAATCTATTTAGTGAAAGCGTTTCCTCACCATCATTTTCATGAATCGGAGAGAGACCTTATGACACTTAGATTTTATAGTGTATGAGTTCCTATCCATGTGAATTTGTCAAAACCATAATCACAAGATAAGGTTAGTGACAAATTCAGCCTTACATGGATTAAACATGTTCAATCTTAGTTTCTTGTCACCTTGGTAGCACAAGGCCCACCAATGCTTCCAAGTTGAACTCTGATAACTCACATGCAAATTCAACTTATTTGAAGTAGGTACAGAAATAAGAATTATGTCAACACGATAGGTTGCAAACCTTAAGTCGTGTGCTAGTGATAAATTACAGGCTTTACTCTTGATTAAATCTTGAAACTCTTTCAGGATCTTTAAGGCTCCCACTGTCCCCTTGACATATAAGTTTCCCCAGTCAAGAACCATTCCTTGACAAAACAAATATTCAAGGGATAGTGCGGATTCTTATCAAGACTAACACTTCACACAATTGGTCTTAGTTGGTCTTTGTCTCATCCAAGACATCACAACTTACCAATCTCAAATGTACAATGGTAGAAACATTTTACACTACATTTGATAAGTTTTTTAAACCTTACTTTATGTCACTCAATGTTACAATTTTGTAGTATGACTCTAAGAATTGTTTTGGAACGAAGTATGACTCATCTTCTCGATCTTAACCAATCCAACAATTCATGACCTCTTTTCTTAGCCATAACAATGCACTAAGACGTCCTTAGAGTATGAATTTGTGATATGGTTTCATAATCATTAAGATGATCATGAAATATGTTACTAAAGTACTCTCCCATCCTTTCAGATTTGAGAAACTTTTATCTTTCTGCCTAATTTGATTCTTCTCATTTGTTTTGTCATACATTGTAACCTTTCCAATGTTACAGAATTATACTTAACCTCATAAATATAATCGTATTTACTAATATTTAGTAAATCATGACAAATCAATCTTTGTGGTGGACCTTGACCAGCGCACACCCAGTGTACCTAATTCCTTAGTCCTTCAATTGACTCATACATACATGTGATCAAAGAATTAGTCTTAATTTTCAAAGATGAAAATTCTCATTCATCATACAATACAACTTGTATGATTCCAAGTTTCTGTCCAATTGAAACTTGGGTGATGAAAAACTTTCTTCATTCGGTAAATTTAGACACTACCACAAATGAAGGAATCAAATCCACTTTCCAATATTGCTATTACTGGAAACATATAAGCAATAATTTCCACAGATGCCATTGTAAGGATATTTTTAAAATAAATAAAATTAAAACCCTTTTTTTTATTTTAAAACTTTGAGGAAAAACTTATCCTTACAATCCACACGAAAACCTTGTTGTTATCTATTCATAAGCAATATATTATAACTCTTAAGCAACAACTCAAAATTCTGATTACCGAACCATGCGATCGAAACCCACCTTCGCAATCAGAATCAACATATACTTACTTTAAGCTTCCTATCTTTTCTTTGATTCTTAAAAACATCAACATGTGACCCATTCACATTATGTAATAAGAATATCCAAATAGAAACTTAATAGAGTTAGATAGTGGACTTTACCCGAAGTAGAGTCAAACCTCTTGACTTGATCAACCTTATGACCTTTCAGGTGAATAGGGCAGCTTCGCAACCAATGCCCCTTCCTTTGGCAACAAAACACATGGACCCTTTGGTAATGGCACATGAGACTATCTCAGACTTAGCCTTTCTCTTTACCATTTGGTCAACCGAGTTGACTATGGCCGATCCCTTTCCATTGGGAAGAGAAATGCTTTTCTAGATATCCAATGCTACCATTGTCAATGTCCATTTAAGACTTGGGAAGTTGTTCTTTTAATCAAATTTGCTTTATTGTTGTTCCGAATCATTACTGATTCCACAACCCCAAGCAAAAAGATAACATCATTAAGGGTCATGTCATAGTCTGTCTCATAGTAGTGCCAAAGAGACTCACTATGTTACTAAGAAAGTGATTGAACATCCAACCTTCACGAGACTTTGACACCCAACTCTCCCGGCTTGTCAATATGTGACTTTATCTCCAAGATGTGAGCACATATAGACTATGCTTGCCAATAGGGATTGAGTGACTTTAAACTTTTCAAGAACTTGTGGGTGAGGGAGAATAATTGGAGGAGGTGGAGGAAGTGAAGCATGATGTTGAGGGACACCATCTTCAAGAGATTTGGGAAGATCATAGTTGTCTGAACCAGACATCTATAATGGGAGAAAATCAAGTTACTTGATTCAAAGTCCTTAATATAACACCCTATATGAAATATTAAGGCTAGGACCCAACACAATATTTTATAACTTGGAAGAGGGATGCCGTAATCCAAGCTATAAAATATTTGAAGGTAGGTGAATGACGATTCACCAATTTCCACCATAAAAAACGAAATAATTTATTAGGTTTTAATTGGATTTGAAATTCCTAGATCTTTTGAGATTCATTGAACTTTTCAATGGCATGTTTCAATCTCGAGTGTACCCTCTCAAATTTTGTGACTGGGATGCCGAGGATCACAAAACAAGGTGTGAATAACCATACCAATTCACTTGGTACCCTTAATATTATCACCTAATCAATGTGCCGGTTAACCACACACACTCCATTGATCTATGACAAACATTAAGTCACCCTTCGTGATCCTTACTAGTCCAAGTTAGTGTGTCGGTTAACCACACACGCTCCACCAACGACTTGGTAAGGTACAAAGTGTGAATTCCATGGGCTAGCACCAAATTCACATTTTTCCTGAAGTAACTAAGATTGGGAATTAAATAAAAAAATATTTAGTTACTTTATAATAATCATTATACTTTTAATGAGAATTTAAAGTCATTGTCCTACCCGTTCGGCTAACGACCCTCCACCGATCAAGCAAGCGGTGGGTGAGAGTGGACACCCATTAAGTCGCCATTTTATAGGCAACAACCTTATACCCACCTTATAGACCGGCTTCGTGAATGAGGCCTACTAACGGTAAAACGACTTGTTCTTATACATATACATATATATATATATATATATATATATATATATATATATATATATATATATATATATATATATATAATTAACCATTAATGTTATAAATAGTATAAGTGTTGAATTTTAACTTTTAAAATTTAAGTGTTGGAATTAAAGTTTATTAAAGTATGTGAAACTTTTCCAAATTCCAAAACTTGAGGGCAAGTTTTCAAACTATTCAAAACTAATTAATTCCATGATTTATGTGTTTAAAGTAGTTTTAATCCAAAAACTCTTCAAGTTCCATAACTTGAGGACAAGTTATGGAAGATTTTAAACTAATAAAAGAATTACTTTTCTTTATTTTATAACTTATGGAATTAATTAAGGTTACACTTTATTTATATATTTATTAATGAAGTGACTCTTGAACCTCCATAACTTAAGGACAAAACTCTTCATCTTTTGTAACCATCCAAAACTTTTCATTTCATAACTTATGAATTAAAGGTTCATAAAATGAAGACTCTTCATTTTATGTAACTTATGTGTTTTTAATGTGTGTTAAAGAAAAGTGACCTTTGGATATCCATAACTTGAGGACAAATTATGGACTCCATTAAAACACATAAATGATCAAGAATTAATTCCAAACAATTCAGCAAATAATTCCTATCATCTTCTAAATTCATAAGAACATGAACATGATCATCAAAATTTCAAGAATTATATGAACACATAAAAATCATGGAATTTTGATATATGCTATTGTAAATGGATTAGAACAACCATTACACCAAATAAAACAAGTTTTAAAACACCAAAACATTTTAGGGTAATATTTCTAGTCCATTTCCAGCAGCACAAGTCGAAATTCTGTTTTTTTTATTATTATTATTATTTTGCATCAAGTATCAAACAAGCAAGCCTAGGCTCTGATACCACTGTTGGGTTTTGAGCAATCTAACACTTCCTAAGTGTGCATGCAACCCTAATAAACCTTGGATCTATGTTTGTCTAAATACATGCAAAATAATAATTTTCCAAGGCTCATAACCTATCTAACATGGCATGGGGAACATTTCAACATAAAAGAGTTAGAAGAGACTACATACCTTTATTGATGAGTTTGGTTCTTGAGGAGTTTGAGGGCCAAGCACCAATAGTGTGAATGCCTCAAATGGAATCACAAAACACCACAAACTCTTGGAAAACTTTGAGAGAGAATACACACTTGTATTTTCGGCCACACACAAGCACACACACACTAGTTCACTAGTTTTCATTTCATGCTCCATAAGCATGCTTATATAGTGTGCATGGTTAGGGTGAAACCCTAATAACCCATGACCTTTCCTTTTCCAAGGATCCATGGGTTAAAAGCTCCATGGATCATCCATGGACTTCCATCCAAGCCTAGCCCATTAACAAATGAGTGTTAGCCCACACCATATAAAACAAATAGCCCATAATCTAATTAGTCTTCCTTTTAATCTCTAAATTAATTGATAATTAATTTAAGAGTAAAACTAATTAAATAACATGAATTCATATTAATATATTATAACTTATAATATATTAATAATCATATGTGTATAACTCTCATAAAATTATCCATAAATAGTTCGGGTGAGATGCAACCCAAATGGACCATGCCGGGTCAGGTCAAGTATATACCAAATAAGTTATGGACTTAGACACCTTATCCAACATATTCGTCTAGTAAATAAACCAACCATGCTTCCGTGGATGCCACATGTTTCTGCTGCCAAGGGAAAGGGAAATGGATACGAAGCTGCCCAAAGGAACTGAAGAGTCTAAGAGATGGAAGAGTCAAGAAGTATGGCTCTGCTTCAGGTACCAAATCCACTATCTCACTCCATTCAATTGCTATTCTTTATACATAATGTGATAAGATTACATTTGAATGTTTTGCAAAATTAGAGAAAAGAGAGGAAGTTTGATGGAAGAGCAAGATGAGTCTGATCACGAAGAAATGGATTACGATCGTATGGATTCAAAGATCAGATTTTGAGCTTAGGAAGTTATGATAGATTTGTTAGGAGTATTTGATTACATAGTTTTTCAGTTGAATTTTGTATTGTAAGGACATGTTTTCCGCTGCTTTTATGAATAAAATAAATTTTGGTTTTATCTTATTTGTTTATCCTTACAATGGCATATGTGAAAAATTGATGTTTATGTACTTCTATTATTAGCAAGATGGATTTGATTCTTAATTAGGTTATTTATGGAAGTGTCTAGAGTTTACCAAATAGGGAGAGTTTTTCATCGCCCAAGTTTCAAGTGGAAAGGAACTTGGAATCGTATAACAAGTATTATATGATGAATGGAAACTTTCACATTTGGGAAATTTGGACAAATTCCTTGACAAAGTGTTAATTGAAGGACTAAGAGATCAAATACACTAGGTCGTATGTTGATCAAGTCTACCACAAGAGTAACAAAGATATTTGTCATGATTTACTAAATTTTAGTGAATATGGTTATACCTATAAGATTGAGTATCATTCTGGGTTGATCAATAGCAGAACGAATAAGAAGAATTAAGTAGGCAGAAAGATAAAAGTTTCTCTCTTCTAAGAAGAAGGGAGAGTACCTTTTATTATCTTTTATTATAGGTCTTAATGATTAAGAACCTTATCTCAATTGATCCTCTAAGTGAGTCTTAGTACAATTTGTATGTCTAAAAACAGGAATCAAGAATTGTGGAAATGGTTAAATCAAGAAGCCAATCATACTTCGTTCCAACATCAAGTCTTAGAGTTATACTCCAAGATTGTGAATTGAGTGACAAGTCTTAAGAAGGTTTATAACATTCATCAAATGTGGAATTTGGAAAAAGGATTTTCTTATTCTTGCACATTTGAAATTGGTAAGTTGTGATGTCTTGGATAAGACGAAGACCAACTAGGACCAATTATGTGAAGTGTTTTTCTAGATAAAAGCTACACTAACTCTTGAATATCCTTTTGTCAAGAAATGTTTCTTGACAAGAGAATCTTATATGTCAAGGAGTCAGTGGGAGTCTTAATGGTCTTGAAAGGTTTCAAGAACAAATCAAGAATAAACCTTATCAATCATCACTAGCACACGACTTGAGGTTTACAACCTATCGTGTTGACACTAATTTTGTTTCTGTGCCATTTCAATTAAGTTAATTATGCATGTGAGTTCTACGAGTTCTCAATGGATCGTATAGGGGCAAGGCACCTTGTTCAATGGAAAGTACATTGAAATGAAAGGGTGGGCTACTCAATAACTTGGAAGTAGTGGTGGGACCCTTGATGGCAAGAAATTAAGAAGAACAAGTTCTATCCATAAGAGTTTGGATTTGTCACTGACATTATCTTGTGATTATGGTTATGACGAATTCACATGGATGGGAACGTATACACCACAAAATCTAAGTGTCATAAGGTTTCTTTCATTCATGAGAATGATTGTGAGGAAATTATTTCACTAAGAGAGATTTTGAAGATAGCATTATGTAATTTGGATTTCTCAAATGCAACTATGATTGTGGCATACCTCTTCATATTTCGAATTGTGGGAAATGGCAAATGGGTCTGAACATTTTACACTTGTTGATATGAGTCCTAGAATCGTTTAGACATATACATATGAGATGTCCAAGGAAAAGTGTATGAATTTGAGAAGCTTAGATAAAGTCTTATCGAAGCATCAAGTATTAGAAATATGAACTTAAGAAATTGTTTTCTAGAAGTTCAGCTGATTTCTGAATACATGTCGAAGGTAGTGGGAGCATAAGTGTTATGTTGGTAAAGAAATAAGCATCATGTAAGTGGGAGCATGATTATTATGGTAAGTATTGCAAGTTAGCAATATTAGTTATAGAAAACAAGAGTTATACTTTGCAAAGTTGTAAGAGTTGAAAAGTTGTTTTTCTATAATTAAGGGAGAGAATATTGTACTTCGTTCAAAATCTAAAGCTTAGATTGAGAAATTTTAATAAATTTAGTCAAAGGATACATAGTGTCTTCTTAAATTTCGATTATGATTACGGTATTCCTCTTCATATTTCGAATTGTAAGAACGTGACACATAAAATATTATGGCAGAAGATTGATAGAGTATCGTATCTTTATGTAAGACATTATGCATCGTGTCCCATACGCTTCGGGTAAAGGATCGATTGCAAATGCTATAATATTTGACCATTTTAAATTTTTCCAAATGTCTAGCGCATTAAGAGGGAAAAAGGACAAGAATTGGTATTGACTAAGATAATTAAACAACTATCAAAGGACGATCTAAAGTTCGCTGAGGATTGGTCGCTTGTGAGTAGTTGGAAGTATGGTATTGAATGGACCATATCGACATTATTATGAATAGATAAGATTCTATTAAGAATGAGTTGTCATATGGTAAATATGGAAATGTTTCCATAATTGGGAGTTAAAAATTAAGAATTTATGTCTAGATTAGAAAATTTTATGCAAAAGGATGTTCAAAGGAATGTACTTTGAGTGAGAGACATCACATCTATAAAATGGTTCCATAACAATTTTGATAGAGTACCTTGTGATTTCATTGGCTGAGTCTTTGTGATTTTTGGGCCGTGACTTCACAAGAGGATCATTGCATAAAATATTAGAATTTGACATATTCTATAAATGGAAAGAATTTGATATTCATGTACTTATGATAAGAACTGGGAATTGTGAAATAAGTATGACTGAAAAATGTGTTCATTTGATCTATTTCATAAAGTATAGACCATAGGAAACCAAAGTGTGCATGCTTGGAGCATGGGACAATTGTGGTTATAATTCGAGTTATAAAGTTGATTATTTGAAACGTTAAACAATAGATAATGAGTAATCAATATGGTGATTAAATAAAAGTGTTTTATTTATACTCAAGGGTTTGGGACTATATAGGATTAGTATTACTTTTGTGTTTCACTTTGCATGTTTTGACTTCCTGAATAATTAATTATTTCATAATAATCAAATTATTCGAATGGTCTACAGTCGTTCATATGTTGGAAGTAGGTATGAATGAAGACTGTCATGAATTGGTTTTTAGATTGTCTAAAATGTATTAGACATAGAAAAGGTTTGCTGCAACGTTCATGAGTGCTTATGAATATGATTTTGAGAATTGGATTAAACCCACGCTCACTTAGATTGCTTCATGGATTTTATCACGAGCGATTGGTGAGACGATAATATCTTGTATTCTTGAAACCGAGATGTGTAAGTTGTATCTTGCGAATCGGTTGCACATTGATAATATGTAAACGCACCAGTAACTTGGTGTTATAAAACTTATTGTTGTCTGTGATTTGGTGAGTGAGTGCAAGCAAACATTGAGTCAAAGTTTATCCGTTCCTTTTACCTAAAGTGGGATAAAAGTGATATCTGTGGGCCCCTCGATGATTTAGTGATGACAAACGTAAATGCTCGTCCGGGCTAGGGCTAATTTGATTTGTTCAATTAGTGAGTCGTCGTAAATCGGAAATCGAGAAACAACACATAGACTAAGAGAATGATTTCAATCCATGTCTCACGTCTATACGATATCTGGAATGGAGGAATATATGATCCCTTATCTAAAGGACTACTGATAAGATCAGAGTTCGACAGCGTCTTTGAGAGCTACGATTGCTAATCGGGTTGTACTTACTATTATAGTTACTAGACTTATCCAAGTAGGAGACTGTTGGATTAGTGTCTAAGCCCGTAACCATATTTGGTAAGTACATGACCCGATTGTGCATGGTCCTTTTGGGTTGCCTTCACCAAAGCAACTTGACTAGAGAAATAATAGAGAAAGAGGTTATTATGATTTATTAATATGTTATAAGAATAATATATTAAAGGAGAAATCATATTTGTTTAATTAATATTGGTCAATAATTAATTAAGAATTAATTTTATGATCAAGTGTAATTAATTAAACTAGAGGGTTGAATTGTAATTATGTGATAGTTGCAAAATAGGGCAATGGTTATCCTTGTTAAAGGATGGACGAATTCAAGGATAAGGATATCCTTGAAATCGTCCAAGGCCCAAGAGATAAGGGTTTTTTCAAGGCTTATCTTGTGGTTGCTTGGTGGGCAAGTAACTGGATAAGGATAAGGACTGAAACCCTAATCCCAACCCTATATAAAGATCCCTTGGCTAATGAAATTCGTCCATGCCTTCCCAAGGGTTCCTAGGGATGAAATTATATACCTCTCCTCTCTCTCTTTAGCCTCTCCGTTTGCTCTTGGTGTTTGTGAGCCATTAGAGGTACTACACTTGTGGTACTTGCTTTCAAGACTTAGGGTTTGAAGATTTGAGTTGTTATTGCAATATAACAACAAGAGGTATGTGATCTAACCTTCTATGTGTATTTCGAAAATACTAGGGCATATTAGGGTTTCTATATGTGTTCATAATGTTGTATATATCTAATAGTGATAACATAGATCCAACTCTAGGGTTGCATGCACACATAGGATTGTTTGTATAAAACCCATCAGAACCACCCTAAGGGCCCAATGGGCCAAAAAAAATTAATTGTTGGTCCTCATAATTTCGAAACAAGGTTATAAATGGGCCAAGCTAATCCATCTCCTTTCTCTTTAGCCCACTTTCGACCAAGATAAAGAAAAAGAAAAAAAAAAGAAAAAGATTAATGGGAGGATGCATGGATTAAGCACTTGACAACTCACAATTGTACAAAAAATATCTAGAAGATCACAAACATCCATAAGGCTTATTACCATCTATGCATAATCTTTCTCCCTTCCTCTCTTTATTATTCTCGGCCAACACCAACATCTCACCACCTTCATTTCTTTTCAAAATCATCTCATGAATCCTCTCAAGAATACCTCTCCTTCATCAATATTTTCGAGACATTGTGTGGATCTTCAAAAGGTTCTCATCTAGATCATCACTCTTTGGTAAGTTGTTATCATATTTAAGTCTTTGATTTTCATCCTTAAGCTAAGAACACTCTCTTATGAAGCTTCATTCCATGGTTTAACACCTTAGAAACTTCATAAGCTCAAAAACTACCTCAAGAAAACTTGTTAGGACCAAAAATCTCTTCATTTCTTCTTCAAAACCGAAACATCAAAGCAAAGGTGAGTTCATACCCCCCTTGTTTTTGGTTTTCATATGATTTTTGGTGAAGAATGCAAGTAAAATGTGTAGATTTATGTGTTATATGCATCTCTTGTAAGATTTCTTAGTTTATATTGTAAAAATGTGTTAGATCTTAACAAATCTCGACATTTTAAATAACATTAATTATAGATCCATGAACTAAGACACTTTATACATCATATTATCAAGTTAAAAGTGGTTATATGTTTAAGATATAAAAGTTTAAAACAAAAACCTTGTTAAGGGTCAAAATTGTCAAGAAAACAAAAGATAAGGGCAAAAAGTGACATTTATGTTTTTATAGGGACCAAACGGGTCCTACTTGTATAAAAAGGGGTTTCTATGATAAACATAGCTTCCAAAGGGCCAAAAATGTAAATTTTAGCTTAATGGGCCAAATATTTGGGCCACACAGTTTTGGGCCCAAATTTGCGAAAAAATGGAAGTTTTGAGATTCAAAATGTTATTTGACCAAAGTTTGAGTCATAAATGTAAATAAACCAAATTTAGGGGTGAAAATAACATTTATTTCTAAATTGGACCAAAAATGTAACTTTTATCAAAATTGGGCCGAAAGTGTCAATTTTTACAAACATAAGGCTAAAAATGTGATTTTCTGCAAAACTAAGCCATAAATGTAAAAATATATTTTTAGATTAAATCCATGATTTTCTAAACATTTGGGACGAAATTACAAATTTTTAGAAATTATGGACTAAAGTGTTATTTGTACACAACTTTGGGCCTTAATTGAAAATTTGAGACTTATTGGCCAAGAACGTCGTTTTTACAAAAAGACGACTTTTATATTCAATCTGGTAAACATCGAGCTAAAGCAAACAACGAAATAATAACAAATAGACGAAATACATCAATAACAATTTTATTGGGCCTATTATTCACATTACATGGCCAATGGGCCTTAAGGGCCCATTTAAGTGTATATTGAACCCAATATTTTCAATGCCATGTTTATTGGACCTTGTGACCCATTTACATGTTAATTTGGACCTGAGTTATGGGTCATATGTTTTTTGGGCCTTGGTGGTCCACTTGCAAGCCTATTGGGCCCAAATTACCCTCTTACATGTTGTTGGGCCTTTGTGGTCCATGTACATGCTAATTGGGCTTGGACTGAAATTCACACACTTAGTAGATCATGACTATACCTTTACATAATCATTGAACTTCGTATACTTATATATGTACCTTTTGAATATGAAAACATACAACATGCACGTGAACATTAAACATAATACAAAGGGTTGAGAATCTAGTGAGACATGTCGGTTGGAACCTCTGAGTGTACAATCGTAGCCTATAGTTATAACCAAAGTTTATTGGAGGAAGAGAATGAGTTTGTGTATAGATCTATATGGGGTAACCCCCCATACCTTAGTTGTTCGCCACATCTAGACTAGGCCAGTCTAGGGCGACAAACCTTACCTACATCAAAACTGGCGCCTGAAAACGCCAAGACGGGGGAATTAGTCATTATCAAGCATGGTTGTAACGGTTCACTTAGAGACTAACTTCATCAAAGATTTCAGTATATTTATACAAATCTAGATGACACTAAAAACATACATACATCGATACTCGGTCTTGGGATTTTATGACTACTATACTTTTGTATGCAGAAAATATCAGATTTTCTGGGATAAATACATTTATACATTAGCTTTTACTTGCAACATAAAATAAAGGGTTTTTATCTGGATTACATTTTTTGTTTATTTATACATTCCAAAAGCAGCAAACACATGCATTAATACTTGATTTGGCACATTATTTTCAAACCACTTTACATAAAATATCGGATTTTCTAGTGTTTTACGAACCCTACAAAACATTTCAATCAAACATGCTTATGAACTCACCAACATTATATATGTTGACGTTTTCAAAATAACTTGTATTCTCAGGGAATCCTTAAGTAGAAGAATCACAAGAATATGGGATTTTGTTTTGTGTGTTGTTAAACATCTTACCTTGAATGTTTCGGTCATGTAATTTAAAAGATTGTACTTGATGTAAACAATGACAGTTGTAGATGATGATGTTATGTTTCATTTATACTCATTGTAATGATATTTCAAGATGAAGTCACGCACAAGCGCCCGGGACATTTCCGATGTCTGGTTCGGGGGTGTGAGAGTCTTTTATTCAAGTCAGTAACAGTTCAAGTAAACATACCAGTAAACTATAATAGGTATAGTTTTGGGGTTCAGTACATACTATAACGAGAAACAGAAAGAACATAGTATAAAGAGAAACAGGGAGGAACATACTATACACTAGAACAGAAGGAGCATACTATAACAAGAAAAAGATAACAATAATGTGAAACCACTACTTCACAACTTAGCAATATACTTGCTAGGTTGCGTTTTGTAATCAGAGTCTCCTGGAGGGAGAGAATAAATTTGTGTATAGATCTATACGGGATTGACACCCCACACCTTGCTACTATCTATAGTGTGACTTGCAAGTCTACGGATGACAAATGTCACATCAGTTTTGACGCCATTAGGTCGTCATGTTAAACACGTGTCGTATCAGTATGATTACAGTCATCTCACATTTTAACCTTAATTAACAAACTAGTTTTAATGTAGTAAGTGCTTTAGTAATTACTTATACAATATTATTGAATACTTTCACTTTCCCATTACATTCATATAGTGATCTTCTCCCATAAAAAGTAATGCAAACTATTTTATAGTAAAGATAGTCTTAAACTTGGGAAAACTTACAAAAGACAAACATTACAGTCTGCGTCTTAGTACATTCACTTATAAAGGGGCCTATAATGCTAACTTTATGATTCCTTAGTGCATACATCAGGGATATATATTAATCGGGTCCGGCAGACAGTAGGATGTGTGTTTTCCGCTTCATTTCTTGTTCCTTGTTTGGTTGTGGGCTTAGAGCATATGCACCCAGTCTACTATCTATCCGATCTTAGTTATATATATATATATATATATATATATATATATATATATATATATATATATATATATATATATTCATATATTCCGTATACACCAAGTAATCATAAGGAGTACCAGCTATGGGTCAAGTCGTAGTATACAAATTCAATACATCATTTTTCTAGTACAAAAACATACTTTTTAGATAGAACACGCAGTAGACTAAACTAGAAATTTATCTGTAAAAGGGTTTAATTCATTTTATTAAACCAGTAAACCTTAAAGGACATTTAGTGGTTAATTCTATAATACCTTAGTTTATACATCAGGGTTATATATAATTATCATCCGATGGGTAGTTAGATGTGTGATATCCGCCTTACTTCATGTTCCTTGTTTGGTTGTGGGCTTAGGACAGATTTACACAATTAACTATCCGTTCGATATTAGATTATATATAACTAGTATAAACTAAGTGATTATAGAAAGAACTATTGTGGTCACTATTTTTACTAAACGAAATAAGGGTTTTTCTTAAAGAATGTTTTCATCAAATATAAAGGAACTATTACGGTGAATTTCGTGAGTACCAAGTGAATATACCAGGGTTATATAAAACGAAGACCTAACAAAAAATGGGATGTGTGACTTCCGCCTCATTTCCTGTTCCTTGTTTGGTTGTGGGCTTAAGGCAAATTCACACAATCGATTGTTTGTTTACTCTGGGTTTTATATATCTTGTATCCATTTAGTACTCATAGAAAGGATTGTAGAGCCATTTTTACTTAAATTCCATCATATGAGAAGATATAGGATCTTCTGGAGGAACAGGCGAACTTTTCTAAAAGAACTTACAACTTACTTTACATCACTAAAATACTTATGAACTCACCAGCTTAAATGCTGATCTACTGTTTAAAAATAACTTGTATTCTCAGGGAACTAGTAGACAAGTACGCACTTTGGGATTCAGAAGACGAAGTATAGTAGCTTCATGTCTTATTTTGTTATTTACTTTTGGATTTAATCTTTTGTGAATTACTACTTGTAAACACTTTAATATTAATACAATGGTTGTTTCTTACTATGATGGCTATGATACATGTGTTGTGATACTAAACATGACGTCCTCCGCCCCCGAACTTTTCCGCCGTTCCGGTTTGGGGGTGTGACAACAAGCACAAGTCATACTGAATCTCAAGGAAATATGGAAAAAGCCCCAAAATTCCTCATTAACAAGATCTAAACAACATGATGAGCAAGATGATGACTTTTACCTTCCAACAGAAGCTCCAAGTGAATGAATACTGGATCTCATAGCCTTTCCTTGATCCTTGCTTGAATCGCACTTCTTCTCTTCCAATGATTCACCAATACACTCAAATATTATCTCAAACACTCTCTCTTAGCTCAAATGGCCATTTAGGGTTTCACATAAGGGAGTTGGGTAGCTGGTGAGGCGGAAATAAGGACATAAGTTCCTTTAAATAGGACCCAATCCCGGAGATTTAGGGTTTCATCTCACAACGTCAACTCGACAAGTCGGCTCTCTGGCTCGTCGAGTCGGTCTTTAAACACGCATGCTCTCAACTCTACTCGACAATTCAAACACCCAACTCGTCGAGTCACTCATTAAATAAATAAATAAATGTATAAATAAATGAAGTACCTGGGAGTCGGGATGTTACATTCGTGACACATGCGCTTCATTTTCAGGGATGATGTTGCACACATGAAAAACACAAGAGCTCATGTTCATGACAATACGCTCCATATATTTTCACATGGGTAATAAGCCAAGTCTAAGTCTCAAGTAAGCATGTTAACCTTCAAAAAATCAACACAATTCCAACTAGTTTCAAGTAGGCCTTGTCCTAGAAATTTACTCGTGATTTTCTATGAGGCGCAACACCAAACACCTACCATCCATCTATCTCACTAGTCTAGGACCAATTACCCTCTTATAACTTAAACATGCTTCTAGTATCGGCAACCAAGGCCATCGGCCACCCATTCCATGTAAAACTTGAATGGCCTCCTCTATTCCAGAAGCACCACCACCATTTTCAAAGCAATGCGAGATTGATGGTTCGAATACTCCCAATGTCAAGATTGTCTTTTTTCTTCGCGACTGGAGGCGTTTTTTCCAAGCAACCTAAGTACTTTTTTTCTATTTGAGCCGCCTTCCTAAAAATATTGTTGTGCATACTTTCTAGACAATTGATCGCAATGCTTGGGGATTTGAAAAAGGAAACTAAATTGGTACCAAGGCCGCCCCGGACAACCTTGTATAAGATTAATCTTCCGCCAAATGAGAGGTTTCACGCCTTCCACATACAGATTTTTGTTTAATTAAATTTGTTAATTAACGGTTTCCAATTTGATTTAATTCAAAGTCTACAGTGATTAATGAAAAACTATAAGTGATGGGAGGAGATCAATTAAAAACAAATTTATTCCCCATTTCAATGTTATCTTCAACAAAAGAAATAAGAGATACTAATCATACTATAGAACCATATACTATAAATATCTCAAGAGTACAATCTCACAACAAAACCAGTATGGTAGATAAGTTATAGATGTCCATATATTTGAAGGTATTAATAAGAACCAAAAAAAGAAAAAACCTAATGTTGAAGCTATGTATGTTCTATCTATCGAGCGACTATCTCTGTTACAGTTAAACCGTTAGTTGAACTTGTTGGGCAAGTGCTTGACGAAGAGAAATCCCCACCAAGTAAGTTCCTTTCTGTGAAAAATGCCGGCTGCTTAGGTTTTAGCAATGCACCCTCGTTGGCCAACATTACAACAATCGATGACATGCTTGGCCTATCTTTTGGGCTTTGTTGAACACACAACAAGCCCACTATAATTGATCTTATAGCTTCCGATGAATTAACTGATTGGCCTAAAGCTGTATCAATGAGCTCCATTAACCTGTCTTCATTATGCATTCTCCAAGCCTGGATATAATGTAGAAATAGTTAGAGGACTATATTCACAAATCAATAGAGTAGTTTCTGGCCGGTGAACTTACATGTCCAATGAGGTTATTGTCATGCTCTGGATGAATGAATCCTCGATTTTTCTTCCCACTCACAATCTCCAACACTAAAACACCAAAGCTAAATACATCTGATTTTATTGAGAAAACACCATCTAGTGCATACTCAGGCGACATGTAACCACTGCAATCAGAAAAATGCTTGTAAGAGTAAAAATATAGATAAGAAAAGTAGAACGTATACACATTTGGATTAGCTAGCTTACTATGTGCCAACAACTCTCTCGGTGTTTGCTTGAGTCTCGTTTCCTTCAAAACTTCTAGCCATGCCAAAGTCTGATATCTTAGGGTTCATATCCAGATCAAGTAGAACATTGCTAGCTTTAAGATCTCTATGGATGATTCTTAATCGTGAATCTTGATGTAGATAAAGAAGTCCTCGAGCAATTCCTTTGATAATGTTGAAACGCATACTCCAATCAAGTAGCATGCTTCGTGTCTTGTCTGTCAAACATGAAGGTTAATTTAGTTATTTTTCTGTGAACTGTTAGTTCCTAGCTAAATGTTGAATTAATAGCAATTAATTATGTGATTCTGACCAAATATACTCGAGTCTAAGCTTCTGTTTGGCATGTATTCATATATCAACAACCTTTCGTCTCTTTGTATGCTACATCCTAGGAGTTTAACAAGATTTCGGTGCTGAAGTTTTGAAATGCAAATGACTTCATTCTTGAACTCATCAATTCCTTGGCTTGAAGTTTTAGATAAACGCTTAACTGCAATCTCCAATCCTTCTTCTAGCATACCCTGGAGGCCATCATTCGACATGTAAAAAACCATAGGAACAATGAAGATGAATTTCATCCTTTTCTTTTTGTACAAGTGGAATTCTTATACTCCACGGATTGTATTTCTTGTTATTATACGTAATCAATCTCAACATACAATTTTGAGTGTTATTATTCTTGGAAGACTTTATGCAATCACACACTTTTGTTACCTTATAAACTTGTCCAAATCCACCTTCTCCAATTTTATTTTCCAATGAAAAATTAGCGGTAGCTTTAGCTATTGTAGAAAAGTTAAACAATGGTAGCTCCATGGCATCTCTCTTGCTCTCACCGACATGTAAGAATTCCCCTGTTCAACAGTAATAAAGAATATTCTTCAAGAACTGATCATATTACTCTAGTCTCTAGTTTACTTCTTTTTATTATATTCCCACCAATTTACTCTCTAATTGCATATACTATAATTTTCTTACCTTCTCTCGTTGGTTGTGGATGATGTCTCTTTCTCCATTTATACCAGAACCATGTAGAGCTCAGGCCTATCAGAAGAACCCCCAGAAAAACTACAGGTAAGATGATTTTGATGTTTGCCCTTCCTTTCTTCTCTGAAAACGATTGAGCAGAAGTAACAACTATGAAAAAAGTAAATTTAGTAGAAGGTAGATATGTCATAAAAACTAGTATTCAAGTTTTGTTTTTGTAAAAAGAGATCTTAACCTAATTCCGAGTAAGCCATTCTTACAAAGATATCCTGACCATTGCCCTCAAAGGAGACTCTCATGTCCTTGAGTTCACTGAACCACAGTAAGCAGCCACTTCCTTTCTGTCTGACGTCTGTATTTGCATAGGCCGTACAACTACAATTCTTCAAGCATTTTGCTTCACATTCTTTCGTCGTCATGCTCATGTTAAACCATGAACTCTTTGTATCAGGCAATTTCAAATTAGAATACTTAATAAACCCATCGGTTCCGTTTTTGCAATCCAATGGTGTTCGCCTCACACAACCACCCGACCAATTTGCTCTCTCCCATCCGTTTTGGTTTCTGGGCACGAATCTTCTCTCATCTAAACAAACACATATTTGTGTGGTCGAAGCAGTGCATGCTCCATAAGCCTGACAGATGTTGTATGTATCACAGATATCTTTTGGTAATTGCAAGGTAAGCTGCCATGTCTTACCATCTTCCCACACCCGACGTTCTAGCTGGCCAAATGAATTCAAAGTGACCCTTGACACGACAGAACTGTCAACAAGAAAATATCTGTAAACCACCTCCGTTTCATTGATAATCATATCTGGTTTAATGATATTCCGGTTGAACCCAGAACCCGCACTAAACCATACACCATTCCATGGTCCAGCTCGGAACTTGACTGATGTGCCTTGTTTTAGTAGATTCTGAGGATAGCCGCTTGTGTCGGTGCTCCACGTGAACTCACCTGGAGCTGGGTCTTGATCACTCTTCCATGACGATAGTTTCCATTTCTTCCCCGTCAAGAAATTTCTCCCAAACTGCATGACAGGTAGAAGTGTATCAGTTGGATTATCAAAACTCTGCCACAGAATCTTGTCGTTGATTCCTTCTTTGACAACTAGATTTCCGGTGTCATCAAGTTGTACAATTGCGTTGGCTGATGAGGTTGAATTGGATGACCAGACTACATCATTGGGGCCCTTCATGAGGACGAGATTTCCGGGAGAGACGATTTTCAGTGTGCCGGATGATGAACCGTTGACTGGGAAGTCTCTGTTGGCAACCCAAACCACCGTTTGAACAGAGATTTTCTTGTACCATATACCAACGTATTTGTTCTCAGAGCTTCGTGGCTTGAAAAACCCCAACTCAAATATTCCGGCTGGTGAGACCAACGTGTCTGCTTCTGTCAAGAACCTTGAATCTGAAATGAACTCAATTTCAGCGGTGTGGATTTTCTGAATGTGGAGTGAGACAAGTAAAAGAGCAAATATCGTTGCTTCCGCCAATAGAAACCTCTCGCTCAAGCTCCTCATTGCCTTATGTGTTGTTAGTATCTTGATCTTGTCTTGATCTTGATAATATAACGTAGGAATCTCCTCAAATGAAAAATTAAAGTTTTTTTTTTTTTTTTTATTTCAAACTTTTATTTAATTTGTCATATTTTATTTTGTAACTATATTAAATTAATTTTTTTCTACATGTCATTTTATTCTATGAGTTTTTATATTGTATTAAATTTTTCATAATATTTTAATGTAATAATTGCAATAAATGTACTAATAAACCGATATCAATTTATTAATGAACTTATTTTTTTATTTTAAAATTTTCAAATTAAAGTTCATTGGTTTCTTTTATTTATTTATTTAAATTATTTGTTTAAATTTAAAAGATAAAAAATATTTTATTTTTATAAATTTATTATTTGTTTTATTTTCTTATAAAGTCAAAATTTCAAATATTTTAACATTTATATTAACTTTTTTTTTAAAAATGACCAATTTAATACATAGGTTTCATAACTAGTGTTTGTATTATTTTACAAATCATTATATAAACCTTTATATATATAGAGTACTCATGACTTACTTAGCCCAATTCCAATCACAAACACTAAAATGCATAAAAAAAAAATACATTTTTAACAAAAAAATAGAATTTTCATCAACCATACAATAAAATTTTACACTAAAAACTTAATTAAATAATATTATATTAAAATAAACAATTTCATTATTATTATATAATTCAATTTATCTTATTTATTATAATAATAATAATAATAATAATAATAATAATAATAATAATAATAATAATAACTAATTAGATAATTAAATTGTTTTAGATTTTTTTTACTTAAATATATTTTAATATTTATGAAATATAAATAGAATATTTTAATTATAAAAATAAGTTCATTTGTATGAATAATTTTGATGCCTTAAGATAAGACATTTTTATAATTATATATATATATATATATATATATATATATATATATATATATATATATATATATATATATATATATATATGGAAAATTTTTAATAAAGTTCTAAATTTAATTTTTTGAACAAAAAAATCCTAATATTTTCACTTTTTTTTAATAGAAAAACCTAAGAAAACGGTTAATTTATTCACTTCATTCCTTTTTGACCTGTTCAACATGTCATGAAACCAAATTGATAATTTTTTAAAAATAATGAGATTTTTTTACAGATTTTGTCAACTTTTTTATATAATGTATAAACATATTTTTTACATATCTATATCTATTTTTACGTATTTGTGTATTTTCTAAATTTTTATATGTATATATTTACGTGTTTTTATGTATTTTAAATATATAAACATATTTTTTTACTTATTTATATGTATTTTAACCATTTTACATATTTTTATGTGCTATTTTTTATGTATTATGTATTTATATGTATTTATAAGTATTTTTACGTATTTCTATATTTTTTAAGTTTTTATATAGATGTTTATGTATTTTAAATGTATAAACGTATTTTTTACGTATTTATATCTATTTTTAAGTATGTTACATATTTTTTTAAGTATTACATATTTATGTATATTTTTTTAAAGTTTTTTGTACTGGTGTTTTTGTATATTTATGAATTTTAAATGTGTAAACGTACTGTTTTATGTATTTATATGTATTTTTTTTAAGTATTTTACATCTTTTTTGTGTGTTTTTTTAAGTATTTTACACCGAGAGTGTGCCCAAATCCCTCCAACCAAGGCTCAGATACCAACTTGCAACTTCCTAAAAATACAAGGTAAAAATTTCATTTAAAAATGAACCAAATCATTCATTCATTCATTCATTCATTACTTTAAAAAGTTAAACAATGTAATAAGTATTCTCAAAACATCAACGATATGTCACAAAGATAACACAAATGAATCTCCAAAGGATATAGTGCGATCAAGTCAGGCTCTTTCCTTTGGAACCAAAAGTACATGTAAACATTTTAAAAATAAACCGTAAACACAAAATTTTGGTGAGTTCTCGAAAATACCACATACCATACATAAGATAGTGAATGTTATGGGCTGAATCATAGTCTTACAGCAACTCTTTGCCATGGGCCAAAACATGGTCTTTCCTTGCAATGTCAAGGGCCAAATCCCGATCGTACATATAAGTGTTAGGGACAAATCTTGGTCTTTCATGCAAGTATCGTGAACATAACAAGCATCCTACATACAAGTGACAAGGGCAGATCATGGTCTCACATACAATTTCCAAGGGTCAGATCCTTGTTTTACATATAATTGTTTGGGGCCAGATCCTGGTCTTACATACAATTACCAAGAGCCAGATCCTAGTCTTACATATAATTTTTTGGGGCCAGATCATGGTCTTTCATACATATGTCATGGGCCACATCATGGTCGTCCATGAAAGTATCATAAAGATAGTTAGCATCCTACATAACATAATGAGAAAACTCACCTCAATCTGAAGACAATATAACCCATGCACTCGAGATGATAATACTGAGTCTCTTCACACTAAACATAACAAACCCTAATTATTAATTAAGGTAATAACTAACTCACAAAGAGTCTTGCTCTACAAATACTTCTCCTTTGGGCAAAAGATCATTTTTCCCTTCAAAGACTAAATCTCAACACGGTTGACCAAAATTCAAACTGTTCAAAAAGTCAACAGTCCGGCGCTACGCTCGGCATAACACATACCTATCTTCGACATAGTACATTGCTCTATGCTCGGCGTAGAGGTTCAAATGAAAAATAGAAGATTTTTTATGATAAGTTAAGCATACAGAAAGCTATGCTCAGTGTAGCTTCGTTGATGTTCAAACTATATTAAGCTCTTAATAAAAAAGGCCGACCACCTAAACTCTCAAATCTGAATCTAATGGATGTCTTAATTGATAAAGTCTCCGACTTTATCCCTTGCATGGCCAAGAAGAGAAAAAAACCAAACCCTAAGTTCATATTATCACCTTTTGCTCAAGAGCTCATGCATGCATAGATGAGAGTGTCCAAACTCTCATTTTTATGAGTCTTTCGATAGTGACCCGGATTATGATGTCATGTGTAGAATAGTAAAGATCAAGTGAATCAATCAATCATTAAGAACACAAAGAGTAAATAAAATATGTTTAAGCTCTCGTTAGATCTAGTAAACTATTACAAAGTGGGTCTTGCAATAATTCTCTCACTAGTCTAATCTCTCCAAAATGGGTCTTACATAAATGGGAGTCACTCACTTCCTATTTATAGGGAAGACTTAACCCATTACACATCAGAAAAGGGTAAACCACATCCAAGGAGAACTTTCCGCCCTAACATTCTCCCCCTCAAAGTTAGGATTGGATATCTCGACTTCAATTCCCAAACGAGCTCGCGCACGATCAAGGCCAACTCCCCCTAGAAGTAACACCAGTCTTCAAATCCGCCTTGAAAATACTCGAGAAGTCTTCAAATACCCATTTCTACATTCTCCCCATTGTTATAATCGACAAATGATTATAAAACCCACACAGGATGAGAAGCGCTCGAGGAATAAACTTGATGAACCTCCCCCTCGATGTGCGACAAAAATGCAACCATGAAAATCTTGAACCAAAAACAATCATGAAAAGCCAAGAAAATTTTTCCAAATTTTGTGAAAATTTCAACTTTTGCGTGAGAGTTGCAATAAATTCGAAAACTAGGTAACAACTATCAATTTCATAAATTCTACAGGAACCCGTTGCGACAAAACAACTTCAAATGCAAAAATTTATCCCAAATGCAAATCTAGGCATAAAGTGACAATTCGCATCAACTGAATGACTAAATCTGAAAATTTTTCCCAATTCACAGAATTTTACCCTTAATTCGAAACTCGGCAGAAATTGTCCAAATTCTGAAACTTCAGGGATTCGAAATGAAAAATATTCATTCTTCATAGAATATTACCCCATAGCGAAACAGGGTATTTTCTGTAAAAATACTGAAAGATCAAGGACTCAAATAGAAAATTTGGCCTTCTTCTTCCCAATTGTAACACAGATGCGAACGGATGTTATCATAACTCATATGTCAAATTCGACATCAAGAAACAATCAATACCGCCGAAAGTAAGCCTCTCGATTCGTACTAACAACCAACACCATCGAAACCCTTACTCTCGATACAAACCACTCCAATAAACAGTAAGTTCGAATAGGACTTCAACAACCAACACTAAATGTTCAATAATATTTTCTTCTCTAATTCGATCCCAATACTCAAACTTAGAATGAAACACATATACTAGTCGAATTCGATCTCGACTGCAACTCTCAAAATACTTTCGATTTGAACAGCGAACACCCAGTCAAATTAAGCAAAGCAATTTTAGTATAAATCCATTTCGACTCCAGTTGACTCCAAGTACACACGTTCGAATCCAGTTCAACACCACTCGATCTTGATTTCCATTCCAACCATTATTGGGTACCAGTAGAATTCGATTCTAAGGAAATTCTCGTTCGACTCTTAATTGTCAAAACTGATTCGACTCAAGACTAAACAACCAATACCAGTCGTCTTCCCATGTCAACCATCGTCCTTTTCATCTATTTCCAAACACTTTGTTATCAGTCTTAATGTCAAATCCTTTAATTCACAATCCTTCACTCGAGTATCAAGTTAATTTTGATTTTCAATTCAATCAACAATCTAAAATCTGATTTCCTTCATTCTGATGCTCTTAGTCTAATCTCCTTCGCATTTCTAACTGTTATTGATCTAATTTTTACTTTTCTTACTTCGACCTATGAAACCATTTATCAATATTCAGCAAAATTAATTTTCTCAAATTGGTTTTCAGATTAATCTAGGTCAAAATCAAATAGAAACATGTGAATTACTCAAGTCGATTCAAGAACAAGAATTGATTTAATCAAATCTGAGCACGAGATGAAAGGAGAAGAATTTTCAAAAAAAACTTCATGTAAATCGACTTTGAATAGTTGTTTGATTTATGTTTCTTAATCAGTAATCGACATATGAAAATACGAAGGAAGAAACAATCAAACTTTGAAATATGATGCGAACAAGAAAGTATTTGGATCAAGAATTAAGGATATATACGACTCGAGAATACGAATGAATCAATGAATAATAATGTAACATCCCAAAAATCAAGACCAAAAATTTCATTTTTAAATCATTAATCAAGCCATACTTATAAAATCACAAACATAAGTCGTTATATCAAATCGGAGTATTATTTCAAAATATGTTCATTTTATCATAGTAAACATACCAGGCTAAAACTTCTTGGTGTGTGCGACACAGTCAACCCAAACTCTTCCCTACATTACCGGAAGTACCTGAAACCAAAATTGAATACTGTAAGCATGAATCTTAGTGACTTCCCCAACCTACCACATACCATACACATAACCACATATTGGGCCTAGCCCACTACATCGGGACTTGCCCGGCATCGGGCCCCGCACGGCATCAGGCCCCGCCTGGCATCGAGCCCTGCTCGGTATACAAATCTGTTCTCTTAGGCCCCGCCTATCTCTGGGCTCTGCCTACTTTACACATATAATCATATACACATACTAACACACAAGGCAAACATACTCTACTGTAATTCTGTTCTAAGGCCTCACCTAACTTGGGCCCCGCCCCTATCATGCTACAGGTGAGTCATGGAAAGCCATCCATGCTCTTGTTGGTAGTGCGATACGAGCCCCCGCCCATACTCACCTCTCTCCTATCTCGGCCCTCGCTCCTGCTCTACTAATAATGAGATACAGAACTCCATCCATACTCAGCTATTGGTGAGATACGGGACCTTGCCCACATTCACCTCCCTACCAGGCACATACATGCAAACATTCCTTGGGAACCGCCCAACATCGGATCTTGGTCCGAAATAACATACTAGCATACGATGCCTAGGGCTAACCCCCGGGTCTTCCTACTATACATAAACTAAATGGGCCGACATTGTGGCCTTAGACCCATACACACAGTGATGAGACTCACTTTGCACTACTGAAACCCTGTTGATACTCCTTCGGCTACTATTTGGCAATTCCCTAAACTGCTACTCCTTCGGCTCCCTGAGCTATCAATACCAAAATGACACTTAGTCCAAATCAATATCTCTTTAGGGTAAAATGACCACTTTACCCCCTAGTCCCACTTGGTCCATATCCAAGGCCTAATATTATGAAAACCATTTGTCTGAAAACCATCATAATCTCGATCATAAATTCAATTATATGCACAGCCGAACCCTCGAAACCGCTAGGTACTTAAGGATCTCGAAACCAAAACAACCTATATACTCTAAGGATAAACGTAACGATCGTGCCAAATCTGTGATTACCTACTACTGTAAATACATCATTGGGATGTAGATGGAAACAATAAGAATCATACGACGAGACACGAAATTTATAGAGTACAACCAGGAATAACGATCATTACTTACGATCTGGCTTATCAATATGCAGCAGGAAAATGCCATCCCGCAGGAATAACAAGCGCACCCGCGAGACACCGCTCCTGCAGATGGACTCTGCTACATTCCAAGCTGGTGTAACAGTGGCAGTAATCGGTGCTATGACATAAATCAACGCAAGAAACACCAATTGAGGCAGAAATAGCATTGACAATTCCAGCCGAAGGAACGAGCATGGAAAATGACGAGTGACAGCTTATCAAGGCACACTAAACCCCTAGCTTAAGAGCAGGAAACGAAATCCTGGAGGTAAGAGAAAGGGACAGCCAACTCAAAGGATCTCAAAGAAGCAACATATTGTTGTTGTTCATGCAACCATGACCCCTATTACACCAACATCAGCGAGATCATATGCTGGAAGCCTTCCAAAATGCAACTAGTGCGATTTCCATCATAAGGGGGCCTGTCAGGAGCTGCATTGTAAGAAATGCAACCGAAAGAATCACACCACCAAATACTATAGAACTTATCCACGAAGGAATCGTCAGCCAAACGAAAACAACAAAAACCATAACAACCTTAACAACAACACCAATGATGAGACCAGTCACACCTGCTATGGATGTGGAGGAACCAATCATTTCAGGCACAATTGCCCCAAGGTTAACAATCAAGGAACAAAAGGATCATAAATGGTCTTGACCTTGGGTCAAGGCGAAGCAGTCCAAGACCCGACGGTTGTTAACGGTACGTTCCCACTTAACAACTCTTTTTCTTGAATCTTATTCGATAGTAGATTTGAGTGAAGCTTCGTTAGTAACGAATTCGAGCACTTACTAAAACAACCCCAGAAGATAAACGAAACCTTCACGGTGGAGATCGCTAATGGCAAAGACCGAATCAACCTAGGATATTTATGTAGGGTACACCTTAACACTAAACAACCATTCATTTCAAATAGAATTTAATGCCACTAAATATTAGGAGTTTTGATGTGATAATCGGCATGGTTGGGTTAAGCCCCCACCATGCTGATACTATGTGTCGCGAGAAGACTGTTTGCCTTCACCTTTCCAATCACAAAACTCTAATAATCCATGGTGATAAGCCTGGTGCCAATCCTCGTCCTATCTCGTGCATCAAGGAATAGAAGTGCCTGCACCAGAAGAACTATGTTTTCCCCGCTCATGTTGTGGATAAGACCAAGGAAGAAGTAAGCATACAAGGTATTCGAGTAGCATGCGTTTTTCCGGATGTATTTTCCGAAGAATTTTCGGGAATATTCCAGAGAGATAGGTCGAATTCCGAATCGACCTAATAACAGGAGCCACATCAATTGCCAATTCACCCTACAGGTTAGCTCCCGCCGAAAAAAAAATCAGAAGTTATCCAGTCAATTGAGAAGAATTGTTGCGCAAAGGATTCATCAGACCAAGCTTCTCACCCTGGAGAGCTTCGGTCTTGTTCTTCAAGAAGACGGATCCTTCAGAAGGTGCATTGATTTTAGGAAAATGAATAAGCTCACTATAAAAAAAATCGATACTCACTCCTTCCGATCAACGACCTATTTGACCAACTCCAAGGAGCTAGTTACTTCTCCAAAATGGATCTAAGATCTGGTTATCACCAGCTCTGAGTCCAAGAAGGGGACATTCCAAAAATTGCCTTCCGAACTCGATATGGTCATTTTGAATTGATCATGACACCCTTCAATCTAACGAATGCCCTAGCGGTATTCATGGACCCCACAAACAAAGTTTTTCCAGCCATACCTAGTCAACCTTTTAATTATTTTCATCGATACTATACATGTTTGCTCACGAAACAAGAACAAACACTGTCAACACCTACGACCGACTTTGGAGACATCAAAACCAGAGAATATCGCGAGAGAAGCACTGTATAGATCGAGATAACGAAATTACTCCAAGATTTTGACAGTCACTTCGGAAGGCTATAGGAATACAGCTAGTCATGAGCGTTGCTTACCACCCTCAAACCAATAGCCAAAGTGAACGGACCATTCAACCACTCGTGGTCATGCTCTGAGCCTGGGTGTTTGAATTCAGCAAGCCATGGGATACTCGGTTGCCCTTGATTGAATTCTCATGCAATAACATACATCGCACGAGCATCAAGGATGCTCTTTTCGAGGCTCTTATGGTTGAAAATATAGATCACTCGCCAGTACTCTCACGAGACCAGAAACCATTCGCGAAACTATAGAGAAGATAATCCAAATCGGAACTTGACTTCAAACATCGCGAGACAGACAGAAGAGCTACGCTGATAAATGGCGAAAGCCCTTGGAGTTTCAAGTCGGGGATCAGGTGTTGTTAAAGGTCTCTCCCTGGAAAGGGGTTATTCGTTTTAGAAAACGGGGAAAGTTGAACCCATATTATATTGGACCCTTCGAGATTCTTTCCCGAATTGGTCCAGTGGCTTATAGACTGCAGCTACCCGCTGAGCTCAGCAGTGTACACCCCGTGTTCCATGTTTCCAATTTGAAAAAGTTTTTATCTGACGAAACCTGTCATTCCACTTGAAGAAATAGAAATCAATGAGAATCTCTTGTTCATCGAAGAACCAGTCGAAATCATTGACAAGGAGGTGAAGCATACTAACAAAAGTCGCATTCCGATTGTGAAGGTACGGTGGAACGCGAAGCGTAGGCCAGAATTCACATGGGAACGCGAAGACCAGATAAAGCAGAAGTACACTCACCTATTCTCGCATTCTTGAATCTAGCTTTAAAAAGAATTTCGGGATGAAATTCACTCTAACGGGGGGAAAATGTCACAACTAGGAATTCTATACCATGTAACCACAACAATGATAACCTTTATGAACCAAATATGTGAAAACATGTATGTTGCTTATTCAATAACAACAAATTTTCCATCAAACACTCTATACAAGCACTTCAAATAGTCAACAAACATTTAGGAAACCCTAGAAATCCCGGTTTAAGTCCATTATGGGCTAGGATTTCCTTATTGGGCCTAATGGACCAATAAGCTTCCAATTTGACTATTTTGGGCTTAGAACTCTTAAATGGGCTCTAATTTGACCCACTTTCATTTATTTTAACATTTTGGGCCATATTGGGCCTAGAATGAAATAAAATACCCTAATGGGCCATAACAAACTTAATTAGCCCTAAAGGGCCATAAAACTCATACTTTGATGTGTATTGGGCCCATATCTTGGACTTAAGCACTCAAGGCCCAAACTCTCTCCTCTCTTCTCTATCTCTCTGCCCAAGTAATAAAAAAAGAGGAATTTGAGGATTAAGAAGGATTAGCCACCTCCTTAATACCTATGGGATATCCAAGGAATTTCACATGTTTCCATGCACATCCTTTTCACTTCTCTCTCTCTCTTCTTCTTCCATTACTCTCGGCCGAGAGTATCACAAACACACACACACACACAATTATTTCACTTAAACACTCTCAAGAACACACTACAACTCTTTCACTTCTCCTTTAAAATTTTCGAGATTTAGGGCTTTTCATGGAGGTTTCTCCACAAAAGTCGTCATCTTAGGTAAGTTGATGCTTGGATCCATAATCTAGACTCCTTATTCTATCAAAAATCTCTTCTTAACTCATATAAACTCATGATCATCATCTTCGAATCCTCTAAGTTCGAGATCCACCCAAGAGAGCTTGCTAGGGCCGAAAATAACATCAAACTTCTTCCTTTTCTTCTTCAAATCGAAATCAACAAGCAAAGGTGAGTTCATACCCTTCTCTTTTCGTTTTTTACAAGTTTTATGGGGTAGAATACAAGTAAAATGTGTAGATCTATGTGTATGTGTATGTGTATGCTATGTATGATTTCATGTATGTATGTGTGGATTTATGTTCTTATGTGTTGAATATGTAAACAAAAAGGAAATAAATCTCGAGATCTATGACATAAGAAGGAAAAAAACATGATCTAATGAATACTACACTAAACAAGTCAAGAAAAGTACCCTCTAAGATTTAGATCAACATATTGCAACATAAAACCAATTTGTGGGCTTAAATTGTCAAATAAACAAAAGTTGGGTTAAAATTGCCATTCAAGGTTTTTCTTGAGGGTCAAAAGAGTCAAAACAGTTACAATAAATGTTTTTATGAAAATTATGCTCTTCAAAGGACTTGAAATGTAAATTGTAGCTTAATGGGCCAATTTTTGGGGTTTTCGGCCCACTAAGCCCAAAAATTTCGAAAAACATGATTTTCAAGGGCTGAAATGATAAATTCCTCAAAACAGGGGATGAAAAGTTAAACAAAACTATTTCAAGGGTTAAAATGCTTTTCTTTTCCAAAGAGGATCAAAAATGTAAACTTTATGGATTTTGGACCAAAATTGTAAAAGTTGCAAAAGTTTGGGCTTTAACCGAAAAACACTATTTTTGGAAGGGCTGAAATTGAGCTAAAAACATCAATTGAGTAATTCTATAGGTCAAATGTGTCAAGAAAATGATTTAACGGCTTAAATGTCTTTTTTGTATAAAGGACCAAAAATGGTTATTTTTATTAAAGAAGGGCTAAAAAGGGGGTCAAACCAACATTTTGAACCAATTATTTTATCTTTAAGATATTTGAGTCAAAAATACCAAAAGTTTCAACTCATGAAAATAGAGAGATGAATACACGTATAATCCAAATATCGTTATAAACCAATCGACCGGTCTCGTGTCAATACAAAAATAGCAATCGTTCAATCATACCTCTCAACAATTATACAATTCCTAAAACAAGTAAACATTCAAAACTTTGGGCATGGACGTCCAATCATGCTTGTTGGGCCTATGTGACCCATTAACATGATTGTTGGGCCCAAGGGATAATAAATAATGTTATTGGGCCTTCTATGATCCAATTTCATATTTAAGGGGACCCTCAATGGCTTCTAAGTGCTATTTGGCCTTAGTGGCCCATTAGCATTGCTAGTAAGGTCCAAGTAAATCAAATGCGAAATGGGCCAGTGTGTCCTTCGTATAACTAATAGCCGTAGATAATATGCAGGGATAGTAGGATCTTGTAATCCTATTATCCTCGTTTATTAGGCCGATCGTCAATCCAAGTAAACAAATACGGGTCGATAATCAATAGTAATCAAAGTCAATTGGGATTTAGTGAGTAATAACGGGTGGCACCAACGTGTGTCGTTCATAGTCTGTAGTTATAATCAAAGTCTCCTAGAGGGGGAGCGAGAGTTTGTGTATAGATCTATACGGGGGTGACTCCCCCACACCTCAGCTGTCCGCTACAGTTAGACTCGGCCAGTCTAGGGTGACAAAATCTTAAGATCAATTCCGGCGTTCACCAGAGTGCCAAGACAAACGAACTAGTCATTATCATGCATGGTTATAATGACTCACATAAATAAATCCAATATTAACCAAGTAATCAAGGTAAATCAAAATCATTCACGGGATAGGATAACAATTCGAACGGTTATATGATATTTTTATTTTCGGAAAACATCGGGTTTTCCGGGGAAGTTCAACATTTTTCACTGTTACTTTTAATACAAAAATTTTCAACTATACACGTTTCAAAATCATCATTCATATATTTACGGATCTTCACACTTTTATATAAACATTGGTCTTTTAGGAAATATCGGATTTTCTGGGTTGTTTCTTTCAAACCATACAAAATATTTTTCATACCAAACCTGCTGATGAACTCACCAATATTCCATATGTTGACCGTTTTCAAAATAACTTGTATTCTCAGGTAACAGGTAGGCTGAGGAGTAGTATCAAGTATGTTTGTGTGTTGTGCTTTTGAAAAACTATCAACTTTTATGTTATGGATTTTGTAATGTTAAAACAATGTACTTGATGTGAACAACGTCAGTTGTAATATATTGATGCATGGTGATATTTATGTTATCATTCATATATATTCATTGTGATGATATTTCAAGATGAAGTCACGCACAAGCCCCCGGACGTTTCCGCAGTCTGGTTTGGGGGTGTGACACAAATCCACATTGCTAATCGGGGCACCAATTCCTCTACGGCACTTCCTAGGATCTCCTAGGATTCCCACCTCACCCTTCCATCTGCTACTAAAGAACCCCTATTAATATCAGCTAACTACTTCATTAATACAATTACATGAAACAAAACTTAAATAATCTTTCGAATAAAAGACTCAACCCTACAACGGGTAGACTCTTACAATAGTTGCACAACAGGGCCAAAACAATCATTCTAGAATTATTTAACCTTTTTAGCATGTAAGTTAACATACTTATTTAATAGTTATCTCACATCAATATGGGTACCACAAAGCACAAAGCAAGCAACATTCGAGCAGTAACATTTTATAGGCCACAAAACATAAAAAGCCATCCTCCAACTAACTTGCTTATGTGAAGCTAGGAACTTCTACCAACATTTCTAATCTTCCTAGATTCTACTTCTAGGATGTCTCTTTTGAAAATGCTCACACAAGCACATTCTTACATTCTTCTTAGGCTTTCCTAGGGTTCCCTTCACACTATTCCCCTCCATCAGTTGCAGAAGAGACTCCCTCTAATACCTTTTAACTACTTCATGAATAAAATTACATGCCATATGCACTAGATAATTCTTCGACTGTAAGGTCTCACACTACAATTGTTAGACTCAAACAAGAGTTGTGCAATAGATTTAAACCTTACCTTCTAAAATTATTTAATCCCTGCAACATGAAACCTAATGTATTCTCTTAATAGTTGGCCGATATTATTGGAGGTCACTAAAAGCAAAAAAGAAAGAAAGATTCGAACATCGAGTAATCTAAATCAGTACCTCACTTAATTAGGCCAATATATCCTACAATCTGAAATCCATACTAGCTTACAGTTCCAAACGCTCAATCACCAGGCACATAAATGCATCTTTATCATGTAAATCCTGAGTAGATCCTTAGCCCTATTCTAGCATGCAATTATTATATACTTACAACAAAACAATAGGCATAACACATGTATAGGCATTTAGGGAAATATTTACTTGAGGTTGGCTAATTGCATGAATCGCACCCTTTTTTCTTAAAAACCTTTTTGGAAAACTCATTTTCTTTTAAAACTCATTTTGATACCAACTTGTAAAATCCAAAAATTACCAAGTAAAAATTTTCTTTTAAATAACTTAAAACCATTCCTTTATTGTTACAAAAGACGAATAGAGTCAAGTATTCACAAAACATCAGAGTAATTCGTAAACATTCATTACAGAATAAATCTCTAAGGGATGCAATGCAATTAAGTCGTGTCCTTCGTTTTGAAACCAGAAATACTTGAAACATTTTAAACATAAACCGTAAGCATAAAGCTTAGTGAGTTCCCCAAAAATCCACATACCATAGATACATATCAGTCCAAGGCTATAACAGGTCTATTTCGCCCCTGTGTCAATTTCACCCATGAGTCCCTTCTAACTCAATCGTTATTTTCAACCGAACGGGTTTATTTTACTCCAGAGTTCCTTCTGAATCAATCAGTGTTTTTCAACCAAACAGGTCAAGTTCATCCTCGGATCTATTTAACCCCACATACATATAGCATTCAGGAATACATGCATACAACAAGAGTCGCAAACACATCAAGCACATACGAAACTTAGTGTCATATACTATAGTGAGAAGACTAAATTCAATTAGCTATCAAAGACAAAGAACGAGCTAGAGCTGATGACCCTCGAACTCCTTACACTATCAATTCACCAAAACACCCTTAAGTCAAAACCAAGGTAAAAACTTCAAAACTGACAAGTCCCTAGACTAACACTTACTCTTCTAAGAGAAAAATACCATTTTCCCTTATCGAGACTTACCTCAACAGTTGACCAAAAGTCAATGGGTCAAAAAGTCAAGATCAACTTCGGTTGACCTACACGTTGCGTACTCTTGCTCAACACATGGCGTAGAGCCTTATTTCAGAACTGGGGGTCCAACTAGGCTACGCACAAAGTAACATTAAGTATGCGTCACGTACACCACCAGATCCAAAAAATCATTTTAGGCACTTAATACATTAAGACCTTTCACTCAAATCTCAGATTTGATTTATACTTGCTCCATAACGAATAGTTTCCAACTTTATGCATTAGGATGGTCCGAACAACAAAGATCTAGTGTTTAAGTCTCAAAGGGACCAAAAATGCATTTTTGTAAACTTAATCCATTAAGTCTAAGTCTCCAACCTTCATATATGAATCAATATGATGTGTAGATGGATAAAGTTTCCAATTTTATCCATAACAAGGCCATCAACTTTCAAGATCTAAAATTTATGCACTAAAATGACCAAAAAGTGACAAATTTGACAAATAACTAGATCTATGAAACCAATAAGGAAGTTAGAAGCTTTTTATTTACAATGGTCCAGGAATGATGTAATCTTGTTAAAATCTATACTTGAACTCTTCTTTTATACTCTTTTCCACCACCTTGCACTTCAAGATTCAACCTTCCAATGGAGAAATAAGCTCATAAATGATGTCAATGCTCAAAACAAGTGATAGGAGGCTAGGGTTTCTCAAGGAATGATCTTAGGTGATGGAGGCTGGTCATGAGAGGGTTTCCCATAAGTTTGAACCCTTAAATAACGCTCAAAACCGAAGATTTAGAGTTTTGACATGCCTAGATTATGCCCTGCGTAACATTAATTACGCAATGTGTAGTTTATTAAACCCCGTTACGCCCTGCGTACTCCAAAAATCCCTAATTTCCACTTCAACTTCAAACAACCATAACTTCTTCGTTTCTACTCTATTTTAAGCGTTCTTTATATGCATGGAAAGCTGTTGAAAAGATCTACAATCCCATATAATTACTTTTTTACTTAAAGGATATCGAACTAAAATCCTTAATTCATGAAAGAAGTCTGAAACAACATTTTTCCCATTTTACCCTTTGACTCCAAAACATAAACCAAGAGCTTGGATCACATAACCTATATTATCTACATCCAATATGGTCTAAACCTTATTCTCTTAAAGCCCAAGGCCTTTACTTGATCCATTTATTGTCCATAATCCTGAAATAAGAAATTTTTCGAATAGGGTCTAAACCTTATTCCCTTAAAGCCCAAGGCCTTTACTTGATTGAAGGAGACCTGTTATTTCTCCTTCTTTTAGTACTAAGGTCACCACCTGATTGTTATGTGAATTAAAGTTAGTTTGACTTGTCCTACATTTTGCGATAAAATTCATGGGAGCACTAGTACGCCTAATTCCAGTTGAGAATGAGAAGGGCCTAAAGAAACCATCATGGACTAAAGCTTTTAGTGGCCTAATTGGCTCCCTCGCCGGCCCAACATTTGGAATACCATTTTAAAATATCGGATCAATTTACCCCGTTGTCATTATTGTTGTTGTCGTGGTTGAAATTTGACGTTGACGGTTCCCCAGAGGGCGATTTGTGTACCATCTCCAAATTGAATTCCATAGTATCGATGTTCATCATAACCGACGGTGGTGGGGGAGGAGATAGAGGCGACGACAACAACACCAAAGAGGAATTTGCAAAATTGTTATTTTGCATATCTTCGTAGGGATTCCATTAATTTATTTCTCCTTCCTCCAAATTGTTATCTTCAATGCCCTTATTAGTGTCAGAGACACCTTCCTCATCTCCGTATGATTCCGAATTGTGATCATTTTGTTCTGATTAATCGAATTTAAATGGGAACCAGTACTGATCTTCAAATTCTACAACATCCACGTCAAAGCTTTTTCCGATCTTCGAGACCTTAATTTCTTCGTTTATCTTTAAGTTGAACTCCATAATAATACCAATTTTTATGCACGAATAGTCCATCCTAACTCAATTTCATCAAAATTTAATATGATTCTCCCATATCTTTTTAATATTAACTTCACAGCATTGATTAATCAATAATAGTCCATTAATTAGGACCCACGCCACCCTATTGATACTTGTTTCTTCGTTTATCTTTAAGTTGAACTCCATAATAATACCAATTTTTATGCACGAATAGTCCATCCTAACTCAATTTCATCAAAATTTAATATGATTCTCCCATATCTTTTTAATATTGCACTGAAGTTAACTTCACAGCATTGATTAATCAATAATAGTCCATTAATTCGGACCCACGCCACCCTATTGATACTTCTTTCGTCCTTATTACTGACAATCATTTCATTTGTTCTTGTTGCTTAGAAAGGCTTCAACCTCCAGTAAGATGGAGAAGTGAAGAGCAACCATGAAACTACCCATATACTTGCCTATCCTTGGCAAAGAAGGGAGATGTCCCAAATGCTCAAACGATTTCGTTTCACCGATAAACGTTAATTTCTTCAACCACTCCGACCTACAAGGCACGAATTGTAGTTTAATTGGAGCCATTCCAATTAAGTTATGTTTATTTGAAATCTCTTGACCACCGGTTACCTTCGACATCACCACCTAAGCAAACAATCTTCCATCTCTAAATAAATGTTTAATTGATTGATACTTTTTTTTTGAACCGTCAAATCTAATCTACTCCTAAGCTAACAACACTTACTCCACCTATGTCCACGACGGGACTTGAACCCTCAACCTCAAAGATGGAAAGCACCACCTGATACCGCTGGGCTACAAGTCCTTTGTTGATTGATACGTTATTTGTGTGATATAAGTTTAATGAACATGATTTGCATTCATGTTATTATTTTATTATACATTTAACATTTTCAAACTAAATAAATTTGAAAGGTGAGCATGATACCTTCCAAGAACTATAAAAATGACAAAGACTAAGAGCATTATTAACGAAAAATTATATCAGTTATTAACGAAAAATTATATCAGTTGTAAACTCAGTTCTCCTAATTATGTAACGCAGACTTTCACTATACTATAAATCTTGAGATGTCTAAAGCATATTGGTCCAATTATACTTTTTATTATTTTATCATATATCATTAATTAATAAAACATTACTTGTTTATAGAAAACTATTTAGTCTTGTCATCTTGACACATCCTCTTCATCTTAATGGTGTCTCAAACAGTTAAACGAGCTGGCATAACCTAATAGTTAAACTAACCAGCAACGGTCATTAGTACTAGTCACCAAACAATAGTATGCCTTGTCTCCGAGGTTACTATGAGTGTGACCTAATGACCTTGATGCCAATAATAGCGGTCAAACAATGTTATGAGGCTAGTAGACTAAGGACTTGAAGAAAAGTCAGTTACACTTTCCATAACAAATTTGGCCACTTAGGTTGCGGAGATGCACCGTTATTGCCCAACAACATCAGAGTTATTGATATATATGACCCATCATCTGGACATCGTGGAAGACATTAATAACAACCCTACATTTGTGGATCTTACAACTTGAGAAGATGCTTGACTGGGGTAAATGAGGACCCATAAGTTCCATAGACATGCATTATGTTTGTTAATCAAAAGAAAAGTTTCTGGAAAACGATGAATAAGGTGATTATAATGTTAGGGATGGATGAATCGCCTCTTCCGCTTTCAGGCCATCTCCAATGCATTGAACTCTTAAGAGTTCAATGGATTGTCACATCAGCATTCCACTAACTATATCATTTAATCTATTAAACTCTACACTCCATTAAACTCCTAAGAGTTCAATGGATTTCCACATCGTCATTTTAATTTTTTTTATAAATAATATTAATAAATAAAACTAGAATATTACATTAATTAGAAATTCAAAGTTACAATTACTAAATATTAATTAAAGATTACAATTTAGAAATTAAAAGTTACAAATAATATACTAAATAAAAAGTACAATATATAAAATACAAATTTTACTTCATATTGTATTTTATCTTAGTCTCGTCACAACGATTTCTCCAAATTTCACGTCCATCTTACGACATGAACGTTTTATTAACATGTAATATCACTATGTTGTATTATAATAAATAAAATGTTATCTTTTTAAAATGTTTTTAAGATTTATATATTTTTTTATTGTTTAGAATAAAAAATATGAAGTAACTTAATAAATTAAATTATTGAATATAAAATAAAATAAAGTATAATATATATATATATATATATATATATATATATATATATATATATATATATATATATATATATATATTGTTTATTGCAAAAAAAAAATATTAAATATTACTTTCTATTGAGAAAGAAAAACAAAAAAAAAGTTTTTACTATAAAATAGAAAAAAAAAAAAAAAGAAAGAAAAAATAAGTTTATATAATAAATTGAGAAAAAAAAAAAGATAAGAAAAGTCATACCACCGTTGAATGGGGATTAAACCCCTCGTTCAATCAACCCACTCCACAATGTTTTGTACATTCATTCAACTACCACATAAGCTTTCTTTTCCCATTAAACTCTCCATTAAATGACTATTGTAGTTCTTTTCTCATTAAACTCTCCATTAAATGACCATTATAGATGGCCTAAGGATCTCATAAGTTAAACACACAAACACACACACACACACACTATATATATATATATATATATATATATATATATATATAGGGTTAGGTTCATGTGAGACGACATAATTTTGTGAGACCGTGAGACGTATTTTTTTATTTTTTTATTTTTTTAGTTAATTCAAGTTCCGAAAATAATATTTAAAAAAATATTTTTTGGATTTTTCCATCTATTTTGAATTTTAAAATTATTTTTTAGAACATGTACAGTGTAATATTCTATTAGAATATTTCACGTATTTTTCAAAAAAATGAAATTTTTTTTATTTTTTTTTAGTTAATTCAAGTTCTGAAAATAATATTTAAAAAAAGAATTTTTAGATTTTTCCATTTATTTTGCATTTTAAAATTATTTTTTAGAATACATCAGTGTAATATTCTATTAGAATATTTCACGTATTTTTCAAAAAAATCGGGATTTTTTTTTTATTTTTTTTATTTTTTTTTTATTTTTTTTAGTTAATTCAAGTTCCGAAAATAATATTTAAAAAAAGAATTTTTGTATTTTTCCATTTATTTTGCATTTTAAAATTATTTTTAGATTTGGTCTCACGGTCTCACAAAATTAGAATGGTCTCAAATAAAACTGAACCTATATATATATATATATATATATATATATATATATATATATATATATATATATATATATATATATATATATATATATATATATATATGAGGGTTCAATTCAGAAAAAAAAAGGTTAAAAATGGGGGAATCATTCTCAGCCAATCATTTATTTTTGCCGCAAAAGCATTCAACGCACCGGTGGAAATGGGAAAGGAATGCACATGTGTTTTCCAACAAAACATGTTTCCTTAAACTATCCTAAGCATTACCTTAATATATACAAAAACATAGTTTTTTTGTTTTTTTTTATTTTTAATAAGCTATTTTTATCGAAAAATGATTTTAAATATACTAAAATTCCTGATTTTTGATTCTCTACAAATAGACATTCATATTGATATAGTTTTTTTATCTAAAAAAAAATTATATTTTCAGCTATCGTTATTCATAAGTGAATAAAAATGAATCAGGTTTTTACTACAGTACATTCGTTATTCAGTTATGATAAAAAATTATGATTATTTTTTTTACAATTTAAGTATCATTCATATATGAATATAGCATATACTAAACATAGTATATTCATATTTAATTATTAGACGATGCATTCACTTATAATATTACATAGTATATATTCACTTATGAATGTTAGATGGTATATTCACTTATGAATATTAGATGATATTTTCATATGTGAATATTATATAGTATTACATGGTATATCACATGAGAATAGTACATAGTATATTTATTTGTGAATATTAGATCGTATATTCACTTATGAATAATAGTTGGTATATTCATATGTGAATATTGCAGAGTATATTCATATATGAATATTACAAGGTGTTTTCAGAAATATATATAATTTTTATATGTTATTCACATATGAATAATATATAGACTTGCATATTTTTTTTTGTGTTTTAATAATCACATATTGATTCAGGTGAGAAAACATATTCATATGTGAATATAACGTGGTAATTTAGTTTATGCATTTCATCAAACAGTTAGAGTGCATACGAGTTAACTTTTTAAAAAATGTGATAAATATGATACTTTAACTATTTAAATCTTACAAAATAGTAGATTGGTAGAGAAATATATGAAATTTTTCAAACAAAAAATGATTTGATCTTTTTCAAACCTTAATTTCGATGTTTTATTTGATGAACGATGTTCAATGAATGATACAAATTGAATTTTTTGTTAATTATCGATAATGTTGTTCTAATGATGTTGGGAGTATAATTAATCGTAGATGTTGAAGATATGTTCATATTCAAGCAAAATTGAAGGTTGGATTAAAAGAGCAAAAAACGAATGAATTTCAACTGTTATCTAATTCTCTACCCTTACGTATTTGTGATTGAAGGTTATTATACCATATTTACAAGTTTGTCACCGTGTCCTTTATGTTTAGAGGCCAATTAAATTAGTGGTTGAGAATGATTCCCCCATTCTCAACCTTTTTATTTTCTCAATTGAACCCACATCTCTCTCTCTCTCTCTCTCTCTCTCTATATATATATATATATATATATATATATATATATATATATATATATATATATATATATATATCAAATTTGTCACGTTAAAAATATTATCATGTAGGCATTATATTGGATTTGTCATACTCTTTCAAAAGTTTGTCATTTAAAGTTCGCGAGTTACCACTTTTCCTTCCTACTTTTTTTTCTAAAATTAATTTATATAAAAAATAATCAACTCAAACAATTTGCTTTTATAAAATACTAAAATTTAATTAAATTCGAAAGGAAATTAAAAATACCAAAAAAACGTAGAATTTAAAAATACAACTTGGAAATTAAAAGATAAATATCCAGAAAGCGTTTTATGATTCAATTCAATTCAAAAATAAACAAATAAATAAATAAAACGAAGAGCGGAGGTTTCAAACCTAACTCCCTGCACCACTTTGTCATTTCCACTTCACGCTCGAATATATTGCATTAAACTCCACGATAACTTTGTTGATGTTCCACCATTTCGAGTAAACTTGATCTTTGTTTTTGTAGTCCTCAAGCTTCATTTCTACGAGAAAACGCCTCATAACTTTCTTGAAAAAAGTAGGTGCACTTTGGTTTTCCCCAACCTTTGAGTCTTCCGAAGGATTGACTCCCGCATGACCCAACGTCATGGCTTCCTTCGGTGTCCACTGCTTGGGAGGTGTTCGGTTGACGTCACATCTCCTCCGGCTCAGAATTCGTTACTGGACTTCAGGTTGTAAGTGAACTTTAAATGCAGTTTAGGTTTGGTTTTATGATTTGAATTGGAATTGCAAGTCGAGAAGGTGATTATATGGGTTGAACTCATTTTTCATTTGGTATTGCATTTGAAATATAAATTAGGGTTGGAATTGGGATTGAGATTGGAATTATGGTTGGGTTGGCAGATAATTTAGGTAGTATGATCCGAGATAATGTAAATTAGAAGGTAAATATGTAGGACGATCACTTCGATTTTAGATGATTAGATGAAGGTAGGTGATGGATGTGATATTGAGTTTGTGTTTTGGGTAATTCTCTTGGTAGTTTTTGGGTTGGAAGGTAAAACCATTTTTTTTCACAAATATGATGAATGTTTGAGTGAAAAATGAAAGATTGTAATGTGGTATAAAAACAGGTAGTAAGTGATATTTATATTTTGTTGAAAGTAGACAAAATTTTGATTTTAAAAAAAATGGTATAAAATTTAATAAAATCAGTAATATTTTTTTAGCCTCTCTCTCTTTCCCTCACTCTCTCTCTCATCGTCATTTACTTACTGTGTTTGACCAACGAACTTGGCATACCGAGTTCGTGGCAGTGGTATTCACTGAGGCCACATCGACAGTTACCAGGCTCTATCGACCCCACTATGTCAACTCTTATTAAGCAAAGACAATCTAGTATGAATTCCGGTAATATATAAATGAAGGATTATGAGCAATATTAATTTTCTAATATTCAGTTATTTGGCTATATGGTAATATAGAAATTTTGATAAAACTTTGAGAAACACAGTAATATTTGGAACCTAATTGAAGATAATATACAATAAATTAAATTTAAAGAAAATAAAGAAGTTCAAGAAATTTCAATGGTTATCACCAAACATATAAATACAACAAAATGAGTACAAAGAGTTTCTAGATCCCTAATTCCTTATAACGCACATGGAACCGTGGAAGATCCCAATATGGGCGGTCTCTGGCCTCCTGATAAGACCAATCTTGCTTAGAAGGCCGACCCAATTCACAATTGGCACCTGGACCTGAGCCTGGGCTTGGACACTAGGGCTTGAAAAAGCGAAGGAGCATGATGTTTTGGGATTAAGCCCAAACTTTCATATGAATTGTACTTAGTATAAACTTAGGCAGTAATATTTTGTCGTATTTCAAAATATTCGAAACTAACAAAATCAACGAGTCCCAACGTTTTTTCATGTTCATAAATCCAGTTATTGTGATACTTTTTCATTTTGGTTAACAAAACCGATTTATTTTATTTTATTTATTTTTTGTTTCCATAAGATTGACATTCTTCACTATGCTTAACCGTAAAACTATTTTTGTTATATTTTAGGTTGATTTTGAGATTTAAACATTAGAGATAGGGAAATTGAGTAATCTAACCTTTATAAACGACCTTTCTAAAAAAAATGACCACATTTTTTTAAAGTTGAAGTAACCACATGGTTCCGGAAAAGGTTTAAATTTTTTTTTAGTGTAAATTTTGTTTTCATTTTTTTTGGAACGGCAAATCTAACCTACTCTTAAACTACACTTTAAATCCATTTATGTCTACGACGGGACTTGAACCCTCAACCTCAAGGAGGGAGGGCAACACCAGATACCGCTGGGCTAGAAGCCCTTTGGTTCCGGATGTACATTTGTAATACATGGTTCTGGAGTATAATGTATAAGTTGTGTTTTCATAAACTATATAATTTTTGGTTTTATATAATATAAAATGCAATTAAAATGAACAAACAACTAACAAATACATAAACTAAATAAAGAAAGTGTTTGTAGGTCATATTACAAATACGAAGTTCAAATTATCTTTGTCTTTGTACCCAAAAATATTTTTGATAGTCGTTTTCTATAACCCAAAGTCCATGGACTAGTGGTTTTACCCTCTATAGAAATCGATTTCTCGATTATCAACGTCTCCAAGAACCAACACAAGAACACCCCATAATCTCCTCTACTACCAATCTGTTGTGGTAAGTCTGAGGTCTTTTCGAGGGTCATCTTGAAGCTCTCGAGTGAAATTCAATCAATTAGTTTGGTACCCCAATAGTTAACTCCCACTAGCAATTTGTAGATGTGGTCTCTCATACTTATAAATCAATCCTCATTTTCCGAACAATAGTCTATCTTCCAATGACTATCGTATATAGTCATTTGGAATGTCTTCAAATCCAAAGCATCAATAAACCAATGAGCATATGGTTAATTGATTGGAATATAAAGCTACAAAAAAAGGGTTAGAAATAATTAATTAATATATAGATACTCAGGTAATGTAATCCAAATATAATTATACATTATCACACTCTGCCCAAGCTGGGTAAACGGATATGTCAGTCATGTCACTCTAGTCATGCATCAGTGTTGAAAGATGATAGCACAACCATCCACCGAGCATTATCCGCCCCATCCTCTACCAACAATGAGATCCACATCATAATGTTCTGCCATTTTTTTTGCAGTAAAGTGAGTATTATTATTAGAAGCGTAGTATGTAATAAGGAAATAATTATATTACTTACATCACATGACAATTATCCTCCACGACTATCCGCACATAATTGTGTCCAAAACTCAAACGTAGCATAATCGGTCCAATAATTGTGACCAAGCAACAGCGAACCATCCGATTCTTTATATACACTGTGTAGGGTAGGATCTAAAAGATTGTCCAACCGTTCTGGTTGTAGCTGTGTAACACCTTTCCTCTTCATTTGTATCCATGGCGACTTATACCATATGGAGATAACTTTTTGGCGTTTAGAACGCCTAAGAGATGCTAGCGACGGTGTTTTGTATTCATCACACGGAATCTCTATTATATTCGTTGAGTGAATAACTGGAGACGACTACTCAGGGCCGGCATTCAACAGCTGTCCAGGGCCATCATTCAGCGGTTGTTCAGGGCCGATATACCGCGGATTTTCGGGGGTGCTTAAGACATAATCAGGCTCCTATAACTCATTGTCATTATAGTATCCATGTACGGTTCAATAAATGTATACTTTTAAACGATGCAAAAACATAATGACCATGTAACAATGAAATAATTAACAATGTACCTCCATCCCCTTCGAGGTACAAACATAGTCTCCAGGAATCTTATTGATAAGTTTTAGAACCATGGCTAAAGTATCCTTATGCTCTGCTAAACCCTCCTCCTAAGACAGCAACTGCTTGCGACATTTACATACCTCGTTTTTCAATTGACCAACCTCATGCTGCAATTCACTAATAATTTGGTCCTTGTCAGTTGATGGTTCAGCGGCAGATGGTGGTGGTGGTGGTGAGTGAGTTGGATCATATATTCATTCCTTCTTTTGTCAAGGCTCATGGATAAGGAGTTTTTGGGTGATGGTGTTACGGAAGGTGCCTAGTGAACTTCATTGTCGGGAAAATCAAGGCAATCAATCCACACTGAGCTAAAAATCCACCATTCAACACGCATCTCATCTTCCTTTGGCTCCAACTTCAATACGAGTCTATTACCCTGCTAACAAAATTATAAATAAATATAAATTATAAAATAAATAAGTATTTAAATAATAAAGTAACAATACTTCGTCGAGTTGTAAAAACTGGTTGCAGTGAATCTTTGGTAATGGCCTCATTTTTTACCATGCAACAGCCAAAAGGATCACATTTTGTTGTCAGGTACCAAACAAACTGCTCACCGGAAAAGTGTCAAGAATCTATATCTGAATGTTAGCAAACAAATAGATAAAAATAGTTAGAATGATATCAAACAAAAAAAAATAATAAATTTTTCATTATATACTTACCTTAAAAGCGTATAGAAACCTTTGTAGGGTATAGGTCAATTTTTGAGGTTCATTCTCTTACGGTTCATCTAGATGTATAAGCTTGTCAACTTAAATGAATACAGTAAAAAGTTTTATGTACAATTGATCCCAAATTATCCTCCCCTATGGATATCTGCCACATAAAAATTTAGTTAACAATTAAATTTCTAAAAAATATTAGTAACGATAAGTAATTATAATCAATAATTATAAAATAGACGACATTATACATGTTAACTTCATCAAGGTTGGGTAGCAATTCAAAATACTCTTCTGTAATAGGTTGTTTAGCTAATCGCCTAGTGAAACCCTTCTCTAACAAGTATAGAAGACATACACAAAAAGTCCACGTCCGATAACTTATTAAGTGATTGTTTAAAAACATCTGTAACATGTTTTAACTTGATCGAGATGTTCGTCGTGACCATAAGAAAGGCACGAGAACGAAAGGCAGTGCCGAATGTAGAAGTAGGAAATTAGTCCCCAAACCGAAAGTCGGTGATGAGAAAAAACTCTTTCTTCCCGAAAGACAGCTCGTAACCCCCAATCTCAAAAACCTTTTCCTCTACTTGGCTTCGGGGTCGGTGACAACTTCATGGCAAAAGACGTAATGTAGAAGAAAAGGATCCCCATTTACATTTGGAATGTCTAACCACCTCCCGGAACATGTATTTTGGAACATAGTCTCGCATTCAGGTCTATTTCTAAATGTCGCAAGAATTACCCCGCCGATTTTCAATTTACACGAGAGTGTAATTGATGAATCAAAAACCATGTTGTGTTCCATAAATAAAAAAGGTGTTATCACTTCATTCTAAAATGGAAATGACCAATATTCTGAACCTGTAGCAGTGTAGTTCCAGGCCCGTTCTTCATGTTCTGAACAAGTTCATGTTGGAATAGTGTCTAAGGCTGCAACTATATTAGACAAGTATTTGACCCGGTTGTGCATGGTCCTTTTGGGTTGCCTTCACCATAGCAACTTGATAGGATGATTTATTAAGAGAGAGTAAATATTATTAATATATTATGAGAGTAATATAAAGAATAATATATATTGATTTGATTAATATAAGTCATAGAATTAATTGGAATTAATTTGGTGACTTAAAGAGATTAATTAAATAAGAGGGTATAAACTGTCAATTGTTTGATAGTTAAGCTTTAGACTGTAAATCTATATAGATATACAAGGGACGGATTCTAGAAGCTAGGATAGCTTCAAAATCGTCCAAGGAGTTATCTATGGAATGGATTTGGATAGCCTTAAGAGAAGATTATCCAATTAGGGTTTAGGTTGTAACCCTTAAGGAGTCTACAAGTATAAATAGACCCTATGGCATAAGGAAATCGGTACTTCACCTAAAGTAAGATAACCCTGGTCGATTTCCTCCCCTCTCCTCTCTCCTAAATCATCTTTCTTGCTATTGGTGTTTGTAAGCCATTAGAGGAGTGACAATTGTGACTCTAGAAGCTCCAAGACAACAAGATCAACAAGGAATTCAAAGGTATGGTTCTAGATCTGTTTCGATGTTGTTATTTAACCTAATTAGTCATTAGAAGTCTTGGATTCAAAGCATGTTTAATTAGAAAGCCTAGATCCAAGCATTAGGGTTTTGCATGCGCACATAGGAAAGTTCTTATGGCTAAAACCCATCAGTGGTATCAGAGCCTAGCTTGGTTTTCATTAAATTGTTGCTTGATTAACTGAAACTAAACTGCAAAATTCGATTTTGTGTTTCTGAGTCATGGACTCGGCGAGTTGGCCTGACTCGGTGAGTCCCTTTGTGCACTCGGCAAGTCCAGGCGTCAGGAATGGCCAGATTCGGGATTTTTTCATAATTATCTTATGGAAACTTACCTTAATCATATTAGATCAACCCTAATCCGATTTTTTGATATATATGATTATAATCTTGATCTAATTAAAGATATTTATCAACTAATAAAATATTTAATTTCCTTATATGATAATTAATTAATTATTTTAATTATTTTGGTAATTATCTTAAAAGAAATCTTGAATAAAATCAAATATAGATAATTAAGATATTAATTGTTAATTGGAATTATTTGTTATTTGATCTTCCATGTTTTAAATGTTTAAAACTTGTCCTCAAGTTTTGAAATTTATATTTTGTGATTAAAAGTTTTAATTTAGACAACTTAAATTTCAAACCCTAGATTTTAAAAGATTTAAAATACAACCCTATACTAATATGATATTACTAGAATAATATATATATATATATATATATATATATATATATATATATATATGTATGTATGTATAACTAAATGCTAGTCTTACCGTTAGTAGGCCTCATTCACGAAGCCGATCTATAAGGTGGGTATAAGGTTGCGGCCTATAAAATGGCGCTTAATGGGTGTACACTCACACCCACCGCTTGCTTGATTGGTGGAGGGTCGTTAGCCGAACGGGTAGGATAGGGCAACCTCATCCTCTCATTAAAAGTATAATAAGTAATACAAAGTAACTACACATATTTTAAAATTTTCCCAATCTTAGTTACTTTAGGAAAAGTGAATTGATGCAATCCCATGAAATTACACTTTGCACCCTTGCTAAGAAGTTAGTTGAGCATGTGTGGTTTACTGGCACACTAATTGGTTCTAAGCAAAGGTGGCAAAGGGTGATTCATTGTTTATCATAGTTCGATGGAGCGTGTGTGGTTTACCGGCACATCGAATAGGTGATCGTTACAATGAAGGCACCATGTGAATTTGCATGGTAATTCACACCCGCTTTGTGATCCTCGGTATCCCAGTCACAAACAAGAGGGGCATATCGAGATTTAAACATGCCATTGAATAGTTTCAATGAATCTCATCCGAACCTAGGAATTCTCAATACACTTAGGACTAATAGTTTAAGTTTTGTGATGGAGAATTAGTGAATCGTCATTCACTTACCTTCAATTTATTTGCATATTAGATTACGACATCCCTTTTCTAGTATGTAAATGTTATTGTTGGATCCTAGCCCTAATTTTTCTTATTGGGTGATAATTAGGGATTCTTATTCTAATCTATCTTTGTCCTTTTTAGATGTCGAACGCTAACAACACTGCTGCTAGTTCTTTCATGTTGATGAGCCTTTGCCAAAAGGTCACCTTCGATGGAACGAACTTTAGCGAATGGATAAGATACATTCGCACCATTGCTCGCTATGAGGATAAGGAGTATGTCCTCGATGAGAAGCTCGAGAAAATCAACCCCGAAATCGCTACTCCGGCTGAAATCACCGCTTTTGAATCTCATGAGCGAGATGCAACGAAGGTACATTGCATCATGATTGCCACCATGAACTCCGAATTCCAAAAGTCCTACGAGGACATGTACCCGTACGAGATGCATCAAGACTTATTGGAGAGATACCATCAGAACGCGAGATAAGAGCGTTATGAGATTTTCACTAACATGATTTCCGCTAAGATGGGTCATGGAGAATCTCTTACCGTGCACCTGCAAAAGATGCAAAGGTATGTCGACCGCCTTCGCAAGTTAAATGTTGACTTTGGGGAAGACTTGGCGATCGACATGGTGCTTCACTCTTTGCCTCCGATGTACAACCAATTTAGGATGACCTACCACATGAACAAAGAAGAGGTCACCCTAAGCAAACTCCAAGGTCTCTTGAGGGTCGCTGAGAGCAACTTCAAAGACAAGTCTGTTGCACCTACTCCCAATCCGCCTGCTGCTCCTGTCTTGGCTATTGGTCAAGGAAAGGGAAAGAAGAGGAAGGCTTCATCGAAGAACTATCGCAAGGTCAAAGCCCGAGATGGTGCCTCTTCTAGTGGGACCAAAGTTGATCCCGCTAAGCCCTGCCCTAACCTGAAGGAGGCAGAGTGCCACCACTGCCACAAGATAAGACATTGGAAGAGAAGCTGCCCAGAGTACCTGCAAGCTATCAAGGAAGGAAAGATCAAGCCATCTTTCACAGGTATATACACAATTAAATCTAACGATTCTAACCATGTTATTTCTTGGGTTCTTGATACCGGTTGTGGTTACCACATTTGTTCTAATGTGCAGGGACTAAGAAGAAGTAGGGATATGGAGCAAGGAAGAATCAATCTAATCATGGGGAACAGAAGATCGTCGCCTGTGACCAAGATTGGAGTGTATTCTTTAGTGCTTAGGAATAATTTGTGTTTAGATTTGAACAATTGTTGCTATTCGCCAGAAATGGCTAGAAACATCATTTCATTTCATGGTTTATATAGACAATGTTTTAGATTTTCTTTTAATAATGAGAATGGTTCTATTTTGGCTTATCTAAATGGTGTGTTTTACTTTGAAGCTATACCATGTAATGGAATTTATGAAACTGTTCTGATTGTTGATAACTTAGGAAATGATGTTTTGAATATAGATTCTTCCACTAGTATGGATAAAGCATCCTTGTGGCATTGTCGTCTTGGACATGTCAATAAAATGCATAGCCCAACTCCAAAAGGATGGAGTGTTGGAGTCATTCGACCTTAGGGAAGATGACACGTGCGAATCTTGTCTACTTGGAAAGATGACTAAGTCACCTTTCACAAGTACGTGTGAAAGGGGTGAAGGTCTATTGGACCTAATACATACCAATGTATGTGGACCATTTAGATCAACCACGAAGGATGGGAACCGCTTCTACGTGACCTTTACCGATGATTATAGTAGATATGGGTATATCTATCAAACAAAAGTTAGAAACCTTTGAAAAGTTCAAAGAGTTTAAGAATGAAGTGGAGAATCAATTGGGCAGGAAAATCAAGATGCTTCGATCCGATCGAGGAGGAGAGTACCTAAGTCTTGAATTCCATGATTATCTCAAGGAGTGTGGAATAGTTTCTCAATTGACGCCTCCTAGGACACCATAGTTGAATGGTGTGGCAGAAAGGCGTAATCAAACCTTATTGGATATGGTTCGCTCTATGATGAGTCGTGCTTCACTACCTATCTCTTTTTGGGGGTATGCCTTAGAGACTGCCGCCCATATCCTTAACCGAGTCCCTACTAAGAAGGTTGCCAAAACACCTCACGAGATGTGGACAGGGAAAGCTCCCTCGTTGGCACATATCAAGGTTTGGGGTTGCGAGGCTTTCGTAAGACGAGATACTCACGACAAGCTCGAACCTCGAAGTGAGCGATGTATTTTCATCGGCTACCCGCAAACATCCTTTGGATATCTCTTCTATAGACCGAAGGACAATGTTGTCTTTATTGCGAGGAGAGGAGTTTTCCGAGAGCGAGAACTCATAAGCCAAGGAGACAGTGGGAGGCAAATCGAACTTGAAGAGATTCAAGAGTCGATAGATGAAGGAACCTCTACCGCTGGCACTCAACCCGAGGAGGAAACTCCGGTTGAACCTATTGACGAGTCCTTACCTCTTAGACGTTCTGATAGAGTTAGAGTTCATCCCTAGTTTTATGGTCTTCATATTACTACCGAAGGGGACATGTATATTAGTGATGGTACACTAATAAATATTGATGAGCCTAATAGCTATAAGGAAGCCATGGCAGGCCTGGAGTCTGCGAAGTGGAAAGAGGCAATGGACAGCGAGATCCAATCCATGTATGACAACCAAGTTTGGAATTTGGTTGATTATGTGCCCGGACGTAAGACCGTTGGGTGCAAATGGATCTTCAAGAAGAAGACCGATGTGGATGGAAAAGTACACATATATAAAGCGCGATTGGTTGCGAAGGGCTTTACTCAAACTCCCGGAGTTGACTATGATGAGACCTTCTCACCAGTTGGGAAGATAAAATCTATTAGAGTGATGCTAGCAATTGCCGCATTTCATGATTATGAGATTTGGCAAATGGATGTCAAGACCGCTTTCCTTAACGGAAAGTTGGCTGAGGATGTTTACATGGCTCAGCCAGAGGGGTTTGTGAATCCAAAGCATCCAAATAGAGTGTGTAAGCTTGAGAAGTCCATTTATGGACTTAAGCAAGCGTCTCGCAGATGGAATCTTTGCTTCGATGAGAAAGTCAAAGAGTTTGGATTTGTACGAAGCGAAGATGAATCATGTGTATATGTCAAAGTCAGTGGGAGTATAGTAAGCTTCCTAGTTCTATATGTCGATGACATATTACTCATAGGAAACGACATCCAGACTCTGCAGGAGGTTAAGTCCTGGCTCGGGAAGTGCTTCGCTATGAAGGACCTCGGAGAAGCTTCCTACATTTTGGGAATAAGGATAGTAAGAGAAAGAAGTAAGAGACTAATTGGACTTAGTCAGAATACTTACTTGGATAAAGTACTAAAACGATCTAGTATGGAAAATTCGAAGAAGGGAGAATTACCGATACAAAGTAATGCCAAGTTGAGTAAGACTCAAAGTCCGAGTACCGAAGCTGAGATAGTAGAAATGAGCCGAGTACCATACGCTTCCGCAGTTGGCTCAATCATGTACGCTATGACTTGTACTCGCCCTGATGTAGCCTTTGCTTTGAGCATGGTTAGCAGATATCAAGGGAATCCTGGCAGAGCACATTGGATTGCGGTGAAGAATATCCTTAAGTACCTTCGGAGGACGAAGGAATGGTTCTTGGTCCTTGGAGGGAGTGATGACTTGAAGGTGCGAGGGTATAGTGATGCCAGTTTTCAGACCAACAGGGACAACTACCGTTCGCAGTCGGGCTGGGTCTTTACCCTAAATGGAGGAGCAGTGACATGGAAGAGTTCCAAGCAGGAAACCGTAGCTGATTCAACATGCGAATCAGAGTACCTGCCATACAGGAGATTTATGGCTAAAGAACTTCATCGGTGATCTTGGAGTCGTACCTGCCATACAGGAGCCCATGGAGATTTTCCGTGATAACGAAAGAGCGGTTGCCTTGACCAAGGAACCGAGGGATCATGGTAGATCAAGACATATCGACAGAAAATATCACTTCATTAGATATCGTGTAGAAGAAGGACAACTCGTAGTGAAGAGGATATCATCGGAAGATAACCCAGCAGATCCGCTTACGAAGGGACTGAGTAGGGTTAAGCACTTGCAGCATGCTAGGAATATTGGGCTGAAGGATGATATTAGCATAGATTAGATAGTATTAGAAGCGTGTAATAGATAAATGTAATTAACATTTGATGATTAAATAAAGGAGTTTTATTTATGAGTAATGTTACTATCTTATGTTAATTGTTTAACTATTGTTTCACTTTGCATGTTTTGACTTCCAGAATAATTGAGTTTATTAGGAATAATCGAATTATTCAAATTGTCCACAATCATTCATATGTTGGAAGTAGATATGAATGAAGATTGTCATGAATTGGTGTGTAGATTGTCTAAATGGTGTTAGACATAGCAAAGGGTTGCTGCAACGTTCATGAGTGCTTATGAACTAGTTTTGAGCATTGGAACAAACTCGCGCTTGCTGGAATCACCTTATGGAATATGATATAAAAAGGGTGATCGCAAGACGATAATATCATATAGTCTTAAAACCTAGATATATGGTTTGTTATTTGTTAATTGATTGTACATTGATAATGCGAAAACGCATCAGTAACTCGGTATTATAAAACGCATTGTTGTGTATAGTTGGTTAATGAATAAGTAAATGCATATAAGTCGAAGTTTATCTGTAACTTTTATCCAAGAAGGTAAAAGCGATATCTCGGCCGCTCGATGATTTGATTTGACTTATGTGCCGGGCCAGGTCATAACTGAATTGATGTGTTCGATTAAGTTCTATGTCAAATAAATCAGAGATCGAGAAACCTAAATGCTTGATTAACCGTTCCATAGGATTGTCAGCATGATATCTAACAAAGGACTGTACGATCCCTTATTTAAAGGACAAGATTGATTAGATCAGAGTTTGACAGCGTCTTTGAGAGCTACGATTGCAAACCGAATTGTACTTGTGCATATAGTTACTAGACTTATCCAAGTGGGAGACTGGTGGAATAGTGTCTAAGGCTGTAACTATATTAGGCAAGTATTTGACCCGGTTGTGCATGATCCTTTTGGGTTGCCTTCACCATAGCAACTTGATAGGATGATTTATTAAGAGAGAGTAAATATTATTAATATATTATGAGAATAATATAAAGAATAACATATATTGATTTGATTAATATAAGTCATAGAATTAATTGGAATTAATTTGGTGACTTAAAGAGATTAATTAAATAAGAGCGTATAAACTGTCAATTGTTTGATAGTTAAACTTTAGACTGTAAATCCATATAGATATACAAGGGACGGATTCTAGAAGATAGGATAGCTTCAAAATCGTCCAAGGAGTTATCTATGGAATGGATTTGGATAGCCTTAAGAGAAGATTATCCAATTAGGGTTTAGGTTGTAACCCTTAAGGAGTCTACAAGTATAAATAGACCCTATGGCATAAGGAAATCGATACTTCACCTAAAGTAAGAGAACCCTGACCGATTTCCTCTCCTCTCCTCTCTCCTAAATCATCTTTCTTGCTATTGGTGTTTGTAAGCCATTAGAGGAGTGACAATTGTGACTCTAGAAGCTCCAAGACAACAAGATCAACAAGGAATTCAAAGGTATGGTTCTAGATCTGTTTCGATGTTGTTATTTAACCTAATTAGTCATTAGAAGTCTTGGATTCAAAGCATGTTTAATTAGAAAGCCTAGATCCAAACATTAGGGTTTTGCATGCGCACATAGGAAAGTTCTTATGGCTAAAATCCATCAGTTCATCGTGTTCCAGAACAGTTCTTCGCGTTCCGGAGGCTTCTAGAATGAAATTTTTAGATCCGGAACACGACTTTTTGATGTAAATCAACAATAGATAAACAGCTAAACTACTTTTCAGTTGCTCCTACAACCATGACATCTTTAATTTAAGCTTCAGAACATTCAGTTCATTCCAGAGGTGGTCTACGAATTCCTAAACAGTAAGTAAATGTAGAAAAATAAGAACCTTAAACAATCAAAGAGAAAAAGAAGAACGTGCCTATAAACTAACGAGACTGTAGTGCTTGTCTTCCATGTTAGAAATGAGTGTCAATACGTGTCGGAAATGGAAGTTTCTTGTTAAAATTAAGTCGGAACGTCATAATCATGTCGGTACATTGGAATCGATTCAGAACATCGCAATAGAAATACTCCTTTCCAGAATGAAATTGTAGCCTCAAATTATATTCCGGATTTTGAAATTTAAAATCTCGATCTATAACATATACGGTTGGTCTGGAATAGGCATTTCGGATCCAACAAAATTGGTCAAGCCACCCGAAAAATAATCCAGAATTCTTTACGGAACGGCCCATTCAAGAATATGTGGTTATTTTGCAAAAGAAAAAAAAAATTATATTTTTAAGAAAAACCCAAAAAATTGGTTAGATTACTCAATTTCCCTTTAGAGACAATGTAGCAAAAAAGAGTTTGATAAAAAAAAACATACGAGAATAATTTTTTGCGTTCATAAATAATAAACACGATCGATGATAATTATCGCTACAAAATCAAAACAATAAAAAAAATCATAATAAACAACCTTTTAAAATTTCTAAATTTAAAGTATGTATATAAAATTATATAAAATAAAATAATAATATAATATATGACATTGTTAAATATGTCATATTGTCATGGCAACTAGATAAAAATGATGGTGATAGGAATACCTAGGACGATGGTGTTTTGAATAGCCAAAGTTTGTTGTTAGAACTTATATATATCATGTAAATTTAACCTTTAAAATCATGATATATATATATATATATATATATATATATATATATATATATATATATATATATATATATATATATATATATATATATATATATATATATATATATATATATATATATATATATATATATATATAGGGCTATGTTATTTTGTTTCTTACATTTACTGTATTGTAGAATGCACCAATAGGAATTTAGTAAATTAAATAATTATTTAATTAAATAAATATATATATTAAATGATTTCCATAATTATATGTATATTAAATAATATCAATAATTATAATTTTCTTTTTATGGAAACTAATTAAATTCGTCCTTAATCTCAGCAAAAACATTATTTCAGAATGAATTCGCATCTAGGTGTTTATATATGAGTTCGTATTTTGTTTCAGGTCTCACTAACTTAAACTACAATAAAGTTGCATGAAATATGAAGAACGAGAGTGTATTCTAATAGAATATACTCTCATTCTGCTGGATATGAATTCATTCTGAAAGAATGTTATTGTTAACATTAATGACGAATTTAATTAGTTTCCATAAAAATGAGTTATAACTTTTGATAACATTTAATTTACATATAATTAATATTAAATTCCTATTGGTGCATTCTAGCACACAATACATGTGAAAAACATTTGAACCTACCTCTCTCTCTCTCTCTCTCTCTATATATATATATATATATATATATATATATATATATATATATATATATATATATATATATATATATATATATATATATATATATATATATAATTTGCATTAACAACCACATTTTAAATTCTTTAATTTAAATTATTATATATTTATTTAAAAAAATTCAACATAAACTTTTTTTCTTTTATAAATCACACTGTTAAAATATTTCATTATTAACTCTAGATGATATACATTTTGAATTACTTTTTTTTTTAAGTTTATAAACATAATGAAAATAATTAGTATTGCTTATTAATTAAATCTGTTAAAATTTAATAATCTTCAACTAAAATATAAGTTTAGATAAGAATTACGTTAATCAAATGGTTTCTAACCCAGCGGTATCCGGTGTTGTTCTCTCTCCTTTAAGTTGAATATTCAAGTCCCGTAGTCGACATATATGGAATTAATGTCGACATATATGGAATTAATGAATAGTTTAGGAATAGTATAGATTTTCCGTAAAAAAAAGAATTTCATTAACTTTTACTATTACTATGGTAACGTTTTTCAAAACATACATAAATATATTTCTCATATTCAATATTATTTTCAATATTTATATGAACAAGATTAAAAAGTTCATTTGATCATGTATTTTCTTACCATTTGAATTATGCTTATAAATTTGCATATTTACGTGTGTATTCCTAAAAGAACCAAATAATTTAGTATTCCTAAAGAACCAAATAACGGGACATGACTATTTCAATGTGTATGTGTACTTTAACTTTATGTTATAATAAGAGATTCATAAATTTTGATAAAGAGTTATATGAAAACATAATAATATAAATGGTTGATTAAAATTTGTGACATTATAGTTTTTTCTCAATTAGGATGACTAATGAAGTATTAAAAAGTTATGAAAAGCACCCATAAGAAACTTGGATAATGGTTAGCATAGAGTTTTACATATTTGTTTTACTTCGATGCACTCAAATACAAATAACAATGTTATGTCTTTTTTAAATTATATACTAATCAATCTAATGTGACTACTCATTGAAAAAACGATTCGAACGTATAAAAGGAAATAAATTTGAAAAAAGAAAACTATTAAACATCATCGTATTTACATACCGCTGCATCGTGCGGGTACCCCAGTAGTATATATATATATATATATATATATATATATATATATATATATATATATATATATATATATAGAGAGAGAGAGAGAGAGAGAGAGGTTATTTTGTTTCTAGTAACTATTGTGTTTCAGAATGCACAGATCTGAACCATCGGATGGAATAGAATCAAATGTCATAATCCGAGGGTCTATGATAGGACAATAGGGTAACCTGTACCATATAATCACATAAATTTCAGCATAAGGGCATTTTGGTAAATTGAGACAAATTTAAAAATGGAAAAATCGAGATTTATGGGATAATTAATGATTCTAATTTAAAAAATCTGATTTTTTTTCAAATTAATTCAATTTCAAAAATAATTTGTAAACATAAACCGACTTTATTCTATCAAAATGTTATTTTGTTATAATGATATTCTGTAATTCTGTCAGAATGGTATACAACTATGAACATAATATTATAAACACATATTATCAAGACCAATAAGTTTTAATGAATACACCTTTTATATAAGACGATGTTTAATAGTTTAGAATAAGTAATTACATTCATTCTTAATGAATACAACAGTGAACATAAACTATATTCATTCTTGAAATCTCTTGCAAAAAAAAATATTGGCATCCTTGAAAGATTCCTCATTCACTTTCTTGTTTCGTTTCTAGATGTCTTGTGTATTTTTAACCTCTAAGTCACTTCAAAATATGCTAGCATTCTATGAGACTGACATTTTGTGAGATTAGCATCCTGTTAGAATTGTATTGCATGAAAATGATTTTCTTCAAGTAGCCTTTCCCATCAGGTCTTCAAGCCATTTCTATCACAAATTTGTTGCCAAATATTTTGTAGTGATACACTTGTAACAACTGCACATTAAACATATAACTAATTAACTACAATTTTATCAGAATACAACAATAATACTCTTAAAGAGTAAACTATTCTTTCAGAATGATTTTGAATATTCTTAAAGAATTTGAACTTAATAGCAACTTATAGTATATTCATAAAACATACCACAACATGTATAAATTTATTCTGTCAGAATTACTAGCAACACATGTTTTATGTAATATTTACATTCTTATAGAATGCACATGTGTTTACATTATGATATGAAAAAGAATCCACAACTTAACTCTTTTCATTCTAACAGAATACATACCACTATTTTCTTATTCTAGTAAACTAAGGAACTACAATTCTAGGAATATCAAATTATATATGCCTTGGATACATAAACTAAGGAACTGTAATTCTAGGAATATCAAATTACTAATTGACCATTTTTAGCCTAAAGTGAAGTAATTCCAATTGTATGCAAATTGAAAAAGGTTGAAAACCAACATAAATAATCTGTTAAAATGCTGATAAAGAGAGATGATAAGGGTACATACATATGTGGATCTTCATCCATTACAACAGTTTCCTGAGCAAACGTATCATGTAAAACCAAGTCGTCTTTTTCTCCATCTGCTTCACCCTTATCACCACCTTTAGGAACCAACCCACCAGCATTGTTAACGCTACTAGCTGCAACAGCCTGCCCTGTTTTAACAATCGCTGGGACTCCTGACTTCCTCTCCCTCGGTTTCTGAAGAAATTTGATTTCTTCTAAAGCTAATCTATGTTTATCAATCGTTATTAGACCACATGTTAGCCATGAATTAGAACATCGAACTCGTAAGCTTTTTTGATTTAAATATTTAGCTTCAATTTATACCAAGAAAATATATAAACCCTAGTAGAACATCTGAATCAATAAAACCCAAAAGTAAAAAATGAAATTAGAGAAGAAATCCTGCTCATAAAGAGAAAGAGTGAAGAACACCACGCACCGCATCTCATTGTTGTCTTCTGTAACTCCTGTTTGTTCATCTTCTTCGTATGTTATACTTCGTTTTCGGAAATTTTTGTTCTTCTTCATCCTTAATAGCTTTTCTCTGATCCCCTCTCAGGCTTTACTCGAATGAAAACAACCACGCTTGGCAGCTTCGGGTTCGATTACTTCGCAGAGGATGAATTTCTCTCTTGGCGCCTCAAAGTCTCGATACGTCTTACTCAATCAAACAAGAAATTCTTCTCTCTTTTCTTTCTACACAAGATGATGATGATGATGACGGATGAAAAGGGTCAATAGATTTAGGGCTTTAATATGGAACAAATAGAGAAGACCGAGAGAAATGGTGAAATCGATCTACAGGGGTGGTGGGTGGGAAGCGGCGAAATCGATTTAGGGCAAATGCTCTATATTTATCTTTCCTTCTTGACGTGATACAAGGAATTGTTGTTATTTACCATAATTAACTATGTAAAGATTACTATAATACCCTTAAATGATTTATTTAATGATTTATTTTTTCCTAATTTCCTATTGGTGCATTCATACACACATTAGTTGCTCGAAACATTTGAACCTAGCTCTCTCTCTCTCTCTCTCTATATATATATATATATATATATATATATATATATATTCTTACAGAATACGACGCAATAAACATTCTAACAATATTCTGATAGAATGAGAATAATAATAAAAATTATATAATAACCTTATAGATGATTTAATTATTAAGAATGTATGATAATGACAATAGTTATGTAAGATTTGATGTATTCATATTATCAAACATTATATTTTCTTTGTCATTCTCACAGAATAACACTATCCACACTTCCGCACAATAGATGTCAATCCACATTTGAACCTATATATATATATATATATATATATATATATATATATATATATATATATATATATTGAAATGGTTACATATAGTGATGGGTTTTATGTACTATAACACTCCTATGATGCACATACAACCCTAATGCTTTGAATCTAATTTTTCTCTAGTTATACATCCAATTTTCATTTTCCAAAGAATGAAGCCTAACCAGCATACAAATTTGATATTTGATTCATAAAATTGGATTAGATGATTACCTCTTTGTTGTATCTTGTAAAACTTGGCCTTTCAAGAGCTTAGCACCTCAAGTGTGATGCCTCAAATGTTTCACAAACACCAAAAGCAAGTGGAGGACAATAAGAGAGAGGTTATGAAGCACAAAATCGACAAAGGTTCACCTTGGAATACTTGGAGTGCCGATTTTGGAGCTAAGGGTTACACTTTATAGTATGGATTTCCTATGGTTTCAACTTGTAAACCCTAATCCACTTCCTTAGGCATTTAATCCAATAATCCATATGAAAAGCCCTTTAAACTAACTCTTCATGGACTCTCATATAAACTTAGTTCATTACTTATCAACATGGATCATTAGCTCAAACTATAAGTAGTACTAATTTACATAATGAGTCCCCTTTAATTTAATTAGTCTCTTTTGATCACTAAATTAATTCCAAATTAATTCTTCATCAATACTAATTAGATAATATGATTTCTCAATTAATTAATATATTAATAATTTACAAATAACCTCTTTCTCAAATATCCATTCTATCATATTATCCTGGTGAATGCAACCCAAATGGATCATGCTACTCTCGGGTTAAGTACATACCAATTATAGTTATAGACTTAGACATATAATCAACAGTCTCCCACTTGGATAAGTCTAATAACTATAACTGCAAGTACGACTTGAAAAACCGACTAGCAATCATAGCTCTCAAAAAGCTGTTGTCGAACTCTGACGCGCCCATTAGATAAGGGATCATATATTCCTCCATTCTACAAGATAGCGTATGAACCGAGACATGGATTATAGTCATTCTCTCTATTCATGTATTGTTTCCCGATTTCCGATTTATAATAACTAACTAATTAAACAAATCAAATCAGTCCAACCTTGCCCAAGGGCTTAGGGTGTCATCACGAAATCATCAAGGGGCCCATATATATCGCTTTTTATCCCTTTTAGGGTAAAAGTAATGGATAAACTTTGACTCATATATTTTCTCTATTTACTCATCAAATCACACACAACAATATGTTTTATAACACCAAGTTACTTGTGCATTTACATATAATCAATGTGCAATTGACTTGTAAACTGCAACTCATATCTCTCCATCTCAAGAATATAAGATATTATCGTCTCACAATCACTCGTGATAAAATCCATGAAGTGATTCAAATGAGCGTGGGTTTAATCCAATACTCAAATCTTATTACAGGAGTACTCATGAACACTGCAGCAAACTTGTGCTATGTCTAAAGACTTAGACAATCTACAGTCAGATCCATGACATTCTTACATCATTACTTACTTCCAAAGTATGATTGATTGTGGATGTTTGAATAACCTAGTTATTCGGGAAGGAAAACATGAACAGTGAAACACCAGAATAATCAAATCCAATATGGTTTCAAATTTTTTGAATATAAATAAAACACTTATTATTTCATCACCATATTGATTACACATTATTCATTGTATAATGTTTCGATTAATCAACTTAATATTTGAATTAAAACAATAGTTATCCCATGCTCCAAGCATGTACACTAAGTTTAGATATGGTCTTTTCTTTGTAAAATAGATCAATTGAAAACATTTCAATGATGCTCATTTCACAATTCCAAATCCTTGTCGCAAATGTAAGAATACCAGATTCTTGCCACTATTAGAATGTGTTAGGTTCTAACATTTATGAATTGATCTTTTTGTAATGTCAATGCACCAAAATCAAAGAGACTTGGACAATGAAATTGCAAATTATTCCACTGGATATTTTCACAAGACAATTCCATAGATGAGAAGTCTCACATTCAAAGTACATTCCTTTGAACATCATTCTTGCATAAAAGTCATAGAGACTTGGACAATGAAATTACAAAGTATTCCACTTGAGATTGTCACAAGACAATTCCATTTATGCATTGATCCTTTTGTAATGTCAATGCACCAAAGTCAGAGAGACTTGGACAATGAAATTACAAATTATTCCACTAGATATTGTCACAAGACAATTCCATAGATGCAAAGTCTCACATTCAAAGTAAATTCCTTTGAACATCCTTCTTGCATAAAAGTTTCTAACCTACACACAAATTCTTAATGTCCAACTCCCATTATGGAAACATTTCCATTTTTCCATATGACAATACATTATTAATAGAATCCTCTCTATTCAGAATCATGTCAACATGGTCCATTTATTACTATACTGCCAACTGCCCACAAGCAACCAATTAGAGCACATGAATATTATAGCATATGTAATTGATCCTATAACCGTAGCATATAGGATACGATTCATAATGTCTTACATATAGACATTATGCTTGACCAGTCTCTTGCTACAATATTTCCATATATAAGTTTGATTAATAATTCAATATAAACTTTTAGATTCAAAATAAAGTATGAGTTCCTCTCCCTTAATTATAGAAAAACAACTTTTCAACCTCTGCAACTTTGCAAATTGAAACTTTTGTTTTCTATAATTAGCATTGATAGCTCGCAACACCTAATGTAATAATTGTGCTCCCACTAGCATAATAATTACATTCTTACTAGCATGACACTTGTGCTCCCACTAGCTTTGACATGTACCTAGAAATCAGTTGGACTTCTAGAAATCGATACTTGTTGACTTTCTTACCAATGTTCAGATTTCTGATACAAGATGCTTTGATAAGACTTTATCTGGGCTTCTTAAACTCATACACCTTTCCTTAGATAGCTCACATGTATGTCTAAACAATTTTAGAACTTACAACAATAATTCTCAAATGTTTAGACCTTTGCCATTTCTCACAATTCGAACTATGAAGAGGGATGCTGTAATCATAATCGAATTTTAGAATTCCATTAACACAACTGCTAACTCTTTAAAATCTACTTAGTTAAAGCGTTTCCTCATTATCATTTTCATGAAATGGAGAGAAACCTTTGTCATTTAGATTTAATGGTGTATGTGTTCCTATCCATGTGAATTTTTCATAACCATAATCACAAGACATGGTTAGTGACAAATCTAAACTCATATGGACTGAACTCGTTTAATCTTAATTTCATGTCATCTGGTAGCATAAGGGGTCCTACCATTGTTTCCAAGTTATTGAGCAGCTCACCCCCACTGATCAATGTACTTTCCATTGATCAAGGTACTTCGCCTTAGCAATCAAATGAGAACTCATAGAACTGACATGCATAGTAAAACTAACAGGAATAGGCATACAAACAAGAATATGTCAACACGATAGGTTATTAACCTCAACTCGTGTACTAGTGATAAACAATAGGTTTATTCTTGATTAGTTCTTGAAACTACTCAAGACCATTAAGACTCCTATTGACATCTTGACATATAAGATTCTCTTGTCAAGAAACATTTCTTGATAATCAAATATTCAAGAGTTAGTACGGGTTCTTATCAAGACAAACACTTCACACAATTGGTCTTGGTTGGTCTCTGTCTTATCCAAGACATCCCAACTTACCAACTTCAAATGTGCAGGAGTGAGAAAACATTATTTATATTTGTCACACCCCCGAACCAGATGGCGAAAACGTTCGGGGGCTGTCGTGACTCAATTGAATACCATAACATTGAATATATATGAAACGTAACAACATTCGTCACCATGCATTAATATAGTACAACCAATAGAGTTTACATGAAGTACATTGTTTAAACATTACATTCCCAAAAAAATAAATTGTTTGATTCGTTAATAAGTAAACTGCAAGCCATCACTGAGTACGATTTCCTTAGAGTTACTGGTTCCCTGAGAATACAAGTATTTTGAAAAACGTCAACATGTGAAATGTTGGTGAGTTCATAAGCGGTACTTTGAAAAAACAATGTTTCGTATCGTTTGAAAACCACCAGAAAATCTGATATTTTCTGAAATGAAAAGCTTTTGAAAACGTTTGTGAAGATCCATAAGTATGCTTGTTTGTTTCTATACTTGTAAAAATTGTTCACTAGAGTTGTATGCATTTCGAATCTGTATGTATTGAAAAACCCTAGGAAAACCCGATGTTTTCCTAATTCCTTGAATTCCATGAAGTTAGATTGAAACCATTGCATAGCGTGTAGTGTCAGTCCCGGGCGACGTTGGATTATTTTTGAGCATGATTAATTGCTACAAACACGCATTACACAAACGACCAGTTTGTAGCTATACTAACGATCCTGTAGGCGTCGTCCGTACTAATCACGTTATCCAACCTCCCTGACTAGGTGTAGTCCCACATCCGAAGAGAAAGAGGGCACGAAGACCTCGATGACTCCATTAACCGGTTGGGGATAAAAAAATGTACGAGGGGTCCCAGACCCGCCTCGCATGAAATGTAGACTTTACTAGCAATACCAAAGGACCCTTGGGGACCAGTAGTATACAAGCCATTGAAAGTCCTTTTACGTTGTGTCAGATCGGTAAAACCCGACACTTCGTAAGATAGAGGTCTTCGGGCCTTAAGATCAGGTCATTGGGCTAGCTAGGCCCAACAAACAAGATTTTACACTTTTGGGGCCCAAAGATGGTGCGTAGACGTCTGTGCACACTCGCATGTATATTGAATTCCCAAACGTTACTTGTATGAATCGTAGTGTCGTAGTGTCGTCGTGTTAGTAGTTTCGGATTTTTATTGGTTCGAGACCGAACCAATTCGTTTAACGACTTTTGTTATTGTAATGTATTGTATCTCGTTGATAGTCGCGGTGCCATTATTTGATCAAATTGCATGTATTGAATTAGCCTTGGAAGTTTTCTGTTTTCAGCCCCTCATTGTTTGTAAAATTTACTTTTTCAACCCTTTAATTAAATAACTTTCCGGTTTGGTCCTTAAATCATTTTTCTTGACATTTTAACACCAAAACTTATTGAAATTGATATTTTTCAGCATATTTTTCACTGAAAACAGTTTAAGCCCCTGAAATTGCAGTTTTCTCGGTTATAACCCTTCTTTTTCGCAACTTTGACAATTTTGGCCCAAAATGGAAAATTTTTGCAACTTTGGTCCTTTATATTTTTAAAAAGCATATTAAACCTTTGAAAAGTACTTGGAACACTAATAGTCCACTGTTTTACAGAAAAACACAGTTTTGGCCCTCCAAAACAGAAAATTTCGCATAATGGGCCCTATTGGGCCGAAAATGTCATTTTTAGCCCATTAAGCTTGAAATTTATGTTTTTAACCCTCCAACAAGTATATTTTCAGAAAATACATTATGGAAACTGTTTTGACTCATCTCCCCCATCAGATTTCGAAATATTTCAATTTGGGCCCTTTAACTTTATATTTTTAGCATTTTATGTCCAAAAATTGAGTTTTTAGCCCAAAGAAAATGTTACTAAGCCATTTAGCTATTTTTCTTGGAACACTTTGTATGTAGAAATATACTTGATGCTAATATCATTTAACACAAGGTATATCTCGGTTTTGAGGGGTTTTATGGCTAGATCCAACATTATAACACACAACAACACACATATAAGCATGGAAATCATACAAGGCATACAAAACACATATAGATCTACACTTTCACTTGTATTCCCCCCCCCCCCCCCCACAAAACTCATAAAAACAGAAAATAGGGGGTATGAAGCTCACCTTGTTTGAAGCTTTCGGTTTTTGAAGAAAATATGGAAGAAAGTTTGGTGATTTTTGGCCCTAGCACCCCTTGATGAAGATCTCGAGTTTGGTGACTTCTAAGGTGCATGATCACAAGTTGGAATAGATTTAGAAAAGGTTTTTGATGGAATGAAATAGCTAGATCATGGATTAGTCATCAACTTACCTTAGATGGTGATTTTTGGTGATGGATTCTCCTTGTGAAGCTTCTTGATTCACGAAAATTTTGAAGAAGGAGGGAGGATTGTTCTTCAAGACTTAGAGAGTTTGGAAGAGATTTTTGTGGTGTGTGTGTGTTTGCATATGGCCGAGAGTGAGAGAGAGGAAGGAAGAAGTGATCTTTGAGATGATGTATGCATGGGTATATGTGATATGTTGCATGGATATCCAAAAGATAATAATGAGGTGGCAATGGCAAAGTCAACTCTTCATCTTTCCTTGGGTTTGGGCCTTGGGCCGAGAGTTTGGAAAGGAAAAGGAAAAATTTGGGCTTTTTCCCCTAGGCCCAAAATTAGAGTTAGTTAGGGTGTGTTTTATACCTAAAAGAATGTAGTATGATTTTTCCATTTTTGTTGGACTAGTTTAGGGTATTCATGGATCAAAGCTTTAATTCATTTCATTCTAGGCCCAACATGGCCCAAAATGTTGAAATAAATTAGTGTGGGTCCAATTAGAGCCCAATTAGGGTTCTAAGCCCATGATAGTCTAATTGGAAGCTTATTGGTCCATTTGGATCCAATAAGGGAGTCCTAGTCCAAAATGGACTTAAACAAGGACTTCTAGGGTCTCCAATTGTTTGATGACTATTTGTAGTACTTGTATGATGTATTTGATTGAAGTTTTTGATGTCATAATAGTGGGTGTCAATCATGTTCTTAAGTTTTTGATTCATATTAGCTTGAGTGTATAGATTACATGACACAAAATTTCCAGTTGTGACATCATCCCTCCATTAGAGGGAATTTCGTCCCGAAATTCTGTTTGAAAGCTAGATTTGAGAATGCTAGAATAGGTGAGGGTACTTTTGCTTCATTTGGTCTTCGCGTTCCCAAGTGAATTCTGGCCCACGCTTTGCGTTCCACCGTACCTTCACGATCGGGATGCGACTCTGCTTAGTACGCTTCACCTCCCTGTCCATGATTTCGATTGGTTCTTCGACGAACAGGAGATTCTCATTGATTTCGATTTCGTCAAGAGGAATGACAAGGGTTTCATCTGATATGCACTTCTTCAGATTAGAGACATGAAACACGGGGTGTACACCGTTTAGCTCCGCGGGTAGTTGTAGTCTGTAGGCTACTGGACCTATTCGAGCGACGATTTCGAAAGGTCCAATGTATCGCGGGTTCAGCTTTCCCCGTTTTCTGAAACGTATAACCCCTTTCCAAGGTGAGACTTTCAACAGTACTCGATCACCGACCTGGAATTCTAAGCGCTTTCGCCGTTTGTCGACGTAGCTCTTTTGTCGGTCACGCGATGCTTGCAATCGAGCTCTGATCTGGACGATCTTTTCTGTGGTTTCGCGAATGATCTTCGGTCCCGTTAGTGCCCTGTCCGACGTATGCGTTCTTGCTAGCTGGGTGTCACCTACTTCAGCCCAACATAACGGTGATCTACATTTACGCCCGTATAGTGCTTCGAAAGGAGCCACCTTGATGCTCGAATGGTAATTATTGTTATATGAGAACTCGATCAACGGTAGGTGGGTATCCCAAGACTTTCCAAAGTCTATCACACATGCACGAAGCATGTCTTCAAGCATTTGAATGGTTCGTTCACTTTGACCGTCCGTTTGTGGGTGATATGCGGTGCTCATATTAAGATGAGTTCCCATTGCCTTGTGGAGTGATTGCCAAAAGCGCGATGTGAACCTACTGTCCCTATCCGAGATGATAGATTTTGGCACTCCATGGAGTCTTACGATTTCTCGTAGGTACAAACGCGTCAGTCTCTCCATCTTGTAGGATTCTTTGATTGGCAGGAAATGGGCAGATTTTGTCAGTCGGTCGATTATTACCCATATGGTCTTGGGCAGCTTGGTCACGAAATCCATAGAAATCCCCTCCCATTTCCACTCAGGGATTGCCGGTTGCTGTAACAATCCTGAAGGTTTCTGGTACTCCACCTTTACTTTGGCGCACGTAAGGCACTTACTAACATAGGTCGCGATTTCCGCCTTCATGTTAGGCCACCAATAGTGTTGTTTAATGTCCAAATACATCTTGTCCGAACCGGGATGAATGGAGTATCGTGTTTTGTGGGCTTCCTTCATAACGGCCTCCCTAAATCCTCCGATTTTTGGGACCCAAATACGGTCCATGAAGTAGTATACCCCATTCTCTCTTGCTTATAGGTTCTTTTCCATCCCGCGCAATGCCTCGCTAGCTCTATTTTCCACTTTCATAGCCTCCGACTGGACTGATGCAATTTGAGTGGCCAGATGAGATTGAATGGTTATCGAGTGCGTTTTCGTACGGCGATTAGAGTACTCCTTCCGACTTAATGCATCAGCTACCACGTTGGCCTTGCCTGGATGGTACTTGATCTCGCATTCATAGTCGTTTAACAATTCCACCCATCTTCGTTGTCTCATGTTCAGCTCCTTCTGATTCAAGATGTGCTGGAGGCTCTTGTGATCCGTGAAGATGGTGCACTTTGTACCGTACAGGTAGTGCCTCCAAATTTTCAGGGCGAAGACCACGGCTCCCAGCTCTAGGTCATGGGTCGTGTAATTTACTTCGTGCGTCTTCAGTTGGCGGGACGCATATGCTATCACTCTTCCACGTTGCATGAGAACGCAACCTAAGCCCTGATTCGACGTGTCACAGTAGCCTACAAAATCTTCCGTTCCTTCAGGTAGAGATAGTACAGGAGCGCTACAGAGAGCTTGCTTCAAGGTTCGAAACGCAATCTCTTGTCGGTCTGTCCACTTGAATGGCACGCCCTTTTGCGTAAGCAAGGTAAGCGGCTTGGCGATCTTAGAGAAGTTTTGGATGAATCTCCTATAGTAGCCTGCTAGGCCTAAGAACTGACGAATTTCCATGGGCGTAGTCGGAGTTGCCCATCCTTCCACCACTTTGACCTTAGAGGGATCCACATGAATTCCGTCTTGGCTAACTACGTGGCCTAGGAAATTCACACTCCGGAGCCAGAACTCGCACTTGGAGAGTTTGGCGTAAAGCTTTTCCGATCGTAGAGTTTCTAGGACTTGTTGGAGATGTTGGCCATGCTCCTCTTTGCTTCGAGAATAGACGAGGATGTCATCGATAAACACAATGACGAAGTTGTCAAGGAACGGTCGACAGATTCGATTCATTAGGTCCATAAATGCGGCAGGTGCATTTGTTAGACCGAAGGGCATTACGACAAATTCATAATGTCCGTAGCGGGTTTGGAAAGCGGTTTTAGGAATATCCTCTTCCCGGACTTTGAGTTGGTGGTATCCGGACCGTAGATCTATTTTAGAAAAATAACTAGCTCCTTGGAGCTGGTCGAATAGATCATCGATTCGTGGGAGTGGGTAGCGGTTTTTAACAGTGAGTTTATTTAACTCTCTGTAATCGATGCACATTCTGAAAGATCCGTCCTTCTTTTTGACAAAGAGCACCGGAGCTCCCCATGGCGAGTAGCTAGGTCGGATAAATCCCTTGTCCAGAAGCTCACTGAGTTGGCTGGACAGTTCCTGCATTTCAGCAGGAGCCAACCGATATGGTGATTTAGCGAGAGGAGTTGCTCCTGGAACGAGGTCGATTCGGAACTCAACCTGTCTCTCTGGGGGTACTCCTGGAAGATCTTCAGGAAACACGTCCGGAAATTCACACGCTACCGGAATATCTTGGATGTTAGTTTCTTCTTTGGTCTTGTCCACTATGTGAGCCAAGAAAGCCAAATTGTTCTTTCGCAGATGTTTTTGTGCTTTGATGCACGAGATGAGACGAAGATTCGTACTGGGTTTGTCTCCGTAAATTACTAGGGTTTTGTGATTTGGGAGACGAAGGCGAACGGCCTTCTCGTGGCACATAATCTCAGCATGGTGGGGGCTTAACCAATCCATGCCGATAATCACATCGAAACTCCTAATTGATACTGGCATTAGGTCTATTCGAAAAACGTGTTGGTTAAGGGTTAGGGTACATCCGATGTAGATCTCCCCAGTGGATTCGGTTTTCCCATTGGCTATTTCCACCGTATAGGTTTCATTTAGCTTCTGGGGTTGTTGTTTTAGTAAATGTTTAAACTTCTCGCTTACGAAACTTCGCTCCGCTCCGGTGTCAAATAAGATGCATGCATAAGTGTGGTTTAGGAGGAACGTACCGGTCACAACTGCGGGGTCCTGAACTGCATCGCTCTGACCCATAGTCAGCATCCTTCCTGCTCCTTTGTTTCCTGAATTGTTGTTGTTAGGGTAATCTCGACGGAAATGCCCCGTCCTTCCAGACCCGAAGCAGGTGTGGCTAGGCCCTGCATTGTTACCGCCGGCATTGGTGTTGTTGTTATTGCGGTAGTTGTTGTTGTTGTGGTTGTTTCCCTGACTTTGGTTCTGAGGAGGGTAAGCCCTGCAGAACCTTGCAGTGTGTCCCCTTCGGTTGCAACTGGTGCAATGGAATTCCCTGCATTCGCCAAGATGGTGGAAACCGCACTTATTGCATTTGGGAAGATTACCGGAATAGGGTCTTGAAGCATTTGAAGCAGCTGAGGCTGGAGCATGTGGTGTGGCTGAACCGGTGCGGTGATAGCGTTAACTGCCACTGCCTGCTGCTTTTTAGAGGTCTCGGGGCCCTGACGCCCCTTTCTCTTGTTGTTCTTCCCTTTCCTGCCATCACCCTCCTTTTTCTTCTCAACCTCCACTGGCTTCTCGCCCTTCTTGTTGTTATGATCATATAACCTCTTCGCCAATCTCTTCGCACTGTCAAACGTTTCAGGGTTCGCAACTATCACATTCCCTTGAATGGGGGATGTCAGTCCCCAGATGAGTCGTTCAATCTTCTTTCCTTCTGATGTAATCATACCCGGGCACAGCAGAGATAGTTCGCTAAATCTCGATATGTAGGCATCGATGTTCGCATTCTGCACAGTGAGGTTCCATAGCTCTTGCTCCATCTTCTGTATTTCGCCTCATGGGTAGTACTCAGCCATCAACATTTCTTTCATTTCTGTCCATGGCATAGAGTTGGCTATAGGGAGCGTCATGGCTTCCACGTGTCCGTTCCACCAAGTAAGTGCTTGGTCCACAAAAGTGCAGGCCGCAAACTTCACCTTCATCTGCTCGGGGCAATCGCATATCTCGAATACCGACTCCACCTTTTCAATCCATCGCTTCAGAGTGATCACCCCTCCAGTGCCGTTGAAAGTTCGTGGTTTAGCGTTTGTGAAGTCCTTGTAGGTACATGTTTTGGTAGACCCTTGGTTCATCCCGTTGTTCGAACTTCCTGCTCCTTGCCCATTGACTCCTCCATTGTTCCCTTGATGAATTTGCGCAATCGCTGCAGTGACCGCAGCAGATACAGCTGCCTGGAACGCGGCTGAGTCAATTTCGGGTGGAGTTGGTCCTGGGTTTCCACGAGTAGGTTGGAGAGGCATCTTCTTGTCACGAAACGGAAAGATGTTGAGTGTACGTGGTTTCCGTGAGGTTGTGATCCTACTAACTAAGTGTATGGCATGAGCTTAAGTACTTCTATCATTTAGCATACTATCATAGATTCGCAACACATAGCAAAACACGTAAAAGTTCACTAATATTATCCTATGCCTCTTCCACTATTGCAGACTAAACAGACGTTCTCTTTTTGGTGATAAAAGGGTATAGTTTTAGGTTCCCTAGCTATCCTGATCTCATCAAGACGTGTGTTAGTTTTACTTTGGAGAGAATGTAGTTGATCAGGCTACATTCACTCCTTGGTATCACTAAGAACAGTCCCGAATTAACCGAGATGCTAGTATTATTGTGTTCGATTCGGCGTTATGTTCTTATTCCTAATGCAAACAAGGGTGTTTTATTTACTTGTTTTGTTCAGAGTTATGTTAGTCCCTCTTTTTGGTTTATAGTTGCATATCAATGTGTGGCTCGACATGCTAGTTCACTATAAACAAAGCTCTGATACCAACCTGTCACACCCCCGAACCAGACGGCGGAAACGTTCGGGGGCTGTCGTGACTCAATTGAATACCATAACATTGAATATATATGAAACGTAACAACATTCGTCACCATGCATTAATATAGTACAACCAATAGAGTTTACATGAAGTACATTGTTTAAACATTACATTCCCAAAAAAATAAATTGTTCGATTCGTTAATAAGTAAACTGCAAGCCATCACTGAGTACGATTTCCTTAGAGTTACTGGTTCCCTGAGAATACAAGTATTTTGAAAAACGTCAACATGTGAAATGTTGGTGAGTTCATAAGCGGTACTTTGAAAAAACAATGTTTCGTATCGTTTGAAAACCACCAGAAAATCCGATATTTTCTTAAATGAAAAGCTTTTGAAAACGTTTGTGAAGATCCATAAGTATGCTTGTTTGTTTCTATACTTGTAAAAATCGTTCACTAGAGTTGTATGCATTTCGAATCTGTATGTATTGAAAAACCCTAGGAAAACCCGATGTTTTCCTAATTCCTTGAATTCCATGAAGTTAGATTGAAACCATTGCATAGCGTGTAGTGTCAGTCCCGGGCGACGTTGGATTATTTTTGAGCATGATTAATTGCTACAAACACGCATTACACAAACGACCAGTTTGTAGCTATACTAACGATCCCGTAGGCGTCGTCCGTACTAATCACGTTATCCAACCTCCCTGACTAGGTGTAGTCCCACATCCGAAGAGAAAGAGGGCACGAAGACCTCGATGACTCCATTAACCGGTTGGGGATAAAAAAATGTACGAGGGGTCCCAGACCCGCCTCGCATGAAATGTAGACTTTACTAGCAATACCAAAGGACCCTTGGGGACCAGTAGTATACAAGCCATTGAAAGTCCTTTTACGTTGTGTCAGATCGGTAAAACCCGACACTTCGTAAGATAGAGGTCTTCGGGCCTTAAGATCAGGTCATTGGGCTAGCTAGGCCCAACAAACAAGATTTTACACTTTTGGGGCCCAAAGATGGTGCGTAGACGTCTGTTCACACTCGCATGTATATTGAATTCCCAAACGTTACTTGTATGAATCGTAGTGTCGTAGTGTAGTCGTGTTAGTAGATTCGGATTTTTATTGGTTCGAGACCGAACCAATTCGTTTAACAACGACTTTTGATATTGTAATGTATTGTATCTCGTCGATAGTCGCGGTGCCATTGTTTGATCAAATTGCATGTATTGAATTAGCCTTGGAAGTTTTCTGTTTTCAGCCCCTCATTGTTTGTAAAATTTACTTTTTCAACCCTTTAATTAAATAACTTTCCGGTTTGGTCCTTAAATCATTTTTCTTGACATTTTAACACCAAAACTTATTGAAATTGATATTTTTCAGCATATTTTTCATTGAAAACAGTTTAAGCCCCTGAAATTGCAGTTTTCTCGGTTATAACCCTTCTTTTTTGCAACTTTGACAATTTTGGCCCAAAATGGAAAATTTTTGCAACTTTGGTCCTTTATATTTTTAAAAAGCATATTAAACCTTTGAAAAGTACTTGGAACACTAATAGTCCACTGTTTTACAGAAAAACACAGTTTTGGCCCTCCAAAACAGAAAATTTCGCATAATGGGCCCTATTGGGCTGAAAATGTCATTTTTAGCCCATTAAGCTTGAAATTTATGTTTTTAACCCTCCAACAAGTATATTTTCAGAAAATACATTATGGAAACTGTTTTGACTCATCTCCCCCATCAGATTTCGAAATATTTCAATTTGGGCCCTTTAACTTTATATTTTTAGCATTTTATGTCCAAAAATTGAGTTTTTAGCCCAAAGAAAATGTTACTAAGCCATTTAGCTATTTTTCTTGGAACACTTTGTATGTAGAAATATACTTGATGCTAATATCATTTAACACAAGGTATATCTCGGTTTTGAGGGGTTTTATGGCTAGATCCAACATTATAACACACAACAACACACATATAAGCATGGAAATCATACAAGGCATACAAAACACATATAGATCTACACTTTCACTTGTATTCCCCCCCCCCCCAAAACTCATAAAAACAAAAAATAGGGGGTATGAAGCTCACCTTGTTTGAAGCTTTCGGTTTTTGAAGAAAATATGGAAGAAAGTTTGGTGATTTTTGGCCCTAGCACCCCTTGATGAAGATCTCGAGTTTGGTGACTTCTAAGGTGCATGATCACAAGTTGGAATAGATTTAGAAAAGGTTTTTGATGGAATGAAATAGCTAGATCATGGATTAGTCATCAACTTACCTTAGATGGTGATTTTTGGTGATGGATTCTCCTTGTGAAGCTTCTTGATTCACGAAAATTTTGAAGAAGGAGGGAGGATTGTTCTTCAAGACTTAGAGAGTTTGGAAGAGATTTTTGTGGTGTGTGTGTGTTTGCATATGGCCGAGAGTGAGAGAGAGGAAGGAAGAAGTGATCTTTGAGATGATGTATGCATGGGTATATGTGATATGTTGCATGGATATCCAAAAGATAATAATGAGGTGGCAATGGCAAAGTCAACTCTTCATCTTTCCTTGGGTTTGGGCCTTGGGCCGAGAGTTTGGAAGGGAAAAGGAAAAATTTGGGCTTTTTCCCCTAGGCCCAAAATTAGAGTTAGTTAGGGTGTGTTTTATACCTAAAAGAATGTAGTATGATTTTTCCATTTTTGTTGGACTAGTTTAGGGTATTCATGGATCAAAGCTTTAATTCATTTCATTCTAGGCCCAACATGGCCCAAAATGTTGAAATAAATTAGTGTGGGTCCAATTAGAGCCCAATTAGGGTTCTAAGCCCATGATAGTCTAATTGGAAGCTTATTGGTCCATTTGGATCCAATAAGGGAGTCCTAGTCCAAAATGGACTTAAACAAGGACTTCTAGGGTCTCCAATTGTTTGATGACTATTTGTAGTACTTGTATGATGTATTTGATTGAAGTTTTTGATGTCATAATAGTGGGTGTCAATCATGTTCTTAAGTTTTTGATTCATATTAGCTTGAGTGTATAGATTACATGACACAAAATTTCCAGTTGTGACAATATTCCACATTTGATGAGTGTGTTATAAACCTATTTAAGACTATGTCACTCAAGGCTCAATCCTGGAGTGTGACTCTAAGACTTGATTTTGGAATGAAGTATGGCTCATCTTTTGATTTAACCATTTCAACAATTCCTGATTTCTCTTCTTAGCCATGCAAGTGCACTAAGGTGTCCTTAGAGGATCAATTGTGATAGGGTTCGATAATCACTAAGATGACCATAAAACACAATACATAAGTACTCTCCTTTCCTTTCAGATTGTAGTAACTTTTATCTTTCTGCCTAATTGATTCTTCTTATTTGTTTTGCTATACATTGAAACTTTTTCAATGATTCAGAATTACACTTAATATTGTAAGTATAACCATGTTTACTAAACTTTTAGTAAATCATAACAAATAGTCTTATCGTTCTTTGTGGTGGACTTGATCCGTTCACATCAATGTGTACTAGATCCCTTAGTCCTTCACTTGACTCACATATACATGTTAACAAGGAATTAATCTTAATTTTCCAAAGACGAAGGTTCTCATTCATCACACAATACAAGTTGCATGATTCCAAGTTTCTATCCAACTGAAACTTGGGTGATCAGAATCTTTCTGATCGAGGTCGTTGTCTCGGTCAAAAATAAATCTCACACACACAAGATAGCTAGGGTAAGTAAGTGTCGAATCCATGAGGAGTTTGTGGTCAAAGTTTGTGTTAAAATAGTCAATAAAAACTACTATTAGAAATTGTCACGAAAAATATTAAAACTAAGATTTAAATAAAAAAACACTAGAAACTTTATATTGCAAACGATGACCAATGAGAAAAACAAGGTTACTTTAGGTTCAGTGGCGAATGATTAAGACTCACGTGTTTATCTTCCCTTAAATTCCAATTTAATTATGAAAACATAAATAAGGTCAATTAACATGGAATAAATAACTTTGGGCACACAATATGTCATTCCAACTAATTGTCTTACTCCATTTGTCTAATTGGATTAGGAACAATGAGTGGTTTAGCAATATTGTGTCTTACAGTTACCTTACAATGTTTAGCATTTAAATTCACAAGTTTGGAATAGTGTATGTTGATTCAACCGATCGTCTTAGTTCCTAAACTATATGAATTCAGCACAATTAGTGAATTGACACTAAGCTATCTTAATTCTAAAATTAAACACATGAATAAAACCCAACCTCAATTATCATTAATAGAAATCATAAATTTAAGAACATATAATAACCAAAGTTGATTGGAATAGAAGTAATAATCAAAACACGTTCATCAAATCATCCTAAACATTCCCGGAAGTAAACATAAATGGTTTAGCTTTTCATAACAATCAAAAAGCATACAGTTTGAATAAAAACTAAGAAATCTGGTATAAAATCCATAAACAAACTAAAAATCATAAAACAAATGATGTTTTATAATCAATAAATCATAGAGCAAGGGAACCTTAGAGAACAAGTAATCAATTCTGGAACTTGATGGAATTGGCGTAGATCCACCGGTTGAACGATTTTTCAAATGTTGAATTATTATGAATTTGATGATTTCTTGGCTTTAATTCGGAAATTGATGATCGAGAATGCATTTGGATAAGGTTTGGAAGTGTCTGGAACCCACCAAAACTGGGAAAAATCACAGGGGAGGGGTCCTATTTCGATTAGGGTTAAATCTCCTTTAAATAGTTGCTGAAAAACTGAATTTTGATGTTGTTTTCCGGGTCGACGTCATAGTTGGCGTCTTAGACGTCATATAGAACGTTAGGGCGTCCTTCTTGGCATTTTACAGGCTTTCTGTTGTCCTTGATTTGCACTTGAAAATGCCCAAAACAGGTAGACGTCCTAGGGGGCGTCTTAGAGGCATTATAGGACGTCATTCATCTTTGGTGCCCTTTTGGTGAAGAAAAAGGTAGAATCAGCAAAAACGCAAACCATGAAATTTTTAGGAAATTTTGTCTAGTTTCTGAAAATTCTTTCTTCATGTCAGTTGGAGCTCCAGATCTTGAGATATCATCAAAAAATTGAAGAGTGGTCAAATTTCTCAGCACCATTTCTCTTCATGTCAATTGGAGCTCCAGATCTTGAGATACCTGCATATGAAGTCCAACAACACATCAAAGTAGTGAAATTCTTGGACAATTATGTTGGATTAAGTGTCTAAGCCCATAACTATATTTGGTATGTACTTGAACCGATGTTAGCATGGTCCTTTTGGGTTGCCTTCACACTGGTGACTAGACAGCATGAAAGTTGAGGAGAGAGGCTGATTTACTATTAAGAACAATAAATTGGGGCACAAATATGATTTATTTGTTATATTATATGAATAATATATTAATTTGGAGTCATATTATTAATTAGTATTTGAGCATAAATTAATTTGAAATTAATTTTGGGATTAAAGGAACTGATTAAAAGTGCAAGGGTTTTTTTTTGTAATTATTCAATAGTTGAGGCTTTAGGCCATTGGATCACCATTATTAGGGATGGGCCAAAAATCCTAGAAGGATCTAGGAGTTTTTGTCCATGGCCTAAGAAAGGAGGTCCATGGACTTGCTTAGGCCCTAAGCTAAGGAATTAGGGTTTCCACCCTGAAACCCTAGCTACCCTCAAGTATAAATAGACCCCTTAGGCACTAGGTTTCGTCCCACCAGGTGAAACCCTAGGAAGTGTCGATTTTGAAGCTAGTTACTGTTCCTCCTCTCTCTCATATACATCCTCTCACTCAAGTGTGTTTGTGAGCCATTAGAGGTACTACATTTGTCGTACTTGTTCTCAAGAGCATAAGGGATTCAAGAAACTAGTTTTTATTACTACATATCAACAAAGGTATGTATTGTATTCTATTTGTTTGTGTTTTTTGAAAATAATAGACGCATGCTAGGGTTTCCTTTTGTGTTCATTTGTTATATGTCTAATAGTGAAAACATAGATCCATAACTAGGGTTGCATGCAAACATATGATTGTTTGTATAAAACCTATCAAATTATACCTCAATTCAATAGAATTACGACATTTTAGTAAATTAATAAAATAGACTTATCACTTTCCTTATTTGGTAAATTTTGACACTACCACAAACAAAAGAATCAAATCCCTTTTCCAATATTGCTTAAGAATAGAAACATACAAACACAAATTTTCACAAAAGTCATTGCAAAGAAATATAAAACAAGATAAAATAAAAATTTTCTTTATTTATAAAATTGCGGAAAAACTTTTCCTTACAATGCAATTACAAATGAAAACTATGTTATTACATATTCCTAAGCAATCTATCATAACTCCTAGCAGCAGCTCACAAATCTGATCACCGAACCATGCGATCGAAATCCATCTCTTCGCGATCAGACTCAACTTACTCTTCCTTTAAGATTTCTTTCTTTTCTTCAATCCTACGAAACATCAAAATGTAATTTCATCACATCATGTATTAAGAATCTACAAATAAGAACTTAATAGAGTTAGATAGTGTACTTACCTGAACCAGAGTCAAACATTTTGACTTTACCATCCTTGTGGTCTTTTAGGTAAATAGGGCAGCTTCGCAACCAATGCCCCTTCTCTTGGCAATAGAAACAAACAGACTCTTTCGGAATGGCACACGGTACACCAAATCATTGTTAGTGTCCAATGATTTCTGGACTTCCAATGTTTCCATTGTCAGTGTCCATGGAAGTTTGGGAAATTGATCTTCCAATCAAATTTTCTTGACTAGTGCACCAAATCATTGCTAATTCAGCAGCAATTAGAAAATAGGTAAGATCGATAAGGGTCATGTCGCGGTCTGTCATATAGTAATCTTTAATGAACTCACTATATGACTCAGGAAGTGATTGAAAAACCAAGTCAACAGCTAACTTCCTCGAGACATCGACTGCTAACATTCCCAGCTTGTCAATATTCAACTTCATCTCCAAGACGTGAGCACATACAAACTTTCCATCTTGGTTTTTGCTAGCTAATAGGGCTTGAGTGACCTTGAGCTTTTCAAGTCTTTGAACTTGTGGTTCAGGGAGAATTATTGGAGGAGGTGGAGGAAGTGAAGTATGATTTCCATTTCCATGATCCAATCGTGGAACATCATCTTCATAAGGAAAGTTTTTTCCAAAAGATTTGGGAAGACCATAGTTGTCAGAACTAGACATCTACAAGGGGGAAATTCAAATTAGTTGATTTAAGTCGTTAATATAACACCCAACATGAAATATTAAGGCTAGGACCCAACACAATATTCTACAATTCGGAAGAGGGATGTCGTAATCCAATTGCAAAATATTTAAAGGTAGCCAAATGACAATTTACCAATTTCCACCGTGAAAAACGAAAATGAAGATTAGGTTTTAAATGAATTGAAATTCCTAGATTCATTCAACTTTTCAATGTCATGTTTAATCTTGATTATGCCCTTCAAGTTTGTAACTGGGATACCGACGATCACAAACAGGGTGTGAACAACCATGCAAACTAGCTTGGTATTCTCGAAGACATCTATAACCTAATCAATGTTCCGGTTAACCATACACGCTCCATTGACCTATGATAATCTACGAGCTAAGCATTTCCATCCTTCATAAGTCCCATATTAGTGTGTCGGTTAACCATACACGCTCCACTAACGACTAATAAGGTGTAAATTGATTAGCACTAGATTCACATTTTTCCTAAAGTAACTAAGATTGAGAACTTTTTCAACCCATTTATTTACTTGTACTTCATTATACTTATTAATGAGAGTTTGTGTCCTATCCTATCCATTCGGATAACGATCCTCCACTAGTCAAGAGTGCGATGGGTAAGAATGGATACCCAATAGCAGTTATTTTACAGGCAGCTTTCTTAAACACCCCTTATAAACCAGCTTCGTGAATGAGACCTACTAATGGTAAGACTGACTTTTTACTTATACATATATAATATATTAAACTTTTAATTTTATATAGTATAAGGATATATTTTAAACTTTTAAAATACTAAGTGGTTTAATCTATTAATAAATTAGACTTTTAATTTAATTAACCTTAAACCATATCATTATGAATTTATTAATTCTGTTTTTTAATTAAACATTTAATTAATTTAATAAACTCCATAAGAGTGTAATTTGAACTATTCAAAAAAAAAATCAAGGTTCTAAATATAAAACTCAAAATTTAAACTATTCAATTAATTTTTAATTTACAAAACCAAGAGTTGCACCTTTTGAAAACTTTCAATTACTAGAGTTCTAGAATTTAATGAGACTTTTCAAATTCCAAAACTTGTGGGTAAGTTTTGAAACTCTTCAAAACCTTTTGGTTTCCAAAACTTGATGACAAGTTTTGGAACTCTTCAAAACCTTTTGAATTCCAAAACTTGATGACAAGTTTTGTAACTCCTTTTAAAACCATTTAGATCAAATTCAAACTAATAAAATAATATGATTTTATCTTTTAGCAATTTGACCTAATCAAGTACATATAACAAGACAATTCAAATCAAATAATACATATAATTAGTATATCATATAATCTAGTAATTATTTTATAATTTGAAAATTTTATCTTTTAACTGGATGAGGATAATCACCACCATATTAGAAAAATCAGATTTTATGATACAAAATAGTTTGAGGCAATGATCCTAATCCAATTTTGGCCAAAAATACCCAAAAAACTGAAAACTAATGATCCAACTTGTCGAGTCGGATGCTGGACTCGTCGAGGTCATCACCAAATTACCCAACTCGTCGAGTCAACTGTTCAGACAACAATTTTTCAAGTTTTTCATCTTTGAACAATTAATCAATGCATCAATATAACAGAGAACACCCATGGCTCTGATACCACAGATGGATTTTATGTACTATAACACTCCTAAGGTGCACATACAACCCTAATGCTTTCGATCTAAGTTTTCTCTAGTTATACATGCAATTTTCATTTTCCAAAGCATGAAGCCTAACTAGCATACAACTTTGATATTTGAATCATAAAATTAGATTAGATGATTACCTCTTTGTTGTATCTTGTAGAACTTGGCCTTTCAAGAGCTTAACACCTCAAGTGTGATGCCTCAAATGTGTCACAAACACCAAAAGCAAGTGGAGGACAATAAGAGAGAGGTTAGGAAGCACAAAATCGGCTAAGGTTCACCTTGGAATACTTGGACTGCCGATTTTGGAGCTAAGGGTTACACTTTATAGTATGGATTTCCTAATGTTTCAACTTGTAAACCCTAATCCACTTCCTTGGGCATTTAATCCAATAACCCATATGACAAGCCCTTTAGACTAACTCTTCATGGACTCTCATATAAACTTAGTCCATTACTTATCAACATAGATCATTAGCCCAAACTATAAGTAGTACTAATTTACATAATGAGTCCCCTTTAATTTAATTAGTCTATTTTGATCACTAAATTAATTCCAAATTAATTCTTCATCAATACTAATTAGATAATATGATTTCTCAATTAATTAATATATTAATAATTTACAAATAACCTCTTTCTCAAGTATCCATCCTATCATATTATCCTGGTGAATGCAACCCAAATGGATCATGCTACTCCCGAGTTAAGTACATACCAATTATAGTTATGAGCTTAGACACCTAATCCAACATATAGATCTTAGGGAAAAGTACAAAAATAGTTTTTATGGACTTCTTTGAGGTTTCATTGTAGAATTGCTCTTGAAAGGTTTATTTTTGATATTTTAATTTATTTCTTCATTTATATTTCTTTTAGAGAAATTAAACATTCTTTTATGTTATGTTCTTCTTTATTTTTCTACTCGTAATATGATGACAAATAGATTCAAGTGTTATTAATTACATTAAATATAACACATGTAATCATTTAACAACGAAATATTAAAAAAAAAATTACACAATAATTTTACCTATAAATATCTTACTTTATAACCTCATTTTTTACAACATTCTTTTCTTTCACTATTACACAATTACCCATAACCTTTTTACAACAAAAACGTGGATCCTAATCAAAATACCCCCACCCCCAAAATAAATAAATAAATAAATAAAAACTATCGAAACTGTAAACCTGATAACGATTTTGCGTTAGATATAAATCCCGGTCAATTCCCGACCATGGAATCACCTCAAGGTGGTTTTGTGAATTTGCTCCTAAATGGTTTCTCTAGCCAACAAACACCACTTTTCCAACAACAATTTTAGTCTTTCATGGCCTATCAACAACAATTCCTATGATCATTGGTAAATATATAACATCCATAAAATTCATGAAAATTTTGAACTTTTAAAACCAAACCATAAATCATCATTGTTTACAAAATTAGTTTTCAAACATGTTTAATATCATAGTTTTCCCAAAATCATAAAACAGATCACGAGGAGGTGCACGATCACGTCTTTGCCTTCCCGCGATCATCTAAGGTACCTGAAACATAACCCAAAAATGTAAGCCCAAAGTTTAGTGAGTTTCCCCCAAAGTACCAACACATCACATAATCATAATAATAACAATAAATAGCATGCATACATAACCTTCAGTGTGACGAGAACGCCCCACTTGCCTATAGTCTATCTGGTATGCTTACAGAACCTTCAACATGAATGGTATACCACACCGGGCCTTCAACCTATCTAGACCGTTCTCTGAGCCTTCGGCTTGACTGATACGACCTACTGGCTTTCAGTCTATTTGGTCCGCCCTGTGTCTGTTTGCCTTCACCAAAAAGCAAGACCGCCTCAACCCAACCACACATACACTGTGTCGTCACACACACACATACACACACACACACACACATATATATATATATATATATATATATATATATTATAAAAGCATATAATTAATTAGCCAATAACAAGCAGACAGATCTTGCAGATCACTAAGCATAATATCATCCTATCTACCAGGAGACAGATCTAACAGATCACTACAGTATTCAATCATATGATAAACTAGGATAACAATCCAAAATGTCCGGCCTTGGTGCCTTAGACCCTTGAGTACATTGAGGAAAACTCACCTCACACTGCTGAATCACACTGAAAGTCTCCGACTGTTGGCCCACTAAATCCCCGCGCCATCACTAACAAAATAGTCATCCAATTAATAATTGGATTTCAAGTCCTTAGTAGTTATTCGAAAATGTTGGATTAATTTCTAAGTCCATAACTATAATTGGTAAGACTTGACCCGACCCGACATGGTTCATTTGGGTTGCATGGCATCGGAACACATGGATGGACCTTTTATGAGAAAAGGATATATTTGTGACATATTAATATGTTATAAGTTCTAATATATTAATATGAGATCATGTTATTTAATTAGTATTCATAAAGAATTAATTTGGAATTAATTTAGTGATGAAAAAGGACTAATTAAATATATGAGGATTGATTGTGTAAATCATTGATTCTTATATATGTGGGCTTATAATCCATGATTCCTTATGTTGGGTTTAACCTATGTGGTGGCCCATGGATAATCCATGTAGGTTAAACCCATGGAGCATAAGGAATGGTTCAAGTCATGGGTTACATGGTGTAACCCTAATGTACACACTATATAAAAACCCCATTAGTTGAAGAAATGGGCACTAGTGTATAATATGGAGGGCAAGCCGATTTCCAAGTCTTATAACTTCTTCTCATGGTTATTCCCAGAGTTCATGGTGTTGTGTGGGCCATTTGAGGTGTCACACCTGGGTCACTAGACACTCAATCTTCATGAAGACAAGCTACTTCAAAAGGTATGTCATTCTACTAGAATCTTGTAGTATAGTTACTTCATAATATGCTAGTTAGAGTGAAACCTTAGAATATTAAGTATTTTCATATATAATAGAGAAAACATAGATCCAATGTTTATAGGGTTGCATGTACACCATAGGAGTGTTAGAATGCTCAAAACCCAATAGTGGTATCAGAGCCAAGGCTTGTTTTCTGTTATATTGATGCTTATATGATTTTTTAAAGTTGAGAACTGAACATACCAAAAAAATCGACGATTTTATGCATAAAACTCGATGAGTCATCATTTTAGGCGTGAACTCGACGAGTTCTCTATAGAACTCAACGGGTTTTTGGTCCTGACAGCTTACTGTTCAAGTTTTGGTGCTGGAATTGGTCTAGAATCATTACCTTGATCTGTTTTGGACTTATAAAACCTGTTTTTAATGTGGTAATGATTATGTTAAACCAATTTCAATGCTATAATCAAAGTTTCAAGTTTTATATATGTTTATGTAATTCTTGAAAGTTTTTGATTATGAATGTTCATGCTTATGAGTTTAGTTAGATCATAGGAACTATGTGCAAATTATTTGTTATTGTAATTCTTGATCTCAATGAAATTGTATGGACTCCATAACTTGTCCTCAAGTTATGGATTACCAAAAGTTTTTATGTGTTATCTTGTTCATATGAGTTGTTTAGATTAATAGAAAAATTATGTGATAATGTGTTTTCAATCCAAATTAATCTAAAAGTTGTTCATAAAAGGTGTTTTTGTAACTCGTCCTCAAGTTACATAAAATGTCACATTTATGAATCTTAAAACTCATAAAAGTGTCATAGGTTACATAAAAGTGAAGAGACTTTTTGATTAAATTGTTTTATGACTCCATAACTTGTCCTCAAGTTATGGATGTTTAAGAGTTACTTCTTTAAAAGATGTTATTAAAGAATAAGGAGTTACATAAAATGAAGAGTCTTCATTTTAATGTACATTAAACTCATAAGTTATGAAATGAAAAGTCTTGAATAGTTTCAAAACTTGCCCTCAAGTTTTGGAATTTGTAAAGTTACTCCTTATGTATACTTTAATTCCAAGTTGAACCTTAGAATTTTAAAAGTTTAAAATTCAACCCTTATACTATTATTATAATTTTAATTATATAGATATGTATAAGATTAAGTCAGTCTTACCATTAGTAGGCCTCATTCACGAAGTTGGTCTATAAGGGGGGTATAAGGTTACCGCCTATAAAATGGCAGTTTAATGGGTGTTCACTCTCACCCACTGCTTCCTTGACTGGTGGAGGGTCGTTAGCCGAACGGGTAGAACAAGGACTATAATTCTCCCTTCATTAAAAGTATAATGATAAATACTAAGTAACTAAGCACTTATAAATTCCCAATCTTAGTTACTCAGGAAAAATGTGAAATAGGTGCTAACCCATGAAATTACACTTTGTACCTAACCAAGTCGTTAGTGGAACGTGTGTGGTTAACCGACATACTAACAAGGACTAGTAAGAGTGGAAAAGGGTAACTTGAATTTATTATAGCTCGGTGGAGCGTGTGTGGCTAACCGGCACATCGATTAGGTGATAAAGTTAAGGGTACCAAGTCAATTTGCATGGTTATTCACACCTTGTTTGTGATCCTCGGCATCCCAGTCACAAACTTGAGAGGGCACAATCGAGATTCACACATGCCATTGAAAGTTCAGTTTATCTCAAAAGATCTAGGAGTTTCAAATCCAATTAAAACTTAATTATATTTCGTTTTTCTTGGTGGAAATTGGTAAATCGTCATTTACCTACCTTCAACTATTTTATAACTTGGATTACGACATCCCTCTTCCAGTTATAAGTAGGTTGTTGGGTCCTAGCCTTTATATTTCATATTGGGTGATGTATTAAGGACTTTAAATCAACTGACTTGAAATTCTCCCTTATAGATGTCTTCTTTAGACAACTTCCCAAATCTTTAGGAACTAGCTTCCTAATGAAGATGATATCCCAAAAGGCAATCAAGGTGAAAGATTAATCCCTTTGTTGTGTATTAATGGGACTATAAATCATACTTCATTTCCTCCACCTCCTCCAATAATTCTCCCTATCCCACAAGTTTCAAGACTTGATAAGTTCTAAGTCACTCAATCCCTATTGGCAAGCCGGGAGAGTCGGGTGTCGAAGGCTCGAGGTAGCTGGCTGTTGACTTGGTTCTTCAGTCGCTCCCTGATGACAGATCACGACATGACCCTTAATGATCTTACCTATTTGCTTGTTACTGCTAAATCATCAATGATTTGGAGCACTGGGAAAAAAATTTGACTGGAAGATCCACTTCCCAAACTTCCATGGATATTTTCAAATGGTAACATTAAAAGTCCAGAAAAACTTTCTCTTCCCAATTGAAAGGGATCGGCCATGGTCAAGTTGTTTTGACCCAATGGTAACGAGAAATGCTAAGTCTGTGATAGTCCCATCTACCATTTCCAAAGAGTCCATATGTTTCTTTTTGGCCAAAAGAAAGGCCATTGGTTGCGAAGCTGCCCAATTTATCTGAAAGTACATAAGGAAGGTAAGAGTCAAAAAGTTTGACTGTACTTCAGGTAAAATCCATTATCTAAGTCTATTAAGTATCTTTTGGAGATTCTTAATACATAATGTAATCTAATTACATTTTGATGTTTTAAAGAATCGAAGGAAGCTTAAAGAAAGAGTATGCTGATTCTGATCGCGAAGATGGGTTTCGATCACGTGATTCGATGATCAAAATTTTGAGTTACTGCATAAGAGTTAAGATATATTGTTTAGGAATAGATAACAACATGTTTTTCATATGTATTTACATTGTAAGGATAAAGTTTTCCGCAAGTTTCAAAATAAAAGAAAATTTTTGTTTTATTTATTTGAAGTATCCTTACAATGACATTTGTGAAAAATTGTTGTTTATATGTTTCCATTGATAAGCAATATTGGAAAATGGATTTGATTCTTTCATTTGTGGTAGTGTCATAATTTACCAAATAAGGAAAGATTCTTATCACACAAGTTTCAATTGGATAGAAACTTGGAATCATGCAACTTGTATTGTATGATGAATGAGAATTTTCATCTTTGGGAAATTAAGACTAATTCCTTGTTCACATGTACATGTGAGTCAAGTGAAGGGCTAAAGGATCGGGTACATTAGGTTGTGCACTGGTCAGGTCCACCACAAAGGTTGATAAGATTATTCGTTATGATTTACTAAAGTTTAGTAAATATGGTTATGCTTACAAGTTTAAGTGTAATTCTGAAACATTGGAGAAGTTTCAATGTATGGCAGAACAGATGAGAAGAATCAAATAAGGCAGAAAGATAAAAGTTTCTCCAATCTGAGGAGATGGGAGAATACTTGAGTATCTTGTTTAATGATTATCTTGGTGATTTTGGAACCATATCACAATTGATCCTTTAAAGACACCTTAATGCATTTGTTTGAATAAGGAGAGGAATCGTGAATTGTGAAAATAGTCAAATCAAAAGATAAATCATACTTCGTTCCAAATAAAATCTTAGATTCATAATCCAAGATTGAGCCTTGAGTGACATAATCTTAAGAAAGGTTTAAAACACTTATCAAATGTAGAGTAAAATGTTTTCTTGCTCTTGTACATTTGAAATTCGTAAGTTGTGATGTTTTGGATAAGACAAAGACCAACTAAGACCAATTGTGAGAAGTGTTTTTCCTTGATAAGAATCCACACTAACTCTTGAATTTTTTTTGTCAAGGAATGGTTCTTGACAAAGAGAATATTATATGTCAAGAGGTCAGTGGGAGTCTTAAAAGATCTTGAGATAGTTTCAAGAACTGATCAAGAGTATTATTAATCACTAGCCCATGACTTAAGGTTTATAACCTATTGTGTTGATATATTCTTATTTTTGTGTTGATTCCAGTTAAAATTTGACTATGCTTATGAGTTTTATGAGTTCTCAATTGTTTGCATAACAACTTGGAAGCAATGGTAGGCCTTTGTGCTGCCAAGTGACAAGAAATTAAGATTGAACAAGTTCAGTCCATATGCGTTTGGATTTGTCACTAACCTTGTCTTGTGATTATGGTTATGACAAATTCACATGGATAGGAACACTTACACCATAAACTATAAGTGTCATAAGGTTTCTCTTCGATTCATGAAAATGATGGTGAGGAAACTCTTTCACTAAGTAGATTTTAAGTAGATAGTAATTGTAATTTTTGCATTCTTAAAGTCATTAGTGGAGAGCGTGTGGTTAACCGGCACACTAACATGGACTTGTGAGAATGACAAAAAGTCTAAACATTATGATTACGGCATCCCTCTTCATTATTGTTTAGACACACATGTGAGTTATCTAAGGAAAGGTGTATGATTTTGATAAAGTCTTATCAAAGCAATCTCGTATCAGAAATCTGAACTCTGGTAAGAAAGTCAATAAAGTATTGATTTCTAGAAGTCCAGTTGATTTCTGGATACATGTCAAAGCTAGTGGAAGCATAAGTGTTATGCTAGTAAGATAATAATCATTATGATAGTGGGATCATGATTATTATGTTAAGTGCTACAAGTTAGCAATGTTAATTATAGAAAACAAATTTCAATTCGCTTTGAAAAGTTGTTTTACTATAATTAAGGGAGAGGATTTTATACTTCATTCCAATTCTACAAGCTTAGATTGAGATTTTAATCAACTTTAGTCAAGGATATATATGAATGCTATGTTGGAATGGTTCATCATAAGGAAATTCTATATATGTTGCATTCTCAAAATTTGATTATGATTACGGCTCTTCATAGTTCGAATTGTGAGAACGTGGCAAATAAAATTTTATAGCATGAATCGTGTCCAATATGCTTCGGGTATAGGTTCGATTACATGTGCTATAATATTTATCTACTCTTAAATTTTCCAAATGCCTAGGGCATTAAGAGAGAAAAAGCAATAGAACTGGATAAGACTAAAATGGTTAAGCAATTGTCGAGGACAAATTTGAGGTTTACCAAAGACTATTTACTCATGGACAATTGGAAGTATAGATTAAGGACCATATTGACATATTTTGAAAAGAGGCAACTCTTGTTCAGAAGTGATGGTAAAAATGGTAATATGGAATTGTTTCCATGGGTGGAAGTTATTCTTTGAAGATTAGAAAACTTAATGCATAGAAGGATGTTCAAAGGAATGTACTTTGAATGTGAGACTTCGTTTCCATGGAATTGCTCTCCATTGGAATACTTTGTAATGCCTGTTGCCAAGTCTTTGTGACTTGTGTGCACATTCATTACAAGAGGATCATTGCATATAAGTTTAGAATCAAACAAGATTACGGTAAATGACAAGAATTTTGTGTTCTTACATTTATTGTAAAGGATTTGGGATTGTGAAATGAGCATCATCGAAATATTGTCAATCGATCTGTTTCACAAGGAGAGGACCATATGTAAACATAGTGTGCATACTTGGAGTATGACATAGCTATTTTTTGGACAAACATAGTGTGCATGCTTGGAGCATGGCATGACTATTGTTTTAATTCAAGTATAAAGTTGATAAATCGAAACATAAATAATGAGTAATCAATATGGTGCTTAGATAAAAGGTGTTTTTTTTATTTACACTCAAAGTGTTGGGGCCATATAAGATTAGTATTATTCTTTTGTTTCGCTTTGCATGTTTTGACTTCTAGAATAACTAGGTCATTCTTCCCGAATAACTAAGTTATTCAAATCATCCACAGTCAGTCATATCTTGGAAGTAGATATGAATCAAGACTGTCATGAATTGGGTTTGTAGATGTCTAAAGTGTTTAGACATAGCAAGAGTTGCTACAATATTCATGAGTGCTCATAAGTTATGAGTATTGGATTCAACCCACGCTCATTTGAATCACTTCATGGATTTTATCACGAGTGAATCATGAGACGATAATATCTTATATTCTTCAAACCTAGAGATATGAGTTGTTGACTATGAGTTGGTTATACATTGATTGCACGAAAACACATTGGTAACTTGATGTTATAAAACATGCCTTTGTGTATGATTCAACAAGTAGTACAACCAGCATATGAGTCCAAGTTTATCCATTACTTTTACCCTTAAAGGGATAAAAGCGATATCTGTGGGCCCCTCAATGATTTAGTGATGACATCCCCAAGTGCTTGGCCAAGCCCGGATTGATTTGATTTGTTCAATTAGTCGGTCATCATAAATCGGAAATCGGGAAACAACAAATAAACAGAGAGAATGATTACTAATCCATGTCTCAGTCCATATGATATCTGGAATGGAGGAAAATATGATCCCTTATCTAATGGACAAGTCATTGACAAGATCAGAGTTCAGTTACAAAGTCAGAGTTCGACAGAAGCTTTTGAGAGCTATGATTGCTAGTTGGGTTATGAAGTCATACTTTCAATAATAGTTTTAGACTTTTCCAAGTGGGAGACTGATGGATTAATGTCTAAGTCCATAACTATAATTGGTAAGACTTGACTCGACCCGGCATGGTCCATTTGGGTTGCTTGACATCGGAATACTTGGATAGACCTTTTATGAGAAAAGGATATATTTGTGACATATTAATATATTATAAGTTCTAATATATTAATATGAGATCATGTTATTTAATTAGTATTGATAAAGAATTAATTTGGAATTAATTTAGTGATCAAAAGAGAGTAATTAAATATATGGGGATTGATTGTGTAAATCATTGATTCTTATAATGTGTGGGCTTATAATCCATGATTCCTTATGTTGGGTTTAACCCATGTGGTGGCCCATGGATACTCCATGGAGGTTAAACCCATGGAGCATAAGGAATTGGTCAAGTCATGGGTTACACGGTGTAACCCTAATGTGCACACTATATAAAGACCCTATTAGTTGAAGAAATGGGCACTAGTGTATAATATGGAGGGCAAGCTGATTTCCAAGTCTTATATCTTCTTCTCATGGTTATTCCAAGAGTTCATGGTGTTGTATGAGCCATTTGAGGTGTCACACTTGGGGCACTAGGCACTCAAGCTTCATGAAGACAAGCTACTTCAAAAGGTATTTCATTCTACTAGATTCTTGTAGTATAGTTACTTCATAATATGCTAGTTAGGATGAAACCTTGGAATATTATGTATTTGCATGTATAATAGAGAAAACATAGATCCAAGGTTTATATGGCTGCATGTACACCATAGGAGTGTTAGAATGCTCAAAAACCAACAGAAAAGCCACTATACTCCTTTTCCCCTATTTTAAGGCTAAGGCCCAAACCCAAACCCATTAATCACCCAATGCCCATGTTTTGCCTAATTTTCTAAATTGGGCCCAAACTCCTACTTGGGCCTTATCCTAAGGTCCACCCTTCCACTTAGCCCAAAACACTTGCATTTAGATAGCCCAATAAGGGCCCAAGCATCTAAACCCAAAAGACGGCCCAAACTTGAAGCCCATAACCGCTAAGCCCAACAGACTGAGTATGCAGGGCATAGTCAATTGTACGCTAAGCGTATTGCGCGTACTATCTTGTACACCCAATGTACTCCTCCTTTTCAACCACTTATCACATTAAGCCTTTAATCCATTAAGATAAAGCTCCAAAACATAGATCTGACTCCCTTGAGCTGGAATAGCACAAAAAGTTACAAGCTTTAGGTTAATGCATGGCTAAATGAATCTCTTAAGCTTAGAAATGACTTAATAGGTGGATTAATGCATGCATGAGGACCATTAGCCCATGAAGTTGGAACCTTTATGCTTAAGAAGCCTCTAATAAGCTAAGATCTAGAGAAATGATCCCTTCAAACGACCCAATCCATCAAGCAACTCAAAAAGGGACTAAAAGTGTGTCAAATCCACCCATAAAGAGATCTACACATTAATAAGTCAACATTTTGAGCATGATACCTTAAGAAGCTTGGCAAGTGAAGAATGATGTTGGATCTTAGGCCTCCCACCAAGCTATGAACTTCCACCTTCTTCTAGGTTCTTTAAGAATGATCCAAAACAACACAAATTTCTCTTCAAGAGCTCAAGAATGCAACAATGGGGATAAGGGACGTTTAGGGTTCTCTGGAGGTGTAGGGACAAGTAGTGAGGCCAACCCTAAAGGTTAAGGATAAAAATATAGGTTGCAACACCCACATTACCGTTTCTAGAATATTCACGTATGCCCAACGTACATAAGCATACGCCCAACATACGCACCTGGAGTCCCGAACCTTATCATCTTAGTATGTTAAGCGTACCAAATGGTACGCTTCGCGTACTGGATTCACAACTAATACGCTAAGCGTACCAAGTGACACGCCTCTCGTACTACTCCAAGGACCTAATTGCAACATTAAATCAATGAAGGGCAAAACTGAAACGTACCAAAAATCAAGGTGTTACAAATTATGACTAGTTTTGGATCAAAACCTAGGGTTAGGAAATATAGTGATGAACTTTAATGTGTGTGCATAAGTAAATGACCATTCTATGCATGAATTAATAAAGATCAAATCTTGCTTAATACAAACCAAATACTGATTTACATGATTGTTTGTTCACTTGATCACTGAATTAATAGTTGGATATAAGAAAGCGGGTTAAAGAAGGATACTACGAACGAAAGACCTTCAAAAGATAAAGAACTTTTTGTAGGAGAATGAGATTATTTGGAAGGAGAATATAACATGTTTTGTGACAAAATTCTGTCATTAGAGTCTTTGAGAAAAGACAAAATGTATCACTTTATCACTTGCATCTTAAGTTGTTTTAGGTTAAGCTTTAATCTTGTTGGTTAGACCCATTTTTAGTCATTAACATGTTTGAATTTTGATTATTTTTTATGAAAAAAGAAGTGAAAAACGGGTAATAGTTTTAAAGTAAATGAACACCAATGAAAAACCTTTATATGAAGGTTTTCCTATACATAACAAGGAAGTTGAGGTGTTAGAGTGTCCTACTTTTGAAGATTAAATAAAGAACCATTATAAAAGACGGTATCTCAAAGGTACGTTGGTGTATTTCATTGTTTTCGTAAAGTTAATTTGGAAAATTTACCTTTTCTTCTTGTGTGTTCCTTATGGTTTGTCATATGTTGTAATTTATTAGAATGTTTCCTTGTAATGGAAATATGTATTTTGTTTGGGTTGCTTGGTCACAACCACCACATGTTATTTACATTACACATATTGATGTAACCTAGAAAATCGTCACGAGGCTGATTGGATAGTAATCTTGTATATATATATATATATATATATATATATATATATATATATATATATATGTGTGTGTGTGTGTGTGTGTGTGTGTGTGTGTGTATATATACTTCATTCTACAAGCGAGTCTCGATTATATACTTGTTATACTAATCTACATGATCGTTAGAGCCACCCCAGGACATGCATATCAGGAGCAACTTCGATGATCAAGTTAGTATCGATACGAAATATGGTTCAGATCCTTCATGCGGAAGGAAACTGGTTGTGTGTATGTGAGAAAGTCATGGGAGAGAATGTAGTTTATTTGGCCTCCTGATTATGTGCATTGAAAGATGTATATATAGTCAGAAGTAACTTCTACATTGGGGAAGAAGCTAACACATGTGTATTAGGAAGGAACGCCACTAACAACTATGCATTGAGAAGGAGTGCCAGAGTGCACTACAAGGATACAGACCTATGCAGACGACACTTATGCCGACGACAATTGTCGTCGCTAAAAGTACCCCTATCCTGACGACTAGTCGTCGCCATACCTTTTGCGAACTTTGACCAATTTAATTTGACCAGGAACTCTATTCCGACGATAAGTCGTCGGCACAAGTATGGCGGGAATGACAAAAATATTGGCAGTCTTCTGAAATTCTATACCGACGACATGTCGTCAGTATAGGTATCAAAAATATATATTTTCCATTTATTTTTAATATATATGCTAGAAAAACAAAACGATGTAGTTTTGTGTATGCTATACCGACGACATGTCGTCGCCATAGGTTTTTAATTTTTAATTTTTTTGTTTTCGCAAATAATTGAAACGACATCGTTTATTTTACCCTATACCGACGACATGTCGTCGGCATAGGGGTTTACCCTAAACAATGCGCAGATCCCTCATTCATTTGCACAGCGACACAACCTCTTTTCTCTCTGACGAAAGTCCAATTCTAACGTTAACTAGCCGGTGATTAGCCCCAGGTAAGCCTTTTCTACTCCTATTTCGTTGAATATTGATGTGTGCTAATATTTTTACCCCGAATTTGGGGTTCTTTTGGTGTGTATGGTAGTTAACCGGTGGTGAAGCACCGCCGCCCGTTTTCCTACCTCAACCTTCCCACCGGCGAGTTGTTCGCCGACGACCTCGTTCCAGCCACCAAGGGAGTTGTTCACTGGTCCGTTTTCTACCCCTATTTCGTTCATATTGTTTTTTTTTCTGATTTTGTATTGCCGCATGTGGCCACCACCAGCCACCGCTGGAGGATTACGAGCTTCTTTGACTAGCCAGAATTCGTTCATCACACAAGAACAAAACACAGGTTAGTTTTTTTTTCTAATTTTTATTGAAATTGAAATTATATGTATATATAGAATTGTGTTGAAATTGAAATTGATCCTCTTTTGATTATATAATTGTGTTGTTCGTTTGGTATATATATGTGATTGTGTTGGCGTTTGTTTAGGTTTATACATTAAACAAACTAATAAAAGTACATTGGTATAGAATTGTTTTGCTTGGTTGGTATGTGTGTGATTGTGTTGTTTGTTTGTTATATGTGTGATTGTTGTTTTTTGTTTGGAATATCTATATTGTTTGTTTAGGTTGGTATGAAATTTTGTATGATTGTTTAGGTTGGTATGAAATTGATATTGTTTAGGTTGATATATGAAATTGAAATTGTTTAGGTTGGTATGAAATGTTATGTGATCTTTGTTTAGGTTGGTATGAAATTTTGTAGGATTGTGATCTTTGTTTAGGTTGGTATGAAATTTTATGTATAAAATGTAAAATATGTATGGTTGTGTTTAATTTGTTTACTTATTAATAGCAACATACTTTTTTTATCTTGATAATTGAGATTTTTGGAATATGTTTATTGAGATTAAAGTTTATTAAGTCAAAAATATTTAAACTATAAAAGTTATTAATAGCAACATACTTTTATTTATCTTGTTAATTAAAGTATTTTATTTTCATTTCTATTTGAAAGTTATAACATAAAACAAAATAATAAAATTACGTTGTTATTAAAAGTATTTTTTTATCTTGTTTATGGTGCTATAAAAAAACAAAATAATATTAAAAGTACAACGCTGTAATTGAAAAAAATAAAATGTATATATACTATAAATATGAAAGAGAAGTGAAAAATAGAATGTTTTAAGCAAACTAATAAAAGTACATTGCTATAAAATGTGTTTAGAAGTCTACCCTTATGAATACTCTATCAATTCCGTCCAATTTCTACTTCCAAGGTATATATTTCTTTATATACTTGTCAATATCTATCCATTCCATCCATTTTTTTTCTCAAACAAAAGGTCATACAATTTAGCTATTTATACAATGTTATTTTTAATAATGAAACAGTAATGACAATCGATAAGAGTTGGATTCGTGAAAACCGAATGTCCCCAAAATTCTTGGAAGGTCTTAAAAACTTTATGGAGATTGCCAGGAAACATGTTGACTCTGAAGACAAAGTGCGTTGTCCGTGCGTAAAGTGTGTGAATATGTATCGACAGTTGTTGAGTATGGTTTATGCCCACATACACGACCGTGAGTTTCTAAAATCGTATACTGTATGGATTTATCACGGTGAGAAGCGTCCTATTTCGGATTTAGGCTACAATTCGACTCTAATAAACACTCCAACAACTAATGAGATGTTTGATGTAATTGACGATGTTATGGCGGAACAAAATACAAATGAAGAAAATACAGATGATGAAGGACGAGGCATGGACCCATAATTTGATGCTTTGTTTGAGGAGCTCAATACCAAGTTATACCCTGATTGTGAGATGACTTCTTTGAACTTTTTGGCGAAGTTGTTGCATATTAAAGTGATCAATAAATGGACAAATAGTTCATTTGACCAACTTGTAGAGTTGCTAAGAGTTGCTTTCCCGAAGAGCAAGATTCCAACTTCACACTATGAAGCTAAGAAAAAGTTGAGAAAGATAGGGTTAGGATATGAGTCCATCGATGCTTGCAAATATGACTGTGCTTTGTTTTGGAAGGAGAATGATTCCATGCAGAATTGCCCGATTTGTAACGTGAGTAGATGGGTTGACACAACCACAAAAGGGAAGTGAGTACCACAAAAAGTGTTGTGGTACTTTCCTTTGACTCCAAGACTTCGACGGATGTATAGTTCCAAATTCACAGCTAAAGATATGATTTGGCATACTATTGGAAGATCAACAGATGGTATGATGTATCATCTGCTAGATGGGAAGTCATGGCAAGAATTTGATAAGAGATACCTAGAGTTTGCCAAAGAACCTACAAATGTTCATCTAGGTTTAGCTACTGATGGCTTTAATCTATTCGGCAACTTTAATAACAATTATAGTATTTGGCCGGTTATATTGACTACCTATAATACACCACCATGGATATGTATGAAAGAGTCTTCTTTCATGCTAACTTTGCTGATTCCTGGCCCTAGATCACCCGCAAAGGACATTGATGTTTACTTGAGGCCTTTAGTAGATGAGTTGAAAATGTTGTGGGCCGAAGGAGTCCAAACGAGAGATGCATCAACTAACACTGTATTCAATATGTGTGCGATGTTGTTATGGACTATCAATGATTTCCCAACACGTATCAGTCTGTTTGGATGGAGTGGTCAAGGTTATTTAGCATGCCCTACTTGTAATGAAGACACATCTTCTGTTTATGTGACCAACAAGATGTATTATGTTGGTCACAGACAATTCTTGAATATAAACCATAGTCGGAGGGATAGTCTATTGTTTGATGGTCAAACTGAGACAAGACCGCGTCCTAGATGATTCAGTAATGCAACTATATTAAATAAGTAAATTGTCTCTCTGATCGAATTCCAGGGAAACATCCTGATTATGGGGGCAAAAAAATAAAGTGCGACGATGAAAGAAAAAGAGAGAGTTAAATTGGATGAAACGAAGTATCTTCTTTGAGCTTGAGTATTGGTCTTCCCTCGAACTAAAACACAATTTCGATGTTATGCATGTTTCAAAAAATGTGAATGAGAGTGTGTTGAATACTGCACTGATGAACGATAAAAGCAAAGACAAAAAAGAAGCAAGAATTGACTTGAAAAATATGGGCATTAGACCAGATCAATGGCCAAAGGAGAAAGTCAAGAAGATGAAGAAACACAACAAGGAAGAAAACAAGAAGAAAGAAATACTCCCACATGCTTCTTACTCTTTCAAACCAATTGATCGACAACGTTTCTTCTGTCTATTCATGAAAGGAGTGAGACTACCTGATGGTTTTGGATCGAACTTTAAGAAGAAGGTTAATGATATTGAATCAAATTTGGTTGGGTTGAAGTCTCACGATTGCTTATTTATAATTAGGTTTATTATATATTTTGAATGTTTATAATATTTGTTAAATTTTCAAATGTTGCTTATTGATAGAGTTGGTGGATATCATGATGTGGAATGGGCAAGAAGATGTCCACCGGCTGATTGGTCCGCTGAAGCTTGGAACAAAATGATTGATTTGTTATTTTTGACCGATGAATACAAACGCACGTCGGACAAAAATAAAATTTGTAGGTCGAACTTCCGCACACAAGTGCTCACGAATGTAGACCCTATGCTCAACGATGTTATTTAGAGGTAATAAAATATTATAGTATTAGTTAAAAGTGTTATTAACATTTGTATAAATATATTTATTGATTTCACTTATTATAGGAAAAAATGGGAATGAAGCCGCAACATATTGAGGGTTGGAGACAAATGCGCTACAAAGAAGGTTCGGGTTGGTGTACAAGTCGAGCACAAGAAGATTGGGTAAGTGATAAACGAAATGAATGTGTTGTTTAAATATATTATTATTATTATTAATTATTAATTATTAATTATAGTTTTTTGTTTAAGGAATATTATTATTATTATTATATTTAAGTTTAGTTGTTTGTTTTAATTAACGTATGTTTACTGTTTTCTTTATTTTAGGAAAAAATTCAAGAAGAATATGAGAAAATGCAAAGCGAGGTTGGGGAAGGCGGAATAGTAGACGAGGAAGAATGTTTAGAACACGACGTTGGGACGAGACGCGGACATGCTCGCAGGGTGGGTAGGAGACCAACCGCCAACTTCGGTTTAATTCCAAATAAACGACCTTTCACTTCAAAATCGTCCCAATCTCAACCCCAATCTCAATCCCAATTTGATGCACAACAAATGCAAGAATACTTGCAACAATATAATGCATCATTGGCAGCATGTATTCCGGGCTTCCAACCACCACCACTTCCTAACTTTCTATTCAACTCTAACACACAAGCAACTACCTCTCAACAAGTTGCCAAAAGGATGGAAGAAAAAGGAGAAGGAGAAGAAGGAGAAAGAGAAGAAGAAGGAGAAGGAGAAGGAGAAGAAGCAGAAGGATATGATTATGATAATGATGTTTGATGTTTTCTTTAGTGTTTTGAATAATGTTAGTTAACTACTTGAATTTGATGTTTTGAATTTGAACAATGGTACATAGTTAATGTATTTCAATTGATATATGTTGGAATGTGTTTTGGATTTGTTAAAAATGCAGGAATGACAATATACTAAATCTGTAAAATCAAAAAAAAACAAACAATACCTATCCCGACGACATGTCGTCGCTATAGGTATGTCATTGGCTCCTGTTAAAACCCTATAGCGACGACTTGTCATCGTAATAGACAAATCCTGTGGCGACAACATGTCGTCACTATAGGTTTGCCGATGATATTTCGTCGCTATAGGTAATTAATAAAACTTTATCTTTTATCCCTGAAAATATGATTGACAAGAACCTATCCCGACGACTTGTCGTCGCTATAGGTGAAGCTATCGCGACGACATCTATACCGACGACGCTATTGACCTATGCCGACACAACTATGCCGACGACTCTATCCCGACGACATGTCGTTGGCATATCTCGTTGATTCCAACAACTCTGAGTCCTTTCACACTCGACTCACCGAGTCATCCCTTGACTCACCAATTCACAGCTCAACCAGAAGAAAGGTTAGGACCTCACGACCAGACTCGCCGAGTCCAAGGCTATCTGCAACCAACTCGCCGAGTTCTTGACCATATTCATCCAACTCGCAGAGTTGTTCTTCCAACTCGTCGAGTTCCAGCCTATCTTCAAGCAACTCGCCGAGTACACCTTTGTGACTCGCCGAGTACCCTTAGATCTGAAATCATACAGAGGCTTTCCAAGCCATGCAGAAGCTCTAAACCATAGATCTACTCTTTTACAAGCCATCCATCACGTAAAGTGGCAAACTTTACGTGGATCCAAAGAGATCTAGGCATTTTACACTCTAGGGCTAGGGTTTGGGACAAAAGAGCTTCACCAAACACTCAAGAATCGGGACTTTATGACATATAGGACCATCACAAGCTTAGATCTGAAGTAGCATCCTCAGATCCAAGCTTCTATCTCAATTTAGATGTCATATCAACCACCACACATGAACCCATGAAGAAAATAACTTAAGGAAATGGTTCCTTACCCCTGGAATGAGCCCAACCAACTGTAGATTCCTGATCTCCCCAAGCTTTCTGATACAAGCCTCCAAATCTTCAAGCTTAAAGCACCAAAGATCCTTCTCCAAGCTCTAATTCACTCAACAATGGGGTCTCCTCACGAATATAGGGCTTCTGGAACTCAAGGAATGGTAAAGAGGCTGGGGAGAAGATATGATGTTCTTTATATAGGGCTCAACCCTCGAAATTAGGGTTTTCTCCACTCAGCACCAACTCGCCGAGTCCATCCATGCTACTCGCCGAGTTGGTCACTTAACACGCGACTAGAGTCGCGACCCTACTCGCTGAGTCCACTCGTGGACTCGCCGAGTTGCCTTTTCCCATTTACACTTTTGGCCCTTCAACTCTACACTTGATATTCCGGGATGTTACAGCAACAACATGTCGTCGCTATAGGTTTGCCGACGATATGTCGTCGCTATAGGTAATTAATAAAACTTTATCTTTTATCCCTGAAAATATGATTGACAAGAACCTATCCCGACGACTTGTCGTCGCTATAGGTGAAGCTATCACGACGACATCTATACTGACGACGCTATTGACCTATGCCGACGACTCTATCCCAACGACACGTCGTTGGCATACCCTATGCCAACGACTTTTCGTCGTGATAAAGTCCGAATTCGTCGTCGCCATAGGGTGTTAATGTTGTAGTGGTGGTAGACAACAAGATTAAAGCAATATCATATTGTACGTATAGCATAGCCATGCTGTCTAGAACCATGTTTGGCAGAATGGCAGAACCATGTTTGGACAAATAGTAGAACCATGTTAACCAAATAGCATAAACATGTTGGCCGAATGGTAGAAACATGTTGGTCAAATGGTAGAACGATCTTTGGCCAAATTACAGAACCATGTTTGGTCGAACCATATTGACCTGTACCCGGAAAAAGGACTGATAAGGGCTATGCATCAATATATATCATGTAGAATTTAAAGTACATTGCTATTATGTTTCTATTTTAATCTACTAGACTGTGGTGTATTGGCCTTAACTTCCCACCTCCTGTGTGAAGGCTCATGACCTCATAAAATAAAAAAAATAATGTATTAGTTTGGTCTAAATTTTCCTTATTCTAATCAGAGCTCTTGTACAACTATATATTCTCTTCATTTTTATCGATGGAAACCCTAAACCAATAAATTTTCAACAAGAAGTGAACCTAGAGCTATAAACTGTTCTTATTTTATCCACCAATTCCTTTTCCATTGTAAGAAACAACCTTCCTTTCTCTTACCCCAGCTGAAAAGCTAATTTCTTAAAAACCCTAGATTTTTAAAACAGAAATTTTGGTCTAAATTCCAAACTTTTTGTATGTTAAAGCTTGCGAAAAATATTACATGTTGGAAAAGGGTTCAAATTCATGATTATACTTTTGTATTTGGTACATTCGTTCCATTTTGAATAACTCATAAAATTCGAAAATTGTATTTGTTTGGCTGGGACTAGATGGACTTGCATTTGGCACTTGCAATTGCATGGTAGTGGGTTGTACTATTGCCTTTTTACTTCATTGGACATACATCACAACCACACTTGAGTTGACCTTTTGTTGACCAACAGAACAAAGTTTGACTTTTAATATATTCAATCCTAATTCCATGGATGATGAGAATGTATATGAAGAATCTAGTAGACATGTTTAACAAGGCGGTGCCTATAGAGAAATTGAAGTTTTCCATGGATTCAACTAGTCTTCCAAATACTTGAAGAGAATGCACAAACTAGAAAGAGACGTAGGTTAAAAATTTCTAGATTGGACAGTTCAGTTAATCAACCTCCAAGTAGGAAATTGTTAAGTTATAGAGACCAATTCATCTTTGTCCCTATAACCGCTAGGCAGATCAAACATGGTCAAGTGGGAGCTACTCCTAGAAGATTTTTTTTTTTTTTTTTTTTTTTTTTTTTTTTTTTTTTTTTTTTTATGGCAGATTTTAAGGTCAACTAACTAGTGTATAAACTCTTGAATTTGTGTAACATAAGTTATCTGTAAGCAATTTGGCTGTATGAATAAAAACTACTCTCTCGTTTTCATCCGTGAACACAGCTAATCACTCTAATCGTATGAACCACATAAATTGACTATGTTCTTGTTTTTCGTTTGTATCGATGTTTGAAATCATTTGAATCGCTTGTCGAAATGTTTTAACCCTAAAAGAGGGTGGTTAGATTAGTTTATGTAGTATCACTTGTGTGTTTGTTAGATTCGCTTAAGTTAATTAGTTGGCTGTTCGTTTGTTCGATCAGTTGACAATTTATATTCTCAATTCAATCTTTGTTCCATAACATTCCCTTGGTCATGGGACATGTTATTTTTTGGCGGCTAGTAGTGACTTTTCGGGTCCTTTTGATCTCTTGGTGATTGGCTGATTGCATACAGAAATCAAACCTGGCCCAAGTTGCCTCGGTTAATTGTGTCAGACGCTATCAAGACATGATTTAACATGGATGCATAAAGTTTTTTTTGACAAATGATATCCAGAAACAGCTCTCAAAAGACACAGATAAGGATATTAGAATTAAAATAGCATTAACCTAAAATTAAATTAATTAAATCAGTATACAAATAATATATAAAGATTAATATTTAATTTATAATCACTTGAAGCTGAAAAAACAGGTGTTCAAAAGCCAGCTTGCATGCAGTCAGCAAACAGTTCTTCTATGCCGTATGGCCAAGGATAAGGTGACACCGAGACTCACATGCCAATCAACCATGAAGTAGATGTGCATTTATTAGAGACAACAAGTTATATGGGGACAACAACACAGACTAATTTTTATATATATAATAATTAATTAATAGAACTGTATACTACAAAATAAACAAAAAGAAAAGAAAAAACTTAAACAGGACCCATATGCTATAACCTTTTTAAAAGTTTATCTAGTCTTTTGTAAACATGATTTACAAAATAATTTATAAAATACTGATGTAACACAAAATAAAAGCTGATAAAGTATTTCATACTGATGCTCTTTTTCCCTGTCACATTGATATTTCTTAAAAAAGGATCACAATCACATCTTTCATCCATGATTCTATTTACCTTGGAAATGTTATAGGTACAATTAAATAATTAAATAATTAAATAAATACAACCCAAGACATTAAGTGCTCACTCCATAATGCACCGGTACGCTGTACGTATTATGGTAGGTGACCACCATTAGACTTATAGAGATAGAAACAAAACATGAGGTAGAGAATTAGAAGCTTAGGCGACCCGATTTCAATGGAGAAAGCAACTATATTTCTTCTTTTACTTGTTCCACTCAACATTCAAAGCATGATCTCTTCACTCGAACTCCACACTATTTCAGATTCAAAGTTCTTGACAGAAGGAGACACCTTGGTCTCACCGGCCGGACTTTTAGAACTAGGGTTTTTCCGGCCAGGAAGCTCCGATAAAAAATACGTCGGTATTTGGTATAAGAAGATCCCTGTTCAAACGGTGGTTTGGGTTGCAAACAGAAACAACCCAATCCCCGGTGACTCTTCAGGCACTCTAAAGATCATCCAAACAGGAAATCTAGTCCTCGTCAACGACACTAACGATGTCGTATGGTCAACCAACATGACGTCATCTGGCACGAACGCAATTGCACAGCTTGACGACTTCGGAAATCTAGTCGTCAGAGATGGAATCATCAAGAACAAGATTCTATGGCAGAGTTTTGATTATCCAACCGATACCCTTCTTCCTGGAATGAAGTTCGGAAGAAACTTCTTGACAGGAAAAGAATGGGCTTTATCATCATGGAAGAGTAATCAAGATCCAGCTCCCGGTGATTACACGTGGACTGTTGACACACGTGGCTACCCTCAGAATCTACTAAGAATTTACGGATCGATCAAGTTCCGAGGTGGACCATGGAATGGTGTAAGGTTCAGTGGTGCTTCTGGGTTCAGCAAGAGTATGATCTTTACAACCGAATATGTTATTAACGAAACAGAAGTTGCTTATACTTATTATCTTCAAAACAGTTCTGTGGAATCAAGATTTGCGTTGAATTCATCTGGGCAGCTAGAACGTTATGTGTGGGTAGAAGAAGCTAAAAAATGGCAGCTTATTTTGGCATTACCTAAAGACATATGTGATACATATAACATCTGTAATGCTTATGGAAGTTGTAGTATTTTGACATCACAAACATGTGGGTGTATCGATGAGAAAAGATTCATGCCCAAAAACCAAAAGGGTTGGGAGATAGCAGATTGGTCGGGTGGTTGTGTGAGGCGAACACCATTGGATTGTAAAAATGGATCTGATGGATTTGTTAAGTATCCTAGTGTGAAATTGCCTGACACAAAGAGTTCATGGTTTAACATGAGTATGAGTTTGAAAGAATGTGAAGCAAGATGTTTAAAGAATTGTTCTTGTATGGCTTTTGCAAATACAGATATTAGAGGGGATGGAAGTGGTTGTTTGATGTTCTTTAACGAACTTATGGACATTAGAGTATACTCGGAGGGAAATGGAGGTCAGGATCTCTATATAAGAATGGCTTCCTCGGAATTAGGTAATGATTTTTCTCACAATGTAACTTTTTTTTATTATTATTATGTTTACTACATATATGCAAGTAGATGAGTTTATTGCCATGTTAGTATATATGATGTGGAACAAATTTATCGAAGACTTATTAGATTCCTTAATGGATAAATCGTATTACAAAAGGGGTGAAAAAAAAAGGCTCAACTTCAAACAAACATAGCTTTTGATTCTATAGGAGTTATGAGCCTAACTTTATATGGACATAAGGCTCTCAATGGGCCCGATGTCGCTCCAATTTTGAATTTTCCGGAAATTGTGGATTATTTCGCATTTTAAATTACTATGTTTTAATTGTAAGACCACATGATTCCCATACCATTCTTTAAATGATCATGTTATTAACAAGCCTTTTATTTTAAGTAAATTTTCGCTGTTTTATTTAAAAGTTTGGGAATAACTTCCATGTTTAGATCCATCTATATTAAAGGTTCGATGTAATCCTTTAAAATGATCTTGGAATTAATAGTCTCTGTTTTGTGTATCCCTAAACACTTTTCTTGTTGCTTACTTTTGTTCAATGTCATTATCCAACAGTTGCTCAAAATGTTCTTGAAAAGAAGCGAAGATCAAAAATGAAAATAATCATACCAGCAATTTTTTTAGGGGTTGTGATAGGCTTGAGTGCAACATGGTTCTGGTATATATGCAGAAAAAGGCATCATCCACAACCAAAGAGGGAAGGTAAGAATATTGCATAATTTATAGAGAAAATTAAAATGGTGGGAACTCAATAGAGATAAGAAAAGTAGAGTAATATGAATTCTTTAAGTAAATTCTTGTAATTGTAATGAACAGGGGAATATTCTCATGGTGGAGAAAGCCAAAGTGAAGGAATGGAGCTACCATTGTTTACTTTTTCTATAATAGCTAAAGCTACTGATAGTTTTGCACCTGAAAATAAACTTGGAGAAGGTGGATTTGGACCCGTTTATAAGGTAATACTAAAATTGTATATAAAAAAAGACATGAATGAAAGTCACCTTGGGGGGTTTGTATTGTTTTTAACAGGGTAAAATGGTAATTTCCAGGGTATACTAGAAGAAGGACAAGAAATTGCTGTTAAGCGTCTCTCCAAGACTTCAAGTCAAGGACTTGATGAATTCAAAAATGAAGTCATTTGCATTTCAAAACTTCAGCACCGAAATCTTGTTAGACTACTTGGATGCAGCATAGATGGAAATGAAAAGTTGTTGGTTTATGAATACATGCCAAACAGAAGCTTAGACTGGTTTATATTTGGTTAGAATTACATAACTGCCATTGATCAATTCACAATTACGAAAATCCCCATCTGATAGAAACTACATGTTGGACAGATAAAACACGAAGCTCACTACTTGATTGGCCAACACGTTTCAACATCATCAAAGGAATTGCTCGAGGACTTCTTTATCTTCATCAAGATTCGCGATTAAGAATCATCCATAGAGATCTTAAAGCTAGCAATATTTTACTTGATTTGGACATGAACCCTAAGATATCAGATTTTGGCATAGCTAGAAGCTTTGGAGGAAACGAGACTCAAGCAAACACCGAAAGAGTCGTGGGCACATAGTAAGCAAGCTACATAAATCCAAATTTACATCCACTTATTTTTCATAAGTTTGTTTTTTAACTTTATAAACATTTTGTTGCTTTTAGTGGTTACATGTCGCCAGAGTATGCACTAGATGGTATTTTCTCGATAAAATCGGATGTATTTAGCTTCGGTGTTTTGGTGCTTGAGATTGTGAGCGGGAAGAGGAATAGGGGGTTCGTTCATCCTGAGCATGACAATAACCTCATCGGACATGTACGTTAACCGGCCATAAATTACTCATTTGATTTGGATACTGTGTCTTTATGTCAGTCACATAGTGGGCCACTGTGTACCAAATTTTCATCTGACATGACGTTACTGAGCTTAAGGATGAGTTTAGTTGTGGAAAACTGTTTTCATTTTCTACAAAACATTTTCCGAAAATAGAGTTGAGTTTTCATTTTTTGTTTTCAATGAAAATTTTAGAAAAAACATGTTTGGTTGAAACCTGAAGTTTTATTTACCGTTTTAGAAATTTGGAAAACTTTGGAAAAGTATAAAAATCATTTTTCTAATTTATACACAATTGGAAAACATAAACTTTTCATTTTCTTTGGAAAATTTATGAAAACTGAATCAACCAAACGCATTTTCAAAATTTTCATTTTCATTTTAATTTTATTTTGAAAAGCTAAAAAAATTTCTACAACCAAATGCATCCTAACCGTTTTGCAGAAATATCTTATAGCCATCTACTCTACTAGCTAATAATTATTTTCACATATTATATTTAGGCGTGGAGAATGCATAATGAAGGAAGGACAATGGAACTCATTGATTCAACTTTCTGCAAATCAAGTGATCCATGTGAAGTTTTAAGATCAGTTGAAGTGGGATTGTTATGTGTGCAACAAAGTCCAGATGATAGGCCAGAAATGTCGTCTGTTGTTCTAATGTTGGGCAATGAGGGAGCAATGTTGAAACCTAAGCAGCCAGCATTTTTCACGGAAAGGAACTTTCTTGGGCCGGATTTTTCTTCAAGTACATACCCAACAAGTTCAACTAATGATGTAACTGTTACAGAGGTAGTTGCTCGATAGAAAGAATCAGTAGAACAAATTACGCTATCATAAATTTGGGTTTATGAATCGCATAAAAATTTCAGATACAAAGAGTACGATCAGTTTAGTAACAACCTAAATTCTTTTATTGTTTTCGTGTTTTCCGATCACACATCAAAATTCATAACCCAAATTTTATGGAAAGTTAAACGAAAGGATGGAGTGAACAGAAAATAAACCTGAGGAATAGCTTCTCTGTATGGATGAAATTATTCTCCATATTGTTCGTTCTAGTAGGATTTCCAAGATGGGAGACAAAGCATTTTGTGTGCGATATCAGGAAGGTGCAATGGAATTAATGGATGGATCAGAAAATTAATTGAATCCAGTTTGATTCCAATTTGATTTATTTTTTCACCTCCCATTCCCCTCCGTTCAATCTTCAAGAAAATAGATATCTGCGCTTCTACATACTTTTTTTTAACCAATTTTATATTTATTTTATGAAGAATTAAAAATCATGAATTTTAATATTTTATAACATTTTTTTTGTCTTGCCCAATAAAAAGAAAAAGGAGAACATAGAAACCATTCATCTAAGGCTACCTACGCATTAGATGCGTACGTGGACCGTCTCTCCATGCGTGAACACCGCCCCCATTTATGGTGGGTTGGTTGTGGCCTGAAGACGAGGACGGAAGAAGACTAAGAAGCTGATTGGTTGGTCAATTTTCGACCGTTTAAAAGCATTTAATAATAAAAAAATGTTTTTTTATTTTTAATTTACTCTTTCTATATATACATCCATTATACATATATTTTTCAAAACAAAACACACAAACTCTTTTAGATCAAACACACATTCAACAAAAAATAGATGATGATTCTGATGACGAGTTGGTATTGCACACACTATTGTTTGCGGCACAAGACATGGTTCGTAAGAGAGGCGAAAGTTCACACGACGAGAACAAACATAGAAAATGGATCAACCGGGATCGAGAGGCAACAAATGAACTTTTAGTACGTGATTATTTGCCTTTGATAGTTTATATCATTTATCGAAATTTGAAAAACGTTTTCGCATTAGTAGAAATTTATTTTTACGTATAGCTAGAGATTTGGAGCGTATGATTTTTTCCAACTACGATGAGATGCTAAAGGTAAACGTGGTTTACTACAATACAAAAATGTACAGTCACTCTTAAACAATTGGGATATGGTATAACCGCAGACGCATCAGATGAGTATTTGAAAATGTCTAAGAGGACGAGTCGAGAATGTACATATCTTTTCTGTAAGTATGTGATAGAGCTTTACCGTGACATATACTTGCAACATCCAACTAAAAGTGATGTCGAACAATTGTATGCCGTGCATCAAGCAAAACATGGTTTTTTGGGGATGCTTGGTATTATTGATTGTACAACTTGGGAGTAGGCAAATTGTCCCGATGCTTAGCGTGGTCAATTCACGCAAGCTGAGCATGGGGTCCCGACTGTTATATTAGAGGTGGTTATTTCACATGGTTTATGGTTTTGGCATGCATTCTTTGGTATGGTGAGATCCAACAATGACCTGAATGTGCTTCAAACGTCTTCGTTATTTAACAATATTTTGTAAGGTAAAGGACCAGACATGTTATATGTTGTGAATGGAAATGAATATAAGTATGGGTATTACCTATGTGATGGGATATATCCAAAGTATGCTACAATTGTCAAGTCATATTCAATTCTAGCCGATGAAAAACAAAAGTTGTTCAACTTACCATAGGAATCTGCACGGAAGGATGTGGAGTGAGCGTTTGGACTCCTAAAACAAAAGTGGCACATAATCAAACATCTGACACGAACATGGGATAGGACAAAACTAACGACGGTGTTGATTGCTTGTGTTATTTTACATAACATGATAATAGAAGAAGAGGGCAGGGCTATTTGTTCGTATACAAAGAATGATATACTTAATCCACCTACAGTAATACAAGTTGTCAGCCCGATATACTTCTCTAGGGTTTTGGAAATACAAAACCGTGAAACACATCACAATCTACGTCACGATTTGACCAAACAATTATGGGAAAGACAAATCCAATGGGGAAATGACGATGAGGATGAGAGCGATGATGAGGGGGTGGATGTGGACACTGACGACGAGGCGAGTGAGGACGCTGACGACAATGAGTAGTATTTGTCTATGGTGTTGATGTTTTAATTTTATGTTTTTTAATTGGTGTAATGTTTTATTTGTTATGTTTTATGTTTATTTTAGTAATTTAGGTTTTAAATTTCTATGTTTTTAATTAATGAAATGTTAAATTTCTATGTTTTTAATTAATGAGATGTTAAATTTCTATGTTTTTAATTAATGAGATGTTAAATTTCTATGTTTTTAATTAATGAAATGTGGTTTTATTTTTTAGTGTTTTCAAAAAAAAAATTATTTATGTTATAAATTATGTTTTTTATTTAATATAATGTTATAAAGAATAAAAAAAATAAAATTTTTTATTTATATTATAAATTATGTTTTTTATTTAATATAATGTTATAAAAAAATTAAAAAAATTAAAAATTTTATTTATGTTATAAATTATGTTATTTATTTAATATAATTTTACAAAAAAAAATAATAATAATATTGTTAGTGTTAACCATTTCCAATGTCTAGTGGGTAGGTGGTGAAACTGACGTGGTGGCGTAGAGGTGACAACACTTTTTTGGTGGGTCGGCTGTGACCACTCCCTACATCCTAACAAACTTACCCAGTGTCCTAAACTGCACTTGTAACGCCTGGTTTCTGGTACGCATTTAATAATAATTTATTCACTTTTGTAGAGCCACCCGACGAGTTGGGAGCCCCAAACTCGTCGAGTAGAAACCTGAATGGCCGCGGTATGTTAAGTCGACTACTCGACGAGTTGAGAGCCTCGACTCGACGAGTAGGGCTGCCAGGATGAAACCCTAAATTCGGGGTTTTGCACCATATTTAAGCATTTAATCCCCACTTGTTGGCCTCATTTCCAGCCTCCAAGTCCCAAACCCTAATCCACGAAACCCTAGTGCCTTATGTGAGCTTGTGAGTTGTTTTTTTAGTGAAGATTGTGTGTTTTGAAGCTTGTTGAAGAAGGAGGAGCTTGGAGATTCAGAAAGAAGCTAGTAGATCCAGAAACAACATCTCATCCTTTTCATTTTCTGGTAATCAAGTCTTAAACTTTTCTAAATAGCTTGTTAGATCTCCTTCATATCATTTTATGGGGTTTTTGGTCCAAGAAACATGATCTTTGCAACATGGACGTCCCAGGTGGGTATACTTTTAGAGCTATGACCTTGAAGGGCTCACATGGTATAAAGGTGAAAACTTTATGGCTATGGAAGCCCCCATGCAAGCTATAAGTTGCCATTTTAGCCTTTTTATGCTTCAAAAGGCCATGCATGGGGAGAAAGTTAGGAACTTTACGTGTTCATGGAGTGCTTAGAGTCTGGATCTCAATGAATATGCCTTAGTTTGTAGTATGGATGGCTTGTGGACCAAGATCTAGGTCCTAAAGGTTTAGGGGTTGAGCTAAACCCATGATGAAGGGATATTAACGGGTAAAATTGGAAACTTTACCCTTAAAAGGACATTTTCAAGGTGTAAGAGGAGTATGAAGCTTAGCTCTAAAGAGTTGGGGCTTAATCTATTAAGATGGGCCAAACAAACTAAGGAACTCAGCGAATCCAGAAAGGGAATCGACGAGTTGAGTCAATTTTTCCCGATTCTGCACAAGGTAGAACTCGACGAGTCTGGGAAGGAACTCGACGAGTTGACTCGTTTTATCACGACTGTGAGTAGCCTGGGAACTCGGCGAGTCAGGTGGATGACTCGATGAGTTGGATCGCGATTTTAGGGTTTTGATTTATAGAACTCAGCGAGTTGAGTCAATCCAGAACGTTAACTTTAACCAGGGGTAAAATGGTCATTTTACCCTAAGAAGGATTATCAATTTTTGACTAAGTGTTACTATGATAATGATAGTCGGGGAGTCATTGGAGCAGCCTTCAGAGATTCCTCACATGAGATTTCACATTTAGCTTACGAGGTGAGTTTTCCTCAATTAGGAACGGGTCAAAGGCACCAAGGCCGACCCGTTTAATTATATTAGTATGTTCTGGATTAAGGTCCGATGTCGGGCGGGGCCCGATATAGGTTTATATATTTTTCCGGATTTCGATCCAATGATGGGGTGGTACCCAAAGAATGTTAGTATTCTTGATGTGTTTGTGATTCTTGCATGTGGTTGTTATTTATATGTTTCCGGACTATGGTCCGATGTCGGGGCGATTCCTGAGGAATGCTTGTATGCTTCCGGATTTTGGTCTGATGTCAAGCAGGGCCTGAGGAATGTTTTTATGTCTATGATTAGGTGGTTGTGCTCATTCTATGTGTATTAGTAGTTATGCTCATATATATGTCGAGTTTTGCTCGATGTCGAGCGGGGCCCGATGTCGGATGCGGTCTGATGGTAGGCGGGGCCCGATACCGGACAAGGTCGATATCGGGCAGTGTCCGATGTAGCAGGGCGGGGCCCAAAGTATGTTATATGCGACTATGTGATCATGTGTACGGTATGTGGTAGTTTTGGGAGACTTACTAAGCTTCATGCTTATAGTTTTCAGTTTAGGTTTCAGGTAATTTCAGTAGCAAGGGGAAGAGTTCGGGACGATTGCAGTGCACACACCATTTGTTCAGCCTAGGATGTTTAGACTCTGATATTTAGACATGTGACTTTGATACAATATTTTGATATGATGAATTGAGATACATGACTTATGATTTTTATATGATGTTTGATGACTTATGGTTTTTCTTAAATGGTTTTAAAATGAAATTTTTAGACCGTATTTTTTGGGATTTTTCAATTTGGTATCAGAGTCTTTGAGGGATCCGGGCACACTCTCGGGTGTGTCTGAACTCAAACTAAGGACTTGGTATGAAAATTTTCAAAAGAAAAGCATTTTTATGAAAAGAATTTTGAAAAGAGAAAAGGGTTTCGAAAAGAGAAAAAGGGTGTGGTGCATGCAATCAGCCAAGCTCAAGTAAGTTACGATATGCTTATGAGAACTGCGTGCTAGATTAGGGCTAAGGATCTAGGATAGATGCCTTATGTGTCTGTTATATGTGTATCGGCTTTATGAACTACATGCTACTACAGATTATACAGTGATATGATGACCTGATTAGGACATGTTTGATTACGTGTACTCAATACTCGAATGTTGCTTGCTTTGTGATTTTAGGAGGTCTAGTTATCTTTAACTAACTAGTAAACGAATATGTTATGTTACATATTGCGAGGACTAAATAATTTCAGAAGGTTAGGTTTAGCTCTATTTTGCAGCTCTTATTTGAGTCCAACCGTTTTAAGGTAGGACCTCTCGCTCGAAGAATTATCTAGTCTTAGCGATATGTAATAGTATTCGCGAACTATTGAAAGCAGAGGATTCGTACTCGAATCAAGGAAGGCTGAGATGAATCCAGGGAACTTGTAGTGTGTATGATCCCTTTAACATCCGGATTCCCAGGTGTATTATTTTACTTATTTCTTTTTAGAGGTTTGCTGAGTAACTCAACAAGTTGGTGCCTCAACACGTCGAGTAGAGTCGCGATTGGTGAGGTGGATTAATCAGTTGACTCGAAGAGTCTGTGAGCCGACTCTTTGAGTCAGTGCTACTGAAGGAAACCCTAAATTCTTGGGCATGTGGCCTATATAAGGACACTTATAGCCTCCATTCCGTCTCACCAGTACCCTTGAGAGAAACTCTTACATCTATAGTGAGCTTGAGTGGTGAGGATAGATAATCTTGTGATCATTTTGGTTCATTTCCTTGAAGATGAAGGAAGGTTTTTCAAAGAGCAAGAAAGGAGGGCCAGTGGATCTGCTTCTTCTTCATCTCAAGCTTCAGATGAAGGTAAAAAGCAATTACCTTTCTTGTAGGATGGCTAGATCTCATGCTCTTGAGATTTAGGGCTTGTAACACCTTCTTGATGGGGCTTTGGATGCATCAAGCCCCTTTTGAGTCTAGACTTTAGATCTGGATCGTGTGAGGTCTAGAGAGTCCATAAGTTTAGAGCAATAGTTGATCAACTAAAGAGTTTTGCGTTTTGGAGGCATTAATGGAGTGTTGATGGCATAAAGAGTGATATATGTCATCCATGTCCATCAAGATCAAAACTTTACAAGAGTTTTGGACATTAGGAGGCTAGATCTAGAGGTTGGAGTTGCGGATCTGCTCTCAAGAGTCCAAATATGGAACCCAATTGGGTAAACTCGTCGAGTCTATAAGATGACTTGACGAGTTGAATCGGGTTTGTCCCAGCGTTCTTGACCCAGTGATAACTCGTCGAGTTGGGGGTCAAATCGACGAGCTAGGTGAAACCTTAGCAAGACCACTGAGGATACAAGTGGACTCGGCGAGTCACACGAGTGCACTCGGCAAGTCAGGTCAACCTTGACTATTGACTCGTTTCGACTTCTGTTGACTTTGAGGATGGGTCAATTATGAGCATTTGAGACCTTGATGGGGTAAAATAGTCTTTACCCATCCCAAGCGTTAGAAAGAAAATAAGAGAACTTGTGCTGTAATTGAGTAAGAGTGGGGTATTGATTAGAGATGCTTATCTAATGTGTTAGGCGAAGGCTAGTTCGAGATTTCTGAGTACGTGTCTATTACTTGCTAACTGCAAGGTGAGTCTTCTCACTATACTTTACCTAGAGTGGTAACTATGTGTGACCAGAGGGTCGAATGTGCTTGCTTGAGTAATGCTTCTTTTGTGTAATATGTGTTATATGTTATATTATGTGATACTTAGACCGGACTGGAGGGTCCAACGAGCTATGAGACCGGAGGGTCCTTACTGATATTTGATACTTGAGGTTTTGGTGAAATGTGATATGTGTTTTATTATGTTTGGAAAAGGAAAAAATTTGGTTTTGAAAATTTATGTCGTTACAAGTTGCTATTAGAACCTTGTTTTGAGGGATTCGGATGCACCTTTGGGTATGTCTAGACACAAACTGAGGATTTGAGAAAAAATTTCAAGAGAAATGATTTTTCTAAAACGAGTAAGAGTTCTAAGAGAAAAACGAGAAAGAGCAGTGTGTACAATCAGCCAGTGCCCGAACGGTGATTTTCCCAAAATACCCTTACTTTCCGTATTATGAGATATTTATGAGATATGTTATGCATGCTAGAGAGTAGGCTAGGTACTTCATATTTTAGGACTAGAGTGACCTTATTTGTGATGCCTTAGCCTAGGAGTTACTGCTACTTGTGATTTGCTTTTAGTACAAGTATGTAGCAGAAATAATCTTATGAGAGTTGTGTGTGATCGGTGAGATATAGAATACTTGCGATCTGGAATCCTAGGAGGAGGACTTGGGGTGATTACAGATGCGGTGTGGAAGGTAGTATTGGTCCTGTACTACTGGAGGCATCGCGTCGGTGAGCAGTTTGGGATGCTAAGGAACGAGTAGGGGGAGTGATCGAATGTGAGTATACTCGACTAAGTCTCTGATTATTTTGTGTTGTGTTTCAGAGACATCATGGTGGGTACGCGCCGCAACCCTGAGAGCAGCGATGATGAGATTCGTAGGATGATTCATGAGGAGGTTGTCGTAGCTATCTGCGAGGCCATCCCGGAGATGTTTGGGTCTATTAAGACCACCTTGATTGAGACGTTTAATGAGCGTTATGTTGCGGTTACTTAGGCGGCTGCTTCTGCAGCCACCACAGTTGTCGCTACTGCCAGTCCACAGAGGGGTGACTCGTTGTTGTACCGGGAGTTCAGCAACACGAAGCCCCCAAAGTTTGATGGGACTCAGGATCCGATCATCGTGATGAGATGGATCTTCGACATCGAGGGGTGTTTCTACACTTGTTCCTGTCTGGAAAATTTGCGGGTACGGTTTGCACTGAACCAGCTTCGCTTGGGGGCGAAGGACTGGTGGAAGTTTGTGACAGCTAATTACACTTCTGTAGAGCTCACTGCAGTATCATGGGAGAGGTTTACTGTGATGTTTCGAGGTGAGTATGTTCCCCCGGTGGAGAGGGAACGGTTGGCTTAGGAGTTTATGTCCCTCAAGCAGAGGACAGAGTCAGTGACAGTGATTACGAGGATGTTCCATGAGAGGGCGATGTTCTGACTTGAGCATGTGTCTACCTAGCAGGCACGTATGATTCAGTATTTGAGCATTCTAAGGAGGGATATTTGAGAGTTCGTGGCGAACTCAACCTATCGGACATTTGTTGAGCTTTAGGAAAATGCTCGGACGAGGGAGATTGAGCTGGAGACTCAGGTCGGAGAGGAGGCGGAGTCTCAGGGGAGGGATCGATGACCGACACAGTCTCAGCTGGCGGCCAAGTGGGCAAAGCCTGCTGATTCGAGATCTGGAGGCTAGAAGGGACACACTTGTGGAAAGTGCGGCAAGAGTCATGAGGGGGTGTGTCAAGCTGGTGTTTGTTATAAGTTTGGCAAGGAGGGGAATATCGCGAGGGATTGCCCCAAGGGGTTTGCCGTCTGTTTCCACTGCAACCAGACCGACCATCGGAAGCCCGAGTGCCCACAGCTGCTATAGGGATCAGCATAGGGATCTGGCCCTGCTGCTATACGAGCTATAGAGAGCCGACCAATGAAGGTCGAGGTACCGAGGGTTCCCGGGAGAGCCTTTCAGCTGACAGCGGAGGACGTCCGCGCAACACCTGATGTCATGGCTGGTATGTGTTCTTATACTTATTCTGTTTCAAGTTATATTGTGCTTACATTGTGATATGCTTAGGTACTTTTCTTGTGAGTTATGTACCTTCTTTGGTGTTATTTGGCTCGGGTGCGAGTCGGTCCTTTGTATCGTTAGCATTTAGTTGTCCCATCAGTATCCGAGGAAAGGCGTTGAGTCGGCCTCTGAGAGTTTCCATAGTCGATGAGCATGCGGTGTTTTCAACTGATGTGAGTCAGGGATGTGTGCTCGAGATTTTTGGTGTTGAGTTCCCGATAGATCTGGTCCCGATCGCGATGGGTGATGTCTGTGTCATTGTTGGCATGGATTGGTTGAGTCGATTTGGAGCTGTGATCGACTACGAGCGTCAGTTGGTGACTATACGAGACCCCAGTGGGGGAGTGCTTACAGTGTACAACGAGGGTAGCCATTTTGGGTCAGCATTCTGCTCGGCTGCCAGAGCGAGGCAGAGTCTATTGCAGGGATGCAGGGGTTTTGTAGCGTATGTGATGGATACAAAGGTTGCTGCTGAGAGACCGAGTTCTATCGTTGAGGTTCCAATAGTGTTGGGTCAATATTTTGGTTTATACTTTGCTTTTCTAGGAAATTGATTTGTTATGTAATATTATATAGATGTTTACGGCCCAATGGGTATTTACGGCCGTTAACAGGTTTACGGCCGTAAACCTTGTTTACGACCCATATTCTCATGTATATATATAGGGGTGAGGGGTGTGAGGAAAAGAGTGATGAACACCAAGGAGCTCAAGTGTGTGCATTTGAAGGTGTTCTAGAAAGATAGAGTACAAGTGTGTGTGAGTCTTTGTATCCGGATCTTCATTCTAATCATATCATACATAGATTCATCATCATCTTCTTCTCCGTCTCTTCTTACTTGATCTGACATCATCCGTTTGATTGGGATTCCACACCATCAAAACGAATCTGATTGATACACAAACATTTTTAGGGACTTACAATTGGTATCAGAGCTTGGTTGTATCAATCAATTTTTTCAGATCTGGAGCTTATTTGATCTTATTTTGAAGAGATTTTTGCGTTTTTTGATAGATCTCGCAAAATTAAGGGGGGTTTTTTCTTCGCGTTTTTCCTAAAAACGAGTTTTTGATCGAGTTTTGGAGCAAAAAAGGTGAAAAAACGCTATTTTTCGTCAAGAACAGCGATTTCTGGAGAGTTTACGGTGTTTGTAGGGTTTACTGGCCGGAGTTTACGGTCGGAGGAGGTTTGCGGCCAGAAACAGGTCGCCGGAGTTTGCGGCCGGAAACGTGTCGGCTCGGTGGTCGGCGGATTGCAGCTTGCGGATCGAAAGTTTACGGCTCGGCTTGGACGGCTCAGCAGCAAGCTTCGCAGCAGCCTCAAATAAAAACGGACGCAGAGTTAGGGTGAGCAGAGAATCGAACCCACGACCTTTATTTGTTCCGTCAGCGCGTTTAGCCAACTCAACCAACCAATCTCTTCTTTCAATCCCCCAAAATATTAAATTTAACCACTTCCAGTCGCACCAAACTTTCGCAATTTTGTCAAATTCAGCCCAAAAATCAATTTCTTTCATTTTTAGATTTCTTTTTCAACCAAAAATTTTAATTTTTAATTTTTAATTTTTGAATTTTATTTTTGACTTTTTTACTTAAAATTTTGAATTTGATTTTTAAAATTTGACATTTGACTTTAAACTTTGACTTTCTCGTTTGACTTTTAAATTTCCAAATTTAGTTTTTCGGTTTGACTTTTAAGTTTGACTTTTCAAGTTTGACTTTTTAAATTTGACTTTTTAAGGTTGACTTTTGAGGTTTATTGTCAAAGGGCATTTTTTTTTATTTTAAGTTTGACTTCTAGTTGTGTTTTTAATAGTTTTTGAAGTTTACGAGGGAATTGAAAAACATGAAAGAGAGTCGTCAGGATCAGTTAAGGCAAAATTTCAACATGTTCGATTATATCCCTGGAGAAACCCTGGAAGCTCAGTTGCAGCGATTTACCACACTCACTACTGAGATGAATATAGCTGGGATCTTCGTATCCAAATCTGAGATAAACAAAAAGCTATTGAATTCACTTCCGAAATCGTGGGATATGAACGTGGCTATCATCAAGAAGACAAAAGATCTCAATCATCTTAGTCTTGCTGATGTAATTGTAGAACTTGATACTCTGAAGTGTAGAAAAACAATGAGTTCTGAAAACATTCCGGTCACTGAAGTTACATGTACTCCAGCTTGTGAAGCTACGATTAAATTTCTTCGGGAACAAATTGATTTATATAAAAGAGAAGTTGAGGACCTGAGATATGAAGGATATCAACTCAGGAAAGGACAGAAACCCCTGAAGGCCCAGTTAGAAACAAAAATAAAGGATTTTAGAAGAATTCAGGCAGAGTACAGTGAGAAATGTGAACTATACAGTTATGTTAAAAGGCAAAATGATGCGCTGACTGCCGAGCTTGATACATTGAAGAAAAGATTTGATTCTGCAAACTTTTCTTTTCAAAAATTTGATGGATCAAGCGAAGTAGTTGCTAACATGATCGATCATTGCATGGATTTCAAACGAAATCAGTCAAAGGGTTTAGGATATGATAGTGTACCTCCTCCTTATAATCATACATATCTGTATCAACCCCTATCCAAGGAGGAGATTGCCAACGAACCATTTATGGTTTATGGCAAGCCATCTGGTTTCGTTTCAGGCGAATTTATTAATGTTGAAAATACTAACATTTCTACTTCCCCTACAGATCAACCCTTAGACCAGGAAAAGCATGGAGTCGGAGGACCTGTTGATGTTTCTGTTTCCAATGAACAACCTACTGTTTCTGATGATAAAGTTGATGATACATCTTGTGATGCCTTTGATGCTTTTGCATCGGATCATGTTGAGTTAAATTTTTTTGACATATTTGATTATTTGTTTGAAAATACTGATGTTCCTGTTTCTAGCACATCTACTTCATATGCAGGTAAAGTAGCAGAAGATGAGAACAAGGAGAACACCACTGAACAAACCAATATCTCCTTGAACTCTGAATCTGTTGCTTCGAACTCAACTGCTTCTGATCAACCTACCATTGAGAAATACAGGCCACCAATTCCAACGCAACAGAGTTATTGTGGCAAGTGTGCATGTGGGAACAACAAGAGACAAGGCAAAGATACGCCACCAGGGGCAGGAAGAAATAATTTCCCAGTGAAGAAAAATACTTGTTTTCACTGTGGAACACCTGGTCATATTGCCCGAAATTGTCCAAATTGCGCATACGTTCCCTACTATGCACAAGACTGGCAGAACGCGCCAAGAGGGAGATACTTCAAAAGAAACCCCTCGAGATCACGATCAGACATTGACGAATGGAATGCCAAGAAGGCCAAGAATTCAACTCCCAAGGCCAAGAATCAAACTCTAAAGGTCGAGAATCCGAATCCCAAGGGCAAGAAGGGAATGTCGGCCAAGAAGTCCAATCCAAGAGATGCTCCTGTGAAGCCAAAATCAAAGTCATCTCAATGGCCGACATCAAGATCAAAAGCAAGTACTGAGCCACCCATCAGATCGAAAAAGAAATGGGTTAAACCCAACTACAAATGGGTTCCGAAGGCTCACTCTCCCAAATCTCCTAATGCTTCTAACGTTTCTACATCTTCTGTTTGTGATAAGCAAGATATGTCATGGGAGAGAGTACCGTGCAAGGATGACAAAGGTCGACCCAGTTTCAAAATGGACTGGGTTCCAAAGACCAACTGATCCCGCTTTGTGTCGGAGCAACTATGGAGGCATATCATCAGACTTCGGTTTGTTGGTAGTGGTTGCTCCTGGCACTTGATAGGAGACATCTCTCAACTGTACAACACTCATAACATTTTTTGGGAGAATGTGTCCTTGACGGGAAAGGAAGAAAGGAAGAGATCACAAACGGGGTTAGTGCTTAATGACATGAAGAATTTTCGGATCTGTTCTGAGTTTACGCGTGCTGTTCTCAGACCTTCTGGATGCAAATTCAATCGGTGACTTACGGTTTGTGTTTTCTTCTCTATACTCCTGAGTTTTTCTTAACCTGATTCGCTTTAAAGACTAATTTTTGTTTTAGGATAGTTTAAATTTGTGCATTTACTTTCGTTTCTCTCCTATGCATAAATTTAGGGGGAGAAATAAAAACAAAACAAAAATTAGAAAATTTTCAAAAATCCAAAAACATCAGAAAATTAGAAAATCAAAAAACATTGTTGGTTATGAAATGTGCTGCTTGAGGGAGATGTTCTGGGAAGTGATATTATCAAGTGATAACAGGCAACCTGAGTCAGCGTAACGTACTCGAAGTTGAAGGGTCTATGCTCTGGTTTGATGCGTCGGTAGGCACGAAAAATTTTAAAATGGAGTTGACTAGGGAGAGTTGAACTTAGGAAATTTATAGACTTGACAAATCTTGACCTAGTTAGATCCGTTCAGCCTGACAATACGACGCTCAGATAGGTTGAGCAGGGAGATATATATGGGACTACTCGTCACATTAAATGAACCCGTACCTCGAACCGTGGTTTAACTTTTCCTCGATGTGCGGATTCTGTCCTTAATTCCGGTTGGATGGAGCAACTGGTAAATTCCGATAAATTAGGTCTGTAGAATATCATTTTCTTTCTTTTCATCTGTTAGTCATATGTTGTCTCCTTTGCGTGACTTCCAATCCAACCTGGTACACAACATATGCAACTCTATTTCTCTACATGTTATATATGTGAAAGACTTCTTATCTGTTAGCCATATGTTGTCTCCTCTGCGCGACTTCTAATCCGACCTGGTACACTGCATATGCAACCTTCTACTTCTCAACCCCTCTGATTTAATAAGTAATAAGTAATAGAATTCTGAATCTATCCTCTCTCTGAATGGTTGTCTGCTCACCCGGTGTAAGGATTACTCTGGAAGTTCTTGATGGCTGGGGCATATCAGGAAGCGGGAAACACGTTCTAGTACACTTAAAATTGAACACATACAGATTGTCTATAGATCTCGCTGCTCAATTTAGGTGGACAACAATATCCCTGGTCGTCGTCAGATGAATGGTCCTTAAGATATAGTATCTAAGAAATTAGGATCAGACATAATTTTTAGGATCTTAAGTTCACTTTGTCTTGTAACAAATAGTGTGTCCCAAATCTGTCACAAATTTTTCGTGTTTAAGTGGACCACAATACCGATGATCGACCAGACAAAGATGTGAATATGGAAGGTACCGACAAGTGGATAAAGGCTGTCTAAAAACTTTGATCTCAAATCACTCTTCAAGTTAGCTATCATTTTTGTTAAATTTGTCATAGTTTCTTCTAATTTAAATATCAGGGGAGAATTAAAAATTAAAAAAATACGAAAAATTCAAAAATCAAAGAAAAATCAGAAAAATCAGAAAAATTAAAAATCCAAAAATAGTGTTATTTCTGTTTTATTTCTTGTTCAGAAAAATCAAAAATCCAAAAATATTTTTGTTTCTGTTTTAATTTGTGTGCTAAGTTTTCTTTTAGTTTTGTTTTATCTTGAAAAGTGATTTCAGGTATAGATAAGACTCATGGAGTTTGTGTTGAAGATTTCTGAGCCAAAGCCTCGTCCGTGAGCATCGCAGAATTCGCATTCGAAGGAGCAAGAAATGAAGATTATTCTTTCAACATTCAATCCTTCAACCCCAGAAGCAAGGTGAAGCTGCAATTGAAGATTATATGACGGATTGCATTGAAGCCTCCTCAATAAGTCCGTTGTTATCTTTGTACCTGCTGAAGTGATCTAGAAGATTTGTTCTCTCTGATGTTCTCTCTGAAGATTCTCAAGCTGAAAGCACTATCTTTCAAGAATCAGTACATCAAGCCTCCTCACCCAACGTTCGTTCAATGCCAAATTTTGAAGAAATGCCCAACTGCTCAAGATGAAGTCAATTATTGAAGATTCATCAAGTTCATCTTGAAGTCGTGAAGAATTCGAAGATTAAAGCTGAAGCCAAAGCTCCCAATGAAGATTATCAAGAGAGCCAGCTACTTTTTAGGGGGAGCTTGTTGGGTCATTTAAGAAAAGAAAAGAAAGCTATAAACCAAGGGGGAGATTTTTGGGTCAATATTTTGTTTTATACTTTGCTTTTCTAGGAAATTGATTTGTTATGTAATATTATATAGATGTTTACGGCCCAATGGGTGTTTACGGCCGTAAACCCTGTTTACGGCCCATATTCTCATGTATGTATATATATATATATATATATATATATATATATATATATATATATATATATATATATATATATATAGGGGTGAGGGGTGTGAGGAAAAGAGTAATGAACACCAAGGAGCTTAAGTGTGTGCATTTGAAGGTGTTCTAGAAAGAGAGAGAACAAGTGTGTGTTAGTGTGTGTGAGTCTTTATATCCGGATCCTCATTCTAATCATATCATACATAGATTCATCATCATCTTCTTCTCCGTCTCGTCTTACTTGATCTGACATCATCCGTTTGATTGGGATTCCGCACCATCAAACGGATCTGATTGATACACAAGTATTTTTGGGGACTTACAAATAGTGAGTGAGTTCCCGGATGTTTTTCCCGAGGAGCTACCGGGTGTGCCTTCCGAGAGGCAGGTGGAGTTTAGGATTGATTTGGTTCCGGGAGCGGCGCCTATCGCCAAGGCACCTTATCGCCTTGCGCCGCCTGAGATGCAGGAGTTATCCTCACACCTCCAGGAGCTGTTGGGGATGGGCTTTATCCGACCGAGTAGCTCACCGTGGGGAGCACCGACCCTTTTTGTCAAGAAAAAGGATGGTTCACACCGGATGTGCATTGATTACCAGGAGTTGAACAAGCTAACGATTAAGAACCGTTATCCGCTTCCGAGGATCGACGATCTGTTCGATCAGTTGCAGGGTGCGTCTTGGTTTTCCAAGATCGATTTGAGGTCTGGATATCATCATATGAGAGTTCATGAGGAGGATATCCAGAAGACGACCTGTAGGACTCGTTATGGGCATTACAAGTTCGTGGTAATGCCTTTTGGACTCACCAACGCACCGGCAACATTCATGGATCTCATGAACCGGGTGTGCAGGCGTATGCTGGATCGATCGGTGATCGTGTTCATCGACGATATTTTGGTGTATTCGAGATCCAGAGAGCAGCATGAGGAACATTTGAGAGAGCTTCTTGGAGTATTGAGATCGGAAAGGCTTTATGCCAAATTCTCCAAGTGTGATTTCTAGTTACGAGAGGTCCAGTTCCTGGGGCACCTCGTTAATCAGAATGAGATTTTGGTCGATCCGACCAAGATTGAGGCGGTTATGAGATGGGAGGTGCCGAGATCTCCCACCGAGATAAGGAGTTTTCTAGGATTGGCCGACAACTATCCTAGATTTATCCGAGATTTCTCCAAGATTGCCATCCCCCTCACCAGGTTGACCCGGAAGGGCGTTACTTTTACTTGGGGTCCCGAGCAGCAGACCTCATTTGAGACTCTTCGCCAGAGGTTATGCGAAGCCTCAGTGTTAGCCCTTCCTGAGGGAATGGAGGACTTTTTGGTTTATTGTGATATGTCTATATCTGGGTTGGGTGTAGTGCTAATGCAGAGATGGCACGTGATAGCATATGCATCGAGGCAGTTGAAGCCTCATGAGACGAGATATCCCACTCACGATCTAGAGTTGGGGGCGGTGGTGTTTGCCCTAAAGATCCGGCGTCACTATTTTTATGGGGTTCAGTGTACCATATACACATACCATAAGAGCCTGAAGTATCTCATGGATCAGCCCAACCTGAATATGCGACAGAGGAGATGGTTGGACATGGTGAAAGACTATGACTGTGAGATCCTGTATCATCCGGGCAAGGCTAATGTGGTAGCCGACGTCCTGAGTCGTAGAGCAGAGAGTTACCCGATTCGAGATGTGTGTATAAGGAATACAGTGGTGACTCCAATCTTGGATACAATTCGAGAGGCCCAGGCGGAAACCGTGAAACCGGTGAACCGCAAGAGGGAGCAGGTGATTGGGCAGGTGTCCGATTTTGTGACGGATAGTTGAGGACTTATGACTGTTCGAGGGAGGATTTGGGTGCCCTTTATGGGAGAGCTCGGCGTATACTGATGAAGGAGGCGCATAAATCGAGGTTCTCGATCCATCCCGAGGCCACTAAGATGTATTTAGACGTAAAGAGAGACTATTGTTGGCCCTGTATGAAGAGGGATGTTACTTGGGTAATTGAGAGGTGCTTGACCTGCCGCCGGGTCAAAGTAGAGCACCAACGTCCACATGGTCCATTGCAGCCTCTTGAGATTCCCCAGTGGAAGTGGGAACAGATCTCGATGGACTTTATCACCAAGTTGTGGAGGACTGCGCGAGGAGTTGGCGCGATTTGGGTGATTGTGGACCGATTGACGAAGAGTGCTCACTTCCTTCCTATTAGTGAGAGCTAGGGATGAAACTGGGTCCAAACCCAGACCGGATGGACCCGAACCCGAAAAACCCGAAACCGGTTAATGGGATTTTAAAGAACCGAAAACCGGACATGTATGTAGGAACCGGTTCCGGTTCGGTTTCGGGTACGGTACCGGGTAAAGTGGGTCTAGAATCGGAAACACCGGAAACATCAAGGTGGGTAGCTTGGAACCGGATAAAGTGGATTTAGAACCAGAAAACCCGGAAAAACCGGAATATTTTGGTAATTAATGACTACTTAGTGGGTTGAACTTTGAAAATTTTCATATTGATATCCCGACTTTGGGGGACTGCAACTTATTGAATATGAAACCAAAATTAACAAAATTGTGGTTTAAAATCATATCCAAACTCTAAAATATGCTCTGGAAAAAACCGCATGTCAATCCGACTTTAAATGAATGAGATATGCATGTGTTAACATTATCACAGAATACAAAATACAAAAACAAATAGCTAAAAAGTTGAAAATTTTCAGTTTTGATATCACGACTTCAGAGGACTGTAAATCATTAAATATTAAACCAAAAATGACAAAATTATAGTCTAAAATCATGTAGAAACTATAAACTACAAGTTAGAAAAAAACCACATGTCAATCCGACTTCAAACGAATTAGATATGCATGTTTTAAAATTTTCACCGAATACAAAAAAATTAAAAGACTAAAAACTCTCAGCTTTGATATCTCGACTTTGGGGGACTACAAGTCAATGAATATAAAACTAAAAATGGCAAATTTATAGTCTAAAATCATGTACAAACGCTAAAATACATGTTGGAAAAAACCGCATGTCAATCGGAGTTGAAACGAATGAGATATGCATCTTTTAAATGTTTCACAAAAAACCGGTTCCGGACCTAAAAGTAGTTCCGGTTCCGGTTTTTAGACCCGGTTTACCCGAACCCGATGGACCCAAACCTGGAGTACCCGGAACCCGGATAAATCAAATTTTTACACGTGGAACCGGAACCACTTTTATATATTCCGGTTCTAACGGTTCCAGTTCCGGTCCGATTCCGGTTCCGGTTTTCCGGTTCTAAATCTCATCCCTAGTGAGAGCTCTTCTGCGAAGAGATTGGTCGAGATCTATGTGAGAGAAGTGGTAGCGTGACATGGAGTGTCGGTCTCAATAGTGTCGAATCGAGACGTGCGTTTTACTTCCAGGTTTTGGAAGAAGTTTCATGAGGAGTTGGGCACGCGCTTGCATTTCAGTACTGCGTATCACCCACAAACAGACGGGCAGAGCAAGCGGACAATTCAGACATGTTGCGTGCATGTGTCATGGACTTCGGAGGAAGTTGGGACACCTACATACCACTGGTTGAGTTTTCCTACAACAACAACCATCATTCGAGTATTGGTATGCCTCCCTTTGAGCTTCTGTATGGGAGAAGGTGTCGGACCCCCATTTGCTGCGGAGAAGTGGGACAGAGAGTGATGGGTGGCACGGAGATAGTGCTAAAACGATCGAGCAAATTCAGCAGGTCAGACAGAGGTTATTGACGGCACAGAGTCACCAGAAGAGTTATGTTGACTGGCGACGATCCGAGCTAGAATTTTATGTCAGAGATTTTGTGCTCCTAAAGGTATCTCCTTGAAAAGGGGTGATCTGATTCAGGAAGCGGGGTAACCTGGGACCCCGATACATCGGTCCTTTTAGAATGAACGCCAGGGTGGGTAGAGTAGCATACCAGTTGGGGCTACCTGCGGAGTTGAGTCAGATCCCTAACACTTTCCACGTGTCCCGGTTGAGGAAGTGTGTAGCCGATGAGACGGCAGTGCTACCACTGGAGGACATTCAGGTAGATGCGATCCTGAATTATATTGAGAGGCCGATCGCGATCTTGGATTGAAAGGTGAAGATTCTGAGAAACAAGGAAGTGCCCCTGGTTCAGGTTCAGTGGCAGCATCAGACAGGGTTCGATGTGACATGAGAGCCGGAGTCAGAGATGCGGGAGCAGCATCCAGAGTTATTTATGGAGCATGACTTCGAGGGCGAAGTCTAATTCTAGTGGGGGAGAATTGTAACATCCGGATTCCCAGCTATATTATTTTACTTATTTATTTTTAGAGGTTTGCTGAGTAACTCGACGAACTGGTGCCTCAACTCGTCGAGTAGAGTCGCGATTGGTGATGTGGATTAATGAGTTGACTCAACGAGTCTGTAACCCGACTTGCCGAGTCAGTGTTGTTGAAGGAAACCCTAAATTATCGGGTATGTGGCCTATTTAAGGACACTTATAGCCTCCATTTCGTCTCACCAGTACCCTTGCACCCTCGAGAGAAACCCTAACGTCTATTGTGAGCTTGAGTGGTGAGGATAGTTAATCTTGTGATCATTTTGGCTCATTTCCTTGAAGTGGAAGGAAGGTTTTTCGAAGAGCAAGAAAGGAGGTCCAGTTGATCTGCTTCTTCTTCATCTCAAGCTTCAGATCAAGGTAGAAAGCTTTTACCTTTCTTGTAGGATGGTTAAATCTCATGCTCTTGAGATTTAGGGCTTGTAACACCTTCTTGATGAGGATTTGGATGCATCAAGCCCCTTTTTGAGTCTAGAATTCAGATATGGACCTTGTGAGGTCCAGAGAGTCAATAAGTTCAGAGCAATAGTTGATCAACTAAAGAGTTTTGCGTTTTGGAGGCATTAATGGAGTGGTGATGGTATATAGAGCAATATATACCATGCATGGCCATCAAGATCAAAACTTTACATGAGTTTTGGACATTATGAGGCTAGATCTAGAGGTTGGAGTTGCGGATCTACTCTTAGGAATCCAAATATGGATCCCTATTGGGTAAACTTACCGAGTCTATGAGATGACTCGACGAGTCGGATCGGGTTTGTCCCAACGTTCTTGTCCCATTGATAACTCGTTGATTTGGGGGTCAACTCGACGACCTGAGTGAAACCTTAGCAAAACCTCTGAGGATACAAGTGGAATCGACGAGTCACACGAGTGCACTCGGCGAGTTAGGTCAACCTTGACTGTTGACCCGTATCGACTTCTGTTGACTTTGAGGATGGGTCAATTATGAGCATTTGAGACCTTGAAGTGGTAAAATACTCGTTTACTCGTCCCAAGGATTAGAAAGAGAATAAGAGAACTTGTGGTGTAATTGAGTAAGAGTGAGGTATTGATTACAGATGCTTATTTAATGTGTTAGGCGGAGGCTAGTTCGAGATTTTCGAGTACGTGTCTATTACTTGCTAGCTATGAGGTGAGTCTTCTCACTATACTTTACCTAGAGTGGTAATTATGTGTGACCAGAGGGTCGTATGTGCTTGCTTGAGTTATGCTTCTTTCATGTAATATGTGATATATGTTATATTATGTGATACTTAAACCGGACCAGAGGGTCCAACGAGCTATGAGACTGGAGGGTCCTCACTTAGACCAGACCGGAGGGTCCAACGAGCTATGGGACTGGAGGGTCCCACCGAGACACATTAACCAGAGGGTCTTACAGAGCTATAGCCTCGAGTGGCTAATTATTTGTGCATGGTATTTTGGGGAACTCACTAAGCTTTTTGCTTACCGTGTTATGTGTTATGTGTTTCAGGTACTTCCGAGGATCGCTGGAAGGTATCGGCTTGATTGCACACACACATCTGAGCTGGAGTTATATTTATTTTGGATCCTGGATTTGTGACAAACGAGTTTTCAAAAATGTATTGATATTTAATAATTGAGGTTTTGGTGAAATCTGATATGTGTTTTATTGTGTTTGGAAAAGGAAAAAAAATTGGTTTTGAAAATTTACGTTGTTACAATCCCTCGATCTGTGTTCTGATGTTTGTTATGGTGTATTTTCAGTATGGTGACGCTACGTACTAGACCAGTTGGCACTTCAGGCGCTGGTGAGGGATCTGGCTTGCGCTCCAGAGCTAGGCAACTAGATGACCAAATGAGGGAGTTCATATCCTCTGAGATCACGTGCAATATTCTGGACCAGACTCCTTTGATGTTCAGAACGATCAAGGAGGGTATCTTGGAGCTTTTGGATGAGAGACTGAGTGTTTTCCGCACTGAGGTGGTGGCTATGATGGGGTCGCGCACACTAACATTCAGGGAGTTCAGAGCCTGTGGAGCTCCCGACTATCATAGGGCTGGGGACCCCATTGCTAGCGGCAGATGGTTGGCAGATGTCGCCAATGCCTTTCGCACCAGTAGATGTCCCGAGGGAGACAAGGTTCGACTTGCTTCCTGCCTCCTGAAGGATAGGGCACGAGATTGGTGGGAGGAGGTTAGGAGAGCTATTGGTGGTGATGTTGCTATTGATGCAATGACTTGGAGTGATTTCTCGTCCAGGTTTGGGGCCGAGTTTGCATATTGAATTGAGGTGCAGCAACTTGGGAGGGAGTTCCAGGACCTCCAATAGACTACGGAGATGGTGGCCGAGATCACTGCTATATTCAGGGAGAGGCCCTTCTTGTTCCACAGTACGTGGCAGACGTGCAGATGAAAAAGGCCCAATATCATGAGATGTGGTGGAGTGATATCCTCCAGTTTGAAAGTCGATTCAGCTGCAAGACGCTAGAGGATATGTTTGCTAGGGCTCGGGAGAAGGAACTGGATTTAGAGATGGAGAGGAAGATGAAACCAGATGGGGTTCAGATAGGCAGCTCAGGCAAGAAGCCCAAGGTATCAGATCACAGATCGAGGAGCCAGCAGGGTTGTAGCCGGTGTAGCAAGTGCGGAAAGATGCACGATAGGGTGTGCATGGTGGGGAGGTCAGGCTGCTTCAAGTGCGACCAAATTGGTCATATGAATAGGGATTGTACTGCTACCACCACTACCACAACAGTTTTAGATCTGATTTGCTTCAGTGCAATCAGATGGGCGACAAAAGGGCCTAGTATCTAGGTTTAGCAGCAACAAGAGAGGTGGCGGCGCTCGCTCCTGCTACGTTGAGGATTACAAATGGCCGTCAGGGCCGGGTTGAGGCGCCTACGGCTAGGAGCAGGGCTTTTCTGCTTACTACAGAGGAGGCACATTCAACTCCCGATGTTGTGACAGGTATGTATTCTCTCCTTATCTCTTTACTTGTATTGATTATCGCTTATGTTTACTTGTTTTGTTATAGGATCGTTCTTAGTGAACGATATATTAGCTTTGGTATTATTCGATTCGGGGGCTACCCGATCTTTTGTGTCACTCGCGCTTAGCAAGTGATTTGTTGGAGCTTTGGGGGAGCTAGACCATCAACTAGATGTAGAGATAACAGATGATAGGACCGTTCGGGTTACGAGGGTGCATCGAGGATGTACACTGCAGTTGTTCGATGAGCAGTTTTATTTGGATCTAGTCCATATTCCCTTGCGAAGGAATAAGGTTATAGTCGGTATGGACTGGTTGAGCCCTAATGGGGCAGTGATCGATAGCGACCAGCAATTAGTGAGAGTTTGGACTCCTAATGGGGGAGGTTTAGTGATCTGGGGCGAGAGGCCGCATCGTGGACCGACTTTATGCTCAGCGGCGAGGGTGAGGCACTACCTCCATCAGGGTTGCGCAGGGTATGCCGCCTATGCTATGGATACCCGTGATAAGGGTGTGGTGATAGTGGATGATGTACCAATCGTGTGAGAGTACCCAGATGTATTCACGGAAGATTTGCCTATTATACCTCCGGAGAGGCAGGTTGAATTCAGGATTGAACCAGTCCCTGGTGCGACTCCAATAGCCACGACACCAGATCGGTTGGCTCCTCCCGAGATGAAGGAGTTGTCTACGTAGCTGTAGGAGCTACTAGACAAGGGATTTATCAGGTCGAGTAGTTCGCCATAGGGAGCCCCGATCTTCTTTGTGAAGAAGAAGGACAGGTCACATCGCATGTGTATAGACTACTGGGAGCTAAATAAGGTAATGATGAAGAACTGTTATCCTCTCCTGAGGATTGATGATTGTTTTACCAGTTGCAGGGCGTATCTTTGTTCTCCAAGACTGATCTGCGGTCGGTTTATCACCAGATGTGAGTCCGAGACGAGGATGTGCAGAAGACAGCTTTTAGGAATCGCTATGGTCACTATAAGTATGTGGTGATGTCATTTGGGCTCACCAATTCTCTAGCCACGTTCATGGACCTCATGAACTGCGTTTGCAGACCGAAGTTGGATCGGTCTATGATAGTCTTCATTAATGACATCTTGGTTTATTACAAGACTTAGGAGCAACATTATGAGCACCTGAGGGAAGTGATAGAGACACTAAGGAGGGAGAGAATTTTCGCAAAGTTCTCCAAGTGTGAGTTCTGGTTGCGCGAGGTGCAGTTTCTGGGGAAACTTGTCAACTAGACATGTATTCTAGTCGATCCGGCCAAGATAGGGGTCGTGATGCACTTGGAGGTGTAATGCTCTAAAAATTCCGACCAATTTAAACTTTTCAAAAACAACCCAATTTCATTAAGTTATTACAAAAAGGCTTTCAATACATTTATTATCAGAGTATTCCCAGAACCATATCATAAAACATAAACATGAGGAGCGGTACGATCATGCCTTTGCCTTGCCACGGTCTCCTGAAGTACCTGAAACGTTAAACCACAGCTGTAAGCCCGAAAGCTTAGTGAGATACCCCTAAAATACCAACCACATATACCATACACATAACATGTCATATCATGACAAAACAGCCATGCACTTCGGGTCTACTGTGTGACTGGTCCGCCGCACCGGGCCTTCAGTCCACCTGGTCCACCCTCCGAGTCTAGCCATATACATCGAGTCGGCAGTGTGGTTGGTCCGCCCGCACCGGGCCTTCAACCCACCTGGTCCACTCTCTGAGTCTTTAGTATGCTTGGTCCGCCCGCACCGGGCCTTCAGTCGGCCTGGTCCACTCTCCGAAACTTGGCATGTCTGGTCCACCCTCGTGAGGCCTACAGCCTATCCGGACCGCTCGCTAGGCCTTCGGAATATCCGGTCCGCCCTGGGTATGTTGGCGTACAGTACGAAGCACGACCCGCCTCATCCCAACCCAAGTCAACCAACCATGTGCACATAAACATATAATCATATAGCAATTCATCACTAACCAACCGATCTAGCAGATCACATACATAGCATACTCTAACCAGGATACCGACCTAACCGGTCACTAACATAATATCATCCTATATATACCAAGATTCCGACCTTAACCAGGTCTCTCACATACACCATCCTAACTACCAGGATGCAAACATATAACAAAGCAATAACGTAACAACTACCCGGATTTCCATCCGACAAAGGGCCGACCTTGGTGCCTTAGACCCTGTTGATATAGTGATGATAACTCACCTTGCAACCGCTGACTGAAAAGATAAGATCACGCTGCTCCAACCTCCGACACGAACTACACCACTGATCAATACCAAATGACTGAACTCAATAAATACCAATAATTACCAAAATACCCCTGGAAGTCAACTGGTCAACTCTTGGTCAAAGTCAAAGTCCTCAGTCAAAGTCACCCTTCCTGACTGAGTCTACTCGCCGAGTCAACCCGCTGACTCGTCGAGTCCCTGTACTCAGAAACTCCCAATCCACGACCAAGGCTCGTCGAGTCCAACAAACTTTGAGTCCTTTCTCGCTCAACTCACCGAGTCGTCCCTCAACTCACCGATTCACAGCTCAACCAAAAAGGTTAGGACTTCATGACCAGACTCGCCGAGTCCAAGTACAGACTCGCCGAGTCCAAGGCAATCTTCAACAGACTTGCTGAGTTGTTCTTCCAACTCGTCGAGTTCCTGCCTGTCTCCATTCAACTCACCGAGTTCACCCATGGAACTCGCCGAGTCTCTTCAGTTCTCATTCCATACAGAGGCTTTCCAAGCTATGCAGGGGCTCAAATCCCTAGATCTACCCTTCTACAAGCCATTCCTCACATAAAGTGGCAAACTTTACACGAACTCTAGGAGCTATGAGCCCAAAATGCTCTAGGGTTAAGGCTAAGGATAAAAGAGCTTCACCAACAACTCTTATACAGGAACTTTATGACATATAGGACCATCACAAGCTTAGATCTAAAGTAGCATCCTTAGATCCAAGCGTCTATCTCGAATTAGATCTCATATCAATCACCATACATGAATCCATGAAGAAATAGATTAAGGAAATGGTTCCTTACACCTGAAATGAGCCCAATTAACTTTAGATTTCTGATCTCCCCAAGCTTCCTGATACAAGCCTCCAACCTTCAAGCTTCAAGCACCAAAGATCCTCCTCCAAGCTCTAATTCACTTAACAATGGGGTCTCCTCACGACTTAGGGTTTTCTGGATCTCAAATGGTCAGCAAAGAGGCTAAGGGGAAAACATAAGGTTCCTTATATAGGGTGTAAACCTTGTAAAATAGGGTTTCTCATTCCAACACCGACTCGCCGAGTCCAACCGCTGACTCACCGAGTTGGTCACTAAACTCGTGACCAAAATCGCGACTCGACTCGCCGAGTCTATACATGGACTCGCCGAGTCCATCCTCCTTAATCACACCAAGCACCCTAAACTTTGCACTTCTGAACTCGGGGTGTTACAGGAGGTTTCGAGGTCTCTAACTGAGATTCAGAGTTTTGTTGGTCTAGCGGGTTACTACTGGAGATTCATCTAGGATTTCTCCAATATTCTTATTCCCTTGACCTTTTTGACCAAGAAGTCGGTGACATTCCGATGGGGCCTGAGCAACATAGAACCTTCGAGACTCTCAAACAGCGGTTATGCGAGGCACAAATTCTGACCTACCAGAGGGGGTCGACGACTTCGTGGTTTACTGTGGCACTTCGATCACGAGCATGTATATGGTATTGATGCATCGAGGTCACGTCATAGCTTATGCATTGAGTCAGTTGAAGCCTCATGAGGTGAACTATCCGACACGTGATTTAGAGTTGGTGACTGTGGTTTTCGCCTTCAAGATTTGGCGGCATTACCTCTATGGGGTTCGTTTTACCATTTACACGGACCACAAGAGTTTGAGGTACATCATGGATAAGCCGAATCTGAACATGAGGCAGCATCGGTGGTTAGATGTGGTGAAGGACTACCACTGTGAGATCATTTACCACCTGGGCAAGGCTAATGTGGTGGCCAATGCCATGAGCCGTAAGGCAGTGGCAGCCCCGATTAGAGACATATGTCTGAGGATCATAGTGATTACCCCATTGCTAGAGCAGGTTGAGGGCCTGAAATAGGAGCGCCAAAAGTGCTAGCGGATCATAGGCCAAGTGGCCTCCTTTGACTATGACAGTGGTGGGTTGTTGACCTTGCCAGGGAGGGTTTGGGTTCCGTATTGGAGCAGAGTACGACAGGTTCTGATGGATGAGGTCCATAAGTCTAGGTTCTTTAACCATCCCGGGACAACGAAGATGTATCGGGATCTTCGCCCTGATTACTAGTGGCCCTGAATGAAGCAGGACATAGCATGGTACGTTGAGCGGTGCTTGACTTCTAGGAAAGTCACGACCAAACACCAGCGCCCACATGGCAAGATGCAGCCGTTAGACATTCCCGTGTGGAAATGGGAAGATATCACTATGGACTTCATCACGAAACTTCCCAGGACCGCACATGCAACAGATTCGATATGGGTCATCGTGGATCGGTTAACCAAGAGTTCTCACTTCATCCCGATCCAGGAGAGTATATCGGCTGAGAAGTTGGCCGAGATCTATGTACATGAGATAGTGGCACGACATGGAGTGCCTGTTTCGGTCGTGTCAGACTGGGATGTTCGTTTAACTTCCAGATTTAAGAAGTGGTTCCACGATGAGATGGGTACTCTTTTCCACTTTAGTACCACCTTCCACCCTCACATGGATGGACAAAGTGAGAGGACGATATAGACTCTTGAGGACATGCTATGCGCATGTGTCTTGGACTTCGATGGCAGTTGGGATATGTATCTTTTGTTAGCGGAATTTTCGTATTACAACAGTTACCACGCCATCATAGACCGACCTCCCTTCAAGATGCTTTATGGGAGGAAATGTAGGACCCCAATCTGTTAGGGCGAGGTCGGTCAAAGAGTCATGGGGAGTACTGAGGTAGTACTTAAGACCACTGAGAGGATCCATCAACCTCCAAACTGCTCAGAGTCGACAGAAAAAGTATGCCGACAAGCGTCGTTCAGACTTGGAGTTTCAGGTGAGCAACATAGTTCTCTTGAAGGTGTCACCTTGGTAAGGTGTCATCCATTTCAGGAAGCATGGAAAGCAGGACCCTAGATACATCGGTCCGTTTAGAGTTTTGGCTCGGGTGGGCCGGGTTGCGTACCGTTTAGATCTCCCAAAAGAGCTCAGCCAAATCCACAACATTTTCTATGTCTCTCAGTTGCGGAAGTGCTTAGTGGATGAATCAGCGGTTGTGCCTCTAGAGGATATTCAGGCTATGACAGCCTGAATTACATGGAGAGACCAGTAGCTATTCTTAACATGAAGACGAAGGAGCTAAGGAACAAGAGGATTGAGTTGGTAAAGTGTAGTGGCAGCACCGCAAGGGTTCAGAAAGGACTTGTGAGCCCGAGGAGGAGATGATGGAGCACTACCCAGAGTTGTTACCAGACGCAGCAGACTTTAAGGACGAAGTCTAAGAAAAGTTGGGGATAATTCTAACGCATGGTTCCTGGTATGCATTTAAAAATAATTTACTCACTTTTGTAGAGCTACTCAATGAGTTAGGAGCCCCAAACTCGTCAAGTAGAAACCTAAATGGCCGTGGGATTTTAAGTCGCCTACCTGACGAGTTGAGAGCCTCGACTCGATGAGTAGGTCTGCCAGGATGAAACCCTAAATTTGGGGCTTTGCACCCTATTTAAGCATCCTAATCCCCACTTGTTGGCCCCATTTCCAGCCTCTATGTCCCAAACCGTAATACACGAAACCCTGGTGCCTTATATGAGCTTGTGAGTTGTTTTTCAGTGAAGATTGTGTGTTTTGAAGCTTGTTGAAGGAGGAGCTTGGAGATTTAGAAGGAAGCTAGTAGATCCAGAAACAACATTGCATCCTCTTCATTTTCTGGTAATCAACTCTTAACCTTGCTAAATAGCTTGTTAGATCTCATTCTTATCATTTTATCGGGTTTTTGGTCCAAGAAGCATGATCTTTGGGACATGGATGTCCCAAGTGGGTATACTTTCAGATCTATGACCTTGAAGGGCTCACATCGCATAAATGTGCAAACTTTATGGCTATGGAAGCCCCATGCAAGCTATAATTTGCCATTTTAGCCTTTTAATCTTCAAAAGGCCATGCATGGGGAGAAAGTTAGGAACTTTATGTGTTCATGGAGTGCTTGGAGTTTGGATCTTAGTGAATATGTCTTAGTTTGGAGTATGGATGGCTTGTGGACCAAGATCTAGGTCCTAAAGGTTTAGGGTTTGAGCTAAACCCATGATGAAGGGCTATTAACAGGTACTATTGGAAACTTTACCCTTAAATGGACATTTTCAAGGTGTATGAGGAGTATGAATCTGAGCTCTGATGATTTGGGGCTTAATCTATTAAGACGGACAAACATACTAAGGAACTCAGCGAGTCCAGAGAGGGACTCGACGAGTTGAGTAGATTTGTCCCAATTCTGCACAAGGTAGAACTCGACGAGTCTGTGAAGGAACTCAACGAGTTAACTCGTTTTATCGCGACTGTGAGTAGCCTGGGAACTCGGCGAGTCAGGGGGATGACTCGACGAGTTGGATCATCATCTCAGGGTTTTGATTTATAGAAATCGGCAAGTTGATGGAGCAACTCGGCGAGTTGAGTCAACCCAAAACGTTGAATTTGTCCAGAACTTTGACTTTAACCAGGGTTAAAATGGTCATTTTACCCTAAGAAGGATTATCAGTTTTTGACTAAGTGTTATTGTGATACTGATATCCGGGGAGTCATTGGAGCAGCCGTCAGAGATTCATCACACGAGATTTCACACTTAGCTTATGAGGTGAGTTTTCCTCCAGTAGGAACGGGTTGAAGGCACTAAGGCCGGCCCATTTATGTTTGTTAGTATGTTCCGGATTAAGGTCTGATGCTGGGCTGGGGCCGATCTAGTGTAACATCCCGAAATTCAGGTAAAGTTATTTAGCTCCTTTTCCAAGTTGTCAAGTTAAGTCCTTAAGTATGTGTTAGGATTGTAAGTACGTTGGGCGTACTAAGGAGTATGCTGCGCGTACTCGCGCGCTTATTTTGGACGCGGACTCGCCAGGATACACTGGGCGTACCCAGGTTACGCCAGGCGTAATGTGTCCAGATGTAAACCCTAATTTGGGGCTTGAGCACTATATAAGGAATGTTATGGCTGCAAGCTCAGCCTCCATTCCAGAGAGAAAAACCCTAATAGAGAGAGTCCCTTCGTTTTTAGAAAGTGTGTTGGTGTTCTAAGCTTCTAGTGTCATTTCAAGGTGGTGGAAGGAAAGGAGAGGTCATTTTGGAGACTAGAGGCTTGTGGGAAAGAGTGGATCTGAGCTTTTTAGAGGTTGGAGGTTCTTCCTGAGGTAAAAAGCTCAAACCTTGCCTTGTTATTTGAGTTATGTTCTTCTTGGATCAATTTCTAGGGTTTTTGGTCCCAAGATGGAGACTTTATGAGCAAATGGTCTCCATTGGCCTAGATCTATCGTATTTCTGGTCTATAAGTGTTGTATGTGTTGGAATAGTTTCTAAGGCTGCAACTATATTAGGCAAGTATTTGACCCGATTGTGCATGGTCCTTTTGGGTTGCCTTCACCATAGCAACTTGACAAGATGATTTATTATGAGAGAAGAAATATTATTAATATATTATGAGAATAATATAAGGAATAATAATATTGTTATTTGATTAATATAAGTCATAGATTAATTAGTATTAATTTGGTGACTTAAAGAGATTAATTAAATAAGAGGGTATAAACTGTCAATTGTTTGATAGTTACACTTTGGGCTATAAATCCTTCTTGGATAGAGGTTGGACGAATTCTAGGGCTTGGGATAGCCTCAAATTCGTCCAAGGCTTATCTTTGGAAAGGATTTGGATTGCTTTGAGGAAAGATTATCCAATTAGGGTTTAAGGGTGAAACCCTAGGAGCCTTACAAGTATAAATAGACTCCTAGGGTAAGGGAAATCGGCAACTCTGCTAAAGCAAAGAAACCCTGGCTGATTTCTAATCCCTCTCCTCTCTCTCAAATCATCCTCCTTGCTAGTTGGTGTTTGTAAGCCATTAGAGGAGTGACAATTATGACTCTAGAGCTCCAAGACAACAAGATCAAACAAGAGATTCAAAGTTAAACTTCTAGATCTAATTTTATGTTGTTCTTATACCTAATTAGTCATTAGAAGTCTTGGATTCAAAGCATGTTTAATTAGAGAAACCTAGATCCAAGCATTAGGGTTTGCATGTGCACATAGGAATGTTCATATGGCCAAAACCCATCAGTATGTTCATAAAAATGCAAACTTGGACGTAAAGATGGAGCCATGCATGAGATCTAGACCTTTGGAGGGAAAAAGGAAAGAGGTTTGAGGGTGTAGGGACCTTTATAGCCATGCAAAGGCTTAAAGGTTCCGACTTTATGGATTAAGAGGATGTAAGAGAGTCAGATCTCGAAGTTGAAGGAGTTTCTTAGTCGTTGAAGACCAAAATCTAAGAAATGGTTGAACTGGGACTTACGCTGGGCGTAACTCCCAGTACGCACAGCGTAAGGGGTTGAAGCCCCGATTGTGGTTCGTTGGCGTACGCCCCGCGTACAGAGAAGGTACGCGCCGCATACTGCCTTCTGTTGACTTTCGTTGACTTTTAGGGTTTTGGTCAACCTTTGGACTTTTGGGTCAAGGAGGGGTAAAATGGTCTTTTACCCTTTTATGGAAGTTATAGAGTGGATTTGATCTAGCCTTTGAGAGCTAATATTTATTTTTGAGTATTGTTATGTGTTTAGGTGAGGGCTAGATCAGTGTGACCGAGTACGAGGCTATCCGAGATACCGAGGTGAGCCTTCTCACTATATTGTACCTGGAAGGGTACCTATGTGCGACCGGAAGGTCTTGTATGCTATGATATGTATGTGTTGTATGTTATGTGATATGTATGTGCTATGTATGTTATGTATGGTATGGACTGGAAGGTCAAGATGATATGGACCGGAAGGTCAAGAGGGTACAGACCGGAAGGTCGATACGGGTAGGATCGGAAGGTCTACCGGAGTTCGGGACGGAAGTCCCCTGAGACACTCGGATTGGAAGATCCTATAGAGTTATGTCCTGGAAAGGCGTATGTGTGGTATGTGGTATTTTGGGGAACTCAATAAGCATTTATGCTTACAGTGTTGTGTGATGTGTTTCAGGTACTAGTGACGACCGTGGGAAGGCGCCGGCATGATCAGTACATACACGACGAGTTTTACATGTTATGATCTTGGGATGTAATGTTAAGGGTTGTTATGTGACACAAAGATATTTTTATAACTATTATGAATGAAAGTATGTTTTTAAAATGTGAAAAATTGTTTCAAATATTTATGTCGTTACATGTAGGTTTATATGTTTTTTTCGGATTTCGATCCGATGTTGTGGCGGTACCCGAAGAATGTTAGTACTCTTGATGACTTTGGGATTCTTGCATGTGTTTGTTATTTGTATGTTTCACAAACTACGGTCCGATGCCGGGGCAGTTCCCGAGGAATGCTTGTATGCTTCTGGATTTCGGTTCGATGTCGGGCGCGGTACGATGAATGTTTATATATCTATGATTAGGTGGTTTTTTTCATGCTATGTGTATTAGTAGTTAAGCTCATATATATGTTGAGCTTTGCTCGATGTTGGGCGGTGCCCAAAGTATGTTATATGCGATTATGTTTATGGTATGTGGTAGTTTGGGGTGACTCACTAAGTTTCATGCTTATAGTTTATAGTTTTGGTTTTAGGTACATCCGGTAGCAAAGGGAAGAGCTCGAGATGCTTTCAGTGCACACACCATTTGTTCGGCCTGGGATGTTAAGACTCTGATATTTAGACATGTGACTTTGATACAGTATATTTTGATATGATGATTTGAGATACATGACTTATGATTTTTGTATGATGTTTGATGACTTATGGCTTTTCTTAAATGGTTTTAAAATGAAATTTTTTGACCGTATTTTTGGGATGTTTCAGCACTCAGGATTTGTAGTTCTTGAGTGCGTTTCCGACCACCACTCACCTTCCTCGCACTACACCCTCCGATCTAAAGATAATATTTTTCAGCTACTCTTTCCACTTTTTGTTTTTTGTCTGCTTACTATTCACCCACATTGCACCTTTTTCTTTTTCTTTTTGAAACATTTTATTGAAAATTTTAATTTTTGATCCCTAAACAATAGTTTTACCAAAGTTGTTAAAATCTTGATTTTGATTTTACGATCTTATGATTTTTAATATCATCCAAATGAAAAATGATCGTAGTCATACTACAATCCCAATCTTACCTCCTTAGCTTTATTATAGATCCAAGTATCAAAAATTCATCTATTCAACTTGAAATTGACCATCAAAAGTTGCAAAAAGTATTTAAAAAGCATTACAATTTTATCAAATCATCTCAAGTTAGGCAGAACACACCCATAAGAATCTCTTGCTAATCTTATGTCTTATTAGTACATGATCAAAATGATCATATTTTTAATTAAGATGTTTTTATTCTTAATGTCTACAGTTTGTAGCAAGAAAAATTATTGGTGATGTTTAAGAAGTTAAAGTGGATTACACTATCTTACGAGCAAATTTGAATATGAGTTCATGTTGATATGATCTTTCGATCCTGATCCGATCTTACGATTACGATCTTGAAAAACGTAAAACGATTTTAGATAAGATCACGATATTGACCACTTTGGTTTTTACTTTAATATAGTTGTTTATTTATTATATTGATATAAACATTTTTATGAATTCATTTTTATACATTTGTTTTTATAGAATAATTTACTATTTTTATAACTTGAAATTATTTTTTTTTAATAACACATCATTTTCTTCATATAAGTTTTACAGATTTAAAAAAAATGTCATCAACGAGGTCAGTGAGGAAAATGGGGAACCTTTCGGTTTGTGGGGGTGAATCGTGAGTTACAGGCGAAATGTATAATGTCATCAAAAGGAAATCGAGGGTTGCGGGGTTAGAGCGTCCCTGTCTTTCAGGTTCTGAGACCTGGGTTAGATATTTCTCCTGATTATCTACGGCAACACATCATGTTAGGAGGGTTGAGGCGGTCCTGCTCTATGTAGTAAGCCAAGATACCCGATGTGGGACGATGGTAAGTCGTTGGCATGGAGACTCAGGAGGAGCAGTAGGGTTGAGGCAGTATGCCAAGATACCCAGTGCGGGCCAACTGTAAGTCGTAGGCACGAAAACCCAAGAGGAGCAATAGGGTTGAGGCAGTAGGCCAAGATACCCGGTGCATGTCGACTGTAAGTCGTAGGCATGGAGGCCGAGAGGAGTGGTGCGGTTGAGTTGGTAGGGCGACAAACCCTAAGGATTTCAATCCGGTAGATGATTGGATTCAACATATTGATATTCCATCTTGGGGCTGATCGGTCCAGTTATAGGCGTTTGTGGTTATGAGTTAGCAGTTGACTATTACTGTACGTAGATTCGAGAGTTGAAGGAAGCATTTTCCTGTCAGCACAATAAGGGTTCTTCTCCTAGTTTGCCTCTCGTAGTCCATGCTATCTTTGAAAATTTCGTCATTGAATGAGTTCCTTTGAAAGAATATATAATCTCTTCTCTAGCAGAGGATTATCGACATCCGCATATGATCCATGATTGTGTTCTGGGAAGGACTCCTAGTTTTCAGGGTGTGATCTGCTTCAGAAAGAATGGAATTTGGGTTCCCGATATATCGGGCCATTTCGGGTTTTTCCAAGGTTGGCAAGGCAGTGTATCAACTGGGTCTCCCGGAGGAGCTCAGTCAGATTCATAGCACTTCCTATGTCTTGCAGTTGCGAAAGTGTGTGTCGGGTGAGGATGTCATGGCATCATTGGGTGATCTTTACGACGATGAGCGCCTGAACTACATTGAGAGGTCGGTGGCTGTCTTGGAACGAGAGTTAAAGGTACAAGTGGCAACATCGGAGGGGATCCGAGTAGGTTTGGGAGCCAGAGGCTGGAATGCAAGAGCATTGTCCGGATTTGTCCATCACAGCAGGCTTCGAGGACGAAGCCTAGTTCAAGTGGGGGAGAGTTGTAACATCCCGATTTCCAAGAATGAGATTTAGGGATTTCATGCAATTAATGAAGTCTACTCGACGAGTTGGAGGCCCCAACTCGTCGTGTAGAATTTTAGTCATCCCGCATGATTTATGAGGTCTACTCGACAAGTCAGAGGACCCCGACTCGACGAGTAGGAGCTGAAAGATGAAACCCTAATTTCCATGGTTTTACACCCTATTTAAAGGGTCATTATCCTCCCTGAGCCTCCCTTACCGTCCCTTTTGAGCTTAGAAAAACCCTAATCTCGCCTACTCTCCATTTTTGTGGGTAAAGAAGCCTGGAAGGTGGATTTTATGAAGAAGGCTTGAAGTCTAAGGAGCTTTTGAGAAAAGAGAAACTTATGGATCTAACTCTACTTCATCTTGGCATCATTTTGAAGGTAACAAGTCGTTACATTGACTTATCTTTTGCTAGATCTCTTCATGTAAAGGTTTAGGGCCATTTTCTAGATGGTTGTGGGTTATTTCGGGTATTGGGCATGATCTGAAGTTGTAACATCAGATCTGGACTACTCTAAGTCCCTATATTCATAAAGTTATCAGATTTAGCAATCTTTGGCCCTCTTCTTTGGGTTAAACCTTTCCCTTAGCTTGGTTTTGGCATTTAGGACCATGTATGTACGTAAAGTTTGCAACTTTACATGGAAACCATGCCCTAGGAGGTTAGATATGCAATTTGGAGCTTTGGGGTAGCTTAAAATCGTTTGAATGAGAAATGGACTGAAGGGATTCAACGAGTTTCATGGTCAACACGACAAGTCGGATGAAGATTGGTTGTGGTGGGTTTCTGCATGGACTCGGTGAGTTAGTGAGACGACTCGACGAGTCGTTTAGGGTTTTCCCGACATTTAGACATCGCATGGACTCGACAAGTTGCCTGGAAACTCAGCGAGTCAACTAGGGTTTTCATGATTTCTCGATTTCTGGAAGAACTCGACGAGTCAGTGGGTTACACTCGACGAGTTGGGTCAACATGGACTGTTGACTTTGACTTTGACCAAGGGTTGATTAGTTTGACTTCTGGGGGAATTTTAGTAATTTGGTAATTTATGAAGTGGATCATTGGTGGATGTAGGTGTTTGAGTTGGAGCTGTATTTGAAGGAGTTTGACACTATCATTTCGAGCTACTTGTGAGGTGAGTTGTCCTCACTATACTAACAGGGTCGAAGGCACCAATTGTAACTCCCTGTTTCTGGTACGCTTTTATTTATAAATTATTCATTTTGATAGAGCTAGTCGACGAGTTGGAAGCCCCAGACTCGTCGAATAGAAATGATTCTTGGATGCGGCTTTTAAGCTATCTACTCGACGAGCCAAGAGCCCTTGACTCGAAAAGTAGGTCTGCTAGAGTGAAACCCTAATTTCGGGGTTTTGCACCCTATTTAAGCATCTTAATCCCCACCTTTTGGCTTCATTTCCAGCCTCCAAGTCCCAAACCCTAATCCTCGAAACCCAAGAGCATTTTGTGAATGTGTGAGCCATTCTTGAGTAACTTTTGCGTGTTCTTGAAGCTTGAAGAAGAAGAAGGAGCTAGAGGGTTCAAGGAGAAGATAGTAGATCCAGAGACTTCCTTCCATCCCCTTCACTTTCTGGTAATCAAGTCTCTAACTTGATCATTTTTTCATTAGATCTCATTATGTCACTTTTTGAGGGTTTTGGTCCAAGAAGCTTGAACCTTGGGATTTGGACGTCCCAAGCTAGGATCCTTGATCATTAAGGGTTTTTAAGGCATAAAGGTGCAAACTTTATGCCATTGAAGCCCGCATGCAAGCTTTAAGGTGTTGTTATGGCCTTTTGAGCCCAAAAGGGCATGCATGGAAGGAAAGTATGAGGCTTTACGTGTTATTTTGGTATCTAGACCTAGATCTGGGTTTTCATGTTTTGGTTTGAGTAATAAGGCCTTTGGACAAAGATTTATGTCCTAAAAGAACTAGGGTTTTAGCTAAACCCATTAACAAGGGTTATCAACGGGTAAAGTAGGAAACTTTACCCTTAAAATATCATTTTCAGTATGTAGATGAAGTATGGACGTTGGATTTGGAGAGTAAGGCTTAATATGCTAAAATAGCCAAACAGATATAGGAACTCGTCGATTCCATATAGGAACTCGACAAGTTAGGTTGTGTTGTTGTGACAACCCAAAAAATTCATTCCAATAAAGTCAATCAATCCAATCAAATGTCATACTTGTTTCTGCTATCTTTTAGCATTGTTAGGGGTCTGTTGGAGGGTTCTAAGCCTAGTACACTTAAGGATTGGGTGTAGGGTTATGCCAGCTTAAGTTCATTGGTTTGCAATCGAGCCAGAAACTCCATCACAAGGAGTTTACGGCCATAAACTCTTGGTTGGCCATAAACTCCTCCCATATACATGATATTCCTTCATTTTTCACCACTTCTCACACTTCTAAGTCTAGAAAATCGATTCTCTCTCAAGTACCATCGAGTTATTCATCCTAGATCATAAAAAACGTATGTGTTTTTTCCATCTTTGAGTTGTTATCCTTCTTAATCATGTATCACCCTTTGATTTCATCCATGGAAATCATCTTTTTAGGTAGATCTTCATCTGTCACCAAGAACACACACTTGTTCTTGGTGGCCGTGAACCCTCTTTGAGCCTCCAAAATGTAAGTATCCTTTCCCTATGCTTAGTATACATTAGAAACTCGTGTTAAACACCTTAGAATCGACTTTTTAGCTGGAAAAAAAGGAGTGTACGGCCGTACACCCTTGCATGGCCGTACACACCTCAAAACACACCAAAAGGGCTTCCAAAGTGAGAATCTAGTTCATATTCTTGATGAGAAATCGACCCACTAGCTTTCCCATTGTTCAAAGACCGTCTTATGCATGTTTGACCATGAGTGTACGGCCGTACACTCCATGGCCGTACACCCCTGGCCGTACACTCCATGGTTAGGCTGTATACACCCCATTGATGAGTCACATGAGATTCTAACACTTAGTCCAAGTGTTTCTTAGTCCCTAAGGGTGTTTCCTTACATGTCAGTTGCTTTAAACACTAAATTCCTGCCAATATATTCCATTATATGTCATTAGGACTCGTTAGTGTCTCGAGACTTCATTCGTGGAACTTCTCATCCTTACGCGCATATTCGATTGAATCACCCACATAAGGTGAGTTCATACCCCTATAATTAATCTTTTAAACTGTTTTAAATGCTTTTAAAGAGGGGAATACAAGTTGGACAAAATGATAATTGTGTAAATGTTTTGTTATAAACATCTTTTAAAGGATTGCTTATGTATTTATAAGTGATCAAAACATTTCAAAAACTCTTTTAAAGTTATGTTACTTTTAAGTTTACAAAACTCCATTTTTAAAGTATAATCATAACTTAGTAGATAAAATGAGCCTTTTCTTTAAGTCGATATCAGTTCAAGTAAACATACTAGTAAACTACAATAGGTATAGTTTAGGGGTTCAATTCACACTAGAACATAGAAAAGATGCTATAAAGAGAAACAGGGAGGTAGATACAATACACGATAACATAGAGAAACATATTATAAAGAGAAACAGGGAGGAAGATACAATACACGATAACAGAAAGAACATACTAAATACTATAACAGAAGAACAAATCATGATTAACAATATTATACCCATGATCACTAACTCATTGTTCTAAACAAAAGGTGATAATAAATGTGGTATACAAGATAACTTTAATGTGAGACTACTTCACGGCTTAGCAATTTGTTTGTTGAAGTCACATTTTGTAACCAAAATCTCTTGCAGGAAGAGCGTATAGTATGGGTACAACCATATCAGATTATGACCTTAATAAACCAAACTAGTTTTAAGGTAGTCAATACTTCAGTATGAAAAACAACTGAAAACTTACATCAATACAAGCGACAAACAGAACAATCGAGTCATAGTACATTCAAGAGAAAGGGGCCTATAATGCTAACTTTATGATTCCTTAGTTTATACATCAGGAATATATATTAATCGGATCCGACAGGTAGTAGGATGTGTGCTTTCCGCTCCATTTCATGTTCCTTTTTTGGTTGTGGTCTTAGAGCAGATTCACCCAACCTACTATCTACCCGATCTTAGCTCTGTATATATTCCGTATACATCAAGTAATCATAAGGAGTACCGGGTATGGACCAGGTCAGAGTATACAAATTCAATACACCGTTTTCTAGTACAAAACATACTTTTCAAATAGAACATTTGGTAGACAAAACTAGAAACTTACTAGAAATGGGTTTAATCCATTTTATTAAACAAGTATAACTTAAAGGACCTTAGGTGGTTAATTATATAATAACTTAGTTTATACATCAGGGTTATATATAATTAATACCTGATAGGTAGTTGGATGTGTGCTTTCCGCCTTACTTCTTGTTCCTTGTTTGTTTGTGGGCCTAGGGCAGATTCACATAACTACCTATCTATTCGATATTAGATTATATATATCTAGTATAAACTAAATGATTATAGAAGGAACCATTATGGTTACCATTTTTACTAAAAGAAATAAGGGTTTTCTTAAAGAATGTTTTCATCAAATATAAAGGAACTATTGCAGTTAACTTCGTGAGTACCAAGTGAATACGCCAGGGTTATATACAACGATGATCTAACAAACAATGGGATGTGTGCCTTTCGCCTCATTCCCTGTTCCATGTTTGGTTGTGGGCTTAGGGCAGATACACACAATCAATTTTTTGTTTTCTCTGGGATTTATATAACTTGTATCCATTTAAGACTCATAGAAAGGATTGTAGAGTCATGTTTACTTAACTTTCATCATATAAGGAGATATAGGATCTTCTGTAGGAACAAGCGAACTTTTCTAAAAAGAACTTACAACTTACATTACATCACTAAAATCTTATGAATTCACCAGCTTAAATACTGATATACTCTTTCAAAATAACTTGTATTCTCAGGAGACTAGTAAACAGGTACGTTCTATGGGATTCATAAGATGAAGTATAGTAGCTTCATGTCTTGTTTTGTTATTTGCTGTTGGATTCAATCTTTTGTGAGTCACTACTTTGTAAACACTTTAATATTAATACAATGGTTGTTTGTTACTATGATTGCTATGATACATGTGTTGTGATACTAAACATGACGTCCTCCGCCCCCGAACGTTTCTACCGTTCTGGTTTGGGGTTATGACAATTGTCCCGTTTTAGCTTAAGGTAGAACTCGATGAGTCGATGAGGAGACTCAACAAGTTGATTCAATAAATCGTGACTATGAGTAGCCAGGGAACTTAGCGAGTCGGGGAGGTGAATCGACGAGTTAGATCGTGATTACAGGATTCTAGGATTCGACGAGTTGATGGAGCAACTCAGCGAGTTGGGTCAACCAGAAAGTTAACTTTAACCAAAGCGTGGACTTTGACTAGGGGTAAAATGGTCATTTTACCCCAAGGAAGATTATTAGGTTTTAACTAAGTGTTATTGTGATATTAATAGACGGGGAGTCGTTGGAGCAGCCGTCGGAGATTCCTCACTCAAGATTTCAGCAGTCAGCTTTGCGAGGTGAGTTTCCTTCAGTAGGAACGGGTCTATGGCACCAAGGTCGGCCCGTATATGTGATATGTTAGTAGCCAAGTGTGGGCAGGGCCCGAATCTCATAGTATTATTTGAGTATAGATATATGATTGCTTGATAGGAATAGATATACTTGTTGTCTGTGTGATACTTGTATGCATGTTAGTAGCAGAGTATGGGCGAGGCCTAAATCTCCTAGACAACGGAGTGTGGGCGGGGCCCGAATCTCTTAGACAGCAGAGTGTGGATGGTGCCAGAATCTCCTAGACAACGGAGTGTGGGTGAGACCCGAATCTCCTAGACAGCAGAGTGTAGGCGGGGCCCGAATCTCCATAAGAGTGGGCGGAGCCCGTATCTCCTAGTTGCATGTTATGTGTGTGGTATATGGTAGTTTAGGGAGACTCACTACGCTTCATTCTTACAGTTTTCAGCTTTGGTTTCAGGTACTTCCACTAGCAAGGGGAAGAGCTCGGGATGACTGCATGACACACACCACAGTTTATAGCCTGGGATGTTTTAGATTCTAATGTTTTGACACATGGATTTGATACAGTATTTTGATATGATGTTTTGGGAATACATGACTTGTAATTTTATTATGATGTTGATGAATTATGGTTTTTCTAAAATGATTTCAAAACAAAACTTTTGGACCGTATTTTTGGGATGTTTCACCAACGTCAGCCCTTTTCGAATTTGTATCCAAGTTTATTGCATGATATTCTTATTGATTTACATCCTGGTAGTTAGGATGGTGATATGCTTAGTGACCTGGTTAGGTCGGTATCCTGGTATATAGGATAATGTTATCTTAGTGACCGGTTAGGTTGGTATCCTGGTTATAGGATGTTGCTATGATTAGTGATATGTTAGATCGGTTTGACTGTTATGGACATGCTAGCGTATGATATTTATGTGCACATGATTGTTTGATTGGGGTTGGGTTGAGGCGAACCTGCTTTGTGTTGAAGGCCAACATACCCTGGGTGGACCGGATAGACTGCAGACCCGGGAGGGCATATTAATTAGGTCGAAGGCCCGACGAGCAGTCTGGATAGGCTAAAGGCCCTGAGAGGCGGTCCAGACGTGCCGAAGGCTCGGAGAGCGGTCCAGATAGACTGAAAGTCTGCGAGGCGGTCCAGTCAGGCTGATGGCTCATTATGCATGATGTTTGTTAATATGATATTGATATGGTTTGTATGGTGTTGGTATTTTGGGGGAAACTCACTAAGCTTCAGGCTTATAGTTTTTTATTATGTTTCAGGTACTTCTGATGATCGCGGGAAGAAGAAGGCGTGATTGTGCACCTCCTTATGTTTTTATGATTTGATTATGGGATACTCTGACATTAAACCATTTTGAAAATATATTTGTAATAATTATCGGTTTTTGAATGATTTAAAAAGTTTTAAATTGGCTTGATTTTTATGGGTGTTACACCTCCTCTATGGTAATCAATATCTCATGGTAGAGTTAGAAGGAGAGTATCTCGTGCATCGTATAATGTCACGGTGGATTCATTGCAAACATCCATGTGCAATTGAATGGGTCACCTCGTATATCGCGGGAAGAAGAAGGCGTGATTGTGCACCTCCTTATGTTTTTATGATTTGATTATGGGATACTCTGACATTAAACCATTTTGAAAATATATTTGTAATAATTATCGGTTTTTGAATGATTTAAAAAGTTTTAAATTGGCTTGATTTTTATGGGTGTTACACCTCCTCTATGGTAATCAATATCTCATGGTAGAGTTAGAAGGAGAGTATCTCGTGCATCGTATAATGTCACGGTGGATTCATTGCAAACATCCATGTGCAATTGAATGGGTCACCTCGTATATCGAACGACAAAATTTGTATAATCATTACTATCGTTCTAGTTTTAATGGCTAAATATGTATATTATCGTTCTAGTTATAATATTTGAGACTTTAATCAAAATTATGCAACATTGATTAATTATGTACGATTGTTTTGGATTTGTAATAATATTTATCTTTATTAATTACGGACTCCTCTGTGTCGAAGGTACACATCCACAAGCCTGCAATATCAAGGTGACCAAGACCAAGCATCGATGTGCAATCCAACGTCACAAAATCGACAATGTCTTGTTCCATATCGCAAATATGGCTAGAGCATGAATCACTTGCCTTGGGATTGTAATTTCCAACATCAATCCGAGCTTTTAAACCTGTACAAACAAGCTCTTCTCCAACGACGAAATAAATATGGTAGATCTAATGAACGCCATTGGCAAACTCGGCGTGTTCAATCAACTTGTCCATAATACGAACGACACCCACACGGAGAACCCATTTTATATCTTTAGTCACCTTGCCCAACTCAACTTTTTGTCTCATCAAAGAGCCATATACGGTCACTTACATCCCTATCCCATTTAAAACCAGTCAATGATCCAAGAAAAACCAGAAACCACAGTTACTATGATAATTAAGCATGTTATGTTGAGTCATCGACCATCTAAAAACCGGCCAATGATCCAAGAAAGACCGAAACCACATTTACTATTCATAAGCATGTTATGCTTTACATATGTATATTAATAAGAAATTTATTTTTGAAGGGATAACGTTTAAGTATTAGAAATAAAAATATATAAATGTTAAGTCCAAGTCAAAAATACTGGGCCCCATTTAAAACAAACTATTTATGCCTATACTTTTCAAACTAACTTATTTATATCAATACATTTGAAACTAACACATTTCGATCAATACATAGAATATCTTTATTAGAAAACTCCAATTAACACATGGTTTTTTGTGTTGAAAAATAGACTTTCATAGTTTTCCAACCATATAAGATACATGATTTTTGAACAACCGGATCCAAAACAGAACTTTCACAATTTTCCAACCATATAGGATACATGATTTTTGAACTACTCGATCCAAATTACTAGTTGGAAAAATATAGCATTTCTCATTTGTTCATATGCGGTTTAGCTCTCGTATCAATGAGTTTGTTGACTGTTTTTTAAAGAAAAAAGCAACCACTACCAGGATCCACTTGTGATTTTTCTATCTACCATCTACCTCCGTAATAGTTAAGTTATTGATTGAACCATCTGGATAAGTTCTTGAAGGGAAAGCAGCTACAAGTAATTCCCTTCCCAAGAAAAAAGCTGGTGGCTTAGGTTGCGATAATGAACCCTCACCTCCCAACATTAGAATTACAGATGACATGTTTGGCCTATCTGCAGCATTTTGTTGAACACATAACAACCCCACTTTAATTGATCTTATCACTTCAGATGGATGGCAGGATTCAGCTAACCTTTCATCAACCAGTTCCATTGACCTTCCTTCGTTATATAGACTCCATGCCTGAATATAATGTAGTAATTAATAGTTAGCAGTAGTGACTAGAGTAGAACTATTTGCAAACGCATCATAGGCTAGTGGTGATCATATTGTATAAACACTCCATAAATGGAGTGTACTCAGGTTCGAATCTTACAGTCTATCGAACTTACATGTCCAATTAGATTATTATCATGTTCAGGATGGATAAATCCCCAGTTTCTCTTCCCACTCACAATCTCCAACACCAAAACTCCAAAGCTAAATACATCCGATTTTATTGAGAAAAGACCATTCAATGCATACTCCGGGGACATGTAACCACTGCATTCATTATGCATCATAATGCTTATGAGATTAGGTTAAGTAATGAATTCAAGAAAAATAGAACAAATTCAAAGTTTCATTAATTACTATGTGCCAACAACTCTCTTTGTTTTTGCCTGGGTCTCATTTCCTCTAAAACTTCTAGCCATGCCAAAGTCCGATATCTTAGGGTTCATGTCTTTATCAAGTAAAACGTTGCTAGCTTTAAGATCTCTATGGATGATTCTTAATCGTGAATCTTGATGTAGATAAAGAAGTCCTCGAGCAATTCCTTTGATAATGCTCAACCGCTTTGTCCAATCAAGGAGCAAGCTTTGCGTTCTATCTGTCCAACAATGTTGGTTTAGTTCCTTAAATGAATCAAATGCGGGAAATTATGTAGTATATAATATGCATGTATTATTCTAACCAAAAAGAAATGAGTCTAAGCTTCCGTTTGGCATGTATTCATAGATCAACAGCTTTTCATCTCCATGTATGCAACAACCAAGGAGTTTCACAAGATTTCGGTGCTGAAGTTTTGAAATGCAAATGACTTCATTTTTGAATTCATCAAGTCCTTGACTTGAAGTCTTGGAGAGACGCTTAACTGCAATCTCCAGTCTGTCTTCTAGCAGACCCTAAAGTTTAGTTACACTTTTTGTAATGTGAAAAAATTAAAAGTTGCAAAGGTGATTTACATTTGTATCTCTATGTATAAGTGAAATGCTTACACTACGAAAATGCAACATCCACGTTATATGATTGAAATACAATATAATTGCAAAATATTGAGTACCATTATTACCTTATAAACTGATCCAAATCCACCCTCTCCAAGTTTGTTCTCAGGTGAAAATCTGGCAGTGGCATTTGCTATTGTAGAGAAGCTAAACAGTGGTAGCTCCATGGCATCTTCTTGGAATTCAGAGACATTAATCAACAGTTTTCCTATGCAATAGATACAAAACAGACTTCAAACTTGGAGAATCTACTCAAAATTTGTATCTATTCAAGTTACATATTACTCTACTTTTGTTCTTTTTATTAGATTGCCAACAATTTAATGGTTATATTGCGTAATTTTCTTACCTTCCTCCATTTGTTCACTACCATTCCTTTTTGTCCTTGCAAACCAGAACCATGTAGCGCTGAAGCCTAGGAGAAGACACCCCAAAAAGAGTACAATTAAGATGATTTTAATGTTTGCTCCACCCTTCTTGTCGACAACTGTATGATATAACATAGCAAAGATGTTAATTTAATGTCAAGTACCAACAAAGAAACAATTCCATTAAACATTTAAGTGGACTTTAAGGCATCTACAATGCATTTGAACTCTATAAAATTTAATGGGTTACCACATCTTCATTTCACTTTTTCATACAACTTTGCCATTTTTTACTAAAAGAACATACAAAAGTTTATTGAAACATATTTAAAAAAAATCGTTTATTGGTTAATCATTTTTATATTAAAAATTAAAGTTCCATATTTTCCTATTGAATTCCATATTCATTCCATTGAATGTTAACAACATTCAAGTCAATCATGTCATTTAACTATTCATTATGGATGCACTTAGATGAAAAAACTTCTTACCTCATTTCATATATATAGGATATCAGGTTTGATGATGACGATGATGAAAAAAAAAACTAGCAATAGTTAGTTACCTAAATCAGAGGAAGCAATTCTTACAAAGATATCCTGACCACCATTGCTTTCAGGTATCTCTCTGATGTCCAAAAGTTCATTGAACCAAAGCAAGCAGCCACTTCCTTCAAATCTTATATCCGTATTTGCATAAGCCATACAAGTACAATTTTTTAAGCATTCTGCTTCACATTCCTTTCTGCTCATGCTCCTGTTAAACCACGAAATTTGTGCATCTGGCAATTTCAGATTAGAATACTTGATAAACCCATCTGTTCCACTTTTGCAATCCAATGGCGTTCTCTTCACACAACCACCCGACCAAACTGCTATCTCCCAGCTCTTTTGGTTTCTCGGCATAAATCTTGTCTCATCCAAACAAGCACATGTCTGAAAGGTCGCAACACTGCAGCTTCCATAACCATTACACATGTTGTATGTATCACATATATCTTTTGGTAATACCATGAGTAGCTGCCATTTTTTATCTTCTTCTACCCACACCCAACGTTCTACCTCCCCCAATGGATTCAAAGTGAACCTCCATACTGCAGAACTATTATCAAGATTATAACTAAAAGCCATGATTGATTCATTATTCTGTGTAAAACTTATATTCCGGTTTAGTAAAGAATCCCTATCAAACCGTATACTTGACAGTGGCCAACGGAACTTGACCACCTCACCTTGTTTTAGTAGGTTCTGAGGATAGCTGCTTGTGTCAAGGCTCCATGAAAATTCACCTCGAGCTGGATCTTGGGTACTCTTCCATGACGATAGAGACCATTCCTTACCAGTCAATAAATCTCTCCCATACTTCATGCCGGGTATATAAGTATCGGTTGGATGATCAAAACACTGCCAAATAACGTTTTCACTGTTTTTTTCATTGACAACCAGATTACCATTGTCGAGAAGCTTCGCAGTTGGGTTTTGTGATGATGTTGTGTTGGATGACCAAACTATACCGTTGATATTGTTGAAGAGGACGAGAGTTCCTGTGTCGGAGATCTTTAACATATTTGATGATGAAGGTGCGAGCGGGTCGTTTCTATTTGCGACCCAAACCACCGTTTTGAGAGAGATTTTCTTGTACCAAATACCAAGGTATCTGTTCTCAGAGCTACCTGGTCTAAAAAATCCCAGTTCGAAAACTCCGGTGGCTGAGACCAACGTGTCTCCATCTGTCAAGAACCGTGAATTCGAAATGATATCGAGTTCAGTAGCGTAGATTTTATGAAAGAAAAGTAAATAAAGAGGAAGAAACATAAGTGCTCCTTCCATTTGATCTTGTTTTATTCGCGATAATGATTCGTATTTACATCATATCAGAAACTAAGATAATACGATTATGCTTTGAGGTCCAATCAAATATCTTTTTTTATTTCATAAATCTTCTCACGTACGTCTATGCTTATGGCTTCGTAGCTTTTTGTTGACCGTTGACGTCGACCATAATGACATTAATCATAATAGACTTATCAAACATTAATCATATAGGCTTTATACTAAATAGTAAATACCAACCATCTAGTAAATTTTTCTTTTTATTTATAGCGGCAAAATATATTAAAAATCACCGTGAATTAGCAAGTAACTAAAATCTCTTAAGTTACCCGTATGTTTACACCAAGAAAAAAGACAATAAAATGATACTAACAGCTATACCATAGTAGGAGAAAGGGAAACTTTATTAAACACATTGCTGTTGCGGGCCTTCCAAATGCTCCAAATAAAATTGTAAACAATGGTGATTTTACAGTGGTGATGAGGTTCGACCTTTTCTTGGGACAGTTTTCCCATCTAACTACAAAATCAAATAGAATCCACCAATGAAGAAAATTGTGGATCATCAGAACCACACTATTTCAGCACCCATTGCCAACTCGTGGAAGTGAACTTGCACCCAACTAACAAGCGATTGATAGTTTTAGAAGCAACGTTGCAAATGGGGAGGGAACTGTTATACCTCTGCGTTGTAGAGTATATGCCATCAGGATGCCTCCGAGTTTAACCCTCCAAATGAAACACAAGACCTGTAAGGTTACATTTTAACCCAAGTAATTGAAGGCCCAATATACACATTAAATCAATAGAGAACTTGTCATCGAGTGAAATGTGCTAGCGAGGTTTTTTGGAAAACACCAGAGAAGTTGAAGGTGTGTATTAGAGAGGAAATATCAAAGTATTCAGAAATCGAGTCAAGACTAATAGGCGCGGACAACCAAGACCAAGGATCAACTAGATGAGCATCGATATGAAATAGTGCATGATTTTCTTGATTCCAAAGCATAAAGATTGGGAAATCAATCTTCGAACTTCAATGAGCCAAGCCATAGGTCTTTCCAAAACAATGTGGAGTCATCCGTGCCAACATGAATAGTAAAGATGCCATAAAATTTTAGTCTTTGCGAGTAACATCTGCAGACTCGGGCTAGCCAATTTAGAGATAATAAGAATTAAAAAATGACTTTTTTGATAGAAGATTATTCAGAATAAATAATCTTAACTAAGTTATAGTATATGTCACAAGGGTTCCGTACATATAAAGAACGCTAAAATCCAAGGTATAACGAAGAAGTTATGACATGTCGAAATTTTACGGCAAAACCGACACGACACTGGGAATCGTAAAAAGTGAGTTTACGATAAAATACTTTTTAGCCTTAGCGCGATCTAAATGAAAGTCGTAGTATACGTTAAACCGAGAGCGGGCGTAAAAAAAACATTCAAATCTGACTTCGTATGGGGAAATTATGACTTTTCTAAGATCTAGCAAAGCAGTGCACAACCCAGAATTCGTTTTTTAGATCGATCAATTTTTAGCTGACACAACCTAAATGAGAATTGAAATCTCATTAATAGGATATCAACGATATAAAGACAGTTGAAAATGGACGTCGGATAAAAAAGTTATGAATTTTTAATGGATTTTAATTGTCTAAGTCTGTTAAAATATAACTTTAAAAATAAATTTAAAATTAGCCGACAGAGTCTAAACAAAAGATGTAGATCTCTTCGATACCTACGTACGTATGGATATAAAGAACATCAAAAACAGAGCGCGTATGCAAAAATTATGGATTTTAGAAGATAGTTAGTTTTTGGAGTAATCTGCGAGTGACACTTGGCGCGGTCTGAGCCATTGCTTCTTCACCACGGCTTGCCACCAAATGGTGACACGTAGCATGGGAACGCCCAGTATGGAACGCCCTGCATTCGGCCTTCAGACATCCTATAAATAAAATGTGCAAATCACTCCATTCTTCACACCTTTCTCACCTATTCTCTCTCAAACACCCCAAACCTTCTAGGCTTTTCCTTAGCACCTCCAAGGTTTTAGAAGTGAGTCTCGGAGTGTCGGAAAGCCCTGAGAAGAAGAGCTTTCAGCTCGGAAGTTCTGCCCCTGCAGAGCCCGGTTCCTAGCCAAACCTCCTAGTAAGTGAGTTATGCTTACCTTACTTTAAGTATACCTTATATTTAATCAGGGCCGGCCCATGGGCCTGGGCAAGCTGGGCGACCGGCCCATGGGCCTGGGCAAGCTGGGCGACCGCCCCGGGCCCCCAAATGCCAAAGGGCCCCATTTTATACATGTTATTGGTTATACAGTAACAGCCCATTATCATTAAACCTGGTGGACTAGTTTCTAAAGCCCAATTTTCTAATCCAAAAGAGGAGTGGGAGCAGGAGCCGGATTTTGAGCTAGCGTGCGTCCGACTTCCAAGGCTTCATCAATCATACCTCCTCAGGAATCGATGTCTATACAAAATCAAAACGACACAACCAATTCTCCATAATCCAAGATTTAGCTCTTCTACTATTTCTTCTTCAAGAGTTCAAGTTAATCAATTTATTCCTCCATTTTTTCTGATTTACTGAATTCGTATAATCTACCACCGAAATGACAGAACCAGGCTGATTCGTGACAAATCGAGAGTTGTTGAATCAAAATTTATTTTAGAAAAGATAGTCTGATTATTTCTCCTTTTTCACGATTTCAGAAAAGTGAAACTCGATTCTTTTGTATTCTTCTTATTTTTGCTTTCTTCCTTTTTTCTCCTGAAACAGCACTGTTGAATGGGAAATTATTTTAATTATTTTCTGAATCAAACCTTCTAGCGATTATAATCAGGAGCTACAGTCGCTACGGCGCTGCCTAGGTTCGATAATTCGATTTCTTTCTCAAACGCCAGAAATTCCGATTCATTCAGAATCGAGGATTGTAGAAAAAATCGACTTATGATAATCTGATTTTGAATATGTGTAAGTTCTAGACTTCTAGAAATCTTTTTTTCTCTTGTGAAATTCGATTTTTTTATGAAATTGTGAAAGTTAGACAAGAACTCGACTTTTAATCTGTTTAAATTAGAGACATTCTTGAACTTAATTTGCTTGTTTATGGTTTCTAAATGTTAATCTTCTGAATTTCTATTTCTCTGTATTTCAGGAATCATGATTTTCTGCTGTATTGTGCATTTTTCAACTGCGTTAGTCAACACTAATATTTTTTTAGTTAATCTAATTGTTAATATGTTATTACCTATTTCTATTTAATATGCATCAAAAAGCCCCTGAATGTAACTTAATTTCTTTATATTTTCTTTGCTACCTTTATGTATTAAGGTTCATAGTATGTTCTGTGTTCTTGAATTTTTTTTCTATATTAATAGTTGTAATGTTTGTTTGGCTTTCGAGGCTTGTCCCGAAGCTTTTTTCTTTTTCATAGGTTCAGAGTCCCTAGCTTGTAATTATATTGTTTATTTCTAATTAACCAAATATTTTCGAGGTGTTGTCTTTCTTCACAAAAAAAGTTATAAGGGCCCTATTTTTTCTTATCCCCCGGGCCTCAAATTGTCTTGGACCGGTCCTGTATTTAAGTTCAATATCGTTATTATGAACTTATAAACTATATATATATATATATATATATATATATATATATATATATATATATATATATATATATATATATATATATATATATATATATATATATATATATATATATATAATATACAAAGTGTTATTATAATATCTTTTAACTACTTGCGGTATGGTGAATCTGGTTTGAAGGGTCGCACAGGGTTGTTGGATTTCAGAAGTGATATAATGCCAAAATGGTCATGCCCTCCGGTGTTTCATGTATTGCCCTTGTCTGTACATAGTGGTTGAAAAGTATTATTTCACACTTATAAAACTATATCACTCATAAATAGTCGTGATAAATATTAGACTAAACTCTAGTGGTAATAATACTCGGTTTCATCGAAGGAAAGTAGAATTGTTAGAAGCGAACCGCTGTCCGAGTTTGGAATCATCATTTTAACAAGTGAGTGCATAGTTACATTCATCTTACGTATAGATATGAAGTATTTAATATAAATTATGTGCTATGTGAGTGCATATTATATGTGTTCTTGATATCTATGTTGGATGAACAAAATAAACATGTTTTATTTTATTTAAACTGTGTATGTATTTTATATCTATAAAATATTAGCTAAAGATGGGTATATGAATGATGAGAGGTGAAAGATGATATAGATGAACATTGGCAGTTATGGACTTAGTGTCTGATAGATAAAACCTGACAGCTATGGACTTAGTACCTGATAGATAAACCCTGACAGTTATGGACTTAGTTCCAAATAGATAAACACTAGAAAATATGGACTCAGTGCCAAATAGATAAAGTCGGGCAACTATGGACTTAGTGCATTACAAATGAACATTCGTAGCAATGAATTTAGTGCCCTATAAATGGATACTGACAGTTACGGACTTAGTGTCTAACAAATAACATCGGCCGCTATGGACTTAGTGCCTTTAGGATGAACCCTTGCAACGATGGACATTGTGCCTATTCCTGAGGACAATCCATAGGAATGAATGAATGATGAATAGATGATTCTTAGGGTAGATCCTTAAGAAAAAAGAATATAATGGGGATGGAAAGTTGGGTTAATTGTTTGATAATTAAACATAATAATTATATTATTGTAGGTTGAAAACCCTATGTACTCACTAGGTTTCCCAACCCGACCCACTCGATTTATTTGTATCACAGGTGTCGATACAAAGCTACATTACATTGAGAGATTAAAGGATATGTAAATCACTAATGTAAATGAATGTAAGGATTATTTATGCTTATGTTTTTGTATTGACGATGGCATCCCAAAGTTTTAATATAAAAAAAATACATTTCTTCGGAAATGCTTTGATAATATATTTATCATGTTTTTTGGGAACAAATTCCGCAATACTATTCTTTAAAATGTATACTCTTATTTTCAAATAAGCATAAATAAAAATTTTAAATTGACTGTGAATTTGGGATGTCACAGTTGGTATCAGAGCATTAGGTTAAGCAAACTAGGAATAATGATTTATTTCTAGACTTAAACTTAGAATTTTAAGCGATGATTTTGAGTTGAGTGTGTCTAATATAATTTAGGTAGTACACCTGAATAGACACATGCACTAGCATATTTAAGGAAGATGCTTAAAATTGCTTTTATATGCTAAATGATTTGTGATGCTTTATGAAGTTATTGTTTGACCGAATTTATGGTCTGTTGCTGACTGGATCTGGAAGCATTATGTGTTTAGATTTCTAAACATTTAATTATAGTATTAGAAGTGACATGTAACTTTTCAAAAAGATAACAAGATATATACGTCTATCATAAATAAAGCTTTCCAATCTAAATTCTTGTCACTACACACCGAACGTCTGATTAATAGATCGACATCGTGGGAACTTGAAGCGGAATTGGAAATGCTAATGGAAATGCTATTGCTAATCAGTGGCCTGTGATTAAGCATGCACAGGAAGTAGCAGTTACACCCGAGCCAATCACTATGGCAGCAGTACAAGAAATGATTCAAATGATGTTGGATCGCCAAATGGAAGAGAAAAGGTGTGGTGTGGTGACTGATGAGTGTGAGGGTAGTTGTGTATGGATAGGTTGTGTTTGGTTGGTGGGGATGGGGTTAGGCAAGGATGGGTGGGGCTAGTGGGCGGGACTCCCACATCCGTCTATCCAACTCATATTCTTTCAACATGTTTAGTGTTTCTAACCAACCCAAAAATTAGACCTGGCAAAACTGTGACAACCCGAAATTTCTATCTTGTAAATCCATTCAATTCAATCAAAATTCAGACTTGTTTCCGCTATCTTTTAGCATTGTTAAGGGTCTATTTGAGTGTTCTAAGCCTAGCACATTCAAGGATTGAGTGTTAGGATGTGTTAACTAAGTTTCATTATGTTGCATTCAAGCCAGAAACTCCCTCACAAGGAGTTTATGGTCGTAAACTTTTGGCAGCCGTCAACTCTTCTTATTACGTATGAAGATCCTTCACTTTTCTTCTTTTCCCACAACTTCCAGTCAATAACTCTCATTTCTCTCTCAATTATCATCAAGAACACTTCCATTTCTCTTCAAATTTGTAAGTGATTCTTTCATTAATTAGTTGATATCCTTCTTGATCTAGTAAAACCCTATGATTTCATCCATGAATTCATCTCTTTTGGGTTAGATCTTCAAATCACCAAGAACACGCACTAGTTCTTTGGACCGAAAACACCCCTTCAAGCTTCCAAAACGTAAGTATCCTTTTCATATACTAGTTATTCATTAGAAGCTCTTGAATTACAACCAAGAATCAACCATTTTACCATGAACATCAAGATTTTATGGTCGTAAACCCTTCATATGGTCGTAAACCCTTCTGAGTTCATGAGGTGGTCGTGAACCCTTCAAGCCATGGCCGAAAACCCTTCAAGTTCTTGTGTTGGCCATAAACTCCTTGGCCATGAACACCCTTTGGCCATAAACACACCCTTGTGTGGCCTAGAACACCCTTTATACAATCATATGTGATTGTAACACTTCATTCCAAGTGTTTCCTAGTCACTAAGGTTGTTCACTTACAAGATTAGTTGTTATATACACTAATTATATACATATATGTGTCATTATATGCTTAATAGGACCCGTTTGAGCTTGGGACTTCACTTGACACTTAGCATCCTATATCAATCTTACATTCGAATCACTCACTACAGTTGAGTTCATACCCCTAAACTTATCTTTTAAATGATTTTAAATGCTTTTATGGGGGGATACAAGTAGAAAACATTGTAGTTATGCTATCAATCACATTTGATTTATTGTAACATCCCAAAATTCAAGGCTGAAATTTTCATTTTTAAATAAGTTATTAAAAAACCATAAGTAATAAAACATCCATAATAACATCTCATGTGAAAAACCAAACTAGAAATAATCAAAACATGTTGTCATAAAACAATATCAATGTGTAATCCCCAAGATCTCATTTGCGTAAATATAGTGTGATGCGTTGCGATCGAGCCGGCTCCTTTCCTTTGAAAACGAAGTACCTGAAACCAAAACTGAAAACCGTAAGCACAAAGCTTAGTGAGTTCCCCCATCATACCACATACCATATAAACACATAATGCCTACCATATCTGGGTGCTGGCCTCCCCTTCGGTATCTTTCAACCGATAACTGCCTAGCATATCTAGGTGTTGGCCGGTAACTGCCTAGCATATCTAGGTGCTGGCCTCCCCTTCGGTATCTTTCAACCGGTAACTGGGGACTATTTCACCCCCTACCACTACCACATAATAACATAACACATATATCATAAACTGTCTAACATAACTGGGTACTAACTACCCCTTCGGTCCTTTCGACCAGTGCTAGGGTCTAACCTACCCCCTCCTATCACATAACACATAACATCATAGCATACTAGCACATAATCAAAACAGATAGCAACATGCCAGATAATTATCACAAAGACAATTATCTCTACTATAACTCTTACTAGTGGGGCAACATTGTGGCCTTTGATCCACTTCTACTGGAAGGTAACTCACCTCACAATGCTGAAGTACCGTAGACACAACCCCAGCTGTGGATGACAGGTTCCCGAACTGTCAACATCAAAATAACACCCAATTAATAATTGTGTTCCAACACTTAACCATAAATACATACTTGGGGTAAATACTACTTTACCCCTAACTTAGCTTTATTCAAGCCCAAGGCCCAAACCAAAGGCCCAAAAGTCAACTATGAGTCAAAGCCCAACACATGGCCCAATTTTCCAAATTGGGCCCAAACCTATACAAGGTCTTACCATAAGGCCCAATCATTTAGTCCAGTCCAAACATTCTACATTCTAATGGCCCAATATTATATAATCATTAAGGCCCAAACTATGGTCCATCTATGGCCCAATTTTCTAAATTGGGCCCAACTCCTCATATGGGCCTTACCTCAAAGCCCATTAATTATTCTAGTCCATTTGCTTGCTCTTGGATGGCCCATTAATAACCCAATCATCAAAGCCTAATACAAAGGCCCAACAACAAACCCAAGTGAAATTAGGGTTTCACATAAAATGATGATTAGGGTTAAGTGTTTCTCACTTAACCCATTAAGGACTTAATCCATTAAGTCCATCATTCTTCTACATAAATCATATGGTGTGATAGGGCCTAACACACAATTCCATTCCAATGGCCCAAATGTGGGTCGCAATAAGTCCAAGCCCATAAATCCAATATTAGGGCTTTCTAAACCCTAATTAGGGTTTCCAATCCCATCTTAGCCCAATAGGGCCAAAACCAAGTCCTTAAGCCCATTAGGGTTTTCCTTAGGTCAATTAGGGTTTATTACATCCATTAGTCACATGGTTGGTCTTTTGGGTCCATTAGGGCTTCATTGGGCCCATTAGGGTTTTAGTCCTTTGTCTAAACATCCAACAAGCAATCCCAACACAACTAAGCCACCGCCACCCGACACAACGGCCGGTGGCTGCCGCCACCACCTCACGGTGGTGGTTATAGATTTTCTATTATTATTCCGGGCACAATTTACATTTTACAACTCCGCAACACACACGCACGCACCAATATAAACACACATGCACACACAGCCACCTTGTGGTGGCCGGCGGCGGCAGATGGTGGTGGTAGTGGTTGTTCTTGGTATTCTGACTAGAAAAAACACGCAGACACAGACTTCAGTTTGCATCCAACACTCCAGCCACCCACCTGGTGGATCAAGGCGACAGCGGCAACACTAAAATAGCAATAGCAGCAGCGGTTGCGATGATAGCCACCACCTCACGGTGGTGGAAATGGTTTTTCTTTGTCCCCAGCTGAGCAAACCTACACACACATTCATAAATAAGAGTTGGACACTGATTTACTCCCATCCCAGCCACTACGGTGGCAGGTGCCAACCGAAAACAAAAAAACAGTGATCCAAAGCCACCGGAAGCCCCTGTCGACATAAACTACTCTAAATCACAGAAGGAACAAAGAGAAAGGGATAGATGGATGGTTGTGATCTTTACCGAGAACTTCATATCCATACACGACTTGCACAGTGGCAATATAGCTCGTTTCACCAGAGGAGGGCAACGACAGCCCGCTGCTGGCGTCTTCGTGCTGCTCTTCGTCGCTAGCAGCAGCTTCGTCGGCGATCTTGAGTGCGGTGGACTCCAGTTTCATCGGTGGCGGTGACGACCTCAATGGAGGTGGTGGGGAGGCGCCGGAGATCATGAGATTGGAGGTGGCTGTTGGGGATCTCTGATGATAGCGGCTGCACCCTTCTCGTTAGGGTTAGGGTTCCTTAAACCTTTCTACCCGAATCCACTTATAAGTTTGCCATGATGGCAAGATAGGTCCCTCCCATCCGATTTCCTTTCAATATTAGGCCATATTTTATAAAGCATGCCCCCCCCAGCATCCAAAATTCTTTCACAATCAGTCCATAAGTTACCATTTTAATCGAATATTTACCATTAAGTCCCAAACTCCGAAATCCCTTACATATTACGTCCTAATAATTACCAAACGGACCACAACCTTCAAACTTCTATATAATTTAATCCGAAAATTACATTTTAACCCGAACTTCTATAATTATGACTTTTAACTCCACGAGGCCAACTCCTTGCTCAATTATTATGGATTTTAGGCTATTATTCCTTCAGTAATTTATTTATTTATTAAATAAATAAACAGGGTGTTACATTTATAACTATCAAACAAGAGCATTTCTTATACTTCAAAACTGTGTTATCAAACAAACTATTTCAAAACATTTTATAAACTGACATCAATTCATCAATAACCATTCAAATGGTTAAAACTCTTTTATATGCTAAACTCTTTATCAAACTCTTTTAAACTTATATATTGTCTAAATCATGTCTATATAGAGATAGTTATATAAATGAGGTTGAAAGGGCTTAGGAGTGATAACTCGCCTTATTTCCTGTGTCCTTGTTTGGTTGTAGACTTATGGTATCGGTTGTTTGTCTGAGTGTCGTTTAAATCTTAGTTATATATTATGTGTATATATATATATATATATATATATATATATATATATATATATATATATATAATTTCTTCCAATCAGTTCAATACCTTTGGGTAGCAAAGGTGTACAAACATGATCAATCATTCAAACAACAGTACTAGTAAACTATAATAGGTATAGTTTAGAGGATTATTACTCAATATTTCTAGAATAATGAAACTTACAAGAGTCAGTTCATACATGAGTCATTTAAAACATACTATACACTAGAATAGAGAGAACATACTATACACTAGAACAGATAAAACAACTATACAGAAGGAACATACTACACTAATACAAGAACACTATAACATTAATGTGAGCCACTACTTCATGGCATGGCTATATACTGTTGTGTCACGTTTTGTAACCAGAGTCTCCTGGAGGGAGAGCATGAATTTTTGTATAGATCTATACGGGATTGACCATCCTACACCTTACTGCTAGCTACAGTGGGACTTACAGGTCTACGGGTGACGAATGTCATACCATTTCGACGTCTTTGATCGTCGTGTTTTCCTAGTCAATCAAGTATGGTTATTATCTCATCACATTTTACCTTAAATAAACAATTGGTTTAAGATAGTTAGTACATCTGTAGTTACTATATACAATACTACTATACATCGTCATTTTCCTATTACATTCATATTGTGACCTGCTCACATAAACGGTAATGTAAACTATTTTCTGATAATGATAGTCATACTTGGGAAAAATGCTCACTTTTACAAAAGAAAAAACATGCAAAACAGTCGGGTCTTGGTAGAAGACTACATTTCATTATAAGTAGAAAATATAGGATTTTCTAGGAGATACAAACATTTACATCAAACACCTACAAACACTTTCATCAACTTATACAAACATTTGACACTAAACTACTTATGAACTCACCAGCTTAAATGTTGATCTTCTCTTTCAAAATAACTTGTATTCTCAAGTCACTAGTATACAGGTACAGATGGCCAAGTTTTGAGAAGACGGTGTACTTTCAAGACTCGTCTGATATATATATATATATATATATATATATATATATATATATATATATATATATATATATTGGTGTCTTGCGAATACATTCAGAACACACATGTATAAATTATACTATTAATGCAATGGATGATGTTGTAGCTTGTTTTACTATTGTGAATTCTTATGATACTGAACATGACGTCCTCCGCCTCCGAACATTTCTGCCATTCCGGTTTGGGGGTGTGACAGATTGGTATCAGAGTTGAGCTTTGTTTATAGTGAATTGAGTATATCAACCCATAAAAGATATACAACTATAAACACATCGGGATTAAAATACTCTGACCAAAAGTTTATACTTTTAAATAATAAAATATTTAACCAAAGTATACATACAAGCATTCATACTTGGATCAGTGTCATACTAGAACAGAACAAAAGTATTGCGGTTGTTGGACAGCACAAGTAGGCTTGGGGACATATAATCAGATCTGGGAGTGATACAACCTGATCAACTATATCTTTCCGAGAAGTGATTAACATGTGCCTAGGAATTGTTGTGGTGTTGCAACAAGTCTAAAAACTTACCAACACTACTACAATGAAAACTTTAGAACAAAACATAAACTTAAAATACTATAGGAGTATTTTATGTTACTCTAACTACTTATTTGAGAGCTAAAAGGTCTTTATTAGTAGGTCAACAATTTTTGAGTGGATACGTCAAGGCTATATGTGACTAGGGTGTCATAGACATAGAATCTGTGATATTTTATTTACTTCATGTTCCTTGTTTGGTTGAAGACTTAGAGTTAGGTTCACTTATTCGAAGGTCTATTCTATTTTGGTTACATATGACTGGTATGCACTACGCAAGTATTGAAGTAATCGGTAAGGATCATCCTATAATTATCTTAAGTACTACAACTATTAACTATCTCTTTTATCCCTATTCTCACGTAGATAACATGGTTGGATACCATCTCCTCGACGACCTGTACTTTCCCAACCAAGATAATGGTGGATGGCTCCATGCAGAGCCAAAAGAGAATCATGAAATTCCTTTAGATGATGACTTTGCATAAAATTTCTTGGAGGATTCTGACTCTGAGCCAGAATTCAATGATCTACTCCTAGTGGCTCCAATCCCAAATCCTAACCCTCGTCCGGCTTTTCAAGGCCTGAAGCCTCTTTGGGCTGAGAACTTGGGTAGATGGAGTCAAGAGCAGGGTCAACCCTTACCCTACAATAGAGATAAAAGTTTCTACATTCTTAGCGAGGGAGGCTCAGCAGACAGAAGCTTACCTATCCTGGTTCACAGGGTTGCTAGAAATGATGAGCAGGGTAGGGCAGCCAGCAACCGAATCATGGAAGTTGATACCGATGCGGGAGTCAATACAGTCCGCATTCTCCATCTACAAGCCGCTCACGGAAGAACTCTAGGCCACAATGAGGTCCTGCAGAGAGAACTTACTGCAACCCAAGCTGAAGTCAGGGAACTTCGAGCACGCTAGGCAACGTTCAAAAGGTGTATGCTGGAAATGGAAAGTCGTCAGGCAGAAACAAAGGCTCATTCGAGCGGTTCACGTCGCAAGTAGAGTCTACTCTACTTTGTCTTTTGGATATATTCAGGTATATGTATAGACCCTAGTGTTAATTTCCCGCTTATTTTAAAGACCTTGGGCTTTCCGTTTACTAGGTCTCTATGCTGTCAAAATTTTCTTTTTATGGTTCGATGTAAGACCTACTTCAAGGTCATTTTCCCGTACTTGTTACATCATTAATACCAATATTATTGACATACATCTAATCTTTTAGGAAATCTTGATCCAAATACTTTCATCCTTCTATTGTTAGATCTCTATTTCAATCATACACTCATTTGTTTTGTTAGGCTATGGCGACTTAGTCCATGGACCACTCTCGTTATACTCACAATTGAATTCTTACTATCATCTCCATCTTCATAAACTTTTAGTTGAAAGATGCCTCCACGCCGACCACCGAGACGTAATCCTCCGATAACTCCAACTCAACCACTACCTCCTCCATAATTCAATTCGGCAGCTATCCAATTTGCAGTGGCTACGGCTGTTACGGAAGCCTTAGCTCCATTCAGTGCTAGTAATACTAGCAGAAGTAGAACAACTGTTCATTCCACTCAAGGTGATGCTCCAGTGCGCTCTAGAGAGTGCTCGTATAAGGACTTCGCCAACTGCAAGCCCAGGACCTTTAACGGGACGGGTGGAATCATTTCCCTCTCACAATGGTTTGAGAAAACGGAGTCGATCTTCGAGATCTGCTCCGGTCCAAAAGGGAGAAAAGTTAAATTTGTTGCTTACACCTTCGCGAATAGAGCCCTAACGTGGTGGAATAGCCATGTCAAGTCACTAACCCTGATAGTGGCTAATTCTATAGGCTGGGAACCTCTGAAGGAGCTTATGATTGAGGAGTATTGCCCAAGGGATGAGGTTCAGAAACTTGAACAGGAACTCTAGAGCCTAACCATGAAGGGCTCCGACATAGTTGCCTACACTGCCAGGTTCCGGGAATGGTCCTTACTGATGAAAGAAAGTTGAGAGGTATATCTGGGGGTTGATGCCTCCATTCCAGGGGAATGTCTTAGCTTCAAACCCCACTACCTTCGACAGTGCCAAGCGATTGGCACAACGGCTCATTGATCATGGAGTCTGCACCCTGACAACAACAACAACCCTTGCCATCCCGAAACCCTCCAAAGTCGCTGACAACAAGCAGAATTTTTGGACAACAAAAAGAAGAACAACGCAGCGCAGAACTCTTCCAAAAAGCAGCAAGTCGTAACTGTCCATGCTGCAATAACACCTACTGCTACTACGCCGATGAAGCAGTATGTTGGACGTTTGCCTAAGTGCAACAAGTGTAGCTTTCACCATAATGGACCCTTCCGGGAAATGTAGTGCTCTAACTGCAACATGAAGGGGCACACTACCCGTTTCTGAAATGCTCTAACTAGGCCAATCACCCAAGTCCCCGGCATTGGTGTGGGTCAGGCTTGCTACGGATGTGGCTAGGTGGGTCACTACAAAAGCAACTGCCCGAAGGCAGGGAACGCGGGCGGAGTGGGAAGAGTTTTGGCTATAGGCCAATAGGAAGCGGTATTGGACCCTACAGTGGCCACTGGTACGTTTTTCCTCGATAACTCTTATGCATACATACTGTTTGATAGTGGAGCGGGGAGGAGTTTCGTGAACTAGAAATTTGCTCACGTACTTAAACAAAAATAACGTGCACTGAAAGAACCGTTCACTGTACAAATAGCTAACGGAAAAAGTGAGAGCACTAGCAGTATATACATAGGATGTACTCTAACTCTAGATAGCCATTCATTCCCAATCAACCTCATGCATGTCTCAATTAAAAGTTTTGACGTCATTATTGGCATGGATTGGTTGAGTCTTCACCGTGCTGACATCATGTGTTATGAAAACGCTGTTTGTCTTAATCTACCGTCTAGCAAAACCCTGGTTATCTACGGCGACAAACCAGGCACAAACCTTCATATCATCTCAAGTATATGAACCCAGAAGTACTTACGAAAGGAATGTCATGCATTCCTTGCTCATGTAGTCGATACAAGCCAAGAGATGAAAGACATAAAGAACGTCCCAGAAGTACGCGACTTTCCCGATATCTTTCCAGAAGAACTACCAGGATTACCACCACAGCATCAAGTTGAGTTCAGAATCAACTTACTTCCAGGGGCTACCCCAGTGGCCAAACCGCCCTATCGTCTAGCAACAACTGAGATGCAGGAGCTATCTGGTCAACTGAACGAACTGATCAACAAGGGCTTTATTAGACCAAGCTTCTCACCCTGGGGAGCACCAGTCTTGTTCATGAAGAAGAAAGACGGACCATTCCGTATGTGCATCGACTATAGAGAACTAAACAAGCTTACCGTCAAGAATCGTTACCCTCTACCTCATATAGACGACTTGTTCGACCAACTGCAATGGGAGAATTAGTTTTCGAAGATTGATCTGAGATCCGGCTATCAGCAGTTATGGGTGAAAGAGGAAGATGATCCCAAGACATCCTTTCGAACTCGTTATGGACACTACGTGTTTGTAGTGATGTTATTCGGATTGACTAATGCTCCTGCAGTATTCATGGACTTAAAGAATAGGGTGTGTCGTCCTTACTTAGATCAGTTCGTCATTGTATTCATCGATGACATACTTATCTACTCTCGAAGTAAGGAGGAGCACAGCCAACATCTACGTCAAGTCTTAGAAACACTACGATCGGAGAAGCTCTACGCGAAGTTCTCTAAATGCAAATCTTAGATTAGAAGAGTCGAATTATTGGGTTACGTGGTTAGCGAAGAGGGAATTCACGTGAACCCTTCCAAAATAAAGGCTATTAAGAACTGGTCAGCATCGAAGACGCCTATAGAAATTCGTCAATTTCTAGGCCTCGCTGGCTACTATCGCAGGTTCATTCAGAACTTCTCTAGGATTGCGAAACCACTTACTACGTTGACCCAGAAGGGAATGGCCTTTGACTGGGAAGAGAAACAAGAAAAAGTGCTCCAAACGCTAAAGCGAGCCTTATGCAGTGCACCGATACTGTCCCTCCCAGAAGGGATAGAAGACTTCATGGTTTATTGCAATGCATCCAACCAAGGGCTTGGTTGTGTTCTTATGCAACGAGGTAAGGTCATCGCCTATGCCTCAAGACAGCTAAAGACACACGAATTCAACTACAACATACACGATCTTTAATTAGGAGTAGTGGTATTTGCTCTGAAGATCTGGAGACACTACATGTATGGTAAAAAAAGCACTATCTTTACAGACCACAAAAGCCTTCAACACATATTCGACCAGATGGAGCTCAATATGAGACAACGATGGTGGGTCGAGCTACTCAATGACTACGAATGCAAAATTTGTTATCATCCCGGTAAAGCCAACGTAGTAGTTGATGCCCTAAGTCGGAAAGAATACTCTGGTCGTAGAGTCAAATCATTGACTATGACTATCCAGTCATATCTTTCCACACAAATTAAGGAGGCTCAGCTAGAAGCCTTGAAACTTGAAAATGTGGCGGGTGAATCCCTGAGAGGAATGGACAGAAACTTGGAAGTCAAGGGTGGCGAAGCCTTATATATCATGGATCGGATCTAGACATCGAGGCACGGTGGTTTCAGAGACTTGGTCATGACCGAAGCATACAACACTCGATATTCCGTCCACCCAGGTTCAGATAAGATGTATCTGGATCTTAAACAGTTATACTGGTGACCTAACATGAAAGCAGAGATTGATACCTTCATAAGTAAGTGTCTTACTTGTGCCAAGGTTATGGTCAAATAACAAAAACCCTCAGGCTTACTACAGCAGCCGGAGATACCGGAATGGAAGTGGGAGCAGATCACGATGGACTTCATAACCAAGTTGCCCAAGACAATGGGTGGTCTTGATACCATTTGGGTGATCGTAGACAGGTTATCAAAGTCTGCAACACTTCCTGCCTATCAAAGAAACTGACGAGATGTAGAAACTAACGAGAACCTACATTAGGGGGATCATATGACTGCATGGTGTTCCCATATCCATTCTCTCTAATAGAGATAGTAGATTCACTTCAAGGTTCTGGCAGTCACTATAAGGTTCCCTAGGAACTAGGTTGGACATGAGTACAGCCTACCATCCGCAAACCGACAGGCAAAGTGGGAGGACTATTCAAACTTTGGAAGATATGTTGCGAGCCTGTGTGATAGACTTTAGAAGGGCATGGTATACTCATTTACCCCTTGTCGAGTTCTCCTACAATAACAGTTATCACACAAGCATAAATGTTGCTCCATTTGAAGCCCTCTATGGCCGAAAGTGCAGATCCCCTCTGTGCTGGGCTGACGTGGGTGATACATAGTTAGCTAAAGGAGGAGTTATTGATAGCACTCTTACAGGTCCAGAGATCATTCGGGAAACGACAGAGAAGATCGTTCAAATTCGTGAACGATTGAAAGCCTCTAGAGACCGACAGAAAAACTACGCAGACAAGAGAAGGAAACCTTTGGAATTCCAGGTTGTTGATCGTGTTCTTTTGAAGGTCTTACCCTAGAAGGGCTTGATACATTTCAGAAAGCGTGGAAAGCTAAATCCAATATACGTAGGGCCTTTCGAGATTCTCGCTAGAATCGGTCCAGTAGCTTACAAACTCAAATTACCTCAGGAACTTAGTAACGTACACCCTACTTTCCACGTTTCGAACTTGAAAAAATGACTATCTGATGAGACTCGTGTAATCCCACTCGACGAGATTGAGATCAACGAGAACCTCAACTTCGTGGAAGAACCAGTAGATGTAACGCCCGCAGATCCGGGCTAGTCAATTTAGAGATAATAAGCATAAAAAATGAGTTTTTGATGGAAGATTATTTGAAAGGATTAATCTTAACCAAGTTGTATTATATGTTACAAGGTTTCAGTACATATAAAGAACGCCGAAATCCGAGTTATAACGAAGAAGTTATGACCCGTCGAAGTTTTTCGGCAAAACCGGCACGACACCGGGAGACGTAAATAGTGAATTTACGATAGGGGACTTTTTAGCCTTAGTAATCTAAACAAAAGTCGTAGAATATGTTAGAATGAGAGCGTCCATAAAAATAACGCCCAAATCTGACTTCGTATCAAGAAGTTATGATTTTTCTAAGATTTAGCAAAACAGTGCACAGCCCGGAAATTCGAATTTTAGATCGGTCGATTTTCAATCAAAATAATCTAAACGAGAAATGAAGATATCATTAATAGGATTTAAACGATAAAAATACAGTAAAAAACGGAGCTTGTATGTGAAAGATATGGACGAAACTTAGTCTCTACTCTTCGAGCACGGCGTATTCGATATAGTTTTGTAAATCCGAGATAGAATGAGAATTAGCCAACAATGTCTAAATGAAAGTTGTAGTACTCGTAAATACCAACACGTGGATATAAATAACATCGAAAATGAAGCTTGTATGCGAAAGATATGGACGAAGCTTAGTCTCTACTTTTCGAGCGCGGCAAATTCGAATACAGTTTTGTAAATCTGAGATACAATAAGAATTATCCGACGAGGTCTAAATGAAAGTTGTAATACTCGTAAATACCAACGCGTGGATATAAATAACGTAGAAAACGGAGCTCGTATGCGGAAGATACGGACGAAGCTTAGAGACTACTTTACTATAAAACTCCTATAAATAAAGGGTGAACTCCTCATATTTTCTTCACAATATAAGCCTTTCTTTCTCTCTCTAACTTCTCTCTAGCCTCCCTAAACCCCTCGCAAGTCTAGGGAACCTCCATAGCACGAGAAGGAAGCCCTGGAGCGCCTGACAGCTCCGAGAAGAAAAGTTTTCGGCTCGGAAACGATGCTCCGGCGAAGCCAGGTTTTTTAATAAAAACCCGTTGTACGTGAGCTACGCCTACACTATTTCTAATATAGCTTTTATTTAAATATAGTAATTTTATTAGGACCTTATAATAATTATTTGGGTTGTTATTATGTGTTATATAAGTGTCGTTATAATATCTTTTTAACCACTCGTGGTACGGGGAATCTGGTTTAAAGGGCCGCATAGGGTTGTTGGATTTCAGAAGTGTTATATGCCAAAATGGTCCTGCCATGCGGTGTTTTATGTCTGGCCCCTGTCTATACATAGTGTTTGGAAAGTATTGTTTAAACGCTTATATAATATTAATAAGACTAATAGTTAGTCACGGTAAATATTAGACTAAAATCTAGTGGTAATAATACTAGGTTTCGTCGAAGGAAATTATTTTAAAGTAAATGAAGCGCTATCCGAGTACCGAGTCACCACCTTATCAAGTGAGTGCATAGTTACTTTCATTTTACACATAGATATGAAGTAGTTTATAGAAACTACATGCTATGTGTGTATATTGTCTGAATACTTGTTGTCTGTGCTGGGTGAAAGATTTTCATACATGTTTTAAATTATTTAAATTGTATACGTATTTTATATCTACAAAATGTGTGGGGTAAAACATGGGTAGATGAAATATTTTGTGTGTGACAAAAATAAAATGATGAAGAGGTGATATAGACCATGAGGTAAGGGTGAGAGGCGAACCATGAGAGAAGCCTTTTACCCAAGTGATGGCCCCGTCATCCCGCAGAGTATGGATGATAACCACGGACTATTCTAGACAGTCCAATGGACACTAGCAGACTCGCAACCTGTAGGTGTTTTGAACTGTGTATTCACCAGGTGTACTCTAAAAAACCCATCGACATGTATTGCGAGTGGATTCTCGAAAACGATATTGTCGATAAATGAGATAAAACCCATTGACCTGTATTGCGAGAGGAGTCTCAAAAACGATACTGTCAATAAACGAGATAAACCTTGGTAACTATGGATTTAGTGTCTGTTGAGTAAACCTTGGAAACGATGGATTTCGTACATATTCCTTAGGATAACCCTTAGGAATAAATGAACGAGGAATAGCTGAATTCTTAGGGTAGAATAAAGAAGATAATGGGAATGGGTAATTGGGTTGATTGTCTAAATGTTTAAACATAATAATTATATTATTATGGGTTGAAAACCCTATGTACTCACCAGGTTTCCCAACCAGACCCACTCAGTTTATTTATATCACAGGTGTTAATATGAAATCACATTACACTGAGAGATTAAATGAGATATAAATCACTAGTAATAATGAATGTAAGTTCTGTATATGCTTATGTTTCTATATTGATGATGACATCCCAAATGTTTTTAAATGAATAAAAATACATTTCTTTGGAAACGCTTTGATAACGGTTTTATGTTTTACTGGGAACAAATTCCGCAATATTTTTATTAAAAGAAGTACTCTGATTTTTATAAAGCATAAACAAAATCAGTCTTTTCTGGCTGTGAAAATGGGGAAGTCATAGTAGAGATCGGGGACTGAGAGGTCAAGCAAACAAAGCGAAGACGTATCTCGATAGTGAAGGTTCGTTGGAATGCCAAGTGGGGACCTAAAATCACTTGGGAGCACGAGGATCAAATGAAACTGAAATATCCTCATCTTTTTGCTTGATCTATATGTATTTGCTTAAACTCTAATTTCGGGACGAAATTCTCTCTTACGGGGGAATGATGTGACAACCCGAAATTTCTATCTTGTAAAGTCATTCAATTCAATCAAAAGTCAAACTTGTTTCTGTTATCTTTTAGCATTTTTAAGGGTCTGTTTGAGTGTTCTAAGCCTAGTACATTCAAGGATTGAGTGTTAGGATATGTTAAGTAAAGTTCATTGTGTTGGATTCAAGCCAGAAACTCCCTCACAAGGAGTTTATGGTCGTAAACTAGAGTTTACGGCCGTAAACTCTTGGCAATCGTGAACTCTTCTTCTTATGTATGAAGATCGTTCACTTTTCTTCTTTTCTCTCGACTTCCAATCAAGAACTCTCATTTCTCTCTCAAGTATCATCAAGAACACTTCCATTTCTCTTCAAATTTGTAAGTGATTCTTTCATTAATTAGTTGATATCCTTCTTGATCTAGTAAAACCCTATGATTTCATCCATGAATTCATCTCTTTTGGGTTAGATCTTCAAATCAACAACAGAACCAAGAACACACACTAGTCCTTTGGACCGAAAACACCTCTTCAAGCTTCCAAAACGTAAGTATCCTTTTCGTATACTAGTTATTCATTAGAAGCTCTTGAATTACAACCAAGAATCAACCATTTTAGCATGAACATCAAGATTTTACGGCCGTAAACCCTTCATATGGTCGTAAACCCTTCTGAGTTCATGAGGTGGTCGTGAACCCTTCAAGCCATGGCTGAAAACCCTTCAAGTTCTTGTGTTGGCCATAAACTCCTTGGCCGTGAACACCCTTTGGCCGTAAACACACCCTTGTGTGGCTTAAAACACCCTTTATACAATCATATGTGATTGTAACACTTCATTCCAAGTGTTTCCTAGTCACTAAGGTTGTTCACTAATTATATACATATATGTGTCATTATATGCTTAATAGGACCCGTTTGAGCTCGAGACTTCACTTGACACATAGCATCCTATATTGATCTTACATTTGAATCACTCACTACAAGTGATTTCATACCCTTAAACTTATCTTTTAAATGATTTTAAATGCTTTTATGGGGGGGGGGGGGGGGGGAATACAATTAGAAAACATTATAGTTATACTATCAATCACATGTGATTTATAACTATCAAACAAGAGGATTTCTTATACTTCAAAAATTATGTTATTAAACAAACTATTTCAAAACATTTTATAAACTGACATCAAGTCATCAATAACCATTCAAATGGTTAGAACTCTTTTATATGCTAAACTCTTTATCAAACTCTTTTAAACTTATATATTGTCAAAATCATGTCTATATAGATATATTTATATAAATGAGGTTGAAAGGGCTTAGGACTGATAACTCGCCTTATTTCTTATTCCTTGTTTGGTTGTGGACTTTGGGTATCGGTTGTTTGTCGGAATGTCGCTTGAATCTTAGTTATATATATATATATATATATATATATATATATATATATATATATATATATATATATATATATATATATATATATACATATAAAAGTTCTTCCAATCAATTTAATACCTTTGGGTAGCAAAGGTGTACAAACATGATCAGTCATTCAAACAATAGTAATAGTAAACTATAATAGGTATAGTTTAGAGGATTATTACTCACTATTTCTAGAACAATGAAACTTACAAGAGTTAGTTCATACATGATTCATTTAAAACATACTATACACTAGAATAGAGAGAACATACTATACACTAGAACAGAGAGAACATACTATACAGAAGGAACATACTACACTAATACAAGAACACTATAATATTAATGTGAGCCGCTACTTCATGGCATGGCTATATACTGTTGTGTCATGTTTTGTAACCAGAGTCTCCTGGATGGAGAGCGTGAATTTGTGTATAGATCTATACGGGATTGACCATCCTACACCTTGCTGCTTGCTACAGTGGGACCTGTAGGTCTACGGGTGACGAATGTCATACCATTTCGACATCTTTGATCGTCATGTTTTCCTAGTCAATCAAGTATGGTTATAATCTCATCACATTTTACATTAAATAAATAATTGGTTTAAGATAGGTAGTACATCTGTAGTTACTATATACAATACTACTGTAATACCATAAAATTCGAGCAAATTTAAAACTTTTTAAATCATTTGAAACCATTCAGTTATTACATTTTGTTTTCAAAATAAATTATACATCAGAGTTCCTAGAAATCATAGTCGTCAATCGAGGAAGTGTACGGTCACGCCTTCGCCTATCCGCGGCCATCAACTGAACCTGAAACAATAAATTGAAACTGTAAGCCTGAAAGCTTAGTGAGTTACCCCCAAAAAACCCATACACACAACCATACACATACAACAATGAATAACATACTATGGGTCCAGTCAACCATTGGGTTGGAATGACAACATACCGTAACACATATACAAATAACCATCATGTACTGGGTCCACAATTTTACAGACTGGATTACCCCTAGGCCCACAGTGTGAGTCTGGATTTCCTTTCGGGCCTACATCTCACATATGGATTGCCATCGAGCCCACAGTACGAGTCTCCCTCATCTCGTATCTAGAATGCTTCCGAGCCCACAGTACGAGTCTCTCTTGGCTCGTATCTGGAATGCTCCCGGGTTTGTTAGCTACACACGGAGCAGTTTCACCTCAACCCATCCTACATAATACGTCGACATATAACACAACTAATACGCATACAAATAATTACATCATACTACAGGTAGTCCTATAGATCTACCTAACTGGCATAACAACTAGCATGCAGACAACAGACCAACTATAGGTCACTAAGCATAACCACATCCGATCTACCAGGATACCGATCTAACATATCATACTAGCATATAACCATCCTATCTACAGGATGCCGAGCTAACATATTACAATAGTAACTATCTAAAATAACAAATCAAAGGGTCGGCCTTGGTGCCTTAGACCCTTGAGTATAGTGAGGATAACTCGCCTTGTAATGCCGGACAGAACCACGAAATCACTCTTCCGAAACACTGCTCTAGACTCTAACACCTATAACCATCAATGATCCAATTTATAAATATCCACTTACCAATTACTCTCAAAAGTCAAACTATTCAACCCTTGGTTCGAGGTCAAAGTCAATTGTCAAGGTCAACAGTCCATGTTGACCTCAAATCGTCGAGTACCCTCAGCTACTCGCCGAGTTCCTTGCATAACTTGCCAACTCCCCGAGTCACCATGCCACTCGTCGAGTCCAAGGCAATTTTTATCAGACTTGCTGAGTTGTTCATCCAACCCGTCGAGTTCATGGCCATCTTCATATGACTCGCCGAGTCTACCATGCGAGCCGCCGAGTCCATTCAGTCCTTCATCCATACAAATGCTTTTTAAGCCATGCCAAGGCTCCAAACTACAGATCCAAGCTCCCAAGGCATGCTTATCATGTAAAGTTGCAAACTTTACGTGCATGTAAGACTCTAATGACTTAAAATGCCAAAACCAAGCTTGAAATGGGGTTTTACACTTAAGGAGGGGTTCATGCTTGCCAAAACAGATAGCTTTATGGACTTATAAATCAAAGAGAGTTCAGATCTATAGTTACAACTCCATATCTGAGCTCATACCCAAGAATAGCTTCATAACCAAGCTAAGAAGCCCTAACTTCATCCAAAGAGATCTAGAAAGGAATGAGGCCAAGATCATGAATTGATACCTCAAATGAAGCTAGCTGAGATAGACTTCAGACCCACAAACATTCTTGCCTCCAACTTGTTGATCTTCAAGCTTCTTGCATCAAGGTCTTTTTTCCAAGCTTGAAATTCACACTAATATGGAGCACACAAACGAATTAGGGTTCCTAGACTCTCAAGGGGCTACAAGTAACTAAAGGAGGCTAATGATCCCTTAAATAGGGTGCCAAAACCAGGAAATTAGGGTTTCACCCTCCAGCTCCAACTCGTCGAGTCACTCTTCCGACTCGGCGAGTTGGTCACTTAAACATGTGGCCCAAACCCGCTGCTACTCGACGAGTCAGGCAACCAGCTCGTCGAGTAGATCTTGAATTCATGAGAATTCATAACCATAAATTGGTATTCTAGAATCGGGGCGTTACAACTACTGTACATCGTCATTTTCCCATTACATTCAGATTGTGATCTTCTCACATAAACGGTAATGAAAACTACTTTCTGGTAATGATAGTCATACTTGGGAAAAACAATCACTTTTACAAAAGAACAAACATATAGAACAGTCGGGTCTTGGTAGAAGACTACATTTCATTATAAGTAGAAAATATAGGATTTTCTAGGAGATACAAACATTTACATCAAACACTTACAAACACTTTCATCAACTTATACAAACATTTGAGACTAAAATACTTATGAACTCACCACCTTGAATTCTGATCTTCTCTTTCAAAATGACTTGTATTCTCAGGTCACCAGTAGACAGGTACAGATGGCCAGGTTTTGAGAAGACGGTGTACTTTCAAGACTCATCTTATATTTTGATATATATATATATATATATATATATATATATATATATATATATATATATATATATTGGTGTCTTACGAATACATTCAGAACACACATGTATAAATTATATTATTAATGCAATGGATGATGTTGTTGCTTGTTTTAATATTGTGCTTTGTTATAATACTGAACATGACGTCCTCCTCCCCCGAACGTTTCCCCCGTTCCAGCTTGGGGGTGTGACAAAAACCTTACATGACACGACAACTCAACACGAACCTGACACAAAATTAACGGGTTTGGATAAGAGATTTCGACACCATTAAATAAATAGTGTAACATCCCAAATTTCGAGTCTAAAATTTTCGTTTGTAATTTAGTAAATTATATATTCGTTTACTAAAAACATTTTCATATCATTCAACCCATAAACCATCATGAATAAGTTTAAAAATCACAACATCCAACAATAGTAAAAATCAGAGTACAATCCCAGAAAACTCAATGCGGAAATCAAATGTGTGTGTGATGCGCTGCTACGCCCCCGGCTCCTCCCCTTGGATGAAGAGGTACCTGAAACCAAAACTGAAACTATAAGCACAAAGCTTATTAAGTTCCCCCATCATACCACATACCAAAACCACATACATATTGCAGGTCAATTTTGGGGTGCCCAACCTACCCATGTCAAGCCATTTTGGGGCGCTGACCAACCCATGTCAAGCCAATCTGGGGTGCTGACCTACCCATGTCAGGCTATTCTGGGGTGCCGACTTACCCTCCGGTCTATCTCAACAGAACACGGGGACTATTTCACCCCCTACCGCTAGCGTATAATATCATATCATAATCATGCTACCAGACATATTTGGGGTGTCCGACCTACCCATTGGTCCTAGCGACCGAATCGGGGACTAGTCCCCTCGTACTGATACTATGTCACATAACAAAGCATACTAGCATACACACATGTCAATCAATAGCAAACCAGATAATTATCACAAAGACAATCATCTCAACTAAACATATACTAGTGGGCCGGCCTTGGTGCCTTAGACCCACTTCTACTGGAAGGTAACTCACATCGATGTCGTGTAGTGTCTGAATTGTCCTTGGCATGCAAATCGACTCTCTTCAACTCCTCAATCCCTACACGACAACCCTTCTAAGTTATCAATTTGAATATGCAACCTTAACCAGGGTCAACTCAATTCAGTAAAAGTCAACATCCAGTTGACCTGACTCGCCGAGTTAGCCTACCAACTCATCAAGTCCATACTCCTCTAACCCGGACCAATCCCCGACTCTACTTGTCGGGTCTATCAAGAACTCGACGGGTTCTCCTTCAATCATACCATCAGGACCATCTTCATCCGACTCGCCGAGTTGTAAGAACAACTCGTCAAGTCCATCTTCAAAGATTGGGAGATTGTCTTGGACTCACCGAGTTTTCTCAAACACTCGCCGAGTCCCATGATTCCCAAGTCCCTTAAGAGCCTAAATAACTGAGGAACCTTCCACACTATCATCTGGTCCATCGACAGAAAGGATTTGGTGGTCATTACACCCCGACTCGTCGAGTCCATTATTGACCATTACTATATAGTCGATTTAAATGGGTCTTAACACATCAAAACCATAGATCTAGCCTCCTAATGTATTACATGTAAAACCTTAAGCTTGGTGCACATGCATGGGATCTTTGGCTCAAAAAGCCATAAAAGATGGTCTACAAGATGCATGGGGTGTTTATGGCAACAAAGTGGGCACCTTTATGCCATTAAGACCCCTAATAGCCCTAGATCTGAAGCACAAACTCACTTCTTATACTCAATCCCGAATACATCCTCATTAGGGCTTAGAAAGATGTAGAAAAGGTCCAAAATCAAGATCTAGACAATGAATAGACAAGGTTTCAGCTTTATACCTCTAATAAGCTGGAAATATGCTCAAAACTCTGGATCTTCTTGTTTCCCTTTGATCTCACAAGCCTCCTTTTCTTCAAGCTTCGATCACACAAAGTAACACCATAAGGCTCAAGAACACACTAAAAACGGCTAGGGTTTCGAGTTAGGGTTTGCTCTGGACGACAAGGGCTGAGTTGAGGGGTTATAATGTGTTTAAATAGGGTGCAAACCCTCAATTTAGGGTTTCACTCAAACAACGTCTACTCGCCGAGTCGGTCTCCCGACTCGTCAAGTAGACTACTTAAACTTCCCGCGGATCACGACTCTACTCGACGAGTTGGGCCTCCAACTCGTCGAGTCCCAGAGAAAAACATAAGAAATACTTGAATTAAAGGCATACCAGGAATCGGGTGTTACGAATAAGTTGACACAACACGTCACGAAAGGTAAATTTGTTAGGTTAGCGTCAAGACTTACAACTCAAATATGACCCGTTTAATTATATACCATGCTTTATAAATTTAATATTTTTATAAATATACTATAAATTATAGATTTGTGATTGGCCAAAATCAAGAATTAAAATTAAAATTAAAATTCAAACTTTCAAAGTGACTTGATTTTATTTTTCCTCACCAGTTATCCTTTTTGCTTCCCAACTCCAACTATTTTTATTTTGTATTCTAAATTTATTATGAATTTTGTCGTTCCAGCCGCATCCAAACTCCAGTGTTGCACTTTTTTATTTTCTTCTCCATGACTCCTACTTTCTAATTTTTAAAATGTTTCAACCCGACATAACACAACATATTTACAAAGTCTAAACCTTAACCCGACATCTCACAAAAAAAATAAATCAGTTGACACGACACTTCATAATAATTGAACAAGACACAGCATGACAGGTTGGCCACATCTAACCAAAAAAAATGATACAACATATTTTATAATGTATAAAGTCTAACCAACAACTTGAAAATAAATGAGTTACACAAAACAATAATTAAAGAGATCAGATTAGAATCAAATTCTACAACCGATTTGACGATATGAATCTAGTTATCTCATCAACACTTAAAAACAAGCCATCCTTCTCTCCAACAAGTTGTAGATATGCTTTATAAATATAAAATTAAAAATTAAAAACTAATATAATGTACATTTTATGTCGATATAATTTGTCCTATTAAATTGTGAAGTTGACCCTAGCACGAAGCATCCCATGACCTTCTAAAGCAAAACGACAAGTTTTCAATCCCCCTACTCCACTCACACATACTGACACACACACCTTCGCCGTACCCGGGAGGTAATAAAGCCGGCAGCTACCATAGCTGTATTCCAGTTGTCCTCCAATGGCTATTATATATAATCCACAACCACACATTCAAGTATTCAACACACTATCACGCATCCAAAACCCCTTCTCGATCTTCTTCAATAATATCATCAATGGCGTCAAAGAATCAATCGGAGTTTCAGGATTTCTTACCTTTAATGGCGGATAAGTTAGGCGGCGAAGGTCTGATCGGAGAGTTATGCAACGGATTTCAGTTATTGATGGACGCGGACAAGGGCGTCATCACCTTCGACAGTCTGAAGAACAACTCTTCGCTTTTAGGTCTTGAAGATATGAGCGACGATGATCTCCGGAGTATGTTGAAGGAAGGCGATTTTGATGGAGATGGAGCGCTAAATCAGATGGAATTTTGTGTTCTGATGTTCAGATTAAGCCCTGATTTGATGGAGCAGTCCCAATTTTTGTTAGAAGAAGCTCTTGAACATGAATTCGATCAAATGTAATTTACTATTTTCATATGTTCCTTGATAAATGTACAAAATCAATAATTCTTCCATAATCGAAATTCTAGAATCATCGATTACAGATTTTTAACAAAATATGATACGATTATTCATACTATCGACCATCTAAAAGTGTAATGGTGACTTCGTTAACCGAAAACTGGGTAGCTACACTTGAAGAACATTGAGCTTGAAGAATATTGTCTTCGGTGAAAAAACCAGGTTGTTTAGGTTCCGGCAACGAACCTTCGCCGGCCAACATCACAACCACCGATGACATATTTGGCCGGTCGCCGGGAGAGTGTTGGACGCATAACAGACCTACCTGAATTGACCTCATCGCTTCTGAAACAGAGAATGATTCCAGTAATGCTTCATCGATTAGTTCCATGGATCGATCTTCTTTATACAGCCTCCATGCCTGAACAATTTCAATCGATCAGAACATATGAGATTTAGAAAACAAAGTTACAAAAATGGTCCCTGTACTTTCTGATTTTTACCATGTTTGGTCAAAATTGAAACCTTTTCACTTTTGGTCCTTCTTTCAAGGTTCTATATCGATTTTAGTCACTCTAACCTTGAAATATTGATCGAAATCTTGAAATATAGGAACCAATTTCGTTAATTTCTTTATCATAGCATCATACTTTGAAAAAATGCATGAAAGTTTTAATAAGAAAAACAAATTGAAAGTACATTGCTGTAATACAAAAATGAAAGTAAGATATTAATATAATATAAACAAATAAATCAAAGTATGTTGCTAATTCTTGTACTTACATGACCAAGAAGATTATCACTGTGGTCCTGTTGAAAGAAGCCTCTGTTTTTCTTGCCACTCACGATTTCCAATAGTAAAACTCCAAAGCTAAATACATCTGATTTCACCGAGAAAAGCCCATGAACAGCATACTCGGGAGACATATAACCACTACAAAAAAATAAAATAAAATAATACAAAAGATTAAAAAAACATAGATTATAAATACTTGTTATAATGTAATAATTGAAAATGGTATTGATTTTTTTTTTAATCCATACTATGTTCCCACCACCATTCTTGTATTAGATCCCATCTCATTTCCTCCAAATCTTCTCGCCAATCCAAAATCCGATATTTTAGGGTTCATATCAGAATCCAACAAAACATTACTAGCTTTTAAATCTCTATGAATAATCCTCAATCTTGAATCTTGATGAAGGTAAAGAAGTCCACGAGCAATCCCGTTAATAATGTGGTAACGTGTAGGCCAGTCTAGTAATTTCCTTCGTTTTTCATCTGAAAAATAATTAAAAAAATTTTGTTTAGTGAAATTTCATAGATGATTATTCATCAAAGGTTATTATTAGCATACCAAATATAATCGAGTCTAGACTATTGTTGGGCATGTATTCATATATCAACATCATTTCATCATCTTCCATGCAATATCCGATAAGTTTTACAAGATTTCTATGTTGGAGTTTTGCTATACAAATAACTTCGTTCTTGAATTCTTCTAAACCTTGTGTTGATGTTTTCGAGAGTCGCTTCACAGCTACTTCTTGCCCCTCGCCTAAGATCCCCTGCAAGAAACTCTTTAGTTACAGTACAGACAGTAGACAGGAGACAGGAGGCAGTAGACTAGTGAGATTCACATTCTCTATTCTAACCTTGTAAACGGGACCAAATCCACCTTCTCCAAGCTTACAACTCAACGAGAAGTTTTTTGTAGCTTTTATTACGCTTTGTAAAGCAAACAATTGTAACTCCATATCTTCATTTCGCGTCTCATTTATATTTCTCAATCTCCCTATAAATTTATATAAAGTGTTCTTTTAAAAAACGGTTTATTAACTAAAAACACCTAATTAAACTACTTTACGAAAAAATTAATAAAAATTATACCTTCCATATTCATCTGTGTTCTCTTTTTCTTCCTCAAATAACACACCATCAAGCTCATTACCATAATTAAAGTCCCAAAAACTAACGGCAATAAAACTTTAATCATCACTTTTTTCTTCTTATCATCAGATGATTTCAAAACTGTATGATCTTCCAAAATCCAAAACAACATTATCAAAACTCTGAAAAACTAATCTCCATTTATAAAAAATATATAAAAAAAAAAAATTGTTAGTTTTATTATTTAAAATTTACCCGAATCAGAAGAAGCCATCCTCACATATATATCTTGAACATTAACAGATAAATCTTTCATGTCAACTAAATCACCAAACCAAATCAAACACCCACTTCCTTCCAATATATTTAATCTCGCATACGCCATACATGAGCAATTTTTTAAACATTTCATTTCACATTCTTCCAAATTCATGTTCTTATCAAACCAAGAAAACCGTGTATCTGGCAATTTAAGCCCAGAATATTTTCTAAACCCATCAGTTTTACATTCCAAATTTTTTACCCTTACACACCCACTAGACCCATCGTTCACCTCCCATTCCTTTTGGTTTCTAGGGGTAAATTTGTCCAAACACTGACATAAAAGACTACAAGTACTATAAGCACCACATCTTGAATACTCATCACAATGATCAGCAGGAGCAGTAAAAAGAACTCTCCAACTTTTTGTTTGTTTCACAAATGATATCCGTTGTGCTGTTCCACTAGGTGTGATTGAAAGCTTTGAGAATGTCGATGATTTGTTAACAAGATTATAAGTATAGGAAACTTCATTCTCATTCACAATTAAGTCGATTTTGTAGCTAGCGTTAATTGCAGGTTTTGAAATTGGGATTCCACTAAACCCTAGACCATTCCATGAACCTAATCTAAAAGAGATAACCGATTTCTTTCTCATGATTAATTGTGGGTACCCTGTGTAATCAAATCGGTAATTATAATCACCTGGTGATGGATCATCTGATGTTTTCCATGATGATAGATATGTCTCTAAACCTGTCTTGAAGTTTATTCCGAGCTTCATGCCAGGTAGAAGAGTGTCAACAGGATGATCGAAGCTTTGCCAATGGAAATTTTCAGGATTCTGGTCGTTTTCGTCTCTTATAACGAGATTTCCTGAGTCTAATAGCTGTAAAACTGGATTCAATGCAGGTTTTTTCGATATATGTGAAGAAGAAGAAGAAGAAGAAGAAGAAGACGACCATATTGTGTTATTGGATTGAATGCTGTCTAGGATGATGAGATTACGATTACGAACGAGTTGAAGAACACCTGAATTTTTAGTGAGGGGAAATTGTCTGTTTGCAACCCAAACGACTGTGAGAACAGAAGCGTTTGTATACCATATGCCTACATACCGATTTGTAGAATTACCTGGACTGAAAAATCCCATTTTGAAGATTCCTCCAGCTGAAGTTAATGTATCTCCGTCTGTGAGAGATTCAGCTACAGTCATGGTGTCGACTGCGTAAGACTTGTGAAGGTAGAAAATCACGAAGCATGAGAGAAAGAGCTCGATGATGCTTGACATTGATGTTTTAATGTTGATTGAGAAGTGGTTGTGTTTTGAACAAGTCAGATTGGAGACGACGATATAGCAAATTAAAACATAGCTCGTTAGGAACAGATTCCACCCACAATCTTTGACTTCGAAGCATGGTTTGTTCAATCGATGTCCAAGCAAATGATTCCGGATTTAGATGTGGATGGATTCGTCATAGTCGGTAGATGTTTACCAATGTGAACAATTATTGAAATTAACCAATTGTTGACCGTTTTTGGAAGCTCGTAAATGACAAAGTATGGTGGGTCACATAAAGCGCTCATGTTTTACTCCTGTTACTCTCCATTTGATTGACTTTCACAACAAGATTTCTTTTGCGCATTTCATCGAACACGTACGAGGCTTCTCAAAGCACCCATATTCATACACCTGGTCAAATGAACAGTAAAAACCCTTTAAGAATTTTGCAAAAGGAGAGAGAAATTGAAAAGCAATAACAGTAAATGAACATGGTCGACGACCTTTGATCGAATGTCATTATCAATCTTGAGATAAAGAGAGACCGATTTGGATGGAGTTTACCTACTTCCGCACCATAGAGCTTTTGCCGTGTAAAGTTGCCTACGTACATCACCATCTAAAATAACGTTTCCTAGTTGCATTGGGACCATGCTTTTGTAGCTACTCAAATTTATGGAGTTACAGAGCCCTACATAGTTGACTGACAATGACGAATTGTGAAAGCAAGTATGGCCGCTTGAATTAAATCTTGTATGGGCTTATATTTAATGAACGAGTGTTTTGTTTCAGGTTATTTAGTATCGACTCTTAAAAGTCAAATGGTATCTTCTTTTTTACCCTTAATATATCATGTGCATTGTGCAACATGACTTAACACCTCATTTTCTTTTATCTTCATTACTATTGATGCATTGTCTTATAAGGGGCTATCATGTTGGAATCCTAAGTTGAGTAGGACTTGGAGACCAAGTAATGGCAACCTAGTTTTTAGGAAATCATAAACAAGTAGGTTTCTAGTTTCCTAATTGTAATCTAATTACAAGTCGGTAGTTAGGAGTATATATACATTGTTTTAGGTCGAGTTAGGATCATTGAAAATATTGTAATATCGTGAGTTTTGAGAGAGTTTCTCATATAATCAAAGAGTTATTTTGATTAAAACAATCGTGTTTACATATTCCAATCTTTAATTGGTATCAAAGCCAAGGAACCGAAGGCTGTGAAAACAAGTTTGTTACCAGGTCAACATGTCGGATGGAGAAGATGGTGCAGGGCCTCCTCCGGTGAGAGTGAAGGAGTTTGGGACAACCACGGTCGTATGTCCAATGCTTACTTCTACCAGTTACACCGTCTGGGCACTGAGGATGAAAGTAGTGCTCAGAATTCACAAAGTTTGGACATCGATTGATCCAGGAACAGACGATAATGATGAAAAAAATTACCTAGCAATCGGATTATTGTACCAAGCAATACCGGAATCCTTGATTATGCAGTTGGGAGATGTCGAATCAGCAAAAGACCTTTGGAACTCGATCAAAGCGAGGCACGTTGGCGCCGATGGGGTGAAAGAAGCTCGCCTTCAAAACATAAGTTCTGACTTCGATAGAATGAAGATGATGGAATCAGAATCGATCGATACCTTTGCTGGAAAGTTGTCCGGAATTGCGTCTCAATCAGCAACCCTTGGCGAAACCATTGATGAATCAAAGATGGTTAAGAAATTTCTTAAATCTTTACCAAAGAAGTTCATCCATATTGTAGCCTCCCTTGAACAAGTTCTTGACCTGAAAACTGTTGGATACGAGGATGTGGTTGGGCGATTGAAGGCCTACGAGGAAAGAGTAAGGGAAGAGGATACCGATGGGAACGATCAATCAAAGGTACTATTTGTAAAATCGACCGGAGATGGAGGTGAGTCGTCGTCTAGTGGTACAGGTGCGTCGAGGTTACAAAGTGGAGCGAAAGGAAAAGGGGCAGGTGGATTCGGTGGATATAGTCATAACAACGGATCCGGATCGGGTGGTTCAAATGGGCCCAAATCAAATAAAAGCCTACAAGGAAATAAACACAATAACTCATCATAAGCCCAAGGAGGGGAGCCCAATTCTAATTCTGATTACCAAAATTGTAATTGTTGTTGTGACAAGAATTGGAAAAATAGGGAAAATGATCGATCTAAGGTAATTTGTTTTCGGTGTGACAAACCGGATCATTTTGCTTCTAAATGTCCGGAACGACTCCAAAAATTACAAGAAGGTGATTTTTCGAAACGTGACGACAGTGACGAATCCGTTTTTTAAATACGGATCGGGTTGAAGAATTCTCTACTACCAACGAAACCAAAAGAAAACAACTAATGTCTTTCGTATAGATCGAAACATGTAGCTTGATTATTTACTCATTCCATACTAGGAAGAATTGCATGTAATAACACTTATTCATATTTATTTTCAAATGATACATGACATTCAAGACAATTCCCATGAAAGTCTTTCATAGAAGTGAATTCTTCTTACGAAACAAATTTCCAAAAACTCAACTTGAATCAACTGGTCAACTGTTTGAGTGTTTGACAAATATAGAAAATTTAACAATTCACCATGTAATGTAATCGGAAAGAGGTAGTTGACTTCTCAAAATGAACAATAACACTTGCTTTAGAGTTGTGAATACTAAAATCTATTCATCTATATTGAAAACACAACCAAATAATGTCTTTAATTGCCATCCTAAACACCTCTAGATCAATTTTTTTTCTTTTGTGCATCCATAGAACAAACACTTTTTTTTAATTTCTCCATAAATCAGCCGCATGACCTGCATTTCTAATTGATAAACCCTTATAAATACAATCATCAAAATCAAACCACCTGGTCCATGAAATCATCTGACCCCAAACAGATGAATCGGACCTTCGTGAAACAAACATGATGATTTTTTTCTTGTAACTTCAAATTATTTATACAATTTGTTCTTGTAAGTCAAAACCATCGTTCACATGTCTTGATCAAATCTCATAAAATATTGTTTAAAATCATCTTTCTTAATTAGATCTCATTCAAAATCCATCATATGTTATTTAACATAATAATATTTTCAAGTCCATCAAATCCGCTTCAAAAGCACCATTTCAAATCAACATAAAACAAACAAAGTTGTCTTAAAGTTACATAAAGTTCTTGGATTCTTAAACCTTATTTGAAACATGTATCACTTCATGTTTGCAGGGAACGTTTTAAGACTATATGTTAATCCTTAACTTTCATCTTTCATCTTTTATTGTCACATCAACGCCCAATCACTCCTTACTTCCATATTTCAAATTATCTTATACTTATATTTCATCTTTTGTCCATTCTTTTTTATTTTTTAGTATAAATAATAATTATTAGTTTTAAAATATTAGAAAAATTGAAATTAATATAACTTTAACAATAATTATAACGTTTAATTAATTTAAACTAAGAAAATGAAAAATTGCATCGCTCTCAACTAAAAAAAAAACATAAAGCTAATTTTTTTTTAATAATAATAATGATAAGGATATCTAGCTTCCGTCGTTGTCGAATAAGAATGACAAATAAGTTGAATTGTATAAGTATGTTCCACCAAAATTTAGTGAAGGTTGTTATACGTTTCTTTGATACATATTTCTCGAAGATTAGCTTGGTATTACATTTGTTTTCTAAAATCATATTATATAATATAATGCACATATTTTTCTGGAGACCATAATCTTGTTGGGTGTTTCATTACGTGAAAACATTACTTAAGAATACCAAATGTTCATTCCACATTCTTCCTTGCCGATTCTTACGATGCCTTGAGCACTCTTTATTTTTCATTTGGTGGACATTCAAATGATTTGACAAATGTAACATATTTATGATATATCCCATTAGCGAGATAATATCTTTGCTTATATCGTACCCCATTAACTTCAAATGAATACTCAAGTGTGACAGGTGCTAATCGATTTAAGATTTATAACAATGATTGATCAAGAATATTAATGACACTGTTGGAACCTTCAACACTAAATAGTGCATGTCAAATGCATACATCATATGATCACATCACATGCCTTGACCTTATGATGTGTTAGAGAATTTGTCCACTCTTGACGCATATAATCAATGCTTTCCAAGTAAACTATGAAATCTATGTTCGGATTTATGTGTGTCATATAATTTTTAATGTCTTTCCATGTAGGTTTGACATGAATTTTTCTCAAACATCTTTAAATACTCATGCAATGAGTCGAAGATGTTTTGTATGATATTTGATGAAGTACATATGTGCTCCTTTGTAATGGAGTAAAACCTCTTTTACCTATCGTATCCCGTGCTAATCCAAAAAATTGCATCTCTCTCTCTCTCTATCTCTCTCTCTCTTTATGGGAGTCGTTGTCTACTTATTTGGAACAGCTGTTTAAACATATCAACATTATATATGATGTTCTCAGAAAAGTAGTCCCATGCTAGCCAATCAGTTGCAGCTTGACGATTTTTGTTTAAAGTGTTTTTTCTTGTTCTTAGACAGGAACTTTCAACTTCATTAGCCAAAATGAGGCTTGTGTTTCTACGATTGTTGTGAAAAACAATTACCTCATTATCTGATGATGATCAAGATGATGACCAAAGAAATTCCATCTTTTGATTCCCAAAGTTATATTAACAAATGTTTAGATTATGTATGGTAAAATGTATGATGATAGTAGATATTTATAAGAGGTTAAAAAAAATAAAATGATTTGACGGTTCAAAAATCACAAAGTTGGAATGGAAATGAGAAAGAAATCAAGGGCGCACCAAGAGGCCCGGTGGGGCCGATTATGCAATGAGTTATGTATTACACATAGTATAATAGTTGATGACTAGGAGTGTTCGTTTGGATGGATCAGTTTGATCCGATTCAATCAAGTAAATCCAATTATTTTCGGTTTTCAAAACATGGATCCGATTAGTCCAAACTAAATTCAAATCCGATCAAATCCGATTCAATTATAATTCGGTTGGATCGGTTTTATAATTCGGTTTTCAAAAACCGAAACATTTTAAAATTACTTACTAGTTATAATATTACCCAATTTTACATAAGAAACAAAAACAAATTATTTAGTTGTGATTTGAAATTTATAAAACAACTACTAAGAAGATATATTATAGTTAAATATTTTATAGCTAGAAAACATTGAGAGAAAATGCATATTAATGTTTTTTTATCGAGTGAAAAATGTTTTGAACCTATTTTAAAAAATAAATTACAAAATTAATAAATAACTATAGATATATATTATATAAATAAATAATAAATGTTTATTCGGTTTTTTTTGGACTATTCGGTTCTTATTTTATAAACCAAAAACCAATCCGGAATCTAAAATAATAATTCAGTTTTATCGAAAACTAATCTAAAAATTTGAATATCCGTACCAAATAGTCCAATCCAAACTATCCAATTAAATAATTCGGTTTTATCCAAATAGTGAACAGCCCTATCGATGACCATTAGAATTTGCCAACCATTTTATAATGAAAATGATGATCATTTTATTATATCATAAAAAGTTGATTATTGGCGTACCTAAAACCGTTACAAAATCTTAAAATAGTAATCTACTATATAAATGTCTTAATAATGTTCAGTTTTGTTGTTGTTTATATAACATATATAAATATAATTAAAAAAGTGAAAAGACAATTAATTTTCAATTTGGTTTATATAACGTAGAAAAATATAATATGAACTAAATACCACTAATAACAGATATATACATGTCACTCAAATCATACAAGAAAGCTTAGAAGGTTAACATTTAACAAAGACATAAAAAGAAACTTGGAATAAAATATACAAGGAAGGTGAAAGGCAAGGGGAAATGGCAGGATGGTGTCACAAAATCAAAATTAAATTTATGAATTATCGAAATAAAATTAAAATATGTAATATTATATTCTAGAAAAACATTTAAATAATATTTTCAAAGATACTCCATTTTGGGTGTGCTCAACACGAGGGGACCAACATAGCCAGCTGCCCCCCAAACCTTGTTATGAAACGACACCGTTTCATTCTCTACGTATTAAAAATTAGAAACAGAGCTTCGTCGAAACTAATGAATACGCGAATCCAACGCTGGCTGTACCCGTGCTGTCTTCCGATGGCTTTTCTTCCCCTTCCGGGAACCTCTATACACCCACCGTCCACCTTCCTCACCTATTTATTCAACCACCTCTCTCTAAATCTCCTCATCGATCTCAAATCAAAATATTGAAATCAACCCAATTCACTAATCAATTTCTCATTCTCTCTATGGCAACCAGCAACCAATCTCAATCTCAATTCCAAGATTTCTTGCCTGTAATGGCGGATAAACTGGGCGGCGATGGTTTAATTGAAGAACTATGCAATGGGTTTCAGTTGCTGATGGATCGTGAAAAGGGTGTGATCACTTTCGATAGTCTGAAGAAGAATTCTTCCCTTTTAGGTCTTCAAGATTTGTCAGATGCTGATCTTTTGAGCATGTTGAGAGAAGGCGATTTCGATGGTGATGGTGCGCTTAGTCAGATGGAATTTTGTGTTCTTATGTTTAGATTAAGCCCTGATTTGATGCAGCAATCTGAGTTTTTGTTAGAAGAAGCTTTGGAACAGGAGTTCAATAATTTCCAACATTGAATTGTAAAACTTTCCATTTTAGTTGTTGCTTGTTTCTTTACAAAAATTATAAATCTTTGAGTTTGTTGATAAGTGATATATAATTATATATGATATCTTCATCCTATATTGAATTGAACATTGTTGAATATAATAGTCGAGTTTTTATCGGGTTATGAGTTAACTCAACTCGAATTTACATTGAAATAAAACGAGCTCATAATGTAATATAAGTTACAGATATCGAGCATTTCAAGACTAGTAAATATAAATTTACGATAATAAAATGAAATGACCAGTAAGACTAGGACTAGGATTTACACATTAACCTAAATTTGAACATGTAACACAAAATTATCATCGATCTTACTTTCATCAAAGAATTTCATGATTCCCGTTTCAAAACACTCTTAACAGAAATTATCCTTATGGTGACCATTGTGCATTATGAAATACCAACCAAATGTAATATGCATAAGGTTTTATTTCACAATTTTGACCAAAGACAATCCCCTTTTGAAATTCTTTGATACAAGGAATTGCTTCAAGCAAAGTAAATTCTCTTTTCTTAATCTTCTGTATTCACATATATCAAACTTCGGATATTTCGTATATTTAAGTCTTTTGAAACCTAAATATAGTTAGGAAAATTTGAAGACATCAATTTATAAATTTTATTAAATACATGTTAAATTTGGTACATGGTTAATAAGAAAGAGATCGAAATGAATTTAGAGATGTGTAATCTACAAATGTGATATTGTAATCTAGTTTTGAGTTATTTTCTAAATTATAATAAGAGTTTATACCTTTCAATCTTATGTTCTTATTTTTCTGCATATTAATATTCTTTCAATTGGTATCAGAGTAATCTGCCAATAATGATCGGGCCGTCGGATCCAGGTATGCCCGTAACAAAGGAGAGTTTGTCCTTTTTATTCCATGTTCCAATGTTGTCTGCAACAAATTACACCGTGTGGGCAATTTCTCAAGTTTTCTGCATATCAATATTCATTCAATTGGTATCAGATTAATCTGCCAATCGTGATTGGACCATCGGATCTAGGTACGTCCGAAACAATGGAAAATTCGTCCTTTTCATTTTCATGTTCTGATGTTGTCTGCAACAAATTACACTGTGTGGGCAATTCTCATGAAGTTGATCTTAAACTTTCATCAAGTTTGGGATGTTACTGATCTAGGAGTGAATGACCTGAAGAAGAACAACATTGCTATAGCAGTACTTTTCCAAGAGATTCCCGAAGACCTTATCTTGCAAGTAGGAGTGATAAGCACGGAAAAAGAAATCTGGGATGCCATAAAAACTTGTTACCTTTTCGCATATAGAGTGAGAGAAGCACGTCTACAAACTCTTATTACCGTTTCAAATTAATATATTATTCTCATATATATAATATATGAACAAATAATTTTATTTTAATTTATTAATCAAATAATAAATTCAACCTCTGTCTCCAAAAATCATATGTCTAGTTGCTAGTTTTAAGGGCAACCTAAAAGGACTGTGCTACTATCAATTTAAGTATATACCAATTATAGTTATGAGATTAGACACCTAATCCAACAGTGTCTCACTTGGATAAGTCTAATAACTATAGTTGCCAATATAACTTCTAAAACTGATTAACAAGTTGTAACTCTTAAAACTGTTGTCAAACTTTGACCTAGTGAATTACATGTCCTAAGATAAGTGATCAAATATTCCTTCGTTCTTCAAGATATCGCACGAACATGAGACATAGATTATAATCAATTGTTTCAATGAAAACTTTAAAAAACGCTCTTGGTTGGAAACAGTGGAGTTTTCATTTTCCATCTTAAAATTTAAAAAACTTTGGGAAACTATAAAAATCAATTTTTTAATTACATACAATTTGGAAAAATGAAAATTTTCATTTTTTTAGAAACTTTTAGAAAAGTGAACGAACCAAACGCGTTTTCAAAATTTCCGTTTTTCTTGAAATTTTTTTCTAGAAAACTAGAAATTTTTTCCACAATTAAACGCCCTAAGGGTGTGTTTGGTTGTGAAAAACCGTTTTCATTTTCTAAGAAAAGTTTTCAGAAAAATAGAGTTGATTTTTCATTTTCAATTTTAATGAAATTTTAGAAAATACATTTTGTTGGAAGCGATAAGTTTTCATTTTCCATCTTAGAAATTTAGAAAATTGTAAAACTTGCTTTTCTAATTTACATACAATTTGGAAAACTGAAAAATTTCATTTTTTTAGAAAACTTTACAAAAACGATCGAATCAAACACCTTTTCAAAATTTTTATTTTTCTTTGAATTGTTTTCCTAAAAAACTAAAAAAAAATTTTAGAACCAAAGGAACCCTAAGGGTTTTCCAAATTCCAGAGGCAAATTGAATTTATGAGCAGTGGGATTATAGGCCCCTATCGAAATCTTATGGGCTATGTTGATAGCATCTAAAATTCGGGCTTAAAGGAATATAATATACTAAAGGCCCTCGATGACATAGAGGTGTCATATTCTTTCCACTTTTTAGTCTCGTTTTTACCCTTTGAAAGGATTTAATATGTTGGTCCATGTCCCTAATCATAGTCTAGGAGTTGACAATGGTCCAACTTTAGGTTTGCATCTCACTTTAATATAATTTTTAATATTATAAGTCTTTTTTACAGTGTATTTTCTTCTAAAAAAAGGGACGTTATTATTATAATTCCATATATTTGGTTGAGATTATGCATATTTACTGAAATAAGTACATTTGCTTTGAGAATTAAACATCTTTTAGTATACGATTTTATGCCTAAGATTGTTGGTATCTAAAACCCGAACTGGAAAAAAATTTGTTTAGTCTTTCATTACTTCTTTATTGACAAAAAAAAAGTAACTACATTTCTATCCTAATAAATGAAAATGTTATTGCCACTTGTCATTCTTTCATTTATTTGGCCACATGTCATTTTGTCATAATTTTGAAATATATTTATTTTCCACTTGTCAATTACTTCATTATTCATTTCCACTATATCATTAACTAGTTTATAACCCGTGGGCACCACGGATTAGAAAGGTAAGAATAATTTTAATTAATTTATAAGGTAATTCTTGAGCAATGATAAAAAAAATTAACAATTTAATAAATTAGAAAATAGATATTACAAATAAATTTTTTGTTGACATGTTTGATATGTGTAAAATGGAGGAGTGAATTAGTGGAAAATTAATTAATGAGGAAAAACTTTAGAATGACAAGTAGCAAATAATTAATGTGAAGCTCTAATTGATTGATACGTGGCAAATGTGATACTCTTTTATTAGGTAGGGAGATTTAGTTTCCATAAATTAAACCTACAATAATAACTATTAATTTAAAATTTGAAATTTTCAATTTCAATTTCAAATAAATTTACACTTTAAACATTTGTATTTAACATTTTATTATAATAACTTTTTTAATACACGGGTCTAACAATTAAACACATAATTTTAATTAATTAATTTTTTGCACGTTTTTTTTCTCATAATTTTCACTTATTTCATACTTCAAATTCAAAATAAACTTTTCATCTAATCGCTCCTGTTTAACATTATGTTTTAATTAACCCGTATAATATACGGGTTTCACAACTAGTTTTTATAATAGTTCTTATAAAAAAAATTATTTTGGATGCATACGGATTGAAGACGATCCACTTCTTATTCTTTTCAGTTTTTATTACAGGATCAAAATCACAAACAAACTAATTCAAAAAGACTACTAATTCAAAAAAAATTAGAGTTTGTATCAAAACCCGAAAAAAATATATACGAGGTGACTATTTTTACAATTTTGTCAAATTATTACAACAAAAATCATAAAAGCTTTTACATGAGTTTGGGCTTCGGCAAACACAAATTCAAAAACCAAGTCCATAACAAATCATACCGGGTTGTTCTCTTCGGCTAAATGGAAATGGCCGCTGCTTCTTCTCTTTGGCTATTTGGAAGGGCTCTAGATGAAATGGGCTTAGAGAGTTGACCAAATAAGCTGAAGCATCGGGCTTCTTATGTTCTTAGCCCACTACACATCACTGTTACAGTTGCCCTGAAATTCACAACGGGCTTAAATGGTGTACCTAGTATATATATATATATATATATATATATATATATATATATATATATATATATATATATATATATATATATATATATATATATATATATATATATATATATATATATATATATATATATACACTAGCCGTTTAGCCGCGCAAAGCGACGGGTGCGGATCAACAAAATTACATAAAAAATTTGTTAAACAAAATGACGAACAAATAGAGATTTCTTATATCTGGGCTAGGATTAAACGTAAGACATTTTTGGGCTTATTCGATTTTAATAGAAAGAAAAACAAAGGAGGAGGTAGCGAGCATGAGAGAGAACCAAGGTTTTACGGTCAATGGTAAGACATTCATGATAGACGAATGCTAGATCAATGCGCCTCTTCCAGTTTATATGAAATGTTTTATAACGTGTACATCGTATTAGACCGATTCAAATGGATATGAAGAACACTTGGTCAAACTTTGACCCATTCAAAATCTTATCATCATCTTATTTGACTTTTTCGTTATTATTGACAGATTCAATATTTAGCGATTCAATTGGATATGAGGAACACTTGGTCAAAGTTTGACCCATTCAAAATCTTATCATCATCATCTTATTTGACTTTTTCATAAATGTTGACCGGATAAGATTTAGTATTTACTGATTCAATTGGGTATGAAGAACACTTGGTCAAACTTTGACCCATTCAAAATCTTGTCATCATCATCTTATTTGACTTTTTCATAAATTTTGACCGGATAAGATTTAATATTTACCGATTCAATTGGATATGAGGAACACTTGGTCAAACTTTGACCCATTCAAAATCTTATCATCATCATCTTATTTGACTTTTTCATATTTAACCCATTCAATTTGAAGATAAGCTTAGAAGACCTATTCAAAATCTGTCTTTGACCAGATAAGATTTATTATTCTCCATTGCATAAAATTATTGTATATGATGCTTAAAAACTTGTACCTCTTAAAATTTAGCAAAATCTTGTAAATAATTTTTAAGGTATATATATATATATATATATATATATATATATATATATATATATATATATATATATATATATATATATATATATATATATATATAGGACTTAGGAAATATGTGACTGTCATGTACCTAAGCTTATATATAGAATATTCCAAACTTTGTAGTTTTAATCCATATATATCAAAATCAATTATGATGCCTCGTTTACTATTCTTCCTTAATCATGTGACTTACTAAAATCGATTGAAATTATATTTTTTTTCTTCATTGTGTCTAAGAAGTTAAACCATTAAAAATTATGACCTTTTAATCAACTCTTCTAAAAATTACATGAAATAGAATAAACGATAAAAGAAAAACATTCAATAACTCAATCAAGGTTTACACAAATCATTGGAAATAGTTTTTCAATTGAAGGACAAAACGTTTGAGTTATATTCGATAAAAAATATCGTTTTTTTTTTATTTTTTTTTATTATTTTTTTAAATACTTTTCCTATAAACTTCAATGTGTTTTGCAATAAAAAAATATATCATTGATATTTTGCATTCCATTATTTAACTCAATTAAATGATATTCTATTAAAACAAATATAAAAGAAAAATGAAATTAGATTTTTTTTTCTTTTTAAAACTATGTCATTTAAAAGGTTCTATACCTAAACTTAGATAGATAACAACCACATATTCACTTTTCCCATATATATATATATATATATATATATATATATATATATATATATATATATATATATATATATATATATATATATATATATATATATATATAGGGAGTGGTTCAAATGAGAACCAAAAAAGGTTAAGAACCGTAAGAACCTCTAACTTTAGATGTTTATAAAGGGTTTAGGGTAACCCTAAACCCTAAACCCTTACCCTAAACCCTTACCCCTAACCCTTAACCCCTAAACCCTTTATAAACACCCTAAACCCTTTATAATCACCCTAAACCCAAACCCTAAACCCTTAACCCTAACCCCTAAACCCTAACCCCTAAACCCGAAACCCTAAACCCTAAACCCTTTATAAACACCCTAAACCCTAAACCCTTTATAGACATCTAAAATTAGAGGTTCTTAGGTTCCTAACCTTTTTTGGTTTTCATTTGAACCTTTACCTATATATATATATATATATATATATATATATATATATATATATATATATATATATATATATATATATCTTTACTATCTTATAAAAGAAATCTCACTATTTCTAAAAATAGATTGAATATAATAATATTATTTTTTTAAGACGTTCAAATCATTAAGCTAATAGTACAAGTAGTCATCAATAAAATAATATTAAATTTTAACCTGTGTTTTGAATCCTTATATTTCTCAACAAATTCTATCTCCTTCCCTAAATTTCGGATAATTCAAAGTTTGAATCCATCAGAAAATACATGTTGATTCAAATATCCCTCCTGCAGATGGCTCTTTCTTAATAGGTTTTTATGTTAATCCTTACTTGTAATTGATTTCATTATTTTTAACTTTTTGTATTTTTATCTTATAAATATATTGGGTGAAGGCTTTATTATATCAGGTTTGTTCCTAAAAAGGTTTTTACTATGTTTTTTTTAATGTGTTGGCTTCGCAGGTTCAAAGAACTCAATCAAGAGGGCTAGTTAGAGCATTGTATTATCATTAGTTTGTATATTTTGACATCTTACTTTTGCAATAAAGAACGGTTAAACATAAGATTTGACATGATTAAGGTAGTTTGTATATTTTTCATCTTGTTTAGTCTAAAAATGAAACCCTTTTCATCATTGGTCTTTATAATATCAAGTTTCATCACATGAACTTCCTGATTACGGTGATTGTTGTCCTTATTATAAGGTTCTATATAGATTTTGTTCAATATTTTAAGGTTTCGAGAACCTAAATCAATATGAATCATTGAATTACATACCATCGTTGAAAAATGTTTTAATTTGTGACCAAACTTGGTTTAAAAATCACAATGAACAAGTTGACACCTGAGTATTTTAGCCTTCTCAATGGCCTATTTATCGACTTTTGAATCACAACACTTGATATTCTAAAGGTTTATTTTTATAAACTATTATTTATATATTTTAGCATTTTACTTAGTAGGACATTAAATTAATAAAGGAATTAAGGAAAACGAAAAAAAAGAGGACGATAAACAGTACAAGTGGTTTCGGTATGTATAAATGGAAGTAATAACCATTTAGGGGGTGTTTGACAAAAAAACTTATTGCTTATTAGTTTATTAGCTTATAAGTTAATAAGTAAGTGTAAGATAACTTATGAAAAAATGACGTATTAGAGGTTCCCCACCGGAATAAGTTATTTTAATCCAAACACTTTTTTAACTTATAGTGATGTGGAACCTAATAAGTTGTTTTAAAAATGCTTAGCCAAACTCCCCCTTAATATGGTATGATAATGCTCTTGAAAAATAGATATCATTTAATATTCATTTCTCGAAGTGAACGCAAAATGGTTTTAACTCTAAAGAGATCAAATTATTCGCCGCCCGCCGCTTTGCGCGGGTAGACGGCTAGTGTATATATATATATATATATATATATATATATATATATATATATATATATATATATACCAGGTATAAATCCGTGTATTATACGGGTTGATTAAAAAGAATAAAATATTAAAATGTTAATAATAAGTATTTTTTAAAATAAAATTTTGAAATAAGAAATAAAGAAACATATTAATTGTAATTTATTAATATTTATTACATTTGATACTTTACATATATAAGTATAAGTGTTATGTGACTTTTTAATTTTAAAAATTGAAAAAAAAAATCATAAATTGACATGTAGATATTATTTATTTAAAAAATATCACAAAATGATAATTATCAAAACTGATTAGGGATTGACAAGTAACAAAATTATGTTTATTTATTATAGTTGATATTCTTCACTTTCTTATTTATTTGAATAATTGTTTGTTGATTCTTGTTCTGATAACTTATTTATACTTTATCTATGTTGGGTGTTATCTTTTTGTTCGATCAGTATCTGTCGTTTTATCCACTTTGACTATTTATAATTTAGAATGAATAAAAATAAGCAATTGATCAACATGAACTGCTTTTGCATCACATGAAGCATGATGAAGAGCATGAAAATCTTGCAGTTTGTATCAATGGCTACAAGTTGATTGCTGCATCGTTTAGATTGATTAAATAAATGCCGATTCTTTTTATTTTACCAAAAAAATATGCATGTTACGATATTTTTCATTTTCGGTACTTGGATGCATGTTAGATTCATGCATGTGGACTACAGAGACACATTTCATTATCAATGAGTACTTCACAAAGGGATTTATACAAACTGTGGCCCACAATCTGAAACATGTCCACCACTCTTAATGGCCAGACGAAGGCTGTGTATGCTTTACACTGGTCAAAAACCGATCGTAAGTGCTGTATCTTGATTATGCCTTCTTTGTTTTCTTGCGTATGGTGCTTCTGCCATATTTGTTTTATAATGTAACTTCTATTATTAGTTATAAAAGTAGAAAAAACACATGGATATCAAACTTTTTCTTCAAGGTCATGGTGAAGGAAAAGCACCATGGAGACATAGGAAAAACACATGGTTTTGTCATCTGGATTCCTAATTTGTAGTAAAGAATTATATGCAACATCTGGTCAGCGAGCTAGATTAAGCTCACTACATTTCAATGGCTTAAAGTTAGAGCTAAGAATGGGTGGATTATGATCTGGAATCACTGGTGTTTGAATTCGAAAGCACTCCTAGCTTCTAGCTAGCCTTTTCTTTTTAATAAAGAGTTTTTTTCTGTTCAAAAAAGATTTTTAACTTAAATTAATATACTGCATGGAATTGTTTTTCTTTTACGTTAGGTTTCTTGAGATCATATTTAGGAGTCTAATCCCACAATAATTAATCATGTGCGGCATTTTTCTTGATTAAAACATGCTTCAATAGGTCAAATCCGGAATAATTTGACACCCTATCTCTAACTTCAAAAAGGCAAAACACTGCCAAATTTATGGAGACCGGTTTCCTTCATTTTTTGTTTTAAATTGACAATTTTAATTATATGTTATCCTAAAGATGCACTAAACCTTTCAAGATCTTTCCTGTTTGGGCTTTTGTACTCAGATTGGCAAGGGTTTGGCACAAGGGTAAAGTTGTCATTTGACATAGATGGTTATCTATGTAACATGGATACTAATACATCTATGATGAGTGTAGCAAAAGTAGGTAAAAGTGATGATGTATCATCATGAAAAAAACACACATATACAATTATTCTCATTTCTTCAACTTGGTTCAACTCTTCCACATTTCTTGATGGATAAATGGAAGGGGGAAACATGACACATTACTCTCCTACCTTCTCCCCTCCTTTTTGGTTACCCTTTGTTTTGTAGGGCCATCATGGAAGATTTTGATTAGGGAAAAAGCACTAGCACCATGGAGACATTGAAGAAAATCATAGAACTTTGACATATGGCCCCCATGTCCTTTGAAACTGTTTTTATTGGGAAAAATAATAGACTGCATCTCAGCAAGACCATATAATTTGGCACTATATATTTGCCTATGTTTCCTTATCATTATCTTTCCAAACCACTGCATGAATTTGTCCCCCATATTTCGTTGCCCACACTCCCCCGAAATAAACAATTCTCAAACTAATTTTCTAATTATTAGCTCTTTAGGGATTTCAACATTTGTAGCTCACTCCACCTTGCACCATAACATCTTGTGAGATGTAAATCATAACCCTTGTTTCTTCAAAGATAGCACCCTAGAACCAATTGTGTTCCGTCTTGGGGGCATATTATTAATGTTAAAACGTTTATAAGTGTATATGGCTATGCATCTAGGATGCATATGCATACCATGATTTCTTAAATCATACAAGATTGCAAGGTTTAGGCATTGTTAACGAAAATTTGTGAAGTGGTCGTTATCCTTTTCTATGAACTTTAATAAATGAAATATTTTAATCCAACAAGACTCAACTCAACCCACCAGGTTGAATCAATTTTACTTCCATAGTAAGAAAACCAATCAAGGTCAAATCAACAATCAAGAGATCCAAATCAAACAATTGATCGCACGGTTAAATGAGTGGTTTTACTTACATGATTTTTCATCTCCATTTTCTAATTATTTTGTTGTTTGATTAAACAATTAACTTTTATATATTGATTTGGTTGACAAAACTAGCTTGTCATCTGTAGCTGCGAATTTATTTATATAAAAATATTTCAACAAAATCAATTATTATTATTATTTAAATCGCTCTTATATTTGTTAATTCGGGATTTTAATTTTCTTTTCTTGGCACCTTTTCTATAATTTTGTATAATTTTTCTATGTCATAATCTTATTTGATATTTTTTAGCGACAGATATTTAAAAAAAATATATATTTGTAAGAACAAGTCTAAAACAGTAGAATTTTAATTCTTGGTGAATGCAAGTGATGTCCAAGCTTAGTTGGATTGATACACTTGGTTTGATACTCGCATGAGTTTAAGGTCAGGAATTCAAATCTTGGAACCTATTAAATTTGCCTTTTGCAATTATCCCTAATGTGTGAGAAATTTTTCCTAAAAATCCTCTTGAGGGCTCAGTTTGCCATGTAATGAGTTCGAACTCGAGGCCACCATTGATATATTGTGATAAGGCTTTGGCTAAATCATTTTCATTTTATAAAAAAAATCTTCTAGAACACTAATCTTAGATTTGTGAACCAAACTAACAAATAAGACAACTTTTTTGTAGCGTTCAAAAAAAAAAAAATCTAAAAGAAATCAATCAAATCAAATGAAATTAAATTGATATTATGGAACAATAGAATTGTCATTGTAACATCCGGATCCTTGAAGGTGTTTAAATTTAATATATTTTGGATTTTGAGTGGTGCCACGTCGTGGTCGAGGCACCCCACGACATTGTAATGGTTGATGTACCGCGGGTTTCAAATGACCGCTACGACATGACATCTTGCGGCCATGACGTGGCAGCAATTTAATGAGAAACCCAATTTTTCCGGGTTTGTTCCCTATATAAAGGAATGAGGAGGTTAGGGTTTGCTCATCCTCAGCCTCCATCAACCCCCTCAAACCCTAAAGAAAACCCTAATTGCTTTCCTTCATTATCGAGTTAGTTTGGTGTCCTTTGAAGCTAAAGAAGGAAGAACAAGGAAGAAGGAAGCATGGATCAAGCAAGCAAGTCTCCATTTTTCACCTTAGCACTCTTTTGGACCTTTATAAGTGTCCATAAATTGATTTTATCATGCCAGGCTGTTAGATATTGAGTTTTGGCCCATAAACTTCTTGTTCTTTCTTATTGGGATGATGAGATCTCATAAAGTTTGCAACTTTATGTATCTCTAGGACATTTGGTATTCTTTGTGCTTTCGATCTAGTGTTTGGTTGAGTTTTCAAGCCATGCGTGAGATTTAGGTCATAAACCCTACTTTTGACCCATTATGGGTTCAAGGCATGAATTGGACATGCATGTCTATAAAGCACCAACTTTTAGGTTAGTTTTGGTGCTAGAATCACTTCTTGAAAGGACGAACATGGGAATTTATGGAACAAGTGCTTATTGGTTAAGTCATTGAATTATTAAGCCATTTGGAACTTGGAGAATTGGGTTTTGGACATTATGGGTGATCTTAATGGATAAAGTTGGAAACTTTATCCTTCTAAACCACAATTTGGACCAGATCTGTGTTTTGGAGCTCTTGGAATCGAACAAAAATAGCTTAATGCATCAAGTTGTTTGGAATATTAGCAACCACGACATGGGCATATGTCAATACGACTTGGCAGCTGGGAATTTCCCTGACTGTTTGGTTGTACACGGGCCACGACGTGGCCAAGGAAGGTCACGACGTGGCGGTCAGCTGAAGTCAACATTAACTATTGAATTTGACCATTGACCATGAGGGTGGACCTTTGACTTGTGGATTTTGGCTCAACTATTAATGTGCTGAAAGGTAGATTAATGTTTTTCCTCGTGCTATTATCTAGGTGGAGTTTAGCACATGGTGTGGGATTTCAAGGACGTGTTGACTTTTGAGCTACTTTCAGAGGTGAGTTTGCTCACTATATTGTTGGACACTAGGAATTGTATGTGCTTGCAGTCTTTGCGATTCCTGTTGTATGTGTTGTATGCCTGTGTGCCTATTTTCTATATGTATGTGGGGTGAAATAGATCTGGTACAACCTTGTGCTGACATATGAGTTGAAATAGACTCGGGGGTGAAATAGACCCGGTACAGAGTTGTGCTCACACATGAGTTAAAATAGACTTGAGGGTGAAATGGACCCGGGGGTGAAATAGACCTAACACAACCTCGAGCTAGCATATATACATGGTATATGGTATTTTGGGGAACTCACTATACTTTGTTCTTACGATTTTTAGTTTGTGTTTTAGGTACTTCCAGTTCGAAGGGGAAGAGCTCGGGATGACCGCATAGGAAACCACACCATGATTTCTCACGCTTATTGACTCTGATGTACTTTTGGGATGTTATTTGATTTACTCTGAATACTTTATGGTTTTGATAAACATGTTTGGTTGATGGTTCATTCAATATAAAAAAACAAAATTTTTTGGTTATGAAACAAGTTAGTATTAAAGCCTTGGTTTGAGGGATTCGAGCAGACTCTCAAGTGTGCCTGAACTCAAACTGAGGATTTGGTAGATTTTTCATAAGAAGAAAGGTTTTATAAAAGAAATTTTTATAAAAAGGAAGGCGTAGTGAATGCAATCGACTGAGCTCAAGTAAGTTTTCCCAAAATACCCATACATGTTTTGTGATATGCTTTGAATTGTGAATCTGTGAATAGCATGCTAGATTAGGGCTAAGAATCTACTCAGGATTGCATGATAGAATGCTAGGAGAGATGCCTTTATATGCCTACTGTATGAGTTTTTAGACTTGCATGCTAGTATTGATCAGTCATTGATAGGAACGTCTGTTTAGGTTATGCTTTGATTCTGATTACTCAATGCTCAAATGATGCTTGCTTTGTACTTTTAGGAGTTCCCATTAACATCAGCTAACTAGTAAGCAAATACGCTAAGTTACATATTACTGAGATTAGATAATTTTAGAAGGTTAGGTTTAACTCTATTATGCAAATCTTGTTTGAGTCTAACTGTTATAGTGTGAGACCTTTCCTTCGAAGAATTATTTGGTGTTGGTGGTATGTAGTTGTATTCGTAAGCTAGTTAGAGGGTGTTAAGGGGAGTCCCTTCTACAGCTGATAGTGGAGAGTGGTGTAGTGTTAGCCCTAGGAAAACCTAGGTAGTGATTCGGTGCCGGGAGCCTTGTTTTGATAAGGGTTGTTTAGATTGATAGGGAAGTAACTTAGGGGATTCAAGGCGATTCATCAGGAAATTATGGATAGATGTGGAAGTTAGTATGGGCACATACTACTGGAAGTAGAGGATCTATAATCGAGTGAAGGAGAGTCATGATGATACCATGAAGCTTGTAGAATGTGGGATTCTTCGAGTATATTCTGATGGTTTATATGGTTTATATTTAGTATGGTGGTCACTCAAGGATGTTCTTGTACCAGTGATGGTGCGGGTTTCGGATCTAGGGTTGGGTTCATGGATGATCCAATACAGGAGATATTTCAGCTTACCCACAGTATTCTTGAGCAAACTCCTATGCTCTTTGTTACGGTCAAGGAGGGTATCTCAGAGATTCTTGACGAGCGCTTGGCGCTTTTTGTTTTGAGATGGTGGCAATAATGGGAGCATTCTCTTTGAATTTTCGAGAGTTTCAGGTATGTGGGGCTCCAGAGTTATTTTGGGAAGAAGGACCCAATTGTAAGCAGACATTGGTTAGCGGATGTGGCAAACGCCTTCAGTACCAGCTGTTGCCCCGAGGGGGCAAAAGTCATACTTGCTTTTAGTCTTCTGAAAGTTAGTGCTCGAGATTAGTGGGAGGAGGTTGGACATGCCTTGGGAGGCAAGGCAGTTGAGTCGATGACTTAGGAGGATTTCATAACGAGGTTTTGAGCTGAGTTTTCACCTATGATTTGAGGTCCAACAGTTGGTGAGGGAGTTTCAGGACCTTCGCCAGACTATAGAGACAGTGGTGGAAAAGTACCTATATATATATATATATATATATATATATATATATATATATATATGTATATGACGACTAAAAGCTAAGGACACGAAGGATCGACTCGCACCCGAGTCAAATAACACCAAAGCAGGTACAAAACACACAAGAAAAGTACATATATATATATATATATATATATATATATATATATATATATATAAAACAGGAAAAGAAGGAAATACGTACCAGCTACAACATCAGGTGCTGTGCGGACCTCCTCCGCTGTCAGCTGAAAATCTCTCCCGTGAGCCCTTGGTGTCTCGGCCTTCACTGGCCGACTGTCTGTAGCACAAATAGTAGCAGGATCAGAACCATGACCTGATCCCTGAATGAGCTGAGGGCACTCGGATTTTCTGTAGCATGAATAGCAGTAGGAGTAGAACCCTAGGCTGATCCCTGAATGAGCTGAGGGCACTCGGCCTTTCGATGGCCCGTCTGGTTGCAATGGAAACAAACGAAAAATCCCTTGGGGAAGTCCCTAGCCATATGCCCCTCCTTACCGAATTTGTAGCAAATCCCTGACCGACAAGATCCCTCGTGGATCTTGTTGCACTTGCTACAAGTTTGGCCCTTTTGGCCTCCAGTCCTCGAATCAACGAGTTTTGCCTGCTTAGCGGCCGACTGCGGCTGTGTCAGTATCCTATCTCTCCCCTACTGCTCTGCTTCCTCTCTGGAATGAATCTCCAACTCAATCTCCCTCCTCCTGGCATTGGTCTGCAACTCAACCAATGTCCGATAAGACGAGTTCGCCACGAACTCCCGAATGTCTCTCCTTAAGATGCTTAAATACTGACTCACATGTGCCTGCTCAGTGGACACGTGCTCAGGGCAAAACAACGCCCTCTCATGGAACATCCTCGTAATCTCAGTCACCGACTCTGTCTTTTGCTTAAGAGATAGAAACTCCTGTGCCAAACGCTCCCTCTCCACCCGGTGAACATACTCATCTCAAAACAACTTGGTGAACCTTTCCCAAGTCACTGCAACATGATCTGTCGGGGTAAAATCAGTTGTTACAAACTTTCACTAGTCCTTCGTTCCCAAGCGAAGCTGGTTCAGGGCGAACCGGACTCTCAGATGCTCTGGGCTCAAACAATTATAAAAGCACCCCTCAATGTCAGCAATCCATATCATGGCAACAACCGGATCCTGCGTCCCATCAAACTCTAGTGGCTTCGTGTCGTTGAACTCCCGAAACAACAACGAGTCACCTCCATGTAGCCTAGCAACAATTGTTCGATAAGGTGTCTAAGTCCATAATTATATTTGGTATGTACTTGACCCAATTTAGCATGGTCCATTTGGGTTGCCTGGCATCAGAACAATTTTGATAGACTTTTGTGAGAAGAGGATATTTATGGTTTATTAATATATTATAAGTTCTGATATATTAATATGAATTATTTAATTAATATTGATCAAGAATTAGTTTGAAACTAATTTTTTGATCAAAAGAGACTGATTAAATAAATGGGGATTGATTTGGTAATTCATTCTTATATCGCGGGCTTATAATCCATAGTTTTTCATGATGGGTTAAACCCATGTGGTTACCCATGGATACTCCATGGAGGCTAAAACCCATGGATCATGAAGAATATGGAAAGGCATGAGTTACATGGTGTAACCCTAATATGCAAACTATATAAAGAAGCCTCATCCTTGTAAAATCGGCACTTAAGTGATTCTAGTGAGGGCTAGCCGATTTCGATGCATATTAATCTTCTCTCAAGTTATTCCAAGTTGTTAGTGGTGTTGTGTGAAGCATTTGAGGCATCACATTTGGGGTTCTAGGCTCACAAGCTCTTAAGGAATCCAAGCTACAAGAAAGGTATGTCATTCTACTAGTTTTATATTACATATATACCATCATATGCTAGTTAGGATGAATTCTTGAAAAAAATGAATATTTGCATGTATAATAGAGAAAACATAGATCCAAGGTTTCTAGGGTTGCATGTACACCATAGGAGTGTTAGAATGCTCAAAATCCCATCAGTGGTATCAGAGCCTAGGCTTGTTTTCATTATACTTGACACAAATTGCTTAAAAAAATTGATTTTTCTACTCACTGTTCAGTGAACTCGCCGAGTCCATGTGGGGACTCGACGAGTCCATGTGAAAGTTCATCCTACTCATCGAGTAGGTTCTTGCGCTCGACGAGTAGGAGGCCCTGAGTGCAGAATTTTGAGTTTTATTGCTGGAATGGGACTATGATCATTACCCTAAACTGGTTTTAGATTGTTAAACTTGTTTTTGATGTGGTAATGATTGTGGTAATCCAATTTCAAAGATAATTGTCAAAGTTTCAAGTTTTATATTAAGTTAATATGATTCTTGAAAATTGTTGATATGAATTATGCATGCTTATGAGTTTTGATAGATCATAGAAATTATTTGACATGCTTGATAGTTTAATTGTTGATCTAAATGCATTTTAATGGACTCCATAACTTGTCCTCAAGTTATGGAATTCCAAGAGTCCTTTTCATTAAAATCATTAAAACTCATAAGTTATAGAAATGAAAGGTTTTGAATAGTTTCAAAACCTGCCCTCAAGTTTTGGAATTTGTAAAGTCACTTTAGACAACTTTAATTCCAATCCCTACAGTTTTAAAAGTTTAAAATTCAACCCTTATACTTTATAGTATTATAAGTTAATTATATATATATATATATATATATATATATATATATATATATATATATATATATATATATATATATATATATATATATATATATATATATATATATATATATATATATATATATATATATAAGATCAAGTCAGTCTTACCGTTTGTAGGCCTCATTCACGAAGCCGGTCTATAAGGGGGGTATAAGGTTGTTGCCTATAAAATGGCAGCTTAATGGGTGTCCACTCTCACCCACTGCTTCATTGACTGGTGGAGGGTCGTTAGCTGAATGGGTAGGATAAAGACTATAATTCTCATTAAAAGTATAATGATAAATATAAAGTAACTAAACCTTTTATAAATTCCCAATCTTAGTTACTTTAGGAAAATGTGAAATTGATGCTAACCCATGAAATTACACTTTGCACCTTACTAAAGTTGTTAGTGGAGCGTGTGTGGTTAACCGACACACTATCTTAACAAGGGTGGAAAAGGGTGGCTTAAGGTTTATCATAGATCGGTGGAGCGTGTGTGGCTAACCGACACTTCGATTATGTAATAAAATTAAGAGTACCAAGTTAATTTTCATGGTTATTCACACCTTGTTTGTGATCTTCGGTATCCCAGTCACAAACTTGAAGGGAATAATCGAGATTTAAACATGCCATTGAATTGTTCAATGAATCTCAAAAGATATAGGAGTTTCAATCCAATTAAAACCTAATAATCTATTTCGTTTTTCATGGTGGAAATTGGTAAATCGTCATCTACCTACCTTCAAAGATATTATATCCTGGATTACGGCGTCCCTCTTCCAAGTTATAAAATATTGTGTTGGGTCCTAGCCTTAATATTTCATTTGAGTGTCTTATTAAGGATTCTATATCTAATCTCTCTTGTCTTTTTTTCCTTTTCATATGTCTTGCAACAATGCTGCTTCTGGATCAAACCCTACCAGTTCCTTCTCTCTCATGAACCTTTATGGGAGAGTCATCTTTGATGGGACTAATTTCAATGATTGGATTAGGAACATAAGGATGGTCACTTGTTATGAGGACAAGGAATATGTCCTCGACAAGGAGCTTAAGGTCATCGATGAGTCATCTGCTACTCCCAAGGAGATTGCTGAGTACACTAGCCATGAGAAGGATGCCACTAAGGTATCTTGTATCATGTTGGCTACCATGACAGCAAAACTACAAAAATCCTATGAAGATTTCTACCCTTATGAGATGCACCAGGAATTGATGGAAAGATATCATCAGAGTGCTTGTCAGGAAAGGTATGAAATCATCACCTCCATGATAACAAGAAAATGAAGGATAGAGAGTCTATCATGGGCCACTTGCGGAAAATTCAAAGATTCATGGACCGTTTGCTAAAGTTAAATGTGAACTTTGATGAGGAGTTAGCAATAGATATTATTCTACACTCCTTAACCTCTTGTTATGATCAGTTCGACATGACTTATCATATTAACAAGGAGGAAGTCACACTTAGCAATCTTCAAGGACTTTTGAGGACTGTTGAAAGTAGTCTCAAAGGTAAGAATGCTGTTAAAACTCCTACCGTCGCCCCTATTCTGGAAAATGGGCAAGGGAAAGGGAAAAAAGGAAGTCCCCTTCGAAGGGTACCAAGGGAAAGTCTCTTAATGGCCCCTCTTCGAGTGGAACCAAAGGAGGTTCTGCTACTCCCTCTTCCAACCCGAAGGATGCACAATGATTTTACTTTCAGGAAAAGGGGCACCGGAAGTGAAGTTGCCCCAAGTACTTGCAGGATGTTAAGGATGGGAAAGTTAAACCCACCAATGTAGGTATTTACACTATATTGTCTAATAACTCACCACATAATAATTCTTGGGGTCCTTGATACAGGGTGTGGAATTCACATTTGTTCTGATTTGCAGGGCCTAAAAGAAGTGAGAATGTGGAGCACGGGAAGATAAACTTGATCATAGGGAATAGGAAAGCTTTACCTGTCACCAAGATTGGAGTTTATTCTTTATTGCTTAGTAGTGGGTTAATATTAGATTTGAATAAATTTTGTTACTCGTCTGAAATGGCGAGAAATATTATCTCCTTTCATGTTTTTTACAAACAAGGATTTACTTTTTCATTTGATAATGAATGTGGTGGTATTAATGCTTTTTATAATGGTGTTCTTTATTTTAAGGCATTACCTTGTGATGGTGTATATGAATCTGTGTCGGTTATAGACAACTTAGAAAATAATGTATTGCATATTGATTCTTCCACTAGTTTGGATAAGGCATCCTTGTGGCATTGTCGTCTTGGACATGTCAACAAGAAGCGCATAGGCCAACTCCAAAAGGCTGGAGTCTTGGAGTCATTTGAATTAAGGTCAAATGATATTTGTGAATCTTGTTTACTTGGAAAAATGACTAAGTCACCCTTCACGGGTACTTGTGCTAAGGGTGAGGGTTTGTTGGATCTCATACACTCCAATGTGTGTGGGCCCTTCAGAACCGCCACAAGGGATGCTAACCGCTTCTATATGACTTTTACTAATGATTACAATAGATACGACTATGTCTACTTAATCAAGCATAAATCAGAAACCTTTGAAAGATTCAAAGAGTTTAAACAAGAAGTGGAGAATCAGTTGGGCAGGACGATAAAGATGCTCCGATCCGATCGGGGTGGTGAGTATCTTAGTATCGAGTTCCTTGACTATCTTAAGGAATGTGAAATTGTTTCACAATTGACACCTCCTAGGACACCATAGATGAATGGTGTGGCTGAGAGGCGCAATTGAACCTTGTTAGACATGGTACGTTCCATGATGAGTCGAGCTTCGTTACCAATCTCATTCTGGGGGTATGCCTTAGAGACTGCTGCCCATATCCTTAATCTAGTCCCTACCAAAAAGGTTGCCAAAACACCTCACGTGATGTGGACTATGAAAGTTCCCACTTTATACCATATCAAGATTTGGGGTTGTGAGGCTTTCATGAGGCACAGGACTCACGACAAGCTTGAACCTCAAAGTGCGTGATGTATTTTCATCGGCTACCCACATAAATCCTTTGGTTATCTATTCTACAAACTGAGTGACAATGTTGTCTTCATGGAGAGGAGAGGAGTCTTTTAGGAGAGAGAATTCATAATCTAAGGAAACAGTGGGAGGCAAATTGACCTTGAAGAACTTCAAGAGTCAAGCGGTGAAGGAACCTCAAACACTAGCAATCAAACTGAGGAGGAAACTCCTATTGAACCGATTGATGAGTCCGTACCTCTGAGGAGTTCCACAAGAGTTAGGAGCACACCTGACTTTTATTATGGTTTCCATATTACTACAAAAGGTGATGCATTTATCAGTGATAGTACACTGGTAAATTTAGATGAGCCTAACAACTTTAAGGAAGCCATGGCGGGCCCCGAGTCTGCCAAATGGAAAGAGGCTATGGACAACGAGATTCAGTCCATGCATGACAATCAAGTTTGGAACTTGGTTGACAATGTACCAGGTCGTAAGACAGTCGGGTGCAAATGGATCTTCAAGAAAAAGACCGACATGGACGGGAATGTACACACTTACAAGGCGTGACTGGTTGCGAATGGTTTTACTCAAACTCCAGGAGTTGATTATGATGAAACCTTCTCACCAGTAGCGAAGATTTACTCTATTAGGGTTATGATAGCCATTGCTGCATTTCATGATTATGAAATACGGCAAATGGATGTCAAAACCGCATTCCTTAATTGAAAGTTGGATGAGGATGTTTACATGAGTCAGCCAGAGGATTTTGTTGACATAAAGTACCCTAATAGAGTGTGTAAGCTTGAGAAATCCATTTATGGATTAAAAAAGCATCTCGAAGATGGAATCTTTGTTTCGATGAGAATGTCAAAGAGTTTGGCTTTTTGAGGAGCGATGATGAGTCCTGTATATATGTAAAGGATAGTGGGAGTATAGTTAGTGTTTTGGTATTGTATGTGGATGACATACTACTCATAGGAAATGACATCTCAACCTTGCAGGAGGTTAAGTCCTGGCTTTGGAAGTGTTTCACTATGACGGACCTTGGAGAAGCTGCCTATATCCTAGGGATAAGGATATTGAGAGATAGGAGTAAGAGACTAATTGGACTTAGTCAAAGTACCTACTTGGATAAGGTGATGAAAAGATTCATCATGAAGGATTACAAGTAAGGTGACTTACCGATCCAGAGTAACGCCAAACTGAGTAAGACTCAGAGCCCGGGTACAAAGGCTGAGATAGCTGAGATGAGTCGAGTACCATATGCTTCCGCTGTAGGCTCGAACATGTATGTTATGACTTGTACTCTCCCTGATGTGGCCTTTGCTTTGAGCATGGTCACCAGATATCAAGGGAATCCGGGCAAGGCTCACTGGACTGCGGTGAAGAACATTCTTAAGTACCTGCGGAGGACTAGGGACTGGGTCCTTACCCTTGGTTGGAGTGATGACTTGAGAGTAGTGGGGTATAGTGATGCTAGCTTTCAGACTGATAGGGATAATTTTCGCTCTCAGTCGGGCTGGGTCTTTACCCTAAATGGAGGAACAATTACTTGGAAAAGTTCCAAGCAGGAGACAGTAGCCGATTCAACTTGCGAATTAGAGTATATAGCAACAAGCGAGGCGACGAAGGAGGCAATATGTCTGAAGAACTTCATTGGAGACCTTGGAGTTGTACTAGCTATAAAGGAGCCTATGGAGATTTTCTGTGATAACGAGGGTGCAGTTGCCTTAGCCAAGGAACCAAGGGATCATGACAGATCCAGGCATATCGACAGGAAATACCACTTCGTTAGACATCAAATCGAAGAAGGACTCATCCTGGCAAAGAGGGTATTATTAGATGAGAACCCAACAAATCCCCTCGAGGGGACTATGTAGGGTTAAACATTTAAAGCATGCGAGGCGCATTGGGCTGAAGGATGATAGTAGTTTTAGTAATTAGATAGCTTTTGAAACTTGTAATAGTTGAAATGTAATTGACATTTGATGTTTAAATAAAAGGTGTTTTTATTTATTAGTATGGTGCTGTCTTGTGTGAACCATTTATTATTGTTTCATTTTACATGTTTCGACTTCTAGAATAATTATGTTATGGTATATCATATTATTCAAACTATCCACAGCCGATCATACTTTGGAAGTAGGTATTGAAATAATACTGTCATGAATTGGGTTTGCTGATTTGTTTGAATTGTGTTAGACATAGCAATTGTTGCTGCAACATTCATAAGTGCTCATAATCTGAGTATTGGATTCAACCCACACTCACTTGTATCACTTCATGGAATTTGTCTCGATTGATCGTGAGATGGTAATATCATATAAGTCTTTAAACCAAGAGATATGAGTTGTTGACTATGAGTTGGTTGTACGTTGATAGTACGAAAACGCATCAGTAACTTGATGTTATAAAACGTGCTGTTGTGTACAATTTGATGATTAGTTAGTACAAGCATATGAGTCGAACTTTATCTGTTCCTTTTAGTCCTTGGAGGATTAAATGAGATATCTTGGGCCCTTCGATGATTTTGTTTTGACTTATGTGTCGGGCCCGATTAGAACTGAATTGATGTGTTCAATTAAGTTCTATGTCAAGCAAATCGGAAATCGGGAAACAAACTGCTGGACAATAAGTACGACGTTGTTCCATGTATTTGTCCGACTGATATCTTGAATAGAGGATTATATGATCACTTATCTAAAATGGCACAACTTAGTTCCGCAAGACTTTGAAAGAGGTACGATTGCTGGTCGGATCCTGAAGTCGTACTTGCAACTATAGTTATTAGACTTATCCAAGTGGGAGACTCTTGGATAAGGTGTCTAAGTACACAACTATATTTGGTATGTACTTGACTCGATTTAGCATGATCCATTTGGGTTGCATGGCTTCGGAACAATTTAGATAGACTTTTGTGAGAAAAGGAAATTTATGGTTTATTAATATATTATAAGTTCTAATATATTAATATGAATTATTTAATTAGTATTGATCAAGAATTAGTTTGGAATTAATTTTATGATCAAAAGAGATTAATTAAATAAATGGGGATTGATTTGGTAAATCATTCATTCTTATATAGTGGTCTTATAATCCATAGTTTTTCATGATGGGCTAAACCCATGTGGTTACCCATGGATACTCTATGGAGGTTAAAACCCATGGATCATGAAGAATATGGAAAGGCATGAGTTACATGGTGTAACCCTAATATGCACACTATATAAAGAAGCCTCATCCTTGTAAAATCGGCACTTAAGTGATTCTACTGAGGGCTAGCCGATTTTGGTGCATATAAATCTTCTCTCAAGTTATTCCAAGTTGTTGGCGGTGTTGTGTGAAGCATTTGAGGCATCACATTTGGGGTGCTAGGCTCACAAGGTCTTAAGGAATCCAAGCTACAAGAAAGGTATGTCATTCTACTAGTTTATATTACATATACCCCATCATATGCTAGTTAGGATGAATCCTTGAAAAAATGAATATTTGCATGTATAATAGAGAAAACATAGATCCAAGGTTTCTAGGGTTGCATGTACAACATAAGAGTGTTAGAATGCTCAAAATCATATTAGCAGCAACAGCCTGAGAAACAATAGCGTATCGCTCGTCAAATGTATCAATTAGAGTTGTCTTAATAGACCCAAACATCTCCGACATTACCTCTCGAATGGCTGCGACCACTTCCTCATGGATGATCCTGCAGATCTCCTCATCACTGGTCCCACTACTCTCGGGGTTGTGGCGCATACCCATCTATGAAATACATCACAAAAATCATCAGAGACTCGCTCGAGCATACTCACACTCTATTCCTGTCCCTACATGCTCCTTAGCACTGTTGGGCTGAAGTTCTGTTTTGTATTGCGTCTTTTGGTCTCGTAGATTAGCCTTGTATTCTCCGGTTTGGGCCTGTCCAACCGAGAGCCTTTTATGTATTGTATATAAGTTATCGCTTGCATGCATATTAGGTTAAGATTCAAGATTTATGTTTTAGCGTTCCAGAGTTTACAATATTGCTCTCTTGTAATCTTCCAATCCTTTACAGTTGATGTTCTTAATCGAGCTCTTCTAAGGATTTTATTTAATCATTCGACACGTTTGATTCAAGCTGTTTGTTCTTATTATTGCGTTCTGCCTTGTTATTTATATTGTGTTCTTGCAGTTTCATATTCATATACTTGTTCACGATCTAATCGATCTTTATAGATTAAAAGGTTATTGTTTTTAATCTCATCAATTGGTATCAGAGCAGGAGGCTGTGTAATCGATACACTTCTTTTCTGTGAAAAAGATTTTCATTAGGGTTTTCCGCAATCATCGATATTTATTGAGCCGTCATCTTAATTGACGTATCTTAGTATTTATTGTTTTGCCCTAATCTGCTTTATTACAAGTCTGATCTTTGAACAGGTTATTACGATCATTATGGACGCAACGCAATCAAACCCTATTAATATTTCCAACAGCATTGGTTCGACGACAAAGATTCCAATCTTATACACCCATGACTATGAAGTATGGGCACATCATTTTGAAGATTACGTGATTGGATCGGAGGACAATGGTTTTCTCATATGGGAAGCCATTATCAATGGACCATTTTCTCATTCCGCGACATCCAGAGTTATTAAGACGCAAAAAGAATACAACGATTTGCTCAAGGACGTGACGAATATTGCGCAGGATGAGAAAGATAAATTCCAGTGCAATATTAAGGCACTAAGGTTGATCAGATTCGACCTTCAGTCCGACACATTCAGACTAGTCAGCTCATGCACTACGGCGAAGGAAGTGTGGGATAGACTTCGCGAACTGTATTCAACAGACGAAGATCTTGAACACTCCATCCAAACCTTGCTTCTATCTGAGTTTGGAGAATTCAGGCAAGGGGCCGAAGAAACCGTGACCCAGACGTTTGATCGCTTCAATCATCTTCTCAGCAAGATGATCAAACACGACATTGAAAGGAAGCTCATCGAACAAAAGGTTACTTTCTTGAACGGACTGAGATCGGAATGGAGAGCAGTAGTTTCCACAGTCAAAGCCCATGAACAGTTTAAATCATACTCTTTGGCGAAACTGGTGGGTATTCTAAAGTCCCAAGAGAAGATTGTTGTTCAAGAGAAGAATGTTGTGTCTAGTCTTGGTTCGTTGGCTCTCCTATCTAAAAGTAAAGCCGTGATGGAGGATGAAGAGCTCAACTTGGAAGAATATGACCTCACAACTGAGGATTATGCCATGATGGTATCCAATCCTAAGAGGTTCATAAAGAAGAGATTCCCCAGCAACAAAAACCGAAACTGGTAGGGGAGTTATAGCTCTGAAAAGGCAAACAATGAACCGAAGGCTGAGGAGTCCAAGAAGGAACCGAAGGCAGATGGCGATTCCGGAGTAAGCTGTTTTTACTGTGGTGGCAAGAACCACTATGCTAAGGACTGTGTTCTTAAAAAGATGGCTGAAAAGGATGACGGAAAGGATGAGGAAGCCGTACTGCAGAAGAGGTTGGATGAGTTGAGGAAGAAAAAGTCTACCGCTAACCCCTCTATTAATGCTCTTATTGTGCAGGGTTCGGTTAATAACGATGAGTTCGGTAGCACCGAAGTTTGGTCTACTGACTCAGAAGACGAAGAAGTGAGGAAGCCTACTCATGGAAAGGCTTATATGGCTAAGGAGGAAAGCAGTGGTGGAAAATGCTTCATGGTGTCAAGCGCATCTCAAATGAGGGGATACAACACCGATGGAGGAAGCAATGGACCGAAAGTGCAGGAAGATATGTGCTTCACAGCCAAACCACTCAGCCAACAGTTCAATGAGCTTGATGAACTGATAAAGAAGGTACAATCTGTTTTTATTTCATCTAAAGTACCATCATCCTCATATGAGAAAGAACTAAAAAGCATTAACACAAGAATTTCTCATTTAGATAGTAGCTTAACTCAAACTAGAGTCACCAATTCTAACCTGACTGATCAATTAAGCAGGGTGGCGTCGAAGAGTGAGGAGCGGCGTATGTGGATTGAGTTAAAAGAGTCGGAATTAATTAAAGTCAAAGACGAAAACATTTATTTGCAGAGAGACAATTTGAAATTGTTAAAACAACGAAATGTTTTTTGTTTAATAGCTAAACGTTTATATTCCAATATTACTCAGCTGCACTTAGACTGTGAGATAGGCAAAAAGATCCACCGTATGATTTTACCATTCCTAGAATTTAAGGAGGATGAAATCGATGCCGAAGCTTACAATTGTGAGAGTGTGATTTCGTCTGATGATGTCAACCCAACTTATCAAATTGGACTGGACAAAATTGAGTCCTTCATTAAATCCAAAGACCATAAGGACATGCTCAAAAATCTGTTGGACGAAAATGATAGACTTAAACTGAGAACCGAAACCATACAAAAGTTTGACTCTCTAAATGCCAAAGTAAGCTCAGAAAATAAAATTGATGTTGAAAATGCATCTGAGCTTAACGAGGACGAAAACATGAGTGAAATTTCTGTAGAGGATACGGTTGACTGCTCAGAATTTGTGAAAAGCGAAACTGAAAACCACAAAAATCTTGTTTCTGAAAATTCTGTGGAATTCGCTAGATTGTCCCAACAAAAGTCCCCGAAATTAGTAGAAAAGGCTGTTGTCTATCAAAAGGTCAGAACCACTCCGAATCAGGTATACAAAGTGACTGGAGTAACCGAACATCAAACAGCTGAACTCACGGCTATTGTTAACGAAGACAATGCTGATGGCTGTGATGAGTTCTTCTGGGAAGCTCCTATTGACAATGGAAACGAAACCGTTGGCCTATCTGAAAGAACCTCTTGGATGAAGAAAGGGAGATACATACCTGAACCCTTGAACAAGCCTGATAATTTCAGTGAACCAAGCACAAGTGGTACAAAAGACACTCCTCAAGAGGTTGATCATTCGGTAAAAGAAGACATTCCTTCAACGCCAACAGCTCGAAGTGAAACTTCATCAGATACTCCTTCCACTTCCTCAGGGCAAACTGAATCTTCAGATATTCCCTCTGCTCCCTCGTTTCAAAGAAAAACTCCTAAAGATCAAAAGGAATCAGCAAAGGTTACATCAAAAGCGAAAGCGAACGTTCATCATCAACCTAAACAGATGAGGGATAAAAAGATAGAAAGGAACCTAAGATACAGGAAAAACCTTTCTGAAAGGAAACAATTCTGGCACTCCCAGAATGCATACTATTCACACAAGGACAAGAATCTGAAGTATGAAAATAATCTCGTAAGAAAGCACGATAATTCCAACAACCGAAAGCCAAGGTTCGGTTCGCAGGAAGATACCAACCGAAAGTCAAGGTTCGGTTCGCAAGGAGATACCAACTGAAAGCCAAGGTTCGGTTCGCAAGAAAATTCTAACCGAAAGCAAAGGTTCGGTTCTGAAAAGGATTTCAACCGAAACCAAAGGTTAGATTCCAAGAACAACTCCAACCGAACTCAGAGGTTCAGTTCTGAAGTCAGAAGAGAACAAGACTCAAAAGTTAAACCCACCAACGATCAAAAGCAAAAGGGTCATCTAGAGTCATCAGCAAGGAAGACATCTCCATCCAAATCCAAATCCTCTCTTCCTAATTCTTCTTGTTCATCTCCATCTTGCTCTAACACTAATTCCATGGCTTCTCAAAAACCACATCCATCCGCTGAACAGAAGGAAAAGCAGAAAGTCGGTGAATTCAAACCTGAGTCTAAAGCGAACAAATCCAATCCTAACAAAATAAAAGTTTTCACCATTAAGAGGAAAGATGAAACAACTTTAATTAAAAGAACATATCTTGTTGATATCTCTCTAACTATTCCTGTTCCCATGAAAACCTCACATGGACCCAAGAAACTTTGGGTTCCTAAATCTGCTTAATTTTTGCAGGTTATAAGTGACGAGCAGTTTGACGAAGAATGGTACATCGACAGTGGCTGCTCGCGTCACATGACAGGAAGGAAGGAGGAACTCAGGGAATACAGATCTCTTGCAAATGGTGGCAACGTTAAGTTTGGAAATAACTCTTACGGTACCATAAAGGGATATGGGATGATAACGAATGGTGATTTTACCATAAGAAAGGTGGCCTATGTGGAAGGACTTCAACACAACCTCATCAGTGTATCTCAGCTTGTTGGAGGTACAGGTCTCAAAGTTTCATTCGATGATGAAGGTTCTGAAATCATAGAGAAAACAACAAAGAAAGTGATTCTGAAGTCAGAGCGAAAGGGTGAAATGTTTCCGCTGAACATGAAACCCATCAAAGGAAACCCAGCAATTTGTCTGCTATCAAAAGCTCAATACGACGAAAGCTGGTTGTGGCACAGGAGACTCTCTCATCTCAATTTCAAAGATATCAACCGACTTGTCACTGGAGGGCATGTTAGGGGTCTTCCATTGCTCAAGTTTGACAGAGAGCATTTATGTGCTGCATGTGAAATGGGAAAGCAGAGTCATCAAAGTCACCCATCCATTGTTAACACAAAAGTTGTTGAACCACTCGAATTGCTTCATATCGATTTATGTGGTCCTTCATCTATTGAAAGCATCGGTGGTAGCAAGTACATTCTTGTTGTCGTTGATGACTTCTCTAGATTTACATGGGTGTTCTTTCTAAAGCTCAAATCTGAAGCGACTCAAAAGCTGAAAGTGTTTATCAAGCAAATTGAAGTCCAGCTCAAGAAGGTCGTTCGCAACATCAGGAGCGACAATGGTCTCGAATTCAAGAACAGGGAGTTTGAAGCGTTTCTTGCAGAAAAGGGAATTAGCCATAATTTCTCAGCTCCCTACACACCACAGCAGAATGGAATAGTCGAAAGACGAAACCGATCTCTGTGTGAAGCTGCCCGAACTATGTTAAGTTTTGCTTCCTTACCTCTATATTTTTGGGCTGATGCTATTTCTGCTGCTTGTTATACACAAAACAGGTCCTATCTCAACAAGCGATTCACGCTCACACCATATGAGATACTAAACAACAGGAAGCCCAATGTGAAATTTTTCCACGTTTTTGGCTCAAGGTGTTTCATCTTTAACTCTAAAGAACACCGCAACAAGTTTGATGTCAAAGCCGACGAGGGAATCTTTCTGGGTTACTCACTCACTTCAAAGGCGTACAGGGTCCTAAACAAACGATCAAGAAGGATTGAAGAAACATACTATGTGACCTTCGACGATAGCTATGTCAAGAAGCTACAGGCCTTAGATGACACTGCCAGGGAAATCTTCCCTCAAACTGGTCAAGTCACAATCTCAATCGCCAATATGTACGAGAATTTTCTGGATCTCTTTGATGAACCGAAAAAAGCTTCTCTCTCAGAAGCAGGGGCAGCCGACAACAAAATAGATCATATGAAGAAGATTGTCGAAGATGCTGCAAGAAGAATGCATGAAGGAGAATCGCCTACTGATGAATCTCCAACCAACAATGCTTCAGTCGAGGGGGAGCCAAATTCTCTTGTCGAGGGGGAGCCTACCTCACAAGTCCAGGGGGAGCCAAGCTCTACTACTTCAACCGAAGGTCCTTCATCAACCGAAGATGCACCTCCTCACGAAGGTCCTTCAATGTCTGAAAATCCAGCACCACAAGAAACCCCTGAACCTCACGTTAGTCAAGACTCATCAATTGAGGGGGAGAATGATGATATGACGCTTGATTTTGATAGCCAATCCGAGCCTGAAGAGATGATCAACGCTGAACTAGATCCATCCTTTGATCCGAATTACCCTCCTCTTACAAAATGGACCAGAGATCATCCTATCTCTCAAGTAGTTGGTGATGTATCTGAAAAGGTTCTGACCCGATCTCAACTGAAGGCAAAACAGACATCCTTATTCTCAAAAGTTGAGTTTTGTATGTTTAACTCATTTGTATCAAAAGTCGAACCGAAGACAGTGAACACTGCCCTCGATCACTCTGATTGGGTTCAGGCTATGCAAGACGAACTAAACGAGTTTGAGAGGAATAAAGTCTGGCGCCTCATTCCAACTCCTCCGGATGCTTCAGTTGTTGGTCTCAAATGGGTTTTTAGAAACAAAATGGACAAGGAAGGCAATGTCATAAGAAACAAGGCTCGCCTGGTTGTCAAAGGATACTGTCAGGAGGAAGGGATAGATTACGAAGAGACGTTCGCTCCAGTAGCAAGGCTAGAATCGGTTAGAATATTTCTGGCCTATGCTGCTCACAAAAACTTTGAGGTTTTCCAAATGGACGTCAAGTGTGCATTTCTCAATGGAGAACTTGAAGAAACGGTGTATGTGGAGCAACCTCCTGGGTTCGTGAACGAAAAATATCCACATCATTGCTACATTCTGGATAAAGCTGTGTACGGCCTCAAACAAGCTCCGAGAGCCTGGTATGAAACGCTTACAAAATTTTTAAAGATGTCCAAATTCAAACAAGGTTCGGTTGACCCCACCTTCTTTCGCAAAAAGGAAGGTAACCACCTTATGATAGTTCAAATTTATGTCGATGACATCATCTTTGGCTCTACGAATCCCAGCTTAACAGCTGAATTCAGAAAGTTGATGGAGACTAAGTTTGAAATGAGCTCAATGGGTCCTATTAACTTTTTCCTTGGTTTAAATATAAGACAGGGACCCGAAGGCATCTTTATCAATCAGGAAGCTTACACGAAGACTCTCCTAGCAAAGTTTGGCATGATGGGAGACTCAAAAGTCAAAGTCCCTATGGCATTCGGCACCAAACTTACCCCTTCACTAGATAAACCGGCCGTCGACATCACGCTCTATCGTCAAATGATAGGCTCACTGATGTATCTAACTGCTAGCAGGCCTGATATCATGTTTTCTGTATGTTATTGTGCTCGATTTCAGGCTAACCCACGCGAACCTCACATGCTGGCAGTGAAGAACATCCTACGCTATCTCAAGCGAACCGCCTCCTTGGGTCTATGGTATCCATCCAACTCTGGCTTCTTCGTTCAAGCCTATTCTGATGCAGACCTTGGAGGATGTGGACTCGACCGCAAAAGCACAACTGGTGGCTGTCAATTTCTTGATGGGAAGTTGGTCAGCTGGCAATCCAAGAAACAAACATGTGTGTCGCTGTCTACTGCTGAAGCGGAATACATTGCCGCTGCATCCTGCACATCACAAGTGATTTGGATCCAGAGTCAACTTCGAGACTATGGACTCAATATGAAGAAGATCCCTCTATATTGTGACTCTGAAAGTGCAATTAGGATCTGTCATAACCCGGTGCAACACTCTAAAACCAAACACATAGCACTGAGGTATCACTTCATCAAAGATCATGTGGAAGATGGAAATGTCGAAGTTCACTTCGTAAGAACCACTGATCAACTGGCTGATGTCTTTACCAAAGCTCTTCCTGAAGCATCATTCAATAAAATATTGCAAGGGCTCGGTATGATGGAATCAGAATCAGTTCCTCACACTACCACTCAATCTCAACCGTAAGAAGCGAAACCAACCGAACGTTCGGGTTCGATTCAACTATCTGACTCGCTCATTACTTCAAAGGTAGTTTTTCTGAGTTGTATATTTCTTGTGCAAAATTTATTTTTCTTTATGTAAAAAGTTTTTTTATTGCATATCTAATCTCCTTGGTTTCTTAAAATTTTCAAGAACCGAAACCAACCGAAGGTTCGGGTTCGGTTTTTCAAAATTTTCCTGAACCGAAACCAACCGAAGGTTCGGGTTCGGTTTTTCAAAATTTTCAAGAACCGAAACCAACCGAAGGTTCGGGTTCGGTTTTTCAAAATTTTCCTGAACCGAAACCAACCGAAGGTTCGGGTTCGGTTTTTCAAAATTTTCCTGAACCGAAACCAACCGAACGCTCGGGTTTGGTTTTTCAACTTTTTCCAACCGAAACCAACCGAACGCTCGGGTTCGGTTTTTCAATCTTTTTCCAAGTTTTTTTTTTTTTTTTCAATTTTGTTTTTTTTTTACTCTTCTATAATTTTTTTATTTTTATTTTTTATATATATAAATTTCAAAAACTACAAAAATATTTTCTTTTATTTTTCTTTGTGTGCTCATTTGTTTATGGGAATATATTCCAAGCCTTACTTAAGTGTCCCTAGAAGCATGCTGCTGTATGTGACCCAAGCCTCATAAGATTTTGAATAATAGCCTTCATGACCTGGTAAACACAAACCTTGTCTTCCCAATAAGGCTAACTTATTTATTCTAATCGTGAGCTACCTCACTCTGTTCTCACACGAGTTCAGAATCTCCTGCTTGGTCCTTATGATTCGCAGCAGAGGTACTATGTCTTCTTTCACCATCCCCACTACACTTCTCCATAACATTCGTTTCATCACTGTAACCCTTGAGACTCTCAGAATCTACCACTGAGGTTTATGGTTACACAACCTCTGTGTTTATGATCCTAGTTTCGTGCCACTACGAACTGAGTGAAACCCAAAATTCAACACCAACGAATTGACGGTGACCAATTAACTTGATCAAGTTTTCACCAATGAATTGACGAATGTACCTTCATGAAATCTCAATTTTTTTTTTCGATTCCAATGAAATTGTTACACACCATAACATTTCTTCCCATGGGATCCAGTTATAATTTTTATCTGAGATTTTATACTTATCCAAGTCACTTAAAAATCAACTCCAAACCTACTTGTTCAACAGACTACACTGGTCTCACAAGTACTTTGTTCACGTTCGTTCTTATATCAAGAATTGAACTGTTGAATCAAAGCGAAACCACCTTTAATTTGCCTTATTAAAAGAAGCCTTTCAACATTTATTAATGAATGTTTGATCGTAATTCAACGGGATTCCACACTAACACTTTGAGGTCTTTCTTGACCTTGAAGGAAGAGATTCGTGCCCGGGATCATCAGTTTCGTGTCCTTATGGACATCACAGATTATCCTAAAAAGAGTTGCTTTATTTCTTTTTCTTTTACACTCTTTGCACGAAAATCCAAGATTTTCAAAAATTCCGTTACTAATTATTTTACAGGCTGGATATTTACTGGATGGTTACAAATGAAGTTGTGGTCAAAAATTAGCCACGTGGATCATTAATTTCAAACAGCCGTTTAAAAGGGGAAGAGACAAAAGATGCTGACGCGGCGGAAGTTCAAAGGATAGAAATTCAAACGCCGGTAAAAAGACGGGCGCGTGAATTTGAAGAGGCCGCGCTTTTTCTGACACTATTGGACGCGTGTGCAAGTATTGAAGCGTCATCCATCAGGCATTAATGGCGCGTGTGGAAATAGAAACGGTTCCTCTCTCTGAACCGGCGCTTATTGGGCGGCGTGATCCTAGGAATCTGACATTCTCTCTCCTACGTGATCATCGCACGTCCCAACTGTCACCAATCAGTCACTCAAAAACCCTTCCATATTTCCATAAGAGATTTGAATCGATCTTTCTCTCTCCTATCACCCACTATAAAAACCCATCCAGACCACCTTTTACCTCTTTACTGCCCCCATAATTCCTAAAGCGAAATTACTCCCAAAACTCTCTCCCGGTTATCTTCTTCTCCAACCTGCAACAATGGCTGAATCCTCTTCTGTCCATGCTACTTCTCAGATTCTTCCAATCCGTCCTCAGCAATGCCTCGTGATTGATCTGAACCCACTGGCCTATGATCCCTACATGTCGCCGGTCATCGAGTGTCTCAAATACTCCCAACTTGCTCCGGCATTGTCCAGAATTGAAACGGTGCCAATGGTGGCTCTATCTCAGGTCTATGCGACGGCCTACTACGACAAGGGCGTCGACAGGATCTTTTTCGAAGTGGCGGAACACAAGACGTCGATTTCTCGTTCCCGCTTCTGCTCTATGCTTGGGTTTGCTGCTGACCCATCGCGTGTTCACCCGGAGACAATTCCGGTTGGTATGCTCTATAGCATGTTCTACAACATGGGCTACACGGAAGTTCTCACCTCCGTCGCCAGATTCAAAAAGTCATGCCTACCGCCCCAATGGAATGGGTTATTTACAGTTCTCTTCAAGGGACTGTCAGAACGAAGCTCAGGATCGGACGGGGCCAGTCGTCTTTTCCTGTCGATTATGTATGCGGTGTACAACGGGATCAACCTCGACTACGGGTTTGTCCTTTGGCAACAACTGATTCAGAGCCTTTCTTCCACTTCTCGACACTCTGAAGTGTCACTAGCCCGGTTCTGGATCTTGATCACAAGATGGGCTATGGACAAGTTCGATGTCCAAACTGCTGACGGTGCACCGATGTCTTCGATTGGTACGTTCCACACCACGAAGATCATCGTATCCGCTGCATCGAAATTCTCCTTCATTGGCTCTATCCCGGAGTCGATGTATGGTAGTGTGCCATCAGACAGCAGTATGATCAAGGCGATCAAGGAGTTAGGGCCATCTGGTCCGAGGGAACTGACACCGGACATGCTGCGATCAATTCATGATGCCGACAAACCGGTGGCAAGGGGTAAGAAGACAGACAAGGGGAAGAAACCATCAAAAGCCCCAAAACCCACTCCCAAGAAACGCAAACAACCAAAGGCTGCTTCCTCTCCAAAACCGAAAAGGAGGAAGACCCAACCGAAACGGACACTCGTCCTTTCATCAACCTCCAGTGAATCCGAAGGTGGGAGTTCGGGCTCTGAGGAGTCACAAGGAGACGAATCTCCACAAAGAGGCAACACACCCCCTCGGTCCCCAACCCCGGAGATGGAACTTCACCAATCCCCAGTTCCTTCCCCTCCACCCACAATACCTATTTCCATTCCCACCATAACCCCTACTATACCACCAACCTCATTCCCTATACCTCCACCCATATTCACTACCTCAACCGAAACACCACCTGTAACCGAAACCCCTCCCGTAACCGAACCTCCACAAACCGAAACCCAAACACAACCACCAACCGAAACTAACCCCCCACCCACTCAACCTGCACCAACCAAACCCATAACACCCCCAGCTTCCCCACCACCTCCATCTCCAGAAGACGCCTCCGATGGCGATGATCAATACCTAGGTGGTGATCACCTGAACTTTGATTCGGTCTACTATAGTCCGTTTCAAGTTCAAAGTGATGAGGAGGATGATGCTCCTGTAACCAAGAAGCATCTCCGCGAGCTGAACGAGAAGGTTGATCAACTTCTCGCCTCCTCTAACAATCAGCAGTCATCCTTATCTGAAGCTGCCCTTCAGAGGATAGTTGATGCCTTCTCTAGGGCTCAACATGACTCAGTGGCCTCTGCTACGGCTGCAATAGACGCCTCCACCCGAGCTTGTGAGGCGGCGACCGAAAAAGTCGATAAACTATTCCATGACGCTACAATCCTGCTGCAGTCTATGTAGGAAAGCGCCGAAGCCACCAAAACAACACTGGAACCACTTGTTAATCAATTGGCCCAGTTTGTGAAGACGGAGTTATCCTCGTTCGCTACCCTCAGACAAAACCTTAGCGACGACAACTCGGCACTCCGTGCCTCCATTGAAGCCCGCTTGGCAATGCTACAAGAGGATCTTGCGGCTGAAAATAAACTGATGGACGTCCTGGCGAGTAAGACTACTGCCCTCAAGGTCAAGAGCACCCAACTTTCCAACTCCGAACAACAATTGGAGGCTCTTCGATCCGAAAGGGAAATCATCAAGACGTGTGTTTCGGATGTCCACGCCGCTCTATCCAACATCCTGGAAGCACACGACCCCATCCTGAATCACTCGGTGAGGCGTACCCTCGCTGAGAAACTCTCTCCGGCCATGGCTCTCTTGAGTAAAATTGAAGGCCTACCCAGTTTCGTGTCCATTCCGAAACAAGGGGGAGATGAGAAGAAAGGATCGAAACCACCTCCTTCCTCAAAAGCAACTCACACAACCGAACCACCCCCAACTGGTCATGCCTCGGGTTCGGGTGTGAAGGACAAGGGCAAAAATATTGCAGAGGGAGGAGATGAAGATGAAGATGAAGATGAAGACAAGGAGACTATTGCGGACATGTTGAAGAGAAAGAACAGTCGCAATACTGATGACGATGTCAGTCGTGTGGCACGTGAAGCTGAAGAAGCCGAACGTAAACAAAAAGAAGCCAACGATCTCCTTGAGAGCCGAAAGCTGCTCTTCCCTGCCTGGACCAGGGATCGACTGATAAAAGAGGCCATAGAGACTCCAAGCATACTATGGCTCGAGCCGGTGATATCATTCGACTGCATCAACTCGGTCGATTCGCAATTTGATATGCCGCTGACTCGAAAGGCGTTCATCTTCCACGCCTTCTCCAACATTTTCGAAGTCCCGCATCCGAACGATGAGCTTGACAGGGAGCTCATTGACTTTTATCTGGAGGCCGCTCGCCCTCAATTCCTTACATGGAGCGCCCAGAAGATTGTCAGTGTTCGGGTGATGAAGCCGTTTGCCGTGGGGAGATTCACAAACGTCAAGTTCAAGCTTATCCGAGGATCTGCAAGAACTGCTCACATGATCTCTCTGGCGGATCTGCCCAATCTGAACCCTCATGATTGGATAGTCTTGTACAACATCTTGCTGACAAACGAAGCCGAATATGGTCCCATCTTAGACCATGTCAAAAGGATGCTGGCATGCTATATCATGGAGGTGGCCCTAATGGATCAGGAGGTTGCCACAGTGTTTAAGAAGAAACCGAAAGTCAAGCCTGTGGGATCGGCCAGTGATCTAAACACGATGAAGATGGGCAAGATAGATTCGAGGCGAAACTCTGTGATGTTCACCAGAGCCGAAGGACAGAAATGTCTGTTCGCGTTATCTGACAAGCACCTCTACACCACTCCCTGCTTGGAACACGTCCTATCAATCGTCAAGCGGTGTAAGGACAATTCGGCTGATGACATCAAATATTTTGAAGATATGATCAATTGGTACATCCGGTTTAGACAGACCATCCTTTCCATAACCAAGTGTCTGTTTAGTACCGTGAAGAAGAAGGTACCAGCTTCAGCTGCCGGCCCAAGTAAGAAGTGATGGTCTCGCTCCAAATTGACGCAAAGGGGGAGATTGTTGGGCTGAAGTTCTGTTTTGTATTGCGTCTTTTGGTCTCGTAGATTAGCCTTGTATTCTCCGGTTTGGGCCTGTCCAACCGAGAGCCTTTTATGTATTGTATATAAGTTATCGCTTGCATGCATATTAGGTTAAGATTCAAGATTTCTGTTTTAGCGTTCCAGAGTTTACAATATTGCTCTCTTGTAATCTTCCAATCCTTTACAGTTGATGTTCTTAATCGAGCTCTTCTAAGGATTTTATTTAATCATTCGACACGTTTGATTCAAGCTGTTTGTTCTTATTATTGCGTTCTGCCTTGTTATTTATATTGTGTTCTTGCAGTTTCATATTCATATACTTGTTCACGATCTAATCGATCTTTATAGATTAAAAGGTTATTGTTTTTAATCTCATCAAGCACCCTAAGGATTCTTACTTGGATTGCATACAGATTTGGTGCTTTCCGTAGTACGAGCCAAATACTACCTTCCACACCTAACCTGTAGTCATCCCAAGTCCTCCTCCTAGGATTCTAATTCACATGTACTCTATCTCTCACAAATATTAGACTACTCTCTCAGTGGGATACTCGTATCCTCATCTAGGTATCTCTCCTAGATTACCCCTCGACTCAGAACTCAACACATACTCAGGGAAAATAACAGATTACACTGATCAATATCATCTCCTAGGCTAAGGCATCACAAATCAGGCAACTTTAGCCCTTAAATATGAAATACCTAGCCTAATCTCTAGCATGCATTTCTAATATCTCATAAATATCTCATAAGATAAACAACTAAGGGTATTTTGGGAAACCGCCGTTCGGGCTCTGGCTGATTGTACACACTGCTCCTTCTCGTTTTTCTCTTAAAAACTCTTACTTGGTTTTAAAAAAAATCATTTCTTTTAAATTTTTTTCTCAAATCCTCAGTTTGAGTTCAGACATACCCGAAGGTGTATCCGAATCCCTCAAACCAAGGCTCTGATACCAACTTGTAACACCGTAAAATTTTAAACCAAAATTTCATTGTTATACTCATAAAACTCATATATTATGTCTCTTAAAACCACAAGTGTCTCAAATGTTAACATAAATACACAAATAAAAGTCAAATCCCAGAATCCTCAACATAGTCTCGAAAAGGTGTGAACAATCATGTTGACACCTTCCCGCGATCCCGAGAAGTACCTGAAACACATATCACGCAACACGGTAAGCACAAAGCTTAGTGAGTTCCCCAAAATATCACATACACAAATAATAAGCCTCTCATGTCTATAACTCGTCATGGACCCTCCGGTCTCATGCGAATCGGTGTGGACCATCCAGTCATGTGTCTAAGTGAGGACCCTCTGGTCTCATAGCTAGGTTTGGACACTCCGGTCCTGTCTTAGTGGAAACCCTCCGGTGCGACAACTTAGGTTGGACCCTCCAGTCTGATCTCAGTAAAACACATAATGTTGCATATATATATATATATATATATATATATATATATATATATATATATATATATATATATATATATATCACATAGAAAAAATGCATAATACCACGTAACTCAAATAAGCACAAAAGACCCTCCGGTTACACATAGATACCACTCATGGTAAGTATAGTGAGAAGACTCACCTCATACGAAAGCTAAGGAAATGTGTACCCCTCGAACACGAATCATCGAACCTAGCCTCCGCCTAGTCACATTTGATAATTATCTCTAATTAACACTTAAATCACAAATTCTAGCAAGTTAAGGTATTCTCCCTTTCTAACTCTTGGATTGGGGAAAACGACCATTTTACCCTCCATGGTCACCATGATTCATGATTGACTAAACCTTAAAGTCAACAGAAGTCAAACTCGAGTCAACAATCCATGTTGACCCAACTCGCTGAGTGCACCTATGTGAGTCGCCGAGTTCCCACTGATCCTCAGAACGTCGCGAAAACCCAACTTAACTCATCGAGTTGTCTCATCAACTCGCCGAGTCACCCTTGTCCAGACTCATCGGGGAAAACCCTATCCGACTCATCGAGTCATCTTATTGACTCACCGAGTCCCGTAAGTTGAAATCTTATTCAGACATTTTTAAGGCAGATCTACCACTCCAAACTCTAGATCTAGCCTCCCAAGGTCCGAATGTCACGTAAAGCTTTGATCTTTACGTTCATGCATGGCATATTTTCTCCATAATGACACTATAAGCTCTAACTAAGGTCTTTAAGAATAATAAATCTTTTATAGCTTAATAAAGTTGGGACCTTTGGACTCTTTGGACCTCACAAGGTCCAGATCTGATGTCTCTATGCTTGGCAAGCACAAGTCATACCAAATCTGAAGGAAATATGGAAAAAGCCCCACAAGTTTCTTATTAGTCAGATCTAAACAATATGATGAGCAAGGTGATGGCTTTTATCTCTCAATAAAATCTCTGAGTGAAAGAATGTTGGATCCCACAGCCTCTCCTCGTTCCTTGCTTGTATCTCACTTCTTCCCTTCCAAAAGATTCACCAAAACATTCAAATATTAGCTTAAACACTCTCTCTTAGCTCAATGGCCGATTAGGGTTTCACACTGGGGAGTTGGGTAGCTGGTGAAGTGGAAATGAGGACACAAGTTCCCTTAAATAGGCCCCAAACACGGGGATTTAGGGTTTCCTCACACAGTGCCAACTCGGCGAGTCGGTCATTAAACCCATGCAACTAATCCAACCATACTCGACGAGTCAGACACACTAATCGTCGAGTCACTCATTAAATCCCAAAAATAAATAATTAAATAACTAAATACAATACCCGAGAGTCGGGATGTTACAAAGTGTCCCCTGTAAGCCGCTAGATGTTAAGATTCGCACGTAACATTTGTGATGTGGAAATCCCATAGATTCCATACACCCAATGTAAAGTTATATGACGGATCTTTGGATCGTGAGAAAGAATGGAGATCATCCCCATCCTGATGGACCTCAAATAAGCTTGTTTTTGTAAAGGATTATGTTCAACACTCATAGGTCCAACCTTGAAATGAATCTCTAATGTTCCTCCATATTCAACTACATTTTTTTTCACTTATTGTTAATTTTTTTTCACTTATTGTTAATTTTTTTTAACAATCAGTTTTCTTGCAGAATATACTTTGTAAAACTTACCTGTGATCTTTATAGGATCTCACAAAATTCTATCGAATCTTTAAGAGATTATCAAAGCAGGCTTGGCAGGGAGGCAATGGATATTCCCCATTTAGAAGTAGCACCTGTTGTGGATGCCTTCAAAATGGGTCTAAAAAAGAATTTCATGTTTTACGAGGATCTAGTGATGACTCCGTGGAAAAAACCGGATAACGTAAGAAAAAAGGCCTTAATATTTATAGGGCTAGTAGAGGAAAAGTTTATGCAAAAGAATATCACTCCTCAAAATACCAACAAGAATCCTAACAGAAAATTTGAGACATCCTCCCAAAGATTCCATAGCCAATACCTTATAAAAACCAGAGAACAATCGAATCAATACACTAGAAGATGAAGAAGATGATTAAGCATATCCTAAGATTTTTTATTGTTCTTTTTTCTATTGACACCTTTTTCATGTAGGATCAGATGACAAAGCAAGATGGACAAAGAAGAGTGAAAAGTGTAACATTTGGAAAGATAGGTTCAAATAGTGCGTATACCATGAAGATTTCAGCCACAAGACAAAGATTGCATTGCCCTTAGAAAAGAAGTGAGCTATCTACTTAGAAAAGGGAACTTGAAGGATATCCTACTAAGAAAGAATTTCAAACCTTAGGATAAAGACCGAGATTTCTTCGAGATTCTGGAAAGATCTGCATCACCTTCTCGGGATGAAAAAGTCATAAGCTTCATCTCATAAGGATTTAACATTTGCAACATAACCTACTCAGTAGTAAAAAGGCATGAAAACAACATATCCATCACCAACAAAGATGAAGTCACATTTTTCAAAGATTAGAGTGAAAACACTTAGATCCTCACCATGATGGATTAGTGTTGATCCTATACATTGCAAACCGCTATGTCCGTAGAATCTTGGTAGATGGAGGCAGCTCCATCAACGTAATCCTCCAAGAAACATTGCAAAAGATGAATATTCTAGAATCATAAATCTTGCCAACATCCTCAATACTGGCCAGATTCGGTGGAGAAACGAAGAACAACTTGAGGGAGATTATTTCACTTAACATACCACCTATTGAGTTAATAACTCTTGAATTAGATGATGTGACATTTATGTATTTCAGTGTGCATTTTAGAGTTGTACTTTGATGTTTAGTCACACTGTACTTTTTGTAGCTTGTCAGAACACTACTATAAATAGTGTTGTAGTATTATGTGTAAGGAAGGAAGATATAGTGTTCTTAACTTCCTATTTTGTACACTTTGATTACCTTCCCGACATGAATGAAGCTTAAACAAAATTATTTACATTTGGTGTTCTTACATTTCCGCTTGATTCATGATTGATCGTTCTTATTCCGTAATGTCATTACAATAGGATTCTTCATTTGGTATCAGAGCAAGATTCATATCATTGATTGAAGTTTTCTCGTATTTTTTCATCTTTTTGAATCGATTGTTTTGATTTAATTTTTTTTTGCAGATTGAAACTGAAAACTTTTTTCGATCGATTGATTTGTATCGATTCTACATTTTGTGTGTTAGATCGATTAATCTTTGATTAAATTCTCGTAGATTTATCTTTGATTTCTATTTGGTTCTCAAATTTCTTTCTTCTAAGATCCATACAACAATGGCAAACTTCAACATGAATACAATGACTAATTTCTCTCATCTACGTGGATCAGCAACAAAAATTCCTATATTGATCCCAAAGTACTATCAACAATGGGCTGACAGAATGGAGGATTATTTGAATGGGATTGATGAAGATTTGATGAGATCCATCAAAAGAGGACCATTTAGTCAATATATGTTAGTCACTGTTGGTACGTCTGCAACTTCTGAGGATGTAATCATAAGAAGAAGCAAGATGCAGGAAAATGGTAAGAAATGTATGCGTGAAGTACATGGTATGAAATCTAGTAGGTGCCAACCCCTTCAACATTTCCCTTCGCAACCCGAGACAAACCTTTTTTCTTAGCTCTCACTTCTTCCGACATCTCAACATAATATGCCTCATCTTTTACTCTTTCCTTTTTCTCCTCTCTCTTCCTCAGCATGCAATCAATTGCTAGATTGTTCGCACCATTGTAGTAATTGTAGTCGAACCTAGAATCTCCTTTCAACTTCTTTTCAACATTCTCAACAACACTCTTTCTCTCCTTCTTCTCTTCCTTCGACTCCACTCTAGTTCCTTTCCCAGATGAGATGTTTCCCTTGAAGTCATTGTTACTTTTGTATTTCAGATTGAAAGGGTTTTTAAAGAACTTTTTGACTTTATTGTTGGAGTACTAAGCCACAACCTCATCCTTCGAATTCATCAAGAATCCTTCCTCTTAAGAACCAACATTCTCAGCAGCCTCGACCTCATAATCCTTCACTAACACCTTCGACATCAATGCCAGTGGTCCACCCAGATTAATCTTCTTTTCTTTAGCTATCTCATTGATTTCTCCCTCATGAGCTTTTAGCACATTATACAAGTCTCCAGATGAATAGCCATCGAAGCTTTGCGGAGTCTTGATCATCAAACTAATATTCCCCCATTTTTTATGTAACCCAATCAGAAATGTAAGATTGTATTAGAAAGTTGAGCGTATAACTCCATATCGATTACACTCGAAGATCAACTCATTCAAGCGAGTGTAGTGGAGTTCAATGGTTTCACCTTCATTTTGCTAAAATTCCCCAAGTTCCAGCAAACACTGCTTCACCAAGCTCTGCTTCGTCTTCTCACTGCCTTGATAATTTTCCTTCAAAGTATCCTAGATCTCTTTAGCTGTATTGCAACCTCGGAAAAATTGTAGACAGCTGGTGGAAGAGTACCACAAAGTTCACAGAGACACTTTTTGTTATTAGCTTTCTGTTTATCAGCTTGCAAACCAACATCCATAGAAGAACCTATTGTTCCCAATTGTTCCACCCTTCCTATAGAGTAATTACCACTCGCAACACATCGTCGTAGATCCTCATCAATCCCGTTGAGTTAGTCCTCCATGCGATCTACCCATTGCTTGTGGTACTCTGGAATTAGCATTGAAATTTTAGTAGAAGATCCAAGAAGATGAGAAAATCCAGACTTTGTGTTCTGTGACAACCCGAAATTTCCATTCTGAACAAACCATATCAAGTCAATAGAAGTTAGAACAGTTACAGTGAAATTCCAGACTTTGGGTATAAGTTTGAGTATTCCAGGTTTACCCTTAAGGAGATATCAGGAGAGTGGATGCACTCGGGTTTTGTGCAACACTGTTATTCCAAAACTCTATGATATTAGAGTTCATTCCGGAAATAAAATATTTTCTGCCAAAAAATCTCAGGACTATATATAGAAATCCGAACCATATTTATTCATTAGTTAGATTTACAACTAGAGAAAAGTCGAATTCTCTTTCACGGATCTTCGGGTTTTTATCCCAAATCGTGAGTACTTCTATCTAGTTGTATTATATAGCTTAGATTGTGCCTAATAACATCAAAATCATAACAAAAAGCAAGATTTGAGAGTTTACCGCCCAAGAACACTTGGGGACTAAACTCTTTTATAAAGGCCAAATGGTGCCTAGTCCCTTCCTTAAGCAATGAAACTAGTATGGACTTGTACCCTAATGTAATTATAGCCTAGAAATCATAAGGAAACACAAGGACAAAGGAGTTTACGGCCAAGACAAGTTCTTGGGCTGTAAACCCCTATAAATGGGGGAAAATGACACCCTAACTCCTTCCTTAAGCCAAGAGACTAATTTAGACATGTACCATAATGAGTTTAGGACTAGCAAACACCCTTAGAACACCAAGAGTAAGGTGTTCACGGCCCAAGAAGTTCCAGGGCCGTGAACTCCAAACAATGGTGCCAAATGGTGCTATAAACTCTTCTAAAGCTTTGTACACTAGCATACTTTAGTTCCTAGTTAAATTAGGGACTTGAAAACACCACAAACACCCTCCCAAGGGAGATTACAGCCGTAATATCCATGGGATTTGGTCCATGGGCCGTGAACTCCTCAAAGGAGTTAAAAAGAAGCCCAAACACTTGTTTAAGCCTAGAAGCACTTCACTACTTAAGTTGTAATAGCTTTAAGATTCATTTAGTGACCATATAGAGAGTTTACGGCCAGGAGCTTACTCCCCTGGGCCGTAAACTCCAACACACATGGTCTTTTGACCATAAACTTCCGTATGAGGTCTTGCACTCCTTTGTTGCAACCCATTAGCCTCCTAGCACTTGACCAAAGTGTTTTCCTCGCATTAGGATGTGTATACATGTTTAATTAGTGTTATAATCACTAGTTTTTTATATACATATGTCTTCATATGTAATTAGAACCATTGTGTGTGTCTAAAGTCTTCACTTGACACCTAGCCGTCCTAGCTCTTCAGTTCATACGTATCACCCACAACATGTGAGTTCATACCCCTTAATCAATGTTTTAACTGTTTTTAAATGTTTTATGGGGGGGGATACAAGTAGAATTATGCTAATTATTATATCAATCACATGTGATTAATAAGCAGCATTCAAATGATTGGCTACTCATTAGCCGTTTTACCAAACAGTTTCCTTCAAATGTTTTTCATAAACACTTTATGTGTTTAAAACTCTTTATTACACTGTACATATTACTCTGTATGTTACATTTCAAACTTATATACAATTGTGTTTCAAACAAAAGTTTCTTTATACTAAACTGTTTTATCAAACCCATGCCTTCAAACCGTTTTATAGATTGACATCAAGTCGATCTTTTCTTAGATAATAATTATATTCAAAGGTTTTACAAAACTTATTTTATGCTTTTATATTATAAATTGCATGCCCATATATGTATAGTTATATAAGAAATGTTGAAAGGACTTAGGAAGGCTATCCACCCTATTTCCTTTTCCTCGATTTGGATGTGGTCTTGTGGGATATCAGGTACCCGTCCGAAGGTCGTTTAAATATTAGTTATATATCATGTGTACATATATAGTCATAAAGGTCCTTCCAGTTCAGCCAATGACCTTGGGTAGCAAGGGTATACATCCATGTTCATACGTACCAGTTAAATTACTAGCAAGCTACCGTATGGGTAGTTTAGGAAGATACTAGAACTATTTCTAGAATGCGATATCATACAATGAGTCAGTTCATTCATGAGTCAATACTTTCTAGATAGAGATACCATACATTACAACTAGTACTCACAGTACATTACTATACTTACTAGGAAGAGAACATATACGATTATACTAGGAAGAGAACATATACAAACAATACTAGAACGAGTAACAATACATTACATATACATAAATACGTTAACAATTGTGATCCACTGTATCGGAGCATGCCTTCAATGTCATGGCCCGAGTTGTAGCCAGAGTCTCTTGGAGGGAGAGCATGGGTTTGCGTATAGATCGATACTGGATTGACTATCCTACACCTTGCTGCTAGCTAAAGCCGGACCTGTAGGTCTGGGGGTGCCAAACGTCATACCTTTTTACGACCTACATTTGTCGTTGTTACCCAGTCGATAGTATGGTACAATTAATCACATGATACCTTAATATAAATCCGGTTTAAGGTAGTTAGTACATCAGTAGTTTCTATAATACAACACTACAGTACTACATTAATTTCCCCTTTACATATATTTAGTGATCATTTCACTTAAACATCAAATGTACAAACTATATTTTGTTAATGACAGTTACACTTGGGAAAATTACACACTTTTACAAGAAACGAACATTTAGAATAGTTAAGTCTTGGTAGAAGACACCCTTATATAATAGTAGGAATCATAGGGATTTCTAGGGTTTTTCAAACGTTTACAGTTGTTTTACAAACATTTTTATACTTACAGTTCATATACATTTTCCATACTTACAGTTCATATACAAACAATTTCTTACATATACATTAAGACACTAAAATACTTATGATCTCACCAGCTTTAAAGCTGATACTCTCTTTCAAAATAACTTGTATCCTCAAGTCAACCATAGACAGGTACAGATGCATGGTTTAGAGAAGATGGAGCCCGTTCAAGACTCATCTTTCATTTTGATTATACTTTAGTGTTTATCATAATTTGTCAGAACACTTGTATAAAAATTATATTATTAATGCAATGGATGATGTTGTTGCTTGTTTACTACTTTTCATTGTTGTGATACTGTACATGACGTCCTCTGCCCCAAAACGTTTCCGTCGTTCTTGGTTTTAGGGTGTGACATGTTCTAGTTACAATTCACCATTGATGTACGGACTAAAATGATGAAAAGATTCAGAAAGAGGAGATATAACAAATGAATATTTTAGAAACTGTTTAGAAAACACTTAAACAATCAAATGATTGTAAAATTGTTACAAATAACTCAAATAAAACTAGTTTTCTTAATCAGAAGTGCGGAAATCTTTTGAATAAGAAAGAACGACTCAAAGCTTTTGAAAAAGACATGAAAAATAGAAATGAATTATTGTATCCTGCTTTGATACCAAATGAAGTTCGTTTGAATCGAGTATAAAGAATGAAATCAAGAACTAAAAGCATTACGATCAAAGATGTAAATAGAATCTGTTTGATACTTTGATTACGTCTAAAAGAGTACAATAACACAAAAGAGTAAAAGCACTCAAGTAATCAAAAAGTACTCTCAAATCCTATATATACCCTATTTATAGGGTGATATAGACGCATACAAAAAATACATAAGGACTTAAACATTCGTGCTTCGACCATTAAAGATAACTTACGTAATACATACATTCGAAGTGAAGGACTTCGACATTGAACCTACCCAGGCCTATATGCACTTTGTCACCTCACTACATACTTCGAACCTTATACTCCGATTGATAAACCGATTATGAATGAAGGTCAGTCCGAAGAGGAAAACTATAATAACATTGTTGCTCAAGAGGAACCACAAATGATCAGGGGAACAACCCAGATAGAGGGATTGTTAAGAATGGATGCAAATACAAGGATTTCATGGCATCTAAGCTACCCAAATTTTTTGGTAATGCAAAAACCAGTGACTATGATGGAATGGATCTTTTAGATAGAGATGATGTTTGAAAGTTGTGACTGTAGTGACAGATAGAAGGCCGTCTTCACAATTAGAAAAATAAAGATTGGCATGTTAAGCTGGTGCAAATTGTTGGTGGCACTATGCCAAAACATGAAGCAATCAGGATGTCATGGGAAAAATTTTATGGAACAACTAAAAAGGGAGTATTATTTGGAGAGAGGCCTCTTGGAAATAAATAATAAGTTTCAAAATATGAAATAAGGGAAGTTGAGCATCAACGAGTATGCTGCAACTTTTACCAAGAATATGAAGTTAGTTCCATACTTGGCTCCTACTAATATCCCCAATATAGAAGAGTTTTCTAACAGATTACAAGTGGACTTTGGTTAAACAGTGAAGTTAGCCACTACTCTAAAAGTAGCCGTTTGGGTAGCTAAGAACTTGGAGATACATATAAGGGAAAAATGGTCTGGAAAAAGCTGAAAGTTGGGAGAAAAGGAATTTTGAAGGGTCTTCAAGGTCCAATAAGAAAAGTAGATTTTCAAAGCCTATCCCCAATGGCAAGAAGTTGGGGGGTAGCAATGAGGCAAAATAGTGTGTCAAGTGTAAGAAAAAGCACTTTGGGAGATGTGGTGAAGCAGTAATCTGCTTCATGTGTGGAAGGACTAGTCATTATTCAAACGAATGTACATTCACTAAGAAGATGTGTTATGGATTTGGGTAAGAGGGGCATATTCTGAAGGACATCCAAAAGAAGACAGGAACCACAAAGCTAAATGAACCATCAAAATCAAAGATACAAGCATTCGACATGACTTTAGAGGCAGAAGAGGAAGAAGTAAATGTCGCTTTAGGTACATTTGTAGTAAACAAATTGAATGCCAATATTTTATTTAATTTGGCAGAAAGCTACACCTTTATTTTGTCTAAATTTTGTAAATGACTAGCATTACCTTTACCCAAATAGAAAATGTTTTAGTATTCGAAGTTGCTAGTGGTAAGTTTGCACCTGTTAGTGGTCATATGAAAAACATCGTTATCGACTTGAATAGGAATAATTTATTATGCCCCATTGAGTAAATGGTTTCCATATAGTACTGAGAACAAATTGGCTAAGTGCGATCGATGTAGATATAAAGTGTAAAAAGTAGATAGTGAAGATAAACTAGGATGGAAAAGAGCCATTTATGGTGTACAGGGAAAATGTCGAGTGAATTATAGAATCATCTTTATGATGAAGGCGAGGAGGTGTCTGACCAAAGGATGCACAACATATTTGGCATTTGTGACTGATGCAAAGAAAGAGAAAATGTGGATATAGATAATATCAGTGGTATGTGACTTTCTTAAAGTATTTCCTGAAGATCTTCCTGGATTGCCACCTAACAGACACGTAGAGTTCCATATAGATTTATTGTCAGGGACAACACCAATAGCAAGGCCTAGAATAAATACCAATTTCCTAGAATGTGCATCGACTACAAAGAGTTTAACAACGCAACATTGAAGAATAAATATTCATTGCCTAAAATCGATGACCTCTTTGATCAAGTGCAAGGCACAAGATATTTTTCAAAGATTCATCTCAAGTAAGGGTATCATCAACTGAATGTAAGAGACCAACATATTGATAGGATAAATTTCAGAAAAAGATATAAAAACTATGAGTTTTTGGCTATGTCATTTGGACTAATCAATGCTCCAGAAGCATTTATGGATCTAATGAATCTAGTTTGTGAACATTTTCTCTACATATTTGTGATAGTGTTCTTCGAGGATATTCTATTATACTCGAAGAGTAAGCAATAGCATGGCAAACACTTGCATTAAGTATTAAAAGTTCTAAAATAGGAGAAGTTATATGGAAAGTTCTCCAAATGAGATTTTTTGATCAGGGAGGTTCAATTCTTGGGTCATGTAGTTAACCAAGAAGGCATAACGGTTGACCCAAAAAATATTAAAGATGTGATGATATGGGAAAGACCAAAAAGACCCACTGAGATTAGTAGTTTTTTGGGATTAGCAGTACTACCAAATGTTTATCCACGGTTTTTTCTTCAATAGCTGCTCCATTAATAGCCTTGACCCATATAGGGGATACCTATACAAGGAGTGAGAAACATGAGGAAACTTTTGAGAAAATAAAGAAGAGTTATGTGAAACAATAATTCTTGCTTTAACTGATGGAGTTGAAGACTTTACATTCTATAATCATGCACTTGGAGTTGGGTTGGGATGTGTTCTTATCCAAAGAGATAAAGTAATTGCATATGCATCACAACAATAGAATATCCACGAATAGAACTACCCTACTCATGATTTGGGGTTAGCAATGGTAATTTCCATATTAAAGATATGGATACATTATCTTTATGGCACAAAGTGTAAACATTTCACTAATCCTAATATTCTTTAGTATCTCTTTTATTAGAATTAGTTGCACATAAGACAATGGCGCTGGTTAGAATTACTTAAAGACTAGGACTGCAAATACTTTACGACCCTTGTAAAGAGAATGTTGTAGTAGACACTTTGAGTAGAAATATAAACCTAGAGGAGATCACTGAGTTTAGGGAACATGAGAAGGATACCACCAAGGTAGCTTGTATCATGTTGGCCACCATGACAGTTGAACTCCAAAAGTCCTATGAGGACTTCTACCCTTTTGAGATGCACCAGGACCTGATGGAAAGATACCATCAGAGTGCTCATCAAGAGAGGTATGAAATCATCTCTTCCATGATAACAACCAGGATGAAGGATGGTGAACCCATCACGAGCCACTTGAAAAAAATGCAAAGGTTTGTGGACTGGTTGCTAAAACTGAATGTGAACTTCCCTGAGGAGTTGGCTATAGATATCATTCTACACTCCTTATAGCCATGTTAGGATCAGTTCTGCATGAACTATCATATGAACAAGGAGGAGGTCACACTTAGCAAACTTCAAGGGCTTTTGAGGACTGCCGAAAGTGGTCTTAAAGGTAAATCGGTTGTTACTACTCCTACCACCACCCCTGTTCTGGCAATTGGACAATGGAAAAGGAAGAAGAGGAAGGCTCCCTCAAAGAGCCGCAAGGGAAAGTCTCTTGATGGATCCTCTTCAAGTGGGACCAAGGATAGTTAAGCTGCTCCCTCTTCCATTCCTAAGGAAGTAGAGTGTTTCTACTGTTACGAGAAAGGGCACTGGAAGCAAAGCTGCCCCAAATACTTGCAGGATGTTAAAGATGGGAAGGCTAAGGCCACCCATGCAAGTATTTATACTATTCTATCTAAAAATTCATCACATTCTAACTCTTGGGGTTCTTGATACAGGTTGTGGATTTCACATTTGTTCTGATGTGCAGGGCCTAAAATGAAGTAACGATGTGGAGCATGGGAAGATAAACTTGATCATGGGGTATAGGAAGGTTTCACCTGTCACCAAGATTGGAGTTTACTCTTTATTTCTTAGTAGTGGGTTAGAAATAGATTTGAATAATTATTGCTACTCGTCTGATATGGTGAGAAATATTATTTCCTTTCATGGTTTGTACAAACAAGGCTATAGTTTTTCATTTGATAATGAAGTTGGTGCTATAAATGCTTATTATAATGGTGCTTTGTTTAAAGCATTACCTTGTAATGGTGTATATGAAACTGTGAATGTTGTACACAACTTAGGAAATAATGTGTTGCATATAGATTCTTCCTATGAAATAGATAAGGCATGCTTATGGCATTGTCATCTTGGACATGTCAGCAAGAAGCGCATAGGCCAACTCCAAAAGGCTAGAGTTTTGGAATCATTCTACTTAAGGTCAGATGACACTTGCGAATCTTGCTTACTTGTAAAGATGACTAAATCACCTTTCACCGGTACTTGTGAGAGGGGTGTGGGTTTGTTGGATCTTATACACACCGATGGGTGTGGGCCCTTCAGAACTGCCACAAGGGATGCTAACCGCTTCTATGTGACTTTTACTGATTATTACAATACTTATGGCTACGTTTACTTCATCAAGCATAAGTCAGAAACCATTAAGAAATTCAAAGAGTTTAAACAGGAAGTGGAGAATCAGCTGGGCAGGAAGATAAAGATGCTCCGATCCAATTGGGGTGGTGAGTATCTTAGTATCGAGTTCCTTGACTATCTGAAGGAATGTAGAATGTTTCACAGTTGATGCTGTAACATCCCGAGTTCCGGAGTGCAAGTTCAGGGTTCAAAGTGAAAATGTGGATGGTCAACTCGGCGAGTCCATGGGTAGACTCGGCGAGTAGGGTCGCGATTCTAGTCGCATGTTAAGTGGCCAACTCGGCGAGTTGGCGGCTGGACTCGGCAAGTTGGTGCTGTGTGGAGAAAACCCTAATTCCGGGGTTGAGCCCTATATAAAGAACATAATACCCTCTCCCCAGCCTCTTTACTCTCCCTTGAAGTCCATAAACCCTAATATTCGTTTGTGAGAGAATTAGAGAGGATTTGGATCTTGAAGGAGAGTTGGTTGAAGAGATCTTTGAAGATTAAGAGGCTTGGAGCAAGGGGCTTTACAAGGTTTTGGCTTATTCTTCTGTTGGAGTCCTCTCTTGAGGTAATGATTCGTTATTTGAGCTGTTATCCATCTAGATCTATCATTTGTGGGATTTTTGGGAGTATATCTAGTGCTATCTTGAGTTTGGAGGTTGGATCTGAGGTTGCTACCTCAGATCTAGTGTTATGATGATCCAAAAGAGCATAAAGTCCATGTTCAAGAGTTGTTGATGAAGCCTTCTTGTCCCAAACCCTAGCCCTAGAGTGTATTATGCTTAGATCTCCTTGGATTCACGTAAAGTTTGCTACTTTACATGATCGATGGCTTGTATAAGAGTAGATCTATGGATTGGAGACCCTGCATGGCTTGGAAAGCCTATGTATGGGTTAAGAGCTAGTGGTACTCGGTGAGTCACATGGGTGTACTCGGCGAGTTGCATGAAGATAGGCAACAACTTGACGAGTTGGAAGAACAACTTGGCGAGTTGGTTGAGGATAGCTTTGGACTCGACGAGTCTGGTCGTGAGGTCCTAACCTTTCCTGGTTGAGTTGTGAATCGGTGAGTCAAGGGATGAATCAGTGAGTTGAGTGTGATTAGACTCAGAGTTGTGGGACTCGGCGAGTATTGGGGCGACTCGGCGAGTTGAGTCGTGTTATGGGAGTTTCAGAGCATTCGGACTCGACGGGTCAGCGGGGTGACTCGGCGAGTAGAGATAGTCTTGTGTTGACCAGTTGTCTTCCAGGGGTATTTTGGTATTTATTGAGTTCAGTGTTTTGGTTATTAGTCAGTGGTGTTGTTCGTGTCAGAGGTTGGAGCAGCGTGATCTTATCCCTTCAGTCGGCAGTTGCGAGGTGAGTTATCCTCACTATACTGACAGGGTCTACGACACCAAGGCCGACCCTCTATCAGATGGAAATTTGGGTATTCCTGTTACGTTATTGCTTTGCTATGTTTGCATCCTGATAGTTATGATCGTATATGTTAGAGACCTGGTTAAGGTCGGTCTTCTGATAGTTAGGGTGGTATATGTGTGACCGGAAGGTCTTATGTGCTATGAAGAGTATGACACATATGTTGTTAGATGTTGTAAGAGCTGCATGTGTTAAGTTATGATATGAGCAATATTTTATGGACCGGAAGGTCAACATGTTATATGTGGTTTTGTGATATGCATGTGCTATGCATGTTATGTATGATAAGGACCGGAAGGTTAATATGATATTTATGTATGTGCTATGTATGCTATGTATGATAAGGACCGGAAGGTTAATATGATATTTTATGTGCTATGTAAAGTTATGTATGGTAAGGACCAGAAGGTCAAATTGATATGGACCGGAAGGTCAACAGACTATGGACCAGAAGGTCAACAGAGTTATGGGATGGAAATACTGTGAGACATTTGGATCGGAAGATCCCATGGAGTTATGGCCTGGAAGGGCGTATGTGCTGTTATGGCCTGGAAGGGCGTATGTGTTGTTATGGCCTGGAAGGGCGTATGTGTTGTATGTAGTATTTTTGGGGTAACTCATTAAGCTTTCGGGCTTACAGTTTTAGTGTATTGTTTCAGGTACTTCAGGAGATCGCGGCAAGGCGAAGGCGTGATCGTACCGCTCCTCAGTTTTATGTTGATGTTTCTGGGATACTTTGATAATAAATGAATTGAAAACCTTTTTGTAATAACTTAACAATTATGGTTGCTTTTGAGAAGTATAAATTGGTTGTAATTTTTATGGTCGTTACAGACCCCACCTAGGACACTACAACTTAATGGTTTGACTGAGAGGCACAATCGAACCTTGTTGGACATGGTTCATTCCATGATGAGTCGAGCTTCGTTACCAATCTCATTCTGGGGGTGTGCCTCAGAGACTGTCGCTCATATCCTTAATCTAGTCCCTACCAAGAAGGTTGCCAAAACACCTCACGAGATGTGGACTGGGAAGGATCCCACATTAGAACACATCAAAGTTTGGGGTTGCAAGGATTTTGTGAGACGCGAGACTCACGAAAAACTCGAACCTCGAAGTGAGCGGTGTATTTTCAACGGTTACCCATAGAAATCCTTTAGTTATCTCTTCTACAGACCGAGTGAAAATTTTGTCTTCGTTACGTGGAGAGGAGTCTTTCGCGACAGAGAGAGAGAGAGAGAGAGATAGAGAGCTCATAGGCCAAGGAGACAGTGGGATGCAAATTGACCTTGATGAACTTCAAGAGTTAAGCGGTGAAGGAACCTCAAATACTAGCGATCAACTTGAGGACGAAACTCCTGTTGAGCCCATTGACAAGTCTGTACCTCTGAGGCGTTCCAGTAGAGTTAGAGTTCCACCTATGTTTTATGGTTTCCGTATTACTGCAGAATGTGACACATTTATCAGTGATAGCACATTAGTAAATTTGGATGAACCTAAAAACTACAAGGAAGCCATGGCAGGCCCCGAGTCTGCTAAATGGAAATAGGCTATGGACAACGAGATTCAGTCCATGTTTGATAATCAAGTTTGGAACTTGGTTGACAATCTACCAGGTTGTATGACAGTCGGGTGCAAATGGGTCTTCAAGAAGAAGACCGACATGGATGGGAAAGTACACACTTATAAGGCGGGACTAGTTGCGAAGGGATTTACTCAAACTCCGCGAGTTGACTATGATGAGACCTTCTCACCAGTAGCGAAGATTAAGTCCATTAGGGTTATGCTAGCCAGAGCTGCATTTCATGATTATGAAATATGGAAAATGGATGTCAAAATCGCTTTCCTTAATGGAAAGTTGGCTGAGGATGTTTACCTGAGTCGGCCAGTGTCACACCCCAAAACCAGAACGACGGAAACGTTCAGGGGTGGAGGGCGTCATGTCAAGTATCACGAGATATGTATATTGTAAGCAAGTAATGAACAACTATTTCATTTAGAAAGAAAGTGTTTACAATGTGTGTGTTCACAAAACATAGAAGTCATAAACAAATAATAAAACAAGACTTGAAGCTATAATGCTCCATCTTCTGAAATGCCAGCACTAGCACATGTCTAATAGTCTCCTGAGAATACAAGTTTGATCAGGAATTAAGCTGGTGAGTTCATAAGATTTTAGTGATGTGAGTAAGCAGTAAAGTGTTGTTAAAAATGTATATGTAAAAGTTTTGTACGCTGTAAAATGTGGTTGCAAATGTATATATAAAAGTGATGTAAGCTGTAAGTTCTGTTTTGAAATGTTCGCCTGTTCCTCTAGAAAATCCTATATTTCCTACTTTAATGGAAGTCAAGTAAAATGACACTACAAGCCTTTCTATGCGTACTAAGTGGGTACAAGTTATATATACTTATAGTAAATAAACAATCGATTGTGCGCATCTGCCCTAAACTCACAACCCAACGGGGGAACAGCAAGTAAGGCGGATAGCACACATTCCATTGGTTGTTAGATCGTTGTCATATATAACCTTGGTGTATTCACTTGTTACTCATGGAGTTATTTGTAATCATTCCTTTATATCTCATGAAGAGTTCTTTTAAGAAAACCTATATTTCTTATAGTAAAATAATGACTATGGTGATTACTTTTATAATAGCTTTGTTTAGACTGCTATATATAATCTGATATCGGGTAGCTAGTTAATTGGGGGAATCTGCCCTAAGCCCACAATCCAACGGGAACAAGACGTCGGGAGAAAAATTGTGCTGGCTTAATAAAATGGATTAAGCCCTTTTATGGTGTATAAACTAAGGTGTTATAGAGTTAATTTACCTAAAGTCTCTAAAACTGTACTGGCTTAATAAAATGGATTAAGCCCTTTTATGGGAAATCTCTAGTTTTGTATATCAAAAGTACTGAATCTGAAATGTATGTTTTGTACTAGAAAAACTGTGCTTTGACTCTGTGTCCTATGACCTGATCCATACCTGGTACCCTTATGATGACTTAACGTATACTAAGCATATATATATATATATATATATATATATATATATATATATATATATATATATATATATATAGATTCGGGTAGATAGTAGATTGGGTGACCTCGGTGCAAGCCCACATCCAACGGGAACAGGAATTACAGCGAGGAGCACACATCCTATTAGCTGTCGGAATCTACTAGCATATATGTATCCTATAGTGTATACATTAAAGAATCATAAAGTTAGCATCATGATCCTAACCTTTAAAAGTAGCCTTCTACCAAGACTCGACTATTTTGAAAGTAGTCTTCTACCAAGACTCAACTGTTTTGAGAGTAGCCTTCTACCAAGACCCGACTGAACGACTATTATTAATTAATTCTAATCTACCTCATTTATTATGTGAATCTGACACATGGTAAAGGTATTAATGATATTGAAACTGGAATTTCATATCCTTCTGTAATTGTCGTGTTGACAGTGTTAGTACAGTAGTATTTGTAATAAGTGACTACTTTTAGTACTATTTTGCCTTAATTGAGGGTTAAGGCATAATGTGATGGCTAGATCCTATGCTAGATGCTCCCTTGTCAAGAGATTCTTGGAACTACACGCGACCCCTGCATGAGTGCAAGCCGCGAACATCCACATTACTATGATCATATATACCCAATATAACTATCACAATGTAGAAGTGATTCATTGGTATAGTTAGATCCTGAACTTGTTCCATGCTATAGCACCTTATTATGTTATGTTCTGTTCTGTTATCATGTATTGATATTGTATTTATGTAAATGTATTCCATGTAAGCGTATCTATGTAAAAGTATTTATGTAAGCGTATTGCATTTGTAAAGACTCGTGAACTGAACTGACTCTTTGTGTGCTTCATTGTACTAGAAGTAATGAATAGCATTCTCCTAAACTATCCCTATAATAGTTTACTAATGTTCTAACTGTACCGTTACTGAAAAGACTCATTTATTTACTAAGTTATGCTTATACTTTAAAAACGGAGTTTTGTATAACTATAAAGTAACATAACCTTTAAAAGAGTTTTGGAATGTATTGAAAACTTATAAATAACATAAGTAACATTTTGAAAGATGTTTATAACAAACATTTACACAATTATCATTGTGTTCAACTTGTATTCCCCCTTAAAACAGTTAAAATAGTTAAAAGATTCATTATGGGGTATGAACTCACCTGATGTGGGTGATTCAAACGGGTATGCGCGTACGGATGAGAAGTTCCACGAATGAAGTCCCGAGACACAATAAGTCCTAAATGACATGTAAGGACACATATTGACATGAATATAGTGTTTATAACAACTATATGAAAGGAAACACCTTCTAGGACTAAGAAACACCTTGACCAAGTGTTGGAATCACATGTGATTCAACATAGGAAGGTATAAAGGCACTCACATGTGTTTACTACCATGGGTTTATGGCCCAAGGGAGTTTACGGCCATAAAGTCATGGCTACTCATGTGAAAGTGCAAGTTTGAAGGCTAGGGGTGATGTAGGGACCTTAGCTCTACCCTAGGATGAGGAAGACCACCTTCTTTGGAGCTTTTGAGGTGTTCACGACCCTAATGAGTTTACAACTGTAAACTCATGGCCATTTATGTTTATGAGGGTTTTTTAGGGTCCTAAAAATCATAATGAAGCATCCTTATTTCAAGTCTAGGCCTTAGGAAGTGTTTGTGGCATCAAAACACCCCTAAATTGAGTTTTCGGCCCTTGGACCATTTTGTCTTGAGTTTGTGGCCGTAATCACCTATGGGTGATGGTATTTTGATTGCTTTGAGTCCTAAACACATCAAGGTAAAGTGCTAGTCTAGTCTCTTGGCTTAAGGAAGGCATTTAAGGCATTTTGGCACCATAAAATAAAGTTCACGGCCCAAGAACATCCTTGGCCGTGAACTCACTTCTATCCCTTGTTTCTTAATGATTTTGAGGTCTAAAAAAGTCATGGGTAGTCTTTAGGTTCAGTTCCAAGGTTTGGAGGGACATTGGGCACACTTTGGCCCTAAATTTAGTGTTCACGGTCCAAGAGGATCTTGGGCCGTGAACACCATTTCCTTGGTGTTTTTGGTTGATTTTCATGTTATCTAGGCATATATTACACTTTAATACACTCTAGGGTTGAAGTACTTACAAATCGGGGTGATCGGGTGAAGATCCTTGAGAGAGAATTCGGGTTTTCTCTAGCTGGAAATGTAAGAAATGAATCCAAAATGGCTATGTTTTTCTTATATAGTCTTGAGGGTTTTCGGTCCGAATACCATTTTTGGACCGTAATATTCCAAAATCTTGAAGTTTTGGGCACTTATTGTTACATAATAAACCCTAGGGTATGCTCTCTCCTGATATACTTTGAAGCACTAACTTTAAAACACTCAAACTTACTCCAACAAGCTTGAAAGTTAGCAGAAACAGTTTTGACTTCTATTGAAGTGGATGGTTGTACATAATGGAAAGTTTTGGGTTGTCACATCATCCCCCCATTAGAATGAATTTCGTCCCGAAATTAGCTCTCTTAGCATTACTACTGGGGTTGCGCTCCTCTGATTTGCAGAATACTCACTTGTAGACTTGGCAACTTTGCCCTGGTGTTCTTGATAGGATTCATACTTGGTCCATCTATCATTACCTCGTGTATACAAGCCGTATATAATTAGGATTAGTAGGACTGTCGAATGTGCGACTCTGCCCCAGGTCCACAACCAAACGGGGAAACAGGAGATAGGGCGGAAACACACATACTGGATCTGCGTAATCATACTCATATACCACCCTCACACATATAATAAATAATAATAGGTGGGTTGTATTCGTCCTTAGCCTCTGTGCTCAAACTTGGTCTGCTAGATGAGTGGTATTTTGTGACGGTCTGTGGACAACTGACGATAAGGCTTCGGAGGACAAAGTAATCTTCGCACGAGTACTTTGGGGGTTTAGAATGCGAAATATAAAGTTTAGGTTTAGGTCGAACCTTCGATACGAATGAAGAAAGTTTCGAGAACTTGCCAATCGAGGCGATAGAAACATATGAACTCGGTATGGTGAGGACCACGCCAACTCATGATGAAAGAAAACAACAGACTCTATACTGAACAAAGTTTTGGTCAAATGAAAGAAACGTCTGATAAACGACGATGTATCCCTGGTATGATCGGTACTGTAGCCCTAGTATGTTCAACAATGCACTCCTTGTAACTGATCTCGTGTTTCCTATTTTCTATGTGAAGTTAACAATCCTATGTATAGTACCGCTATGTGGGCATACATATGAACAAAAGTGCTTTATTAACCGAAGGGATACCTTTATACCAAAATCCCCCGTGGTACCACTACCATCGCCCATCATATACCAGCTGTGAATTTTTAAGATGAGTCAGGAAGTCGACTGAGTATATCTGCTTCAAATCCTCAACCAATTAAGGAAAGGGGACCTAAGCGGAGTCACTCACTCTAAGTCTGCAACATCTTAGTTGTGCACAACCCTGAGGTATACGGTGAGCCATAATAGCTTCTCTAAGGGATCCTTTAGTTCTCTTGAATATTACGACATATTTCAACATGTGAGTTGTTACGGTTACTTTTAAGTGTCATCCCCAAATTTTATTCTTATATGAATATGAAATAATTTTAAAAGTAATTACTATTTTGAGAACGTACCACTACTCGTCGACGACTCCGGGGTAGATTCTCCTGCGGTGATCATCAGAATGCGTCCATCTACTCCTGAGTTCCTCATTATCGGGCAGTCCCTCTGACGGTGTCCAGTCTCACCACAACCATAGCAGGCTTGGTTTTCTTCAGTTCCGAGGAATTGGGAGATCGGTTGAGCCGGTGCCCTGCAGAAACGGACTGTGTGTCCCTTTCTGTGGCAGTTCAGACACTACATTTCCCGGCATACTCCTAAATTTGCATTTCCCACACTTCGGAAGGTTTCCAGCATAATGACTGGCAGGTGCTGAAGCAGTAGGCGTCATTGCAGCGTACATAGTACTTGTTTGTTGCTCTTGCGGGGTGTCTTGTGGTGTTTGTTTCTTCTTCCTCTTGTTCCCCGACTTCTGATTATAGTCCTCTTCCCTTGATGACTCGGGAACAGGGACTTTTACGCTGTGGCGGACTCCATGATCGATGAGTCGCTGAGCCAAGCGTTTAGCACTATTGAACGTGGCTGGGTTAGAAGATAACACATTTCCTTGGGTCGGAGCAGTCAGACCCCAAATGTATCTTTCTATCTTCTTGCTCTCCGAGGTAGTCATTTCGGGGCATAGAGCTGCTAGTTCGATGAACCGGTCCGTGTAGGTCACTATGTCTGAGCCGACCATAGTGAGATCCCACTGCTCTTGTTCCAGTTTTTGAATCTCGCCTAACGGGCAATATTGTTCCCGCATTAACTCTTTTAGGTTTTCCCAACCTATTGAGTTTGCCACTGATAGGGTCAGTGAGTTAACATGGCTGTTCCACCATGTTAGGGCCTTGCCAGAGAAGGTGCAGGCAGCAAACTTCACTTTGCTTCCTTCTGGGTATAAACAGATCTCGAAAACTCGACTTTGTTTTCTCGAACCATTGCATGAGGGCAATGACTCCTTCTGTCCCATTAAAGGACAATGGCTGGCATCTGGTGAAGTCCTTGTAGGAGAATTCTCTCGGGCGCACAGGGACCTCACCTTGAGTAGGATCAGTAGGCGTTTCACCTCCACTTGTACTGGTGGGGTAATATTGGGCCATGGCTGTTGCCACAGCCGCGACCACTGTAGCGTTCAGAGTTGCTGCATCCATTTGTGGAGAAGGTATTGGAGTTATCAGAGTAGTGTGTCTTGGTGATCTGCGAGGAGGCATCTTTGCTAAAAGAAAACAAAGATGAGACGGAATAAGTCTATAGCAACGGACGCAAGCCGAAGGCTGAAAAGACAAGGTTATCCTAATTCTGGATGTATCGGGTCCTGACTTCCACAGGGTTCTAGGAACAATTCATAAATGAGTCTATACCAAATAAACTCTATGAATTTGAAATAACTATCCTCGAATGAATATCTGTTTCCTAAATAACTGTTACCAACTGCATGTAAGAAAATAATTCTAACACATGTAATGTGAGCAGTGTTTCCACTCGCTCGATAAATTAACCTAGTTAATATTTATTAGTGTGACGCGTAAGACGTTTTGGTTACTTCGGCTGATCTTTCCTTGAAATCTTCCTATGAACTTGTTCTTTTTCCTCCTGAACTCTTCTGTTGTCTACTATGAGGAAGTGGTTACGTTTATCCGGGCTTGTCGTGCAAGAATGAAAGTGACTAAAGAACCTATGAGCTTTAAGGTAACTTTATGGGGTGATCCTTACGAAATCCTCCTATAATTGTACAAGGTGCACCAGTTTGTATTGTATATAATTGAAGATCAAATAGACCTTCGAATAATTGATCCCACCTCAACACTACTTCCTTAAGAGGAATGGATAGCGAAGCATCGGTCACAGATTCTATGTCTATAAGATCTTGATTATATATAAAACTTTATGAATATACCCTGTAAGATTATAGACCTATCCGCAAGGGTCTTTTAAGTTATCACATAAGTTATTTTGTTGGACTAAAATACTCCTATAGTATTCTAACGTAATGTACTTGGTATGTTCTAAACTTGTTATCGCGCTATCGTATCATATAATACTTCCATAGTACTCTAACTCTAACTGTACTTGTTCTGGCGTTCTCTTGACTGGTGTTCCGGTAAGTTTTAACCCTGTTGCAACACCACATCATTCCCAAATACATGTTGGTCACATCTCGAATGAATATAGTTGATCAGGCTATATTGATCCTAGCTATGATTACATAACTGTTCGGGTTGACGACCGTGCCCAACCTTTAAATACTTTTAGTTCTGTTCTCCTCGTGACCCTAGTTCTATTATGTACATGTATGAGCAAGTAGGTATATTTTTATAACTTGTAGTTATACTCTAAAATATATCATTATCCAGAGCACTTAAGCCCCATTGTATTTATAGACGTATATCTTTTATCGGTTGATATACTTAGTTCACTATAAACAATGCTTTGATACCAATCTTTCACACCCCAAAACCGGAATGGCGGAAACGTTCAGGGGTGGAGGACGTCATGTCAAGTATCACGAGATATGTATATGGTAAGCAAGTAATGAACAACCATTTCATTTAGAAAGAAAGTGTTTACAATGCGTGTGTTAACAAAACATAGAAGTCATAAACAAATAATAAAACAAGACTTGAAGCTGTAATGCTCCATCTTCTGAAATCCCAGCACTAGCACCTGTCTAATAGTCTCCTGAGAATACAAGTTATTTGAAAGAGTTGATCAGGAATTAAGCTGGTGAGTTCATAAGATTTTAGTGATGTGAGTAAGCAGTAAAGTGTTGTTAAAAATGTATATGTAAAAGTTTTGTACGCTATAAAATGTGGTTGCAAATGTATATATAAAAGTGATGTAAGCTGTAAGTTCTGTTTTGAAATGTTCGCCTGTTCCTCTAGAAAATCCTATATTTCCTACTTTAATGGAAGTCAAGTAAAATGACACTACAAGCCTTTCTATGCGTACTAAGTGGGTACAAGTTATATATACTTATAGTAAATAAACAATCGATTGTGCGCATCTGCCCTAAACTCACAACCCAACGGGGGAACAGCAAGTAAGGCGGATAGCACACATTCCATTGGTTGTTAGATCGTTGTCATATATAACCTTGGTGTATTCACTTGTTACTCATGGAGTTATTTGTATTGGTTCCTTTATATCTCATGGAGAGTTCTTTTAAGAAAACCTATATTTCTTATAGTAAAATAATGACTATGGTGATTACTTTTATAATAGCTTTGTTTATACTGCTATATATAATCTGATATCGGGTAAATAGTTAATTGGGGGAATCTGCCCTAAGCCCACAATCCAACGGGAACAAGACGTCGGGAGAAAATAGACATTTAACTATCTATTGGATATTAGTTTTTATATATAAACATGGTGTATAAACTAAGGTGTTATAGAGTTAATTCACCTAAAGTCTCTAAAACTATATTGGCTTAATAAAATTGATTAAGCCCTTTTATGGGAAATCTCTAGTTTTGTATATCAAAAGTACTGAATCTGAAAAGTATGTTTTGTACTAGAAAAACTGTGCTTCGACTCTGTGTCCTATGACCTGATCCATACCTGGTACCCTTATGATGACTTAATGTATACTAAGCATATATATATATATATATATATATATATATATATATATATATATATATATATATATATATATATATATATATATATATAGATTCGGGTAGATAGTAGATTGGGTGAGCTCGGTGCAAGCCCACATCCAACGGGAATAGGAATTACAGCGAAGAGCACAGATCCTATTAGCTGTCGGAATCTACTAGCATATATGTATCCTATATCGTATACATTAAGGAATCATAAAGTTAGCATCATGATCCTAACCTTTAAAAGTAGCCTTCTACCAAGACTCGACTGTTTTGAAAGTAGTCTTCTACCAAGACTCGACTGTTTTGAAAGTAGTCTTCTACCAAGACTCGACTATTTTGAGAGTAGCCTTCTACCAAGACCCGACTGAATGACTATTATTAATTAATTCTAATCTACCTCATTTATTATGTAAATCTGACACATGGTAAAGGTATTAATAATATTGAAACTAGAATTTTATATCCTTCTGTAATTGTCGTGTTGACAGTGTAAGTACAGTAGTATTTGTAATAAGTGACTACTTTTAGTACTATTTTGCCTTAATTAAGGGTTAAGGCATAATGTGATGGCTAGATCCTATGCTAGACGCTTCCTTGTCAAGAGATTCTAGGAACTACATGCGACCCCTGCATGAGTGCAAGCCGCAAACATCCACATTACTATGATCATATATACCCAATATAACTATCACAATGTAGAAGTGATTCATTGGTATAGTTAGATCCTGAACTTGTTCCATGCTATAGCACCTTATTATGTTATGTTCTGTTCTGTTATCGTGTATTGATATCGTATTTATGTAAATGTATTCCATGTAAGCGTATCTATGTAAAAGTATTTATGTAAGCGTATTGTATTTGTATAGACTCGTGAACTGAACTGACTCTTTGTGTGCTTCATTGTACTAGAAGTAATGAATAGCGTTGTCCTAAACTATCCCTATAATAGTTTACTAATGTTCTAACTGTACTGTTACTGAAAAGACTCATTTATTTACTAAGTTATGCTTATACTTTAAAAACGGAGTTTTGTATAACTATAAAGTAACATAACCTTTAAAAGAGTTTTGGAATGTATTGACAACTTATAAATAACATAAGTAACATTTTGAAAGATGTTTATAACAAACATTTACACAATTATCATTGTGTTCAACTTGTATTCCACCATTAAAACAATTAAAATAGTTAAAAGATTCATTACGGGGTATGAACTCACCTGATGTGGGTGATTCAAACGGGTATGCGCGTACGGATGAGAAGTTCCACGAATGAAGTCCCGAGACACAATAAGTCCTAAATGACATGTAAGGATACATATTGACATGAATATAGTGTTTATAACAACTATATGAAAGGAAACACCTTCCGGGACTAGGAAACACCTTGACCAAGTGTTAGAATCACATGTGATTCAACATAGGAAGGTATAAAGGCACACACATGAGTTTACTACGATGGGTTTACGGCCCAAGGGAGTTTACGACCATAAACTCATGGCTGCTCATGTGAAAGTGCAAGTTTAAAGGCTAGGGGGTGATGTAGGGACCTTAACTCTACCCTAGGATGAGGAAGACCACATTCTTTAGAGCTTTTGAGGTGTCCACGGACCTAATGAGTTTACAACCGTAAACTCATTGCCATTTATGTTTATGAGGGTTGTTTAGGGTCCTAACAATCATAATGAAGCATCCTTACTTCAAGTCTAAGCCTTAGGAAGTGTTTGTGGCATCAAAACACCCCTAACTTGAGTTTTCGGCCCTTGGACCATTTTTGCTTGTGTTTGTGGCCATAATCACCTATGGGTGATGGTATTTTGATTGCTTTGAGTCGTAAATACATGAAGGTAAAGTGCTAGGCTAGTCTCTTGGCTTAAGGAAGGCATTTAGGGCATTTTGGCACCATAAAATAAAGTTCACGGCCCAAGAACATCCTTGGCCATGAACTCACTTCTATCCCTTGTTTCTTAATGATTTTGAGGTATAAGCAAGTCATGGGTAGTCTCTAGGTTCAGTTCCAAGGTTTGGAGGGACATTGGGCACACTTTGGCCCTAAATTTAGTGTTCACGATCCAAGAGGATCTTGGGCCGTGAACACTATTTCCTTGGTGTTTTTGGCTGATTTTCATGTTAACTAGGCATATATTACACTTTAATACACTCTAGGGTTGAAGTACTTACAAATCGGGGTGATCGGGTGAAGATCCTTGAGAGAGAATTCGGGTTTTCTCTAGCTGGAAATGTAAGAAATGAATCCAAAATGGCTAAGTTTTTCTTATATACTCTTGAGGGTTTTCGGTCCGATTACCATTTTTGGAACGTAATATTCCAAACTCCTGAAGTTTTGGGCACTTATTGTTACGTAATAAACCCTAGGGTATCCTCTCTCCTGATATCCTTTGAAGCACTAACTTTAAAAAACTCAAACTTACTCCAACAAGCTTGAAAGTTAGCAGAAAGAGTTTTGACTTCTATTGAAGTGGATGGTTGTACAGAATGGAAAGTTTTGGGTTGTCACAGCCAGAGGGTTTTGTCGGTGCAAAGTACCCTAATAGAGTGTGTAAGCTTGAGAAATCCATTTATGGATTGAAACAAGCAACTTGTAGATGTGATCTTTGTTTCGATGTGAAAATCAAAGAGTTTGGCTTTTCGAGGAGCGAGGATGAGTCATGTGGCCTTTGCTTTGAGCATGGTCCTCAGATATCAAAGGAATCCAAGAAATGCTCACTGGACTACGGTAAAGAACATTCTCAAGTACTTGCGGAGGACTAAGGACTGGGTCCTTACCCTCGGTGGGAGTGATGAGTTGAGAGTGGTGGGGTATAGCGACGCCAACTTTCAGACTGATAGGGATAATTTCTGCTCTCAGTCGGGCTGGGTCTTTACCCTAAAAGGAGGAGCAATAACTTGGAAAAGTTCCATGGAGGAGACGGTAGATGATTCAAATTGCGAATCAGAATACATAGCAGTAAGCGAGGTAGCGAAGGAGGCAATATGGTTGAAGAACTTCATCGGAGACCTGGGAGTTATACCAGCTATAAAGGAGCCTTTGGAGATTTTCTGTGACAGCGAGAGTGTAGTTGCCTTAGCTAAGGAACCAAGAGATCATGGCAGATCCAAGCACATCGACAAAAAATACAATTTCATAAGACATCAAATAGAAGAAGGGCTCTTCATGTCAAAGAGGATATCGTCTGATGAGAACCCAACATATCCCCTCATGAAGGGACTGAGTAGGTTTAAGCATCTAGATCATGCGAGGCGCATCGGTCTGAAGGACGATATTAGTTTTAATGATTAGATAGCTTTTGAAACTTGTAAAAGTTGAAATGTAATTGACATTTAATGCTTAAATAAAAGGTGCTTTTCATTTACTAGTATGGTACTGTCTTGTGTCAATCATTTACTATTGTTTCATTTTGCATTTTTTGACTTCCAAAATAATTATATTATTCAAACTATCCACAGTCGATCATACGTTGGAAGTAGGTATTGAATCAAGACTGTCATGAATTGGGCTTGTAGATTTGTCTGAATTGTGTTAGACATAACAAAGTTTGCTGCTACATTCATGAGTGCTCATAAGGTCTGAGTATTGGATCCAACCCGCAGTCACTTGTATCACTTCATGGAATTTATCTCAAGTGATCGTTAGACGATAGTATCATATAAGTCTTCAAACCAAGATATATGAGTTGTTGACTATGAGTTGGTTGTGCATTGATAGTATGACACTGCTTCAGTAACTTGATGCTATAAAACGTGTTATAGTGTACAATTTGATGAGTAATTAGTAGAAGCATATGAGTCGAAGTTTATCTGTTCCTTTTAGTCGTTGGAGGACTAAAAGTGATATTTTGAGCCCCTCGATGATTTTGTTTTGACTTATGTGTCAGGCCTGGTCAGAACTAAATTGATGTGTTCAATTAAGTTCTATGTCAAACAGATCGGAGATCGAGAAACAAACTGTCGGACAATAAGTATGACATTATTTCATGTATTTGTTCGGTTGATATCTTGAGAACAGAGGATTATATGATCACTTATCTAAAATAGAGCGTCTCAGTTCGACAACGGCTTTTAAGAGCTACGATTTCTAGTCGTTGTTTTAAGTCATACTTGCAGTTATAGTTATTAGACTTATCCAAGCGGGAGACTGTTGGATTTAATATCTAAGCTCATAACTATAGTTGGTATGTATTTGACCCAAGAGTAGCATGGTCTATTTGGGTTGCATGGCACCAGAACAATTTGTAAGGATGAACTTTTGAGAAGAGGATATTCATGATTTATTAATATATTATAGGTTCTAATATATTAATATGAAATCATATTATTTAATTAGTATTGATCAAGAATTAATTTGGAATTAATTTTCTAATCAAAAGAGACTAATTAAATATAGGGGGTTGATTTGGTAAATCATTCATTCATATGGTGTGGGCCTATGATCCATGATTCCTTATGTTGGGCTAAACCCATGGATGATCCTAATGGGTTTTAGCCATAAGAACATCCTTTGTGCACAAACAAACCCTAATGCTTGGATCTAGGTTTCTCTATTGTACATGCAATTCATCCAAGACTTTAAACCCTAGATCTAGCATATAATAATCAATATTAACATAACAATGGGTTTAAGATATTACCTTGATTGTTATGTAGCAATAACAATCTCAAATCCTCCTTGTAATGACTTTAGAAAGCTTAGAGTCACAAATGTCACTCCTCTAATGGTTCACAAACACCAAGAGCAAGAGGATGAAGAAGAGAAGAGAAGGAGGCTACCCAAAACGTGTGGAAACCCTAAGGATCTTATTCACCACGTTTTTGGGGCTTAAGGGTCCTTTAAATAGAGAGGCTATTAGGGTTATCTAACAATGAAACCCTAAATTGGATGCTTAAGCCCTAAGCAACCCATGAACCCTTCTTTAATAAGCCTTGGACGATTTCTAATGGGTTTCCCCATAGAATTCGTCCAACCTTATATTATAAGGTAACCCATAGCCCAATTACAATTATCTTATAATTACAATTCCAGTCCCTTAAGTTTAGTTAATCTCTTTTAGCCACAAACTTAATTCTTATTAATTCTTGACTAATATTAATTAAACAATATGATTTCTCCTTTAATATATTATTCTCATAATATATTAATAAATCATAATTAATCCTTTCTCTCCATAAATCATCCTATCAAGTTGCTTTGATGAAGGCAACCCAAAAGGACCATGCACCATCGGGTCAAGTACATACCAAAATAGTTATGGACTTAGACACTAATCCAACAGTCTCCCACTTGGATAAGTCTAATAACTATTATGCGTATGACTTCAGATCCTGATCTGCAATCGTAGCTTTCTAAAGCCGCTGTCAACTCTGATCTTATCAGATATGCGTGTTCTTTAGATAAGGGATCATATATTCCTCCATTCTAGATATCGTATAGATATGAGACATGAACTTAATCATTCCCTCTATACTATTTCCTGACTTCCGATTTATGATGACTGACAACAAACTACAATTGAACACATCAATTTAGTCCCAGCTTGGCCAAGCGCTTAGGTGCCATCACTAAATCATTGAGGGGCCCACAAATATCGCTTTTATCATACTTTGAATAAAAGGAACGGATAAACTTTGACTCAATGCTCGCTTGCACTCACTTACCGAATCACACACAACAATATGTTTTATAACACCAAGTTACTGGTGCGTTTACATATTATCAATGTGCAACCGATTCGCAAGATACAACTCACACATCTCGGTTTCAAGAATATAAAATATTATCGTCTCACCAATCACTCGTGATACACTTCATGAAGTGATTCTTGTGAGCATGGGTTTAATCCAATGCTCAAATCATATTCATAAGCAATCATGAACGTTGCAGCAAACATTTGCTTATGTCTAATACACTTTAGACAATCCACACACCAATTCACGACAGTCTTCATTCATACCTACTTCCAACGTATGAACGATTGTGGTCCGTTTGAATAATTTGACTGTTCTAAATTATTTAGGAAGTCAAAACATGCAAAGTGAAACACAAGAATAATACTAATCCCATATTGCCTCAAACCTTTGAGTATAAATAAAACACCTTTTATTTATCACCATATTGATAACTCATTATTTGTTGTTTCGGGTAATCAACTTCTTACTTGAATTATTACAACACTTGTCCCATGCTCTTAGCATGCACACAATGTTTACCTATGGTTCTTACTTTGTGAAATAGATCAAATGAACACATTTCCAATCATACTCATTTCACAATTCCTAATACTTTATACAAGTGAAAGAATATCAAATTCTTGCCACTTATAGAATATGCTAGACTCCAATATTTTATGCAATGATCCTTTCGTAATGTCATAGCACAAAAGTCACAATGAATATTTCTAATGAAATTACAAAGTCCTCTATCGGAGATTGTTACAAGACAATTCCTTAGATGTGATGTCTCTCACTCAAAGTACATTCATTTGAACATCCTTTTGCATAAAAGTTTCTAATCTAGACATTGATTCTCAATATCCAACTCCCAATATGGAAACCTTTCCATACTTACCATATGACAACTCATTCTCAATAGAATCTTTATCGATTCATAATAATGTCGATATGGTCCATCCAATATCATGCTTCCAACTACTCACAAGCGACCAATCATCGGCGAACTTTGGATTGTCCTTTGATAGTTGTTTAATTATCTTAGTCAAAACCGATTCGTGTCCTTTTTCCCTCTAAATGCGCTAGACATTTAGAAAATTTTAGAATGGTTAAATATTATAGCACTTGTAATCGTTCCTATACCCGAGGTGTGTGGGACACGATGCATAATGTCTTACATAAAGATGCGATACTTTATCAATCTTCTGCCATAATATTTTATGTGTCACATTCTCACAATTCGATTTATGAAGAGGGATTCCATAATCATAATCGAAATTTGAGAACGTACTATGTATCCTTGACTAAATTTATTAACATTCCCCAACCTAAGCCTTTAGATTTGAAATGAAGCATAATATTCTCTCCCTTAATTATAGCAAAACAACTTTTCAAACCTTACGACTTTGCAAGGTATAACTCTTGTTTTCTATAATTAATATTGCTAACTTGCAATACTTGCCTTAATAATCATACAAACACAACATTTATTCTCCCACTATCATGATGATTATTGTCATATAAGCATACCACTTATGCTCCCACTAGCTTTGACATGTATTCAGAAACCAGCTTGACTTCCAGAAAAACAATACCTATTGAATTTCTTAAGTTCATGTTTCTAATACCTAATGCTTTGATAATCCTTTATCTAAGCTTATACACCTTTCCCTTAGATAGCTCATATGTGTGTCTAAACCATTTAGACTAATTGCCAAATCTCACAATTCGAATCATGGAAAGGGATACCGTAACCATAATCGAATTCGAGAATCCAATTTTCACAATTACTATCTTCTTAAAATCTCTCTTAGTGAAAGCATTTCTTCACAGTCATTTTCATGAAGGAGGGAATCTTATGACACTTAGATTTTAATGGTGTATATGTTCCTATCCATGTGAATTTGTCAAAACCAAAGTTTGCGACAAATCCAAACTCATTTGGACCGAACTTTCTCAATCTTAATCTCTTGCCTTATGGTAACACGACTGCCCACCATGTCTTCCAAGTAGTTAAGTAGCTCACCCTTTCTTATCAATGTACTTTTCATTGATCAAGGTGCTTGCCTTTTATGCGTTCAAATGAGAACTCATAGAACTCATATGCCTAATTAACTCGATTGGAACGACACAGAAACAAGATAGTGTCAACACAATAGGTTGTGAACCTCAACTCGTGTGCTAGTGATGATCGATAAGGTTTATTCTTGATTAGTTCTTGAAACATTTCAAGATCATTAAGACTCCCACTGACTCCTTTACATATCAGATTCTCTTGTCAATAAACATTTCTTGACAAACAAATATTCAAGAGTTAGTGTAGCTTTTATTAAGACGAAACACTTCATAAATTGGTCCTAGTTGGTCTTTGTCTTGTCCAAGACATCACAACTTTCCACATTCGATGAATGTTATAAACCTTCCTAATACTTGTCACTCAATGTCACAATCTTAACTTTAAGACTTGTTTTGGAAGGAAGTATGATTGACCTTTTGATTTAACCATTTCTTCAATTCTTGATTCCTCTTCTCGGACAAACAATTGTACTAAGACTCACATAGAGGATCAATTGAGATATGGTTCTTAATCATTAAGACCTATCATAAAACATAATAAAAGGTACTCTCCCTTCTTCTTAGAATAGAAAAACTTTTATCTTTTTGCCTACTTTATTTCTCTTATTCGTTCTGCTATTGATTTAAACCTTTTCAATCAATTCAGAATTACACTTAATCTTATAAGTATAATCATATTTACTAAACCTTAGTAAATCATGACGAATATCTTTGTTACTCTTGTGGTGGACTTGATTAACACACAACTTTGTGTATTCGATCTCCTAGTCCTTCACTTGACACTTTGTCAATGAATTAGTCTATTTTCCAAATATGAAATTTCTCATTCGTCGTGCAACCAAGTTGCATGATTCCACGTTTCTGTCCAATTAAAACTTGGGTGATGAGAAACTCTCCCTATTTGGTAAATTCTCGACATTTCCACAAACAACATAATTAAGAATCACATCCACTCGTTGTAGGAATATACGAACATCAATTTTTTTTCATAACGATTTCATTGCAAGGAAATAAATAAATGAGTCAAACCAAAATTTATTTTATTCATAAAAGCAGCAGAAAACATTTGTCCTTACAATGCAAAATCAACTAAAAAACTATGTAATCAAATATTCCTAACTACTCTATCATAAATTTTTAAGCTCAAAATCTAATCTTCAAATCCATGCGATCGAGACCCATTTCTTCATGATTAGACTCATCTTGCTCTTTCATCAAGCTTCCTCTCTTTTCACTGATCCTGCAAAACATTCAAATGCAATCTTATCACATCATGTATTAAGAATCAACGAATAGGAACTTAATGGAGTTAGATAGTGGATTTTACCTGAAGCACAACCATACTCTTTGACTCTCCCATCTTCTGGACTCTTCAGGCTCTTAGGGCAGACTTGTATCCAACACCCTTTCACTTGGCAGCAAACACAGGTCGGTTCTCCTAGAATGTCCTCTGAAGCTTGGTTGGTTGACTTTCCCAACAAATATGCTCCATTGCCTTACCAAATTATTTCTGATTCAGCAGCAATGAGCATGTAAGTTAAGTCAATGAGGCTTACGTCATGATCCATCATATGATACTTTCTTTTGAACTCATTATATGATTCCGGGAGTGACTGCAAAACCCAATCCACATCCAACTTATCAGGGAATGACGCATCCAACATTATCAACCTATCGATGTGTGATTTCATTCCCAGAACGTGGGCACACACGGGTTTACCATCTTCATGTTTCATTTCCAATAGGGCTTTAGTGACATTGAACCTTTCAATTCTTCGATCTTGTGGGTTAGGGAGAATAATTGGAGGAGGTGGAGGAAGTGAAGCATGATCTCTTGTTCCTCGATCGAATTGTGGAATATCATCTTCATGTGGAATGCTTGTTCCACGGGATTTGGGAAGACCATAGTTGTCGTACTTTGACATCTACAAAACGGGAGAAAAAAAAAATTCAAGTTAGTTGATTGATTGAGTCCTTAATAAATCACCCAAATGAGATATCAAGGCTAGGACCTAACACAATATTCCACAACTCGGGAGAGGGATGCCGTAACCCAAATTGCAGAAAATTTGAAGGTAAGTAAATGACGATTTACCAATTTTCCACCATGAAAAAGAAAAACAGATTAAGTTTTAAATGTATTGAAAACTCCTAGATCCTTTGAGATTCATTGAACTTTTCAATGCCATGTTTAAATCTCGATATGCCCCTCTAGTTTGTGACTGGGATACCGAGGATCACAAAGCGAGTATGAATAACCATGCAAACTTACATGGTGCCCCCACATGTTACAGTCACCTATTCGATGTGCCGGTTAGCCACACACGCTCCACCGAACTATGACAAACACTGAGTCACCCTTTGCTACCTTTGCTTAGAACCATTTAGTGTGCTGGTTAACCACACGCGCTCCACTAACGTCTTCGCAAGGGCACAAAGTGTAATTTCATGGAATTGCATCAATTCACTTTTGCCTAAAGTAACTAAGATTGGGAATTTGTAAAACATTTAGCTACTTTTGTACTTCATTATACTTATAATGGAAGGTCTCTGTCCCATCCTACCCATTCGGCTAACGACCATCCACTAGTCAAGAGTACGGTCGGTAAGAGTGGATACCCATTCAATCGCCATTTTATAGGCAATTTCCTTAAACACCCCGTATAGACTAACTTCGTGAATGAGGCCTACTAACGGTAAGACTGACTTTTACTCATACATATATATAATGTTAGAATTTTAATGTTATATATAGTATAGGGTGTATTTTACACTTTTAAAATACTATGTGGTTAAATTTAATAATTTTACTTTTAATTCAATTAAATTGTGAACCAAAACTTTTATGGATTTATTAAACCTCTTTTAATTATACACCTTAATTAATTAATAAAAGCATAAGGGTGTGCTTTGAACTTTTTCAAAACAATATTAGGGTTTTAGAATTTAACATTCCTAAATTAAACTTTTAATCAACTTTTAAATTCCAAAAACCTGAAGGCAAGTTTTGAAACATTTCAAAACATTAGGTTTTCAACTATTTAAATTTCAAAAACAAAACTTTTAAGTTCAAATTTAAACTATAAAACCTAAAGGGGGAAAACTGAAACCTTTTTCACAACAAAAGGATCAAATAACAAATAATATGAATTAAAAAATTAATTTTATAATTATCTATATTTGACCTAATTTCAATTTCTTGCAAAATAAGTTACCCAATTAATACAAATAATCAAACTTTAATCAAATAAGGAAGTTATTATCTAATCAATTGGTAATTATCTTTTGTTTAATCAAGGATACACTCAAAATATGATTAAAATTCGGATTTTAATGACCCATAATAGTTAAGGCAAGTATCTTTGAGTAAAACAACAAGAAATCCCGAAACTGCCTCCTTCTGACGCTCAAACTCGCCGAGTTCCTCTATGGACTCGCCGAGTAGGAGCCAACTTGCCTAGTCCACATTGCAACTCGCCGAGTTCAGCAGTTAGAAAGCCAAAATTTCAATTTTGCAACAAGAATGAACATGCAAGGCATCAATACAATAGAAACCAATCAAGGCTCTGATACCACTAATAGGTTTTAGCCATAAGAACATCCTATGTGCACATACAAACCCTAATGCTTGGATCTAGGTTTCTCTAATTTACATGCAATTCATCCAAGACTTTAAACCCTAGATCTAGCATATGATAATCAATATTAGCATAACAATGGGTTTAAGATATTACCTTGATTGTTATGTAGCAATAACAATCTCAAATCCTCCTTGTAATGACTTTAGAAAGCTTAGAGTCACAAATGTCACTCCTCTAATGGTTCACAAACACCAAGAGCAAGAGGATGAAGAAGAGAAGAGAAGAGAAGGATTCTGCAACTGGACATACCCGAGTGGAAGTAGGAGCGAATAACCATGGACTTCAAAACCAAGTTGCCAAGACGGCGGACGGACATGACACCATCTGGGTGATTGTTGACAGGTTGACCAAATCCGCACACTTCCTGTAACATCCAGAAATCCAAGTATATTATTTGTTATTATTTATTTATTTATTTCTTGAGCTACTCGACAAGTCGGTGCCCCAACTCGTCGAGTAGAGTCGCGACATACCACGCGAGCCTAATGACCTACTTGACGAGTCTAAGGAGCCAACTCGCCGAGTAGGCGTTGTAATGAGAAACCCTAAATCCCCTGGTTTGGAGCCTATTTAAAGGCACTTATAGCCTCAATTGAGGCTACACTTCCTTGAGAGAAAACCTTAAACGACCTATAAGCTTATAGAGAGAGAGAGAGAGAGAGAGAGTGCTTTGATAATTATGAGTGTTTGGTGCATCTTCTGAAGAGAATAGAATATTTCCAAGCCAAAGGACAAGAGGGTGCTACTAGATCTGAGGTTGTTTCACTTCAAAGCTTCTATGAAAGGTATAAAGCTTGCACTTTTCTCATTATTTTGTATAGATCTCATGATTTTGTGAATCTAGGGTTTTTCCATGCAAATATGAGGACCTTGAGTGTTTCATGCTCACTGAGAGGGTTGAACTTCAGATCTGGACCATGTGAGGTCCCTAGAGTCCAAATCCCTGCTTTATCCAACCATAAGAGTGATCTTGAGTGAAAAACCCTTTTTGGGGTGTGTTTTGGCATTTTAAGCTCAAAATGTCATGCTTTGACATAAAGCCTGTGACTTTATGTGATTGATGAGCCTTAGGAGTGTGGATCTAGAGTTTGGGAAGGTTCTCTGCCTTGAAAACGACTACACTAGAAATGAGTCTGAATGGACTCGCCGAGTCAAGGATCTGAATCGACGAGTCGGATGGGGTTGTCCCGATGGTTTTGATCATGCAGCAACTTGGTGAGTTGATGGGTCAACTCAGCGAGTTAAGCATGACTTTTGAGTGATTCTGTGGATGGCGAGCAGACTCGTCGAGTCCCATAAGTGCACTCGACGAGTAGGGTCAACATGGACTGTTGGCTCGAGTTTGACTTCTGTTGACTTAGGGTTTGGTCAACCTTTGCTTTGGGAAACCATGGAGGGGTAAATTGGTCTTTTTCCCACTTCAAAAGAGAGAGAGAGAGAGAGAGAGAGAGAGAGATAACTTAGTACATGTGTAATTTAAAGAGTTAATTAGATATAATTATCTTATATGTTTAGGAGGAGGCTAGACTTGGTGATTTGTATGCGAGAGTATTCATTCACTTAGCTTACTTACCAGGTGAGTCTTCTCACTATACTTACAAAGAGTGGTATCTTTATGTGATTGAGCTGTTTTATGTGTTTATGTAACATTCGGGTTCCCAGGTATATTATTTTATTCATTTATTTTGGGGTTTGTGGAGGGACTCGGCGAGTTGGTGCTTAGACTCGCCGAGTAGGGTCGCGAATTCTTATCCGGGTTAATGATCGGACTCGGCGAGTTCATGGGAGGACTCGGGGAGTCCGTGCTGTTTAATGAAACCCTAATTTCGTTTGTTTGGGACCTATTTAAAGGCCCTTATGGCTGTCAATTGCGGCTACCAAACCCTAGAGAGAAACCCTAAGAGAGCTAGAGAATTTATGAGGGAGAAGAGGCCATTTTTGATCCTTGTGTTAGTGTTATTGCATGAAGAAGGTGACCAGGGCAAGAGAGGGTTGAAGAGGGTGCTATTCTGTGAAGTTCAGAGCCAGAGACATCATTCTTGAGGTATTGATTCGACCCTTCTTCAGTTTTGGTGATTATTTTTGGAGTTAGGGTTTTCTAGACCCATTAGAGACTAGATTTGGTGAACATTTGGCCCCTTCTTGTGTTAAGGCTTTGGATTTGGATCCAAATAGGTCCATAGACCTTAACCCTCTGATCTTTATGTGTATTAATGGAAGGAATGAGACTAGGATGTCATATTAGGGGTCATTTCTTTGAATAGAGTTCTTGAGCCCTTGCATGTGCACCAAGATCGGAACTTTTCATGATTATCATGCTTGGGAAGGCCAGATTTATAGATTGGAGGAACAGATCTGACCTCAGGGGGTCATTTCAGTTTGAGCATGGCATGAACTCATCGAGTCCAAGGGCAAACTCGACGAGTAGGACTAGGGTTTTCCCGATAATCACACAGTTGGTGACTCGCTGAGTTGAGGAACAACTTAGTGAGTCGGAAGGGAACTTGAGGACTTGGTCCACGTCTGGACTCGCCGAGTCAAGAGTCGGACTCGACGAGTTGGGACGAGTTGTCCCGTGATTCGCGATCAGTGTTGATTTGATGAGTAGAGGGTTGACTCAGTGAGTCAAGTGAGGACCAGGAGTGTGAAGGACACACATGGACTAGCCGAGTCACATTGGTGCACTCGACGAGTCTGGTCAAGGTTGACAGTAGACTTTTGTTGACTTTGGGGTTTGGTCAACATAGGTAATAGAGACCATGGAGGGGCAAAATGGTCTTTTACCCACTATCTGATTAGAGAGGGAAAGAGTAATCGCCAGTTTAATTAGAGTTGAGACTTCAAGTGTTAGTTAGAGATATTTGCCTTATGTGTTAGGCGGTGGAGAGTTCGTGGTTCAAGTGTGAGGATATCTGCTTTCTGCTTGCCAGGTGAGTCTTCTCACTATACTTTACCTAGAGTGGTAACAGAGTTATTGAATTTATGTGATGTGTGGCACTGCATTATTTCTATATGATTTATGCTGTGTGTATATCAGAGTTAGGACCAGAAGGTCCACAGAGCTAGGACCAGAGGGTCCACAGAGTAGGGCCCAAGGGCCCACAAAGTTATAGCCTCGAGTGGATAATATGTGTTATATGTGATATTTTTAGAATTATGTGCCAGTGTATTTGTATGCTATTTATGTGTTGAGATTTATTGTGATATGTGATATGCATGATTCAGAGTTATCAGAGTTAGTACCTTTGAGTCCATAGAGTTAGCGCCAGAGGGTCAACAGAGTGCTGGGACTGGAGGGTCCCACTGAGACATACTGACCAGAGGGTCAAACGAGTTATAGCCTTGAGTGGCTAATATGTGTTAGAGTGGTATTTTGGGGAACTCACTAAGCTTCGTGCTTACAGTGTTTTGTGTTATGTGTTTCAGGTTTTCTCAGGATCACGGGACGGCACCGGCTCGATTGTACACACCAGAGGAAGCGTTTGTTTTGAGGATCTTGGTTTATTAATTGATTGAACAAAAGAGTCATGTATTGTAATTTAAACAAAAAAGGAGATATTTATGAAAAGTTTTAAAGAGATAAACGATTTTAAATGAAAATTTTGTTTTGAAAAATTTCGGTGTTATAGTTTATCTGTGTATTGTAATATTGTGCATTATGTCTTGTAATTATTGTTGAATATTGTTGCTATGAATTTACTAAGTTGGAATCGGAGGGTTCCACTGAGACACATTGACCAAAGGGTCTTATTGAGTTATGGCCTAGATTGGTTAATGAGCTGTGTATGGTATTTCGGGGAACTCACTAAGCTTTGTGCTTACCGTGTTATGTGTTATGTGTTTCAGATACTTCTCAGGATCACGGGAAGGCGCCGACTTGATTGTACACACTGGGGATTGTTTTAAGATTTAGAGGATCCCGAAGTTTTATACATTGTTTTCTAATGTGACAACCCGAAATTTCCATTATGAACAAACCATATCAAGTCAATAGAAGTTAGAACAGTTACAATGAAATTCCAGACTTTTGGGTATAAGTTTGAGTATTTCAGGATTTACACTTAAGGAGATATCAGGGGAGTGGATTCACTAGGGTTTTGTGCAACTCTGTTATTCCAAAACTCTATGATATTAGAGTTCATTTCGTGAATAAAATATTTTCTGCCAAATATCCCAGGACTATATATAGGATTCTGAACCATATTTATTCATTAGTTACATTTCCAACTAGAGAAAAGCCGAATTCTCTCTCACGGATCTTCGGGTTTTCATCCCAAATCGTGAGTATTTCTATCTAGTTGTATTATATAGCTTAGATTGCGCCTAATAACATCAAAATCATAACAAAACAGCCAGATTTGAGAGTTTACCGCCCAAGAACACTTGGGGAGTAAACTCTTTTATAAAGGCCAAATGGTGCCTAGTCCCTTCCTTAAGCAATGAAACTAGTTTGGACTTGTACACTAATGAGTTTAAGGCTAGAAAACAACCTCAAAACACCAAGTAAATGGTGTTCATGGCCCAAGATCTTCTTGGACCGTTAACACTAAATTTTGGGCCAAAAGTGTACCCAATGTCCCTCAAAACTTTGGAACTGAACCTAGAGACTACCCATGGCTTGTTTAGACATCCAAAACATTAAGAATCAAGGGTTGAAAGTGAGTTCACAGCCAAGGATGTTCTTGGGCCGTGAACTCCATTTTAGGTTGCCAAAATGCCCAAAATGCCTTCCATAAGCCAAGAGACAAACATAGCACTTTACCTTGATGTGTCTAGGACCCAAAACAATGAAAATACCAACACCCATGAGTGTTTACGGCCGCAAACACATGACCAAATGGTCCATGGGCCGTAAACTCAAGTTAGGGGTGTTTTGATGCCACAAACACTTCCTAAGGCATAGGCTTGAATTTAGAATGCTTCCTTATGACCTTTAGGACCCTCATAAACATAAATGGCCATGAGTTTACGGCAGTAAACTCATTAGGGCAGTGAACTCCTTAAAACTCCAAAGAAAGTGGGTTTTTCTTCATCATACGTTAGAGTTAATGTCCCTAAATCATTCCATAGCCTTCAAACTTGCATTCCCACATGAGTAGCCATGAGTTTACAGCCGTAAACTCCCTTGGTCCGTGAACTCATGGTAGTAAACTCATGTGAGTGCCTTTATACCTTCCTTTGTTAAATCACATGTGATTCCAACACTTGGTCAAGGTGTTTCCTAGTCCCGAAAGGTGTTTCCTTTCATATAGATGTTTTAAACACTATATTCATGTCAATATGTGTCCTTATATGTCATTTAGGTCTTATTGTGTCTCGGGACTTCATTCGTGGAACTTCTCATCCCTACACGCATACCCGTTAGAACCACTCATAATAGGTGAGTTCATACCCCTTAATCAATGTTTAAATGATTTTAAATGCTTTAAATGGGGGGGGGATACAAGTAGAAAACAACATGTTCTTAAATCAATCATAGATATTTATAACTGTGTTTTCATCCAGTAGATTTCACATACTTCAAAATGTGATACATGAAATGGTTTTCTATCTTAAAAATACCTTGGTAGCAAAAGTATTACGTTTGAAATATTTATTAAAATGACATCAAGTCATTGTTAATTATTGTTCAAAACTCGTAGATGTCTTACAAAACCATTTTTACCTTCTTGAATCAAAACTATATCTATACACTTATGTTCTTATATATGTATTGATGTTATAGTTTTCATCCTTCATTCAGTTTCCCTCACCCTTGTATAGCAATGGTGTATAAACCTGTTGGACAATCAATTACCTTCCAGTTAACTATTATAGGGATAGTTAGGAGATATATAACATTATTCCTATTACAAGGAATCACACAAGAGTCAGTTCATTCATGAGTCTATACCAGTACATTACATGATACATGACTACGTTTACATAGATACGCTTACATGAGTACGTTTAGATATGCTTACATGATACATGAGTACGTTTACATATTCTTACATGATACATGAATACGTTTACATAGAGACGCTTACATGAGTACCTTTACATAGATACATTTTCCTGTATACACTTACATGGATACTTGTACCTAGATTCACGAGGATGATTTATTAGTACCTTATGTGTAAATTGTCCTGCCTATCCTAGTTCAACGGGATATCTAGATAGGGCTAACGATTCCGAAACCCACTTATTAGCACCAGTGGTAGATGAACATCTTCGGATGCCTACAGTTATTACTTATATTAGGGGTACCTTTACGGGACTAACCATTCCTTTGGCCTACTGTTCGCTACAGAGGTAAATGACCATCTACGGATGCCTACGGTTAATACTTATACTAGGAGTACCTTTACAGGACTAACCCTTCCTTAAACCTGCTGTAGCTACAGAGGAATATTGAACAATCTACGGATGTTCAAAGGTTATACATGTCGCTATTCGCGATGTCCTGTTAATCCTAGTACAAAAGGATAACACTTACATGGTTATATTTTTCCTATTTCCTTATTTTGTGATACATTCACATAAACGCTGAGTTAGACTAAGTACTGTTAGTAATAGTCAAAAAGAAGGAAAACCATCTTTGTTTTAGCAAACACACGAGTCTTGGTAGAAGACTACTTACATAACACACGAGTCTTGGTAGAAGACTAGTTACATAATATTTAAGTCTTGGTAGAAGGCTACTCATTATACTAATAGAAATCATAGGGATTTGCTAGAGTATTCAAACATTTTCAACTATTTTCAAACAATTCACACTTATACAGTCTTTTTCCAAAGGTTTCCAAGTCATTACCTTACAGTTTTTACAAATCAAAGACACATTAATACTTATGAATTCACCAGCTTTACGCTGATACTCGCTTTCAAAATAACTTGTATTCTCAGGTCGCCAGTTAGACAAGTACGATGGCCAGGTTTCGAGAAGACGGAGCACAGACAAGACTCGTCTTTTATTTTGATTACATATTTTGATGTCTTATTACAATGAAAGAACACACATGTATTAAAACTTTACTTTTAATGCAATGGATGATGTTGATGCTTGTTTACTACTTTACACTGTTATGATACTTCACATGACGTCCTCCACCCCGAAATGTTTCCGCCGTTCTTGGTTTTGGGGTGTGACATCTATTGAACATGAGTTTTGGTGGATTGACATTGTTGCATTTTATGGTTATTTATTAAATTTAATGTGTTTTTGAAATGTATAAATTTGGTTAAAATTTTATGTCGTTACAAGTTGGTATCAGAGACTTGGTTTGAGGGATTCAGATACACCTCCTGGTGTGTTTGGACTCAAACTGAGGATTTGAGAAGAATTTTCAAAGGAAAAGAATTTTTCCAAAATGAGAACGAGTTTTAAGAGAAACAAGTTGAAGCGGTGTGTAAAATCGGCCAGAGCCCGAATGGTGATTGCTCAAAATACCTTTATGTTTGTATTACGTGATATTTATGAGATATTTTACTAAAATTGCATGCTAGAGGGTAAGCTAGGTATTTCATATTCTAGGGCTAGAGTTGCCTGATCTATGATGCCTTAGCCTAGGGGCTGCTTTGATCAGTGTTATTTGTTATTGTTTGAGTATGTGCTGAGTTCTGAGTCAGGAAATAATCTAGGAAAAGATACTTGGGTGAGCTTAAAGGGGTTCTTTTGAGAAGGTAGTCTGTGATTCGTGAGATATAGAGTATTTGTGAATTAGAATCCTAGGAGGAGGACTTTGCGTGAGTACAGGTGGGGTGTGGAAGGCAGTATTGGGCCCGTACTACTGGAATCACTTGATCTGTAGGCAACCAAAGTAAGAATCCTTAGGATGCTAAGGAGCAAGTAGGGATGAGTGGTCAAGTGTGAGTATGCCCGAGCCAGTGTCTGATTATTTTGTGTTTTGTTAAAGAGACATCATGGTAGGTACGCGCCACACCTAAGGGACCAATGGAGTTAGCGATGCTGAGATTCGTCGGATGATTCACGACGAGGTGGCCGCAGCCATCCGAGAGGCTATTTCAGAGATGTTTGGGTCTATAAAGACCACTTTGATCGAGACGTTTGATAAGCGATATGATGTTGTTTCCGAGGTGGCTGCTGCTGCGGCCACCGCAGCTGTCGCTGCTGCCAGGCCGCAGGGGGGTGACTCGTTGCTGTACCGGGAGTTCAGTTACACAAAGCGACCAGAGTTTGATGGGACTCAGGATCCGATTTTTGCGATGAGGTGGATCTCTGATGTTGTGGGATGTTTCTACACTTGCTCATTCCCAGTGCATTTGAGAGTACGGTTCGCGTTGAACCAGCTTCGCTTGGGAGCGAAGGACTGGTGGAAGTTTGTGACAGCTAGTTTAACCCCTGCAGAGCATGCTGTGGTGACTTGGGAGTGATCTGCTGAGATGCTCTAAGATGAGTATGTTCCCCCTGTGGAAAGGGATCGGTTGGCCCAGGAGTTTCTGTCTCTTAGGCAGAAGACAGAGTTAGTGACTTTGATTACACAGATGTTTTATGAGAGGGCGTTGTTTTGCCCTGAGTATGTGGCGACTAAGCAGGCTCACATGAGTCGGTATTTGATCATTTTGAGGAGGGATATTCAGGAGTTGGTGGTGAAATCTTCTTATCGTACATTTGTTGAACTCCAGGAGAATTCCACGAGGAGGGAGATCGAGCTGGAGACTCGGGCGAGGGAGGACGCGGAGTCTCAGGGGAGAGACCGGCGGCCGTCCAGTCGCAACCGACAGCCAAGCGGGCTAAGCCCGCTGATCCGAGATAAGGAGGCCAGAAGGGACACACTTATGACAAATGCAGCAAGAGTCACGGGGGATCTTGCCAGGCGGGGATTTGCTACAAATGTAGCGAGGAGGGGCATATGGCGAAGGATTGCCCCAAGGGTTTTGCAGTCTATTTCCACTGCAATTAGGCCGACTATCAGAAGGCTGAGTGCCCTCATATTGTTCAGGGATCAGCCCAAAGTTCCACTCCTGTTGCATTGTGTGTTACTGATGTTAGGTCGGTGAAGGCCGAGGTTCCGAAGGCTCGTGGGAGAGCTTTCCAGCTAACAGCGGAGGAGGTCCGTGCAGCACCTAATGTCGTGACTGGTATGTAGTTCTCAATTTATTCATTTATTCATTCTGCGCTTCTCTTTATGTTTATCACGTGCTATATTTAGGTACATTTGTTGTGAGTTATGTGCCTGTTTTAGTGATATCTGAATCGGGTGCGAGTCAATCCTTTGTATCCATAGACTTTAGTCGTCACATTGGTAACAAACGTGAGGCGTTGAGTCGACCTCTAAGGGTTTCTATAGCATATGATCATGCGGTGTTTGCTACCGAGGTGTTTCGAGGATGCATGCTGGAGATTTTTGGCGTCGAGTTTCTGATTGACCTGGTATCGATCGCGATGGGTAATGTCTGTGTCATCGTGGGCATGGATTGGTTGAGCCGTTTTGGAGCAATGATCGAATGTGAGCGCCAGTTGGTGACTATACGAGACCCTATTGGGGGAGTGCTTACGGTGTATGGCGAGGGTAACAGATCTGGGTCAGCTTTCTACTCTACCGCTAGGGCAAGGCAGAGTTTACAGCAAGGTTGTATGGGATTCCTGAAGTATGTGATGGATTTGTGGACTATATCTTAGAGGCCAAGTTCTGTAATCGAGGTTCTGATAGTATGTGAGTTTCCTAATGTTTTCCCCGAGGATTTACCGGGTGTGCCTGCTGAGAGGCAAGTGGAGTTTCAGATTGATTTGGTTCCGGGGGCGGTGCAAATCGCCAAGGCACCTTATCGCCTTGCGCCGCCAGAAATGCAGGAGTTATCATCACAGCTTCAGGAGCTGCTGAGGAAGGGATTTATTCGACCGAGTAGCTCGTCATGGGGAGCGCCGATCCTTTTTGTCAAGAAAAAAGATGGTTCATACCGGATGTGCATTGATTACCGGGAGTTGAAGAAGTTGACGGTCAAGAACCGTTACCCACTTCCGAGGATTGACGATCTATTCGATCAGCTGCAGGGGACATCCTAGTTCTCCAAGATTGATTTGAGATCTGGATATAAACAAATGAGAGTGTGCGAGAAGGATATGCAGAAGACGGCCTTTAGAACTCATTATGGGCATTACGAGTTCGTGGTGATGCCTCTTGGACTCACCAACACACCGACGGCGTTCATGGATCTCATGAACCAGGTGTGTAGGCCTATGTTGGACCGGTTGGTGATTGTGTTCATTGATGGTATCTTAGTGTATTCGAGATCCAGGGAGCAACACGAGGAGCATCTACGAGAGGTTCTTGCGGTTTTGAGGTCGGAGAGGCTATATGCCAAATTCTCCAAGTGTGATTTCTGGCTACGAGACATCCAGTTTCTGGGACATCTCATTAATCAGAGCGGGATATTGGTCGATCCGGCCAAGATTAAGGCAGTTATGCGATGGGAGGTGCCGAGACCCCCATCCGAGATCCGGAGTTTTCTGGGATTGGCCGGCTACTATCAGAGATTTATCCAGGATTTCTCCAAGATTGCGGTTCCTCTCACCAAGTTGACCCGGAAGGGCGTTACTTTTGTTTGGGGGCCTGAGGAGCAGGCATCTTTCGAGACCCTTCGTCAGAGATTATGCGAAGCTTTGGTGTTAGCTCTTCCGGAGGGAGTAGAGGACTTTGTAGTCTACTCTGATGCGTCTATCTTAGGGATGGGTCCAGTGTTGATGCAGAGGGGTTACGTGATTACATATGCGTCGAGGCAGTTGAAGCCTCACGAGACGAGGTATCCTACTCATGATTTGGAGTTAGGGGTGGTGGTTTTTGCCCTCTTGATTTGGCGCCACTATCTTTATGGTGTTAGGTGTACCATCTACACGGACCACAAGAGCCATAAGTATCTCATGGATCAGCCCAACCTAAATATGAGACAGAGGAGGTAGTTGGATGTGGTGAAAGATTATGACTGCGATATCTTGTACCATCCGGGCAAGGCTAACGTGGTAGTCGACACCTTGAGCCATAGAGTAGAGAGTGCTCCTATCCGAGATGTGTGCATGAGGATGATAGTGATGACTCCAGTCTTAGATACCATTCGAGAGGCCCAGGTGGAGGCCATGAGATCGGAGAATCACAAGAGGGAGTGAATGATTGGGTAAGTGTCTGAGTTTTTGCCTGATAGTCAAGGGCTTATGACTTTCCCGGGGAGGACTTAGGTGCCCTACACTGTCAGAGCTATCCGTATTTTGATGGAGGAGGCACAGAGATCGAGATTCTCGATCCATCCAGGAGCCATTAAGATGTACTTTGACCGGAAGAGAGATTATTGATGGCCTTGTATGAAGAGGGACGTGACTAGGGTAGTTGAGAGGTGCTTGACATGTCGTCAGGTTAATGCAGAGCAGTGTCCTCATGGTCCATTGTAGCCTCTGGAGATTCCCCAGTGGAAGTGGGAACATATTTCCATGGACTTTATCACCAAGTTGCCGAGGACTATGCGTGGAGTTGACGTAATTTGGGTGATTGTAGACCGGCTAACGAAGAACACTCATTTCCTCGCCATTAGCGAGAGCTCTTCTGCAGAAAGATTGGTTGGAATTTATGTGAGGGAGCCGGTGGCTCGACATGGAGTGCCGACCTCGATAGTGTCAGATCGAGACATGCGTTTCACTTCCAAATTCATGAAGAAATTTCATGAGGAGTTGGGTACCCGGTTACACTTCAGTACCGCGTACCATCTGCAGATAGACGGGCAAAGCGAACGGACGATTCAAATGCTCGAGGACATGCTGCGTGCATGTTTCATGAATTTTGAGGGAAGTTGGGACACTTATTTACCTTTGGATAATTTTTCTTACAACAACATCTATCATTCGAGTATTGGTATGCCTCCCTTCGAGTTTCTTTATGAGAGAAAGTGTAAGACTGCCATTTTTTGGGGAGAGTTGGGTCAGCAAGTGATGGGTGGCTCTGAGATAGTGCTCAGGACGACTGAGCAAATACAGCAGGTCAGACTGAGGCTACCGACGGCCCAGAGTCGCCAGAAGAGTTATGCAGATAGGCAACGATCCGAGCTGGAATTCCAGGTCGGAGATTTTGTACTCATGCAAGTGTCCCCTTGGAAAGGGGTGATCCGATTCAGGAAACGAGGCAAGCTTGGGTCCCGATACATCGATCCTTTCAGGGTGACTGCCAGGGTGGGTAGGGTAGCGTACCGTTTGGAGCTACCTACAGAGTTGAGTCAGATTAATAACACCTTCCACATGTCTTAGCTGAGGAAGTGTGTAACCGATAAGACGAAAGTGGTACCATTAGAGGAAATTTAGGTTGATGCGAACCTGAATTACATTGAGCGACCAATTGCGATCATGGATCGAAAGGCGAAGGTTCTAAGGAACAAAGAGGTACCCCTTGTTTATGTAACAACGTAAATTTTCAAAAAAAATTTTCATTTTTCAAACAACATGATTATCATTTAAACATTCTCAAATCTCATGTTCAACAATTGTCATCAAATAAAACATATCCCAAGATCACAAATAAAATCCTCGGTCTGTGTGTACAGATCATGCTGGCGCCTTCCCGCGAACGTCACTAGTACCTGAAACACATAACACATAACACTATAAGCATAAATGCTTACTGATTTCCCCAAAATACCACATACAATACATATTAGCCACTCGAGGCTATAAAATTTGTATGACCCTCTGGTCAAAGTGTCTCAGTGGGACCCTCCAGTCCCATAACTCTATGGACCCTCTGGCCCTAACTCTGTAGACCTTCCAGTCCTAACTCTATAATCTCTGAATCACACATAGCACAAAATCACATAGATATCACATCATATATTAGCATACAACATACTCTGTCACATACTCTAATTACCACCCTAGGTAAAGTATAGTGAGAAGACTCACTTTGGGTAACTCGGTAAATCTCGAACTCGAAAATACTGATCTAGCCTCCGCCTAATCACATAAAATAATTACTCTAATCAATACGGCTCTCAAAGGCTAGGCTATTCCATCTCTAAGTTCTCTCAGAGGGTAAAAGACCATTTTACCACCTCCCAATGGCTCAAAAGTCCAAACATTGACTAGACCCTAAAAGTCAACGAAAGTCAACGGTCAACTTTGACCAGATTCTTCGAGTGGACATAGGTGACTCGGCGAGTACAAGCATGTCCTCTTGGTTTATCTAAACCTCGCTCGACTCGTCGAGCGAACCTTCCACTCGACGGGTTACCACTGGACATGAATCACGGAGTAACCCGACTTGACTCGTCGAGTCCCCTTATGGACTCAACGAGTTCCTTCCATGGTAACACTCAAATGACCTTCTGAGGTCATATCTGCTTCTCCAACTAGTAGATCTAACCTTCTAGCACTCAAAAGTCACGTAAAGGTTCGAACTTTAGGCCCATGCATCACACTATCATCTATATATATGCCAAAATAACCCTTAATATCCCAAAACTCATAAAGGATTGCATAAAGCTAAAGAATAGGGACTCTCTGGACCTCTCAAGATCCAGATCTGATAATATTGTCACAATGGGACATTACACACACTAGATCTCTTACCAAAAGTGAAGAGAAGAAACCCTAGATTCATGAAATCTATTACTCAAATGAAGATAGACATGAATTCTTACCTCCCACATCAGCTCTGAACAAAATGATGGAAGATTTGAGTCCCACAAGTCATCCTAGCTCGAAATCCTTCCTTCCATTTGCTAAAACACACCAAAGAATGATGAATTAGCCTCATCTTGCTCTACAAGCTTTCTCTCTGCTCTTTAGGGTTTCTCAGGGGTGTAGTGGCCGCAAATGAAGGACATAAAGGTTTTTAAATAAGGCACAGGCCCAAAGATTTGGGGTTTCTCCTGCCAGCACAGACTCGTCGAGTCACCTAGCCGACTCGTCAAGTCCATTCATTAATCATGTCAGCGAATCGCGATCCTACTCGATGAGTCTAGGCGTCAACTCGTCGAGTCCTTCTTTTTAACTCAAAATAAAAGGTTAAAATAAAATATCTGGGAATCCGGATGTTACAATTCTCCCCCACTAGAATCAGTCTTCGCCCTCGAAGTCTTGGTCTACAAATAAATCTGGATGTTGGTCCCGCATCTCCAACTCCGACTCCCAAGTCAACTCGGACCCTCTCCGATGTTGCCACTGGACCTGACCAGGGGCACCTCCTTGTTCCTCAGAACCTTGACCTTTTGATCCTGGATCACGATCGGTCTCTCAACATAATTCAGGCTCGCATCCACCTGAATATCCTCCAGCGGTACCAACGCCAACTCATCGGCTATACACTTCCTCAACTGAGACATGTGGAAGATATCGTGTATCTGGCTCAACTCTGCAAGTAGCTCCAAACGATACGCTACTCTTCCCACCCTCGCGGTCACCCAAAACGGACCAATATACCGGGGTCCCAGCTTGCCCCTTTTCCTGAATCGGATCACTCCTTTCCAAGGAGATACCTTCAGGAGAACGAAGTCTCCCACCTGGAACTCAAGCTCGGATCGTCGCCTATCCGCATAACTCTTCTGGCAACTCTGACCTGTCAACAATCTCTATTTGACCTGTTGTATCTAATCTGTCGTCTGAAGCACTATCTTGGTGCTACCCATCACTCGCTGCCCTACCTCTCCCCAGCAGATGGGAGTCCGACACCTACTTCCATACAACAACTCAAAGGGAGGCATGCCAATACTCGAATGGTGGCTGTTGTTATAGGAAAACTCAGCCAACGGTAGATACGTGTCCCAACTCCCTCCGAAGTCCAACACACATGCTCGAAGCATGCCCTCGATCGTTTGAATCGTTCGCTTACTCTGACCGTCCGTCTGTGGGTGGTAAGCGGTACTGAAATGAAGCCTTGTGCCCAACTCCTCATGAAACTTCTTCCAGAACCTGGAAGTGAAACATACATCTCGATCCAACACAATCGAGATCGGCAACCCATGCCACAATACCACCTCCCTCACATGCAACTATGCCAGCCTCTCAGCGGAAGAGCTCTCACTGATAGCACGAAAGTGAACGCTCTTCGTCAGTCGGTCAACTATCACCCAAATTGCATCGACACCCCTCGCGGTCCTTGGAAATTTGGTGATAAAATCCATAGAAATCTGTTCCCACTTCCACTAGGGAATCTCAAGTGGCTGCAACTTGCCATGCGGACGCTGGTGCTCGTCCTTGACCCTGCGATAGGTCAAGAATCTCTCAACGAACCACGCTACACCAATATATCGTCGATGAACACGATCACCGACCGATCCAACATTGGCCTGCACACCCGGTCCATGAGGTCCATGAACGCTGCCGGTGCATTGGTGAGCCCAAAAGGCATCACCACGAACTCATAATGCCCATAACGAGTCCTGAACGCCGTCTTCCTGATATCCTCGTCCCGCACCCTCATCTGATGATATCTAGATCTCAAATCAATCTTGGAGAACCAAGACACTACCTGCAACTGATCGAACAGATCATCGATCGTCGGTAAGGGATAATGGTTCTTGACCGTCAACTTGTTCAACTCCCGGTAAACAATGCATATCTGGTGTGAACCATCCTTTTCCTTGCGGTGAGCTACTCGGTCGAATAAACCCCCTCCCCAGCAGCTCCTGAAGCTGTGAGGATAACTCCTGCATCTCTGGCGGCGCAAGGCGATAGCGTGCCTTGGCAATAAGCGCCGCTCCAGGTACTAAATCAATGCGAAACTCCACCTGCCTCTCGGGAGGCACACCCGACAACTCCTCGGGGAAAACGTTTGGGAACTCTCGCACTATCGGTACATCATCAACCAAACTCGGCCTCTCCGCGGCCACTCGGGTGTCCATCACATAAGCTACAAACCCACTACAGCCCAGCTGTAGACTCTGTCTCGCTCTAGCAGCCGAATAAAATGCTGACCGGGAACGGGTACCCTCGCCGTACACCGTAAGCACTCCCCCACTAGGGTCTCGTATGGTCACCAGCTGTCGCTCACAGTCGATGACCTCTCTAATCTACTCAACTAGTCCATGCCTACGATGACACAGACATCCCTCATCGCAATCGAGACCAGATCTATTGGGAACTCAACACCGAAGATCTCGAGTACACATCCTCGAATCACCTCAGTAACATATACCGCTCACTCGTCAGCTATGGAAACTCATAGAGTTGGACTCAATGCCTCTCGACAGATACCGATGTGTTGACTAAAGGCCAAAGACACAAAAGATTGACTCACACCCGAGTCAAATAACACCAAAGAAGGTACAGAACTCACAAGAAAAGTACCTACGCATATCAAAATATAAGTACAATATCTCAAACTCAAAATAAATAGATGAAGGAATACGTACCAGCCATGTAACACTCGAAAAGTTCAAGCCAATTTAAACTTTTAAAAACATTTCAAATCCATTAACTATTACAAACTTGTTTTCAAAATGTATCACATCAGAGTATCCCATAAACAAAGTCATAAAAAGTGAGGAGCTGTATGATCACGCCTTTGCCTTGCCACAATCCCCTGAAGTACCTGAAACAATAAACTAAAACTGTAAGCCCGAAAGCTTGGTGACTTACCCCCAAAATACCGATACACATACAGTCCACATAACGATATCAACAATATCACAACATTACAAAATGAATAGAACAACACCTAACGGGTCCACAACTCTACAGATTGGAATACCCCTGGGCCCACAGTGTGAGTCTGGAATGCCTACCGAGCCCTTAGCTCACATCTGGATTGCCACTGAGCCCTCATTACGAGTCTGGAATGCCTACTGGGCCCTCAGCTAGTATCTGGAATGCTCCCGAGTCCTCAGTATGAGTCTGGAATGCCTACCGGGCCCTCAGCTCATATCTGGAATACTCCTGAGTCCTCAGTATGAGTCTGGAATGCCTACCGGGCCCTCAACTCATATCTGGAATACTCTAGGGTTTGTTGGCTACCGCATGGAGCAGTACAACCTCAACCCAACCCACATAATATATAACATAACTACTGAGCATGCAATAATCATATAACATCACAGGTAGTCCTACAGGTCTACCTAACTGGCATAACCACTAGCATGCAACACAAACTCATACTCAACATGTAACACTACTAGGATAACATATCCAATGGGCCGGCCTTGGTGCCTTAGACCCCTTAGTATAGTGAGGATAACTCACCTTGCAACTGCCGAACCGAATCACAACAGCACAATCCCGAAGCACCGCCTCAAACTCCAACACCTATATCCATCAATAACCATTGACATAAATATCCAAATTACCATAATACCCTTGAAGGTCAAATTCAAAGTCCTTAGTCAAAGTCAACCTTCCTGATTGACTCTACTCGCCGAGTCAACCCGTCGACTCGCCGAGTTCTCGTATCCAGAAAACTCTCATAGCACGACTTAACTCGCCGAGTCACCCCGAGACTCGTTGAGTCCAACGATCTCTGGGTTCCATCCTAACCAACTCACTGAGTCCCCAACCAAATCACTAATCCAAGGCTTTAACTGAAAGAGGTTAGGTTCTGCGAGCAGACTCACCGAGTCCAAGAACAGACTCATCGAGTTCACGACCATCTTCAATAGAGTCGCCGAGTTGTTCTTCCAACTCGTCAAGTCCAAGCTCATCATCATAATACTCGCCGAGTCACCCATGCGACTCACCGAGTTACTACGTGACTCAATGTCTGATCTCTAGCCCGACTTGCCGAGTCATCTCCCAGACTCGCCGAGTCCATACGTGCATTCTCATAATCTCGAGTCACAGAGCTACTCCTTTGCTCCAAACAATAGATCTGGGTCTTTAGGGTCCATTAGCAACATAAAGTTGCCACCTTTACGTGCTTCTTGCCCCATAATACCAAAAACCAAGCTAGAAAGGGACTTAAATCTTGGGGAAGGGCTTTTGCATAACAACTAGAAAGGCTTTATGCATCAATGATCCATATAGAACTCAGATCTGGAGTTTCAACTCCAGATCTAACTCATGCTTCAAGATCTCATCAACATTTCTCCAACCAAACCCTAAAACTCCATGAAAATGGAACTAGAAAGGAGAAGGTCAGGGATCACGATTCCTTACCTCCAAAATGACCTCCCACTGAAGTATAATCTAGATCTCTTCGAGTCTCCTTGATCCAAGCTTCTTGATCTTCAAGATCCCTTCACAAATCACACCAATTTGCTTCCAAGTCTTCTCACAAACGAAATTAGGGATTCTGGATCTCAAAAGGGTAGCAAAGAGGCTGAGGGTGGGTTATAATGTGCTTTATATAGGGCACAACCCCTAAGATTAGGGTTTTCTCCCTTCAACACCAACTTGTCTAGTACAAGCCGCCGACTCGACGAGTTGGCTACTTAAACCCGCGACAAATCCCGCTCCGACTTCGCGAGTAAGCATGCCTACTCGTCGAGTCCCTATCCTTAATTTACAATTTAAGCCCTTCAACAGTACCTATGGAATTTGGGGTGTTACAACTCTCCCCCACTTAAATTAGGCTTCGTCCTCGAAGCATACTGCAATATACACTTCAGAACAAACCCCTTGCATTGCAAACTCCGATTTCTCAATCAAATCATGCTCTTACAAACCCTACTTCTGTATCTCTCTTAAAATAGCTTATTCACATGTGGCATCCTTGCCACTATTCCAAGCCAAACATCGGTCTTTCAACTCCATAGTACCTCATATCAGTCACATATCACCCGATGATACCATCCCTTCAAATCAGGAACACACCTTCGCGCCCTGCAAACACTAGATACTACAAACACCCATTGAGCTCTGTTAAGACACTAATCCATCTTCCTTCGCCCATGATTGGAGATAACCCTGATAACTTGGAACCTGGAATGAACCTTGTTTTCCCCTCTTATTCTATACCTCACGCGCTAACAGGATACCACATCCTTCAGCTCCCATAACCCATCGACCAAACATCTCGCGTAACCACTTGTACTTGGCTCAGTAAGCCTCGGGCTGGAATACCGGGCATGCCCATAACGGGTCCAGACTACTCCCGAGTCTGTTAACCTGTTGTCTCACCTTCCTCTATCCAAATCTCTAATTTGGAACCACTATCCTCCTCCTCTTCCAAGGAGACTGAAAACATGCCTGCGCATCATCCAACATTACCACAACCTCAACGGGCATCCTACCCGTAAGTTCTTCCATATATCTGGTACAACCCCAGTGCTTACTATCGAAAACTGAAGTACTTTCGATCATCCATTTACATTACTGCTTGTCTTTCAGAGGACCCACACTCCTTCTGGAGCTACATACCTTTCCTTTCCAGGAAATCTACTCAACAACCCTTACCGCACTTATAAGTGCCATTGAGGTAAACTTCACTCTACACTATATATGTAGAGCAACTGCTATTCCCGAACTCGCATATACTCCGAATCCGATCACATACTGACTAGGCCCACGCACGGTCTCCAGCCAATTCCATCATCATGATCAATACTTGGGGCCAAACCATCTTGATTACCATTGCAACAACATATTCACTCATTCTCCTCATACTGATCCACTAACACATGCAGAGTCTTTAGCATGACTGGACCGCCTTTCCAGGCCTTCAGCCTATCTGGACCTTCAGCATGTCTGGACCGTTCCCCGAGATCATAATACTACTATATATATGAAACCATAATCATGACAATGTTTTCCTTTGGTTCTTGAACCACATACATATAATAATCGGTTCGTAAGCCCAAACACCCATACCTGGCCCAATCGCCCTCGAGCTGGAATACCAAGCATGCCTATGACGAGTCCAATCATCCTCAAGATGGAATACCCTCGTACTCTACACATGTTTGGCCCAATCAACCCTCGGGTTGGAATACCAACATGTTAAGTCTAATCAATTATAGGGTTCAGTCATCCTCAGGATGGAATACCCTAGATCATAATACCACTATATGAAACTCGGGTCTAAACTCATAACTTGAAGTTCAAGGACCTACCCTTGTATTTCGCACAAATCTTGTGATTCCTTGCAGCCGATTACGGCTCGCTCGAACCTCAACAATGTTTCCATTCCGAAAGCGCTCGAACAGAAGAATGAACTACTAGTATTACTAGGCCCACAGCCTATGACTGGAATACCCCTACAAGGCCCTCAGCATAGGTCTAGATTGCCTCTGAGTCTACAGCATGAGTCTGGTATACCCCACCTGGCCCTCAGCTCATAACTGGAATGCTCCTGATAAACTATCAACCTTGTCCAAAAGAAAACCGAACCAAGTCCTTTACAACACCAAACTATGCTACCATGTTAAAATCCCATTATGCATGATCCACCTATAGAACAAGTTGCTTATCCAAGAAACATCTTGCAACACTTGGTCGCACTCAACCCCAGAATAGAATGATAGACGAACTTTCGATCCAACCTGCAAACTATAAGCCAGACCTGATCACACGTACATCGAATCAACACTAATTCCATCATAAACACCCGTCATTACACATGAAGAACCACTACCATGAACATAATTGGGAGTACTTAAATTCACATTCACTCACCACAAAGCCCATACTGGATCAAGACTGATCCTATTCTACCAATACAAAACTAGCCCAAGAAGACTTCCATAATTATCTCGAAGGTTACCGCAACACGAGTCTAATACAAATCAAAATTCTATTTCACCATTAGGGAGAAACATACCCCAAAGACTTTGGGAACATAAACACACTACATAAGGGAATGGGTGGCACGATCCTAGCTTCGCAACTATCGCCTGTTGAATCCCATTCGGAGAATTTCTGCTCCCCGAGGGTTCGCAACTTAATGTCTGTTCGACCATTATGGGAACCATAATCTGAGCAGCAACAGACAAAACCTTCAATGGCTGATGTTTAACCTGAGAATTACCAATACTCCTCCATTTAGAACACTAACCACTACGCACTGGTGTGAAGCCCAACATAACTTAGCTGACAATCCCTGATGCTTGAATGATCTCACTCTCAAATCTTGAAGTCCAAAGATAGATGCTCTACTAATACTTCAGCAACAAGCTATTTCCCTTGGCGCTCTCATACGCCAATGAATAACGATTACTAAAAAAAGCCATTGAATCCTGACAATGTTGAATAACTACTCCATAAGACTCTGTCCATAACCTCCCACATAATACCCTTCTTCTCCAGTGCTCCAAACAAATCTCTCGCTCTCGAGCTCCAGAAATCATATCATTCAGGGTCTAGCACCCTGACTCGCTTACCAGCTCAATCGTCCACAGTGAATTGTTGTACCTGAAGCAACCTCTGCCCTAACCGGGCTACAAACTACTCCCAAAACTCAGTCTATAATCCTGAGAGTGCAATAGATTTCACAATCAATCCATACCACCCGATACAAGAGATCCAAGGTGAATCGGATCTTAACACCTATGGGTCGGAAAGGTAACTGCTTACACCTCATAAAATTTATCATGCCACATCGACCCACATGCACTTACCAGCATTGAAATACGGTCGCCAACCCCTGTGACTAACTGACCCCGAGCTGGAAATACAACCTGATCTTGGGGTCACGAGCCTGCTCATTCCTTTGATCCCGCAAAACTAAAAAAGGGCACAATCCTTGCCCTAGAAAAACAACATTCTAAACCTATCTATTAACCATTCTAGTTTTTGCTGCATAACTCTAGTTGAACATAATCATTACTCCTTTCAGAGTCCCTATGACTGGAATTCCGGCCCTGACAACACCCCGAAACCTCAAATCTAGAAACTCATGTGCTAGACTCTTCCGCTTAACCCGCGGAATGCAACGAGTACCTAAAATCTACCTGATCCCAAGTAACTACAACCCTCTGCTCATCAGCATATGTCCCAGTAACAAGTCCCAGTATTGGAAAGCTCGACCAGTTCCTTCCCCTGCTGTCGTTACAACTGCTATGGCTGCCACGACAATTGTCTCGCCACTAATTGCATAACACTCATCAAAATACTTAACTATAGCGGTCTTGACAGTCCCAAACATCTCTGACAACTGTCCTCAAACAATCTCGATCACCTCCTCCCGGATGAGCTCACTGAAATGATCCTATGACAACACTAGCCTATCCTGGCTGCCAGCTCCCGATCCTAACCCGGATCCGTCTCGAGTCGCCTTGTAACCACCATTCTGGTAGTACACTAGGAAGACCTCTAATATTCCATACAATGACAGGGAACCAACTCTCAACTAAACCCTAGGGGTTATGACTTCCTTGCTACGCATATGGGTCATGTGCTTTCAGTAGTACGAGCCCATACTACCTTCCACACTTACCCGTATTTGTCTCAAGTATCACCACAACGCCCTAAATGAATACATAACCAGGCAAGCGCTCAATCCTCACTCCTAGAGGAATGCTAAATATCTCATAACTGGCCTCTTGGCCTCACACAACCCGCCCATCCATGAAACTTCCACCAACCCTGCAGCACTAGTGTATGCTAGCCATACATAACGCTGGACCCTATAGACTTTCGAATATCCAATCCTACCCTAAGCTCCCAATCAAACAAGAACATAACATAAGGCCAAATCAAACAGACTCAGGCTATAAGATCTTAATTATGTATAACAGTCATGCACACATTAAGCAACTATAGTAATGATGTCAATCTCATGTAAAGGAAACCCTAGGCTAGCAGGCATCATGTAATCAGGTAATTCCATCATGCAATTCCTGAAGATCCCTAGCCTAGTACTAGCATGTTGTTCTAACATATCACAATATCAATAACTGTATGGTATTTTGTGGTCTACGTACTGGCTCTGACTAATCGTACACCCTGCATCCTCCTTTACTTATTTTGAAAACCATTTAAAAAAAACCATCTTGGAAAATCCCTTCCTTCATTTGAGACTGGATTCACATGAGTGTTCCTCCAATTCACTCAAACCAAGACTCTGATACCAACTTGTAATACCCGAAAAGTTCAAGCCAATTTAAACTTTTAAAAACATTTCAAATCCATTAACTATTACAAACTTGTTTTCAAAATGTATCATATCAGAGTATCACATAAACAAAGTCATAAAAAGTGAGGAGTTGTACGATCACGCCTTTGCCTTGCCATGATCCCCTGAAGTACCTGAAACAGTAAACTGAAACTGTAAGCCCGAAAGCTTAGTGAGTTACCCCCAAAATACCGATACACATACAGTCCACATAACGATATCAACAATATCATAGCATTACAAAATGAATAAAACAACACGTAACGGGTCCACAGCTCTACAGACTTGAATACCTCTGGGCTTATAGTGTGAGTCTGGAATGCCTACCGTGCCCTCAACTCACATCCGGATTGCCACCGAGCCCTCATTACGAGTCTGGAATGCCTACCGGGCCCTCAGCTCGTATCTGGAATGCTCCCGAGTCCTCAGTATGAGTCCGGAATGCCTACCGGGCCCTCAGCTCATGTCTAGAATACTCCCGACTCCTCAGTATGAGTCTGGAATGCCTACCGGGCCCTCAACTCATATATGGAATACTCTAGGGTTTGTTGGCTACCGCATGGAGCAGTACAGCCTCAGCCCAACCCACATAACATATAACATAACTATTGAGCATGCAATAATCATATACCATCACAGGTAGTCCTACAGGTCTACCTAACTGGCATAACCACTAGCATGCAACACAAAATCATACTCAACATGTAACACTACTAGGATAACATATCCAATGGGCTGGCCTTGGTGCCTTAGACCCCTTAGTATAGTGAGGATAACTCACCTTGCAACTGCCGAACCGAATCACAAGAGCACAATCCCGAAGCACCGCCTCAAACTCTAACACCTATATCAATCAATAACCATTGACATAAATATCCAAAGTACCATAATACCCCTGAAGGTCAAAGTCAAAGTCCTCAGTAGACACATGCTCAGGGAAAAACATCACCCTCTCGTGAAACATCCTGGTGATCGTAGTAACAGACTCAGTACCCTGGTTGAGGGTCAAAAACTCCTGGGTCAACCGTTCCCTTTCCACCGGGGGAACGTAATCATCTTGGAACATAGCGATGAACCTCTCCCAGGTCACCGCGACAAGCTCTGCATAAGTGAAGTGCATGTCACGAACTTCCACCAGTCCTTTGCTCCCAAGCGAAGCTGGTTCAATGCGAACCGTACTCTTTGATGCTCCGGGCACGAATATGTGTAAAAGCACCCCTTAATGTCATAGACCCATCTCATCGCAACTATCAGATCCTGAGTCCCATCAAACTCTGGTGGCTTCGTGTTGCTGATCTCTTAGAACAGCAACGAGTCACCCCCCTGTGGCCTGGCAGCAACAATGACTGCGGTGGCCACAGCAACAAGAACATCAGTAAGAGCAGCGTACCACTCATCAAAAGTCTCGATCATCGTGGTCTTGATTGACGCAAACATCTCCGGAATCTCAGCCCGGATGGCCGCAGCCACCTCCTTATGAATCAGCCTGCGAATCTCCTCATCACTAACGCTGCTACTCTCAGGTGTGTGGCATGTCCCAACCATGACGCCTCTCTGAAATACAACATAAGAATATCAAAGACCCGCTCGAGCATACTCGCACTTGATAAGTCAACGCTACTTGCTCTTCAGTACCCTAAGGCTTCTTACTTGGACTGCGCACTGATCTGGTGTTTCCAGTAGTACGGGCCCTTATACTACCGTCCACACCACATCAGTATTCACCCCAAGTCCTCTTCCTAGGATCCCTAATCATGAGTACTCTAACCTTGCAACGCATAGGCTACTCTCTATCAGACCTGTCATAAGCTCCTCGGTGCTACCTATTCACTCTCAAGCATCTCATAGCAGCAGAAATATCTTAGGTTAAGGCATCACAAATCAGGCCACTCTATTCCTAATCTGAGTACCTAGCCTACTCTAGCATGCATAACATAACATAACGTATCTCATAACACATAATGTAAGGGTATTTTGGGAAATCACCGTTCGGGCGCTGGCTGACCGTACACATTGCTCTGTTCTGCTCGTCTCAAAACCTTTTACGCTTCTTTTTAGAAAAGATGTTTTATTGTGAAAAATTCATCAAATCCTCAGTTAAAGTTCAGATACGCTCGAAGGTGCGTCCGAATCCCTCTAACCAAGGCTCTGATACCAACTTGTAACGACGTAAATTTTCAAAACAATTTTTCATTTTTCAAACAACATAATTATCATTTAAACATTCTCAAATATCATGTTCAACAATTGTCATCAAATAAAACATATCCCAAGATCACAAATAAAATCCTCGGTCTGTGTGTACGGATCATGTCGGCGCCTTCTTGCGATCATCACTAGTACCTGAAACATATAACACATAACACTGTAAGCATAAATGCTTAGTGGGTTCCCTAAAATACCACATACAACACATATTAGCTACTCGATGCTATAGCTCTGTATGACCCTCTGGTCAAAGTGTCTCAGTGGGACCCTCCAGTCCCATAACTCTGTGGACCCTCTGGCCCTAACTCTGTAGACCTTCCGATCCTAACTCTGTAATATCTGAATCACACATAGAACAGAATCACATAGATATCACATCATATATTAGCATAGAACATACTCTATCACATACTCTAATTACCACTCTAGGTAAAGTATAGTGAGAAGACTCACCTCGGGTAACTCGGTAAATCTCGAACTCAGAAATACTGATCTAGCCTCCGTCTAATCACATAAAATAATTACTCTAATCAATATGATTCTCAAAGGCTAGGCTATTCCGTATCTAAGTTCTCTCAGGAGGGTAAAAGACCATTTTACCCACCCCCCCAATGGCTCAAAATTCCAAACATTGACTAGACCCTAAAAGTCAACGGTCAACTTTAACCAGATTTGTCGAGTGCACATAGGTGACTCGGCGAGTCCAAGCGTGTCCTCTGGGTCTATCTAAACCTCGCTTGACTCGTCGAGCGAACCTTCCACTCGACGGGTTACCACTGGACATGAATCACGGAGCAACCCGACTCGACTCGTCGAGTCCCCTTATGGACTCGGCGAGTTCCTTCCATGGCAACAGTCAAACGACCTTCTGAGGTCAGATCTGCTTCTCCAACTAGTAGATCTAACCTTCTAGCACTCAAAAGTCATGTAAAGGTTTGAACTTTAGGCCCATGCATCACACTATCATCTATATATGCCAAAATAACCCTTAATATCCCAAAACTCATAAACGATTTCATAAAGCTGAAGAATAGGGACTCTCTGGACCTCTTAAGATCCAGATCTGATAATATTGTCACAATGGGACATTATACACACTAGATCTCTTACCAAAAGTGAAGAGAAGAAACCCTAGATTCATGAAATCTATTACTCAAATGAAGATATACATGAATCCTTACCTCGCACAGCAACTCTGAACAAAATGATGGAAGATTTGAGTCCCATAAGTCATCCTACCTCGAAATCCTTCCTTCCCTTTGCTAAAAGACACCAAAGAATGATGAATTAGCCTCCTCTTGTTCTACAAGATTTCTCTCTGCTCTCTAGGGTTTCTCAGGGGTGTAGTGGCCGCAAATGAAGGCCATAAAGGTCTTTAAATAGGGCACATGCCCAAAGATTTAGGGTTTCTGCCGCCAGCACAGTCTCGTCGAGTCACCTAGCTGACTTGTCGAGTCCATTCATTAATCCAGTCAGCGAATCGCGTTCCTACTCGACGAGTCTAGGCGTCAACTCGTCGAGTCACTCTCTTTAACTCAAAATAAAAGGTTAAAATAAAATACCTGGGAATCCGAATGTTATAGTGTAGGTGTAGTGGCAACATCGGAGATGGTTTGAGTTGACGTGGGAGCCGGAGTCCATGATGCGAGAGTAGTATCCAGAGTTATTTTCAGATCATCACTTCGGAGGCGAAATCTGATTCTATTGGGGGTGAATTGTAACATCCGGACATCCAGGTATATTATTTGTTATTATTTATTTATTTATTTCTTGAGCTACTCGACGAGTTGGTTCACCAATTCGTCAAGTAGAGTCGCGACATGTCACGTGAGTTTAATGACCTACTCGACGAGTCTGAGGAGCCGACTTGTCGACTAGGCGTTGGGATCAGAAACCCTAAATCTCCGGGTTTGGGGCTTATTTAAAGGCACTCATAGCCTCAATTGAGGCTACACTTCCTTAAGAGAAAACCCTAAACGACGTTTGAGCTTGGAGAGAGTGATTTGATAATTGAGAGTGTTTGGTGCATCTTGTGAAGAGATGAGAAGATTTCCAAGCCAAAGGACAAGGGGGTGCTGCTAGATCTGAGGTTGTTTCACTTCAAAGCTTCTGGGAAAGGTATAAAGCTTGCACCTTTCTCATTATTTTGTATAGATCTCATGATTTTGTGAATCTAAGGTTTTTCCACCCAAATATGAGGACCTTGAGTATTTCATGCTCATTGAGAGGGTTGAACTTCAGATCTGGACCATGTGAGGTCCCTAGAGTCCAAAAGTCCATGCTTTATCCAACCATAAGGGTGATCTTGAGCGAAAAACCCTTTTTGGGGTGTGTTTTGGCATTTTAAGCTCCAAATTCCATGCATTGACGTAAAGCCTATGACTTTACATGATTCATGAGCCCTAGGAGTGTAGATCTAGTGTTTGGGAAGGTTCTCTGCCTTGAAAACAAGTGAATGAGAAATGAGTCTAAATGGACTTGCCGAGTTAGGGAGACGACTCGACAAGTCAGATGGGGTTGTCCTGATGGTTTTGATTGTGCAGCAACTCGACAAGTTGAGCCAGACTTTTGAGTGGTTCTGTGGATGGCGAGCAGACTCGTTGAGTCCTATATGTGCACTCGATGAGTAGGGTCAACATGGACTGTTGACTTAAGTTTGACTTTTGTTAACTTAGTTTTGGTCAACCTTGTCTTTGGGAAACCATGGATGGGCAAATTGGTCTTTTTCCCACTACATGAGAGAGAGAGAGAGAGGGAGAGAGATAACTTAGTAAAATGTGTAATTTAAAGAGTTAATTAGATAAAATTATCTTATGTGATTAGGAGGAGGCTAGACTTGGTGATTCGTGTGCGAGAGCATTTATTTACTTAGCTTACTTACCAGGTGAGTCTTTTCACTATACTTACCAAGAGTGGTATCTATATGCGATTGAGCTGTTTTATGTGTTTATCTATGTATTGTAATGTTTTGCATTATGTCTTGTGATTATTGCTGAATATTGTTGCTATGAGTTTACTGAGTTGGAACCGGAGGGTTCCATAGAGACACATTGATCAGTGGGTCTTACTGAGTTATGGCCTAGAGTGGCTAATGAGTTGTGTATGGTATTTTGGGGAACTCACTAAGCTTTGTGCTTACCATGTTATGTGTTATGTGTTTTAGGAACTTCTCAGGATCACGAGAAGGCGTCAGCTTGATTGTACACACACCGGAGATTGTTTTATGATTTAGAGGATCCTGGAGTTTTATGCATTGTTTTCTTTTGAACATGAGTTTTGGTGGATTGACATTGTGGCATTTTATGGTTATTTATTAAAATTAATGTGTTTTTGAAATGTAAAAATTTGGTTAAAATTTTACGTCGTTACACTTCCTACCAACAAAAGAGACCGACAAGATGGAGAAGCTAACCAAAACATACATTAAAGAGATCGTACGATTACATGGTCTGCCAATATCCATCATCCCTGACAGAGATAGTAGATTCACCTCACAGTTTTGGCAGTCACTATAAAAGTCGTTGGGGACCAAACTTGGCATGAGTACAACTTATCACCCTCAAACTGATGGGCAAAGGGAGAGAACCATACTGACGCTGGAAGATATGTTAAGAGCTTGCGTGATAGACTTTGGTAAAGCATGGGATACCCATTTACCACTCATCGAGTTCTCATATAATAACAACTACCGCACTAGCATCAAATCCGCACCATTCGAAGCTCTATATGGGTGCAAATGTAGATCACCACTATGATGGGTTAAAGTGGGTTACACGTAGCTAGCAAAGGGGAAGGTTCCTAACAACACTCTCACCAGCCCCGGGATCATATGAGAAACTACGAAAAGATTATTCAGATCCGTGAAAGATTAAAGGCATCTCGAGATCGACAAAAGACCTTTGGAGATAAGCGATGCAAACCCTTGGAATTCCAGGTTGGTGACCGCGTGTTGTTAAAGGTCTCACCCTGGAAGGGAGTGATATGTTTTGGAAAACATGGGAAATTAAGTCCAAGGTATATCATACCATTCGAAATCCTTGTCAGAATCGGCCCGGTAGCTTATAAACTTCGACTACCACAGGAACTGAGCAACATACACCCCACCTTCCACGTGTCCAATATAAAGAAGTGTCTGTCCGACGAGATTCTTGTAATCCCACTCGATGAAATTAAGGTAAACGAGAGTCTACACTTTGTAGAAGAGCCTGTGGAAATCATGAACAGGGAGGTCAAAAGGACGAAACAAAGTCGCATACCCATAGTAAAGGTCCGTTGGAACGCCAAGCGAGGGCCTTAATACACCTGGGAACAAGAAGATTAAATGAGATAGAAGTATCCACATATTTTCCCTAGCTCATGAGTACCCACTCTAGAACTAGTTTCGGGATGAAATTTGTAACATCTGAAGACCAGGTATACCTTATAAACCCTTGTTCTTTTGGTAATTGTCGAGTTTGGCCCTTACGTGAGAAAAGGTGGTAAAAGAGTACGTGGGGCGTACACATGTGTACGCTTAGCGTAATCATGTGCATGTTTTTCACGCAGAAGCTACCTAGTATGCTGGGCATACCAGAGGGTACGTTAGGCGTACTAGGCCCATAGTGAAAACCCTAATTTAGTGTGTGTCCCTATTTAAAGGACATGATGGCCTCATTTCTGGCCACCATTCCTAGACATCAACCCTCTCAAACCCTAATTTCCCGTCCCTTGAGCTTGTGTGTCCATTTGTGAGCTATTAAGTGTTCTTGTGGTTTCTTTGGAGTGAAGAAGGAGCTTTGAAGAGGAAGGAGTGGGAGTCCAAGCTTTGGATCTGAGCATATCTGTGGTTGTGGCCTCAGTTAGAGGTATAAAGCTCAAAGCTTTCTCACCCATTTGATTGTGCATCATTTTAGTTCATTTTAGGGTTTTGGTCCCAAAGTTGGATGCTTTATGAGATACTGAGCTCCAGAGTTTATTATCAGCTTAATTGAGTGTTTTTAGTGGTGTAGAGTGATAAAAATCGAGACTTCGACGTTTAAACCAAACCATGCATAAGATATGATCATCTTTTAGAATAGAGAGGGAGACTTTTGGTGTTCGTGACTTTATCATCCATGCAAAGGCTTAAAGTCACAGACTTTATGGAGTCTGAGCCTTTAGGGAGTCCAGATATGAGATTTGAGCTAAGGTCTTAACGGATTAAGACCAAATGAGTAGGAAGATCAAAATTGGGATGCACGTTGAGCGTAATTACAGTATGCGCAGCGTAGGGTCATGAATATCTGACGTGTGACAACCCGATATTTCGAATCAATGTAATGACCTAAAAAGTCAAGAATTGTAATCTCTTTTGATATAATGAAATTAGCGTCAAAAATAAAATGTTCAAAAGTCTCTATTGGGTTGGCTAAAATGATAGTTATCATGTCAAGTTTTTCAGAAATATAAAGAACACTAAAATCCGAGTTATAACGAAGAAGTTATGACCAACCTAAGATTCACAACAAAATCGTCAATACGATTAAACGTAAAATGCGAAGTTTTAATAAAATACTTTTTAACCTTAAGTATCTAAATGAAAGTCGTAGATATCATTAAACCGTGAACATACGTAAAAAGAACATCCAAATCTGACTTCGTATGAGAAAGTTATGATTTTTCCAAGTTTTGGGTATAGCAGCAGACAACTAAAATACTCGAAATTGAGATCGAGAGACTTTTAGCCGATACAACCTAAATAAGAATTGAAGATCTCAACAATAGTAGCACAACGGTATAAAGTCTGACGAGAACGAACATCACATGAAGAAGTTATGGATTTTTAACGGACTTTTCATGTCCCGGCCTGTTAAAAATAAATAATAAAAATTAAAAGTCAAAATTAGCCGACGGAGTTTAAATGAGAGTTGTATAGTATATTCTCACCTTCTCATGCATATAAAGAACGTCGAAAACGGAGCTCGTATGCGAAAGGTTTGCATTTTACAAGTTCGAGACCTGAAATTCGAGGCTGTCAGGTTGGCCGTGACATGGCACAGTTGGCCGCGACGTGGAAAAATGAATGAGGGCGTCTTGTCAAATGGAAGATGATTGGTCCAAGCATCACGACGTGGCCATCCCTTTGCAACGACGTGGCACCCAAAATTAGAGGCTATAAATAGCAGCCGAAGGTGTTGGGTTTCATTGCTCATTTCTTCTCTCTCTCTCTCTCCCTCTCTCTCTCTCTCTCTCTCTCGTGCTGAAGCTCTGCATTTAAATCCCCGAAGCCATCCTGAAGCCCCAGCCTTCATACCCACGTTCCGAAGGAAGATTTTCACACCTGAGACACCCAAGATTCCCGAGAATCCCAAGAAATTCAACTTTCCTTAGTCGAAGTTCTGCTCAGTTATCGTTTCGCCTTCTTCTATCTATCAAGTGAGTTCATACCCCTACAAATACGTTTTCAAATACTTTATAAATGCTTTTATATGCTTTCAAAGGGGGGGGGGGGGGGGGGAATACAAGTAAACACACGGTTACTCTCGCGTGGAAAACAATAAGCTTTTACTACACTTAACTTTATATAACAAATCATATGTGATTCTTAACTATCATATGAAAACGTTCGCATGCAACACCTATTCAATAACATCTTGTCCTTTAAGAATATAAACATGTTGTCATACGGATATCAAACACTTTATTTATATTTTGGTGAATAAATGTTCAATAGGGTTATTATAAATGTTATACTTACATACCAAGCTGATATTGCACTACGGTTTATCATACAACGAATCATACATTTGAGAAAAACTATAATAGGTATAGTTTACTAAATATTCAAGAGGTTTTACATACTATAAGTACTATATCAAAGAAATAATTTCATATACAAGAACAAATGAGCTTTTCATACGTAAATATATTTGATACTAAGTTTTGTGAGATGTTCAGCTTCACGTACTTTCGAGTATGCAGTTAAAGTCATGTATTATATACCATAATCTCTTGTAGGGAGAGCGTGATACTTGTGTATAGATCTATACGGGATTGACAATCCCTCACCTAAATTGTTAGCTACAGTTAGACCGTCATGTCTAGGGTGACAAACGTCATAACACTCCAACGCCTAAAGAACGTTGTTACAGGCAGTCTGGGTCAATCGCATGGTTGTAAAACTCACCTGGAGTATTAAAAACACGTTGATTTACGTGGTTATCAAATGCCATAGCGATTTTACACATACATAAATCTATTATTCTATGCATGAAAAACACCATTGCATTATAGTTCTTGGAACTTTTAATTTACCATACACTTATGGAAAAATTTTGGAATTTTAGAAACAACATTCAAAACAGTTGGGTCTTGTAGAAGACTATTTTTATACTAGTAGGAAATATGAGATTTTCTAGGAGTTTTCAAACATCTACAAACAAATCTATTCAAATTTATAGAAACATTGAAATAAAATACTTATGAACTCACTAGCTTAAATGCTGATCTACTCTTTCAAATCTACTTGTATTTTTCACGGATTCAGTAACATAGGTAAACTTCAGCTTTTGGAGAAGTGATGCTAAGGCGTCAGTTTTAAACTCATTTTGTCATCATATTGTAATTTGTTTTTGAAACAAGTATCATACAACAATGTAACTTTTAAATTATATATATGATGGTTGTGTTTACTTTCTTTACTATGTATTCAATTGTTTCGATACTACATGAAGTCATCCGCCCTCAAACGTTTCCGCCGTTCTGGTTTGGGGGTGTGACAAGATGTATGCATGGAGATGGAGTACGCCCAATGTAGAGGGCTGGTACGTGCGGCGTACGCGCTGCCGTGGACTTTTTACTTGACTTTTAGGGTTTGGTCAATTTGTGGACTATTGAGGCCATGGAAGGGTAAAATGGTCTTTTATCCTTCTTTGAGTTTGTAGAAGGGTTTAGTCTAGCTTCTTTGAGAGCGGTTATTAATTAGAGATAATTATTGTATGTATTAGGCGGAGGCTAGACCGGTGATTTGAGTTCGAGGTTATCCGATTTCTTACGTGGTGAGTCTTCTCACTATACATACCCTAAGTGGTAATTTTGTGTGACCAGAGGGTCTTGTGTGCTTATATTGAGTATTGTTGTATCCTGCATTATGTGTTTGTTATTTATACTGAGTGTTATTCTGAGCTTGCTGAGTTAGGACTAGAGGGTCCACCCGAGTTGTCGGATCAGAAGGTTCCACTGAGACATGTTGGTCGGAGGGTCTTATTGATCATATCCATGAGAGGCTAATATGATGTGTGTGGTAATTTAGGGAACTCAATAAGCTTCATGCTTACCGTGTTATGTGTTATGTGTTTTAGGTACTTCTCAGGATTACGAGAAGGCACCGACTTGATTGTACACACACGAGTTGGAGATATGTGTTTGGAGGATCCTGGATTGTGTTTTAAACAATTAATGAACATGTGCTTGTGATAACTTGATATTGGGTGAGTTTTATGGTTGTGATAATGAGATTAATGTGAAATTTTAAAAGAAAATTTTGTTTGGAAATTTACAGTGTTACAAGTTGGTATCAGAGCCTTGGTTTGAGGGATTCGGATATACCTTCGGGTGTGTCTTGACTCAAACTGAGGATTTGAGAAAAAAACTTCAAAAGAAATGATTTTTCTAAAACGAGTAAGAGTTTTAAAAGAAAAACGAGTTGGAGCAGTGTGTACAATCAGCCAGAGCCCGAACGGTGATTTCCCAAAATACCCTTACATATTTGAGTTATGAAATATTTATGAAATGTTAGGGATGCATGCTACATGATAGGCTAGGTATTTAATATTTAGGGCTAGAGTTGCCTGATTTGTGATGCCTTAGCCTAGGAAATTCTGCTATCTGTTGTTGCCTTGAGTATGTGCTAAGTAGGAGTATCTAGCAGGATCACTTAAAAAGAGTTCTGAGTCAAGGGTTAATCTAGGAGAGATATAAGATGAGTATATGAGAAGTCTACAGAGAGAGTAGCCTAATATCCATAAGAGATAGAGTACTTGTGAATTGGAATCCTAGGGAGGAGGACTTGGGGTGACTACAGGTTGGTGTGGAAGGTAGTACTGGGCCCGTACTACTGAAAGCACCGGATCTATATGCAACCCAAGTAAGAATCCGTAGGGTAATAAGGAGCATGTAGAGACAACAATCAAGTGTGAGCATGCTCGAGTGAGTCTCTAATGATTTTTGTGTGTTGTGTTTTCAGAGACATCATGGTGGGTACGCGCCACAACCCCGAGGGTAGTGGGACTAGTGACGAGGAGATCTGCAGGATCATGCATGAGGAGGTGGCCGCAACTATTCGAGAGGCGATACCAGAGGTGTTTGGGTCTATTAACACCACCCTGATCAACACTTTTGATGAGCGGTATGCCGCTGTTACTAAGGCCGATGCTGCTGCAGCCATCGTAGTTGTCGCCGCTGCCAGACCACAGGGAGGTGACTCATTGTTGTTTCGGGAGTTCAGCAACATGAAGCCACCAGAGTTTGATGGGACACAGGATCCAATTGCTTCTATGAGGTGGATCTCTGATATTGATGGATTTTTGTACATATGCTTGTCCCCAGAGCATTTGAGATTTCGGTTCTCTCTGAACTAGCTTCTCTTGGGAGCAAAGGACTGGTGAAAGTTTGTGACAACTAGTTTTACTCCTGAAGAGCATACTGCAGTGACATGGTAGAGGTTTACGTTGTTGTTCCGTGATGAGTATGTTCCCCCGGTGGAGAGGGAACAGTTGGCCCATGAGTTTCTGTCTCTCAAGCAGAAGACAGAGTTGGTGACAGAGATTACAAGGATGTTTCACGAGAGGGCGTTGTTCTATCCTGAGCATGTGTCTACTGAGCAGGCACACATGAGCCGTTATTTGAGCATTCCGAGGAGGGATATTCAAGAGTTCGTGGCGAACTCGTCTTATTGGACATTTGTCGAGCTTCAGGAAAATGCCAGGAGGAAGGAGATTGAGATGGAGACTCAGGCCAGGGAGGAGGCGGAGTCTCAGGGGAGAGACCGGAGACCAGCGCAGTGATTTCCGGCAGTGTAGCGGGATAAGCCCGCTGATTCGAGATCAGGAGGCCAGAAGGGCCGTACTTGTGCAAAGTGCGACAAGAGTCATGAGGGATCTTGTCGGGCCGGGATTTGCTACAAATGTGGCAAAGAGGGGCATATGGCGAAGGATTGCCCCAAGGGATTTTCAGTTTGGTTTCACTGCAACCAGATCGACCATCAGAAGGCCGAGTGCCCTCAGCTTGTTCAGGGATCAGCCTAGGGTTCTACTCTTGCTACTTTGCGTGCTACAGATAGTCAGCCGGTGAAGATTAATCCAGGGTTCATGGGAGAGCTTTTTAGTTGACAACTGAGGAGGTCCGCGCAACACCTGATGTCGTGGTTGGTACGTATTTCCTTATTTATTTATTTTGAGATTTATTGTGCTTAGTATGTGTTATATATAGGTCCATTTCTTGTGACTATTGTACCTGCTTTGGTGTTATTTGACTCGGGTGCGAGTCGATCCTTCGTGTCTTTAGCTTTTAGTCGTCGCATCAGTATCTGACGTGAGGCGTTGAGTCGACCTCTGAGGGTTTCTATAGCCGACGAGCATGCAGTTTTTGCTATGCATTCTGAGGATGTGTGATAGAGATTTTTGGTGTTGAGTTTCCGATAGACCTGGTGCCGATAGTGATGGGGGATGTTTGTGTCATTGTGGGCATGAATTGGTTGAGACATTTTGGAGTTGTGATCGACTACGAGCGTCAGTTGGTGACTATATGAGACCCTAGTGGGGGAGTGCTTACAGTATCTGGTGAAGATACCAGATTTGGATCGGCTTTCTGTTCTACTGCCAGGACATGTCAGAGTTTACAGCAAGGTTGTATGGGCTTCTTGGCATACGTGATGGATACACAGGTAGTTACAGATATGTCGAGTTCTATCTCCGAGGTTCCGATAGTGTGCGAGTTCGTGGATGTTTTTCCTGAGGAGTTGTCAGGTGTGCCTCCCGAGAGGCAGGTGGAGTTCTGGATTGATTTAGTTCGGGGTGCGGCGCCCATTGCCAAGGCACCTTATCACCTTGCACCACTAGAGATGCAAGAGTTATCCTCACAACTCCAGGAGCTGCTGGGTAAGGGTTTCATCAGGCCGAGTAGCTCGCCATGGGGAGCACCTATCCTTTTTGTTAAGAAGAAGGATGGTTCACACCGGATGTGCATTTATTACCGGGAGTTGAACAAGTTGACGGTCAAGAACCGTTATCCGCTATCAAGGATCGACGATTTATTCGATCAGTTGCAGGGGGAATCTTGGTTTTCCAAGATTGATTTGAGGTCTGGATATCATCATATGAGAGTTTGAAAGGAAGATATCTAGAAGACGGCCTTTATAACTCGTTATAGGCATTACAAGTTTGTGGTGATGTCTTTCGGACTCACTAACGCACCGACAGCCTTCATGGATCTCATAAACCGGGTGTGCATGCCCATGTTGGATTGGTCGGTGATCGTGTTCATCGATGACATTCTGGTATACTTGAGGTCCAGTAAGCAGCATGAGGAGCATCTTCGAGAGATTCTTAGAGTACTGAGGGCGGAGAGGCCTTATGCCAAATTCTCCAAGTGTGATTTTTGGTTAGGAGAGGTCTAGTTCCTAGGGTATCTTGTTAATCAGAATGGGATATTGGTCGACCCAACCAAGATTGAGGTGGTTAAGTGATGGGAGGTGTCAAAATCCCCGTCTGAGATCAGGAGTTTTCTAGGTCTGGCCGGCTACTATAGGAGATTTATCAAAGATTTCTCCAAGATCACTATTCCTCTCACCAGACTGACCTGGAAGGGTGTTACTATTTCCTAGGGGCCCGAGCAGCAGGCCTCATTTGAGACTCTTCGCTAGAGATTATGCGAAGCCCCGATGTTAGCCCTTCCCGAGGGAGTCCATGACGTTTTTCTCTACTACGATGAATCTATATCAGGATTGGGTGTGGTGTTGATGCAGAGAGGGCATGTGATAGCTTATGCATCGAGGCAGTTGAAGCCTCATGAGACGAGGTATCCTACCCATGACTTGGAGATCAGGGCGGTGTTGTTCACCCTTGAGATCTGGCGTCATTATCTATACGGAGTCCAATATACTATATACACAGACTACAAGAGTCTGAAGTACCTCATGGATCAACCCAACCTAAATATGAGACAGAGGAGGTGGTTGGATGTAGTAAAAGACTATGACTACGAGATCTTATATTGCCCCGACAAGGATAATGTGGTAGCCGATGCGTTGAGCGGCAGAGCAGAGAGTGCTCTGATTCAAGACGTGTGTATTAGGATGACGGTGATGACTCCAGTCCTAGATACCATCCGAGAAGCTCAGGTGGAGGCTGTAAGGTCCGAGAACATCAATAGGGATCGAGTGATTGGGCAGGTTACCAAGTTTGAGACGGATAATCCGGGCTAATGACTTTCTGTGGGCGGATTTGGGTGCCCTATATGAGTGGAGCTCAGCATATACTAGTGGAGGAGGCACATAGATCGAGATTCTCGATCCACCCAGGAGCCACTAAGATATATTTGGATCTAAAGAGAGATTATTTGTGGCCCTGTATGACGAGGGATGCGGCATAGGTAGTTGAGAGGTGCTTGACCTGTCGCCTGGTTTAGGCGGAGCACCAACGTCCACATGGCCCATTATAGCCTCTAGAGATTCCCAAGTGGAAATGGGAGCATATTTCCATGGATTTTATCACCAAATTACCGAGGAACACGCGGGGTGTCGACGCGATATGGGTGATTGTGGACCGGTTGACGAAAAGTGCTCAGTTTCTTGGTATCAATGAGAGCACTTCCGCAGAGAGATTGGCCGAGATTTATGTGAGAGATGTGGTGGCATGGTACGAGGTGCCGACTTCGATAGTGTCAGATCAGGATGTGCGTTTTACTTTCAACATCTGGAAGATGTTTCATGAGGAGTTGGGTGCCCGATTGCACTTTAGTACTTCATACCATCCATAGACTGACGGGTAGAGTGAGCGGACGATTCAGAAGCTGAACGACATGTTGTGAACATGTGTTATGGACTTTGGAGGAAATTGGGACACCTATTCTCCCTTGGCTGAGTTTTCTTATAACAACAACCACCATTCCAGATTGAACGTGTCAGACAGAGGTTACTGACAGCTTAGAGTCTCCAGAAGAGTTACGCAGACCGACGACAATTCGAGCTTGAGTTCCATGTGGGAGATTTTGTCCTCCTAAAGGTATCCCCATGCAAAGGGGTGTTTCGATTTAAAAAGGGGGAAAGTTGGGTCCTAGATATTTTGGTCTGTTCTGAGTGACTGCCAGAGTAGGGAAGGTAGCTTATCGGTTGGAGCTACCTGCGGAGTTGAGCCATATACATAACACCTTCCACGTGTCTCAATTGAGGAAGTGTGTAGCCGATGAGACAGCAGTGGTACCGTTGGAGGACATTCAGATTGATGCGATTCTGAATTACATCGAGAAGCCAATAGCAATCTTAGATAGGAAGGTGAAGGTTTTGAGGAATAAAGAGGTGCCCTTGGTTTAAGTCCAGTGGAAACATCGGAAGGGGTCCGAGTGGACTTAGGAGCCGGAGACTGAGATACGCGAGCAGTACCCAAAGTTATTTCAAGAACAAGACTTCTAGGGCGAAGTCTATTTCTAGTGGGGGAGAATAGTAACATCCCAAGACCAGGTATACCTTAAAAATCCTTGTTCTTTTGGTAATTGTCGAGTTTGGCCCTTATGTGAGAACAGGTGGTAAATGAGTACGCGAGGCGTACGCGTGTGTACACTCAGGAAATCAGTAAACATGTACTCAAAACGATTTTTGAGGATGGAGCACTTCAACATAACATCATATATTTTTTTTGTCATATGTATTTGATGTCAAACAAACAATGATTTGAATACAATGTAAACTACTTAATTATCAATGCAATGGTCGTATGGCTTTGATCACTATTATTAATTTTTTATGATGTTGTACATGAAGTCAATCCACCCCCAGATGTTTCCGCTGTTCTGGTTTAGGGGTGTGACACATCAACGATCTCAAGTGGTACCTGGAAGTCCGAAATGGTCTCTACAGAGCTTACCCGTTCATTTCCAAAGAAGCCAACTAAGCGGACATGATTGATAAGTTCACTTAGGGAGGGGGGGGGGGGGCATTGTTGATACATGAAAAGTGAACCTTTAGCAATCACAAGAAATCATGTTCCGAAGTCAGCTGAATCCGAGATGTGGTGAAGTTCCGAGATTGAGATCAAGATGTTTCAATATTCGGAGTCTGTACATGCATTAAATGCATTTTGTCTTTTTTTTTATGTAACATTTCATAGGACTTATTTTTGTGTATCTTTTAGATGTCAATTTGTCAAACACAGATTATCTAGTCCTTAGAATGTTTTATGGTTTGTACTATGTTCCTCCTTCACTATTTAAGGAGTAAATGTTTCACCAATTTAGAATATGTGAACGAGTCAAAGTATTAATCCAAGAATAGAAATTATTCTTTTCACACCACTTTCATCTTTTTTTTCAAGTCTAAGTTCTTTCGTAACATTCTTCTTGTTCTTTAAATACCTTTGCATTGATTATACGTAATTTTAGTTCATTTATTAGTTGAATGCTTTGTTGAATATTTATCTTTAAGTCCTAAATGGTTTACCAGATTCAACTAGAACCTTATATTAAGAGCAAACTTTGATCTTAAAGACTTACTCAAGGTTTGAGTTTTCAAACCTTGTCCTTGCACATTGATTCTCGTACTCACACATATGATATAAATTATAGTTTTAATTTTAATAACTTTATACCTATTAAATTGGCCCTAATCAGAGACCAATGCAAGATATTCGTCATATAATGGTTTTATGGGGTATGTACCACAAAATTCATGCTCTTACATTAACTGCAAAGACACTCGAACTACGTTTGCATCAGATAATTGTTGAAATGAGTTATTGAAGACTTGTATAACTCCAGAAACTTTCACCGACTTTGAACCAAAGAAAAATGGAAACACACTATGTATGAATTATGCAAATGATAAACGATTGGGAAAATAATGACCGAACTGCAAGCAAGAAACAAGAAAGAAAGCACTCTTTCCGAAATAGAGTCGGTAGTTACTTATCTAAAATAGTAACTCATCAACATGAGACGGACGATTAGTATACCTCCTTCCATAACAAGTAAATGCATAATAATGGGTGTCATTCTACACCCACACACAAAAATAGGATGTCCTAAGGAGTATCGTCCATGTCGGGGTGGGCTATAAGTGAGCCATTATTTCCCAGACCAGTTTCGGTTTGTAGTTTGTAGTTACAATTGTTTCATATGTATCATCACGCTACAATAAAAATGATTTAGATTAGCTACTGTTTAGTGTTCCAAACTATATCAGAGATTGAATTCCAGAGTGTTTTTCATATTTCGGACAAGTTCTACGTATTCCAGACTAAAATGTTTACATTCTAGAGCGTGTCGAAACAGTTTTTTTTAAGGTTTTTACTTGTCCAAATTTCTTTTTCTATTATTAATCTAATCATACAAAAGGCCTAAGTACCAACAAAATTGAGTCAAAAAGAACTATTTTTTATATTCCAAAAATATATCTATGCATTTCATAGTGTTACATGATAATTTTCTTAGGGTTTACTTGTCCTTATTATTGCACATATAAATACTAATAAGTAAATAAATGTAACTACCACCAAAGTCGAGCCAACACAAATGATTTCCTATTAATCACATATAATCCTACAAAAAGGCACAACATACTTTTTTTTTATCATATAATCACATAATAACATACAAAAGAAGCCACACATACCCACAAATATTGGAGCTCATCACTTACAAACGACATACTTCAAATTGAGAGTACTCCAAACCCAATCCAATTAAACTCTGAAACTTCAGGAAGTTTGAAATAAGTGTTCTAAAATGATTGTAACAAATGACATGATTGCAGATGCCATGATAAACAAGCCGGATCATTTAAATCAATGACCCGTTTAAAAATATGAGTCTAAAATGTACCAATTCCGGACAACGTGGTCATTTTTTTTAAAATTTCACTAAAATTTTGTTATTTTCTTTAAAAACAAGATAAAATTGGTTAGGTTACTCAATTTCCCTCCAATACATATTTATTAGATCATTAGTAGTTCTTCGATCGAGTAATTTTGACACACAAGTCGATAGAAGTTTCCATTATGAGAAGCTAACAAGTTATCTAAATGTTAACTTTTCCATACCAATAAAAACATACATACGCTTATGTTACAAGAGTACTCGTATCTGGATATTAGATTTCTTTAAAACAAATACACAAAATAATTAAGTAAAATGAGAAATGAAAAGGCCCACCACCAGCACCCTATGAGCTAAATGATGTTTGTTAAAAGAAGATAAACAGTGATAAGAGTAGTACTGAGTGGTGAACCGGATGTTCGCTCCGGTCATGGTCCCACAGGCCGGCTCTACCGGCGACAGGAAAAGATGGGCTAAAAGGTTCACCGCCTTCCAAATTAATAAACCCACTAATCACTCTCATTACTCTTAATTGCACCCTCTCCTCCTCTTGTTTTGTTTTTAATTAGGGGACATTAAACATCATTAGTATTTGTATTAGTATTTGTGTTTTGCTTTTCACAAGACACAATCTAATCTAATCTATATATTTAATTGCACTTTCTTTTGCTTTTGGAATCACAAAAGTCAATTTGCTTTTTCTCTTTTGCATTATATGATCCATCTTATCATGTTTTTCAACAATCGATTATTAATGTTTACCCTATATACACTATTTTCTAGCCTATAATCAATTTCAGTTGGATATTGATTAATCCACTTTTTTTTAATTGCTAGTCTAATGTTTCTTGGTCATAAAGTTAGTTAAGATATTATTAATGTGTTTTGCAATATATATATATATATATATATATATATATATATATATATATATATATATATATATATATATATATATATATATATATATACACACAAAAGGTTGTTATATACCCAAAGAGAGAAAGGTTTTATTGAGATTCTGAAAAAAATAAAGAACTTAAGATTCAACATCAGTAACAAATTTCTCATCTACCGCTCTAATGACGGGAGATGCATAATCATAAATTATTATATAGCAAAGATGTATACTAATAAATAATTATACATGTTTACACATATACATCTAATCATAATTGATTGTACGTATATGTATATTCATATAATGATTAATAAATATATGATTATGGTGGTTGGTAACGTAGGAAGTGGTGATGGCAGAGGTGGTGGTGGTAGAGGTAATGGAGATTATCTATGTGGGGCCATTTGGTGGTGGAGGAGGTCGTTGTGGTGGCGGTTGAGGTTGAGGTAGTGTTGGTGGGGGGAAAATGAACGGACACCACTCCATAATCATTTATAAATATAACTCTCTCATCGCGTCGCTATGCTAGAGAACTACATAAAAATCTCAATGTGGCGGATTTGGAGCGAATCACCCATGTTCCGCATCCTTTAAATAATTAAAAAACATGACCCACCCCACTAGAATAATCATCAGCGTTTTGAATAATCATATCTATACCTGTATCTACTGAATCAATGAATACCGAACCCATTAACCCGACCATTTTCCAATATTACAATTTCAGAAATTTTAGGTGTTCCCCAAAGTAATATTTATAAAAAATAGATAAAATGTCTCCTTTAAAAATATATACGTTACTTAATACTCAAAATCCAATACAATAATAATTACATTTTACCTAGACATAGATACATACTTTGGTGTTATATATATATATATATATATATATATATATATATATATATATATATATATATATATATATATATATATATATATATATATATATATATATTTATATATGGGGCGGGTTATATAAGGAGTCAATCGACAATGATCCATACCCAACCCATTTAATAAAACAATAAAAGAGTATAGGTCATAAAACGGTAAACAAATCGAAAATTAAAATCCGTTCTTGTAAAATTTTACGGGTTTGGAGCACATCTGGGTCAAAATCCATTCAGTTCATAGTTATAGTGCTAGAGAAAAAAAAATGACAAATATATGGTTGCCACTGTATCTGAAAATCTTTTTTTTTTCGGAATAACAATACAATCTACCTTTATGAGCTTGCGTTATAATAAGAACCACAGAACATTGGAACCATAGAACATTAAGAACTTCGAAACATTTTTTCTATGTAACATTTTTTTTTTTAAAAAGCATGCCAAAAAATTTTCATTTTGCTAAATATAAGAAATTCAAAAAAATGTTGAATTTTTTTTTCTTATCTAAATGGTGATTTTATATATATATATATATATATATATATATATATATATATATATATATATATATACACACGAAAAAATATTTAAATTTCTTGAATTTTTATTAGTATTAATTTTTAAATATAAAAAATAGTTTCGTTGAATACAAAACATTTAATATATATAAGAAAATATATTTTTTAAATCCATTTTTACGCATATTCATATATTTTTTTGTAAGATGCATTTTTTTCATAATGTGCATTTACACATGCTGCAATAATAATAATTTTATTTTTTGCAATTTTTTTACATGTGTGATACCCAATATAAAAATGAAAATTGGTGTCAAAATCACATGTAGATAAAAGTTTTTAATAATATGAATGTATATGTGCATATGCACATGCATTACACGAATATGAAAAGAAAACATTGTTTATGCATATGCGTATAGCATATTTGCGTATATACATACACTTTATGTTAATGATAAAAATAATTTTTTTTCATATGCATATAACATATGTGTATATTTATATAAAAAAAACTTTTTTTTTCGTAGGCATATATGATATGTGCATATGCATGTACGTTATATGCTTAGAAAAAAAATTATATATATACATGCATATAAATTTCTCATTTTGCCATACGATTCTCAATGTTTGGTCCTACATTCTTATGATGTATTCATGGTAGAGAATAGAAATAGGTTTTGTACAAATATTAAGTTTAACAAAATATGGTCTAGATATTGAAATCTTCAAGTTGATCGGGTTTTGATAGGTTTTCTGAAGCGAGTATCTCTCTCGATTTTACTGTTACTAGTTGTGATGAAGGGGTACAGTAAACATAACACATAGTGAGAGCAGTGTAATCACTAACTCACTAAGTTATATCAGTTTGTAAATTACTAGTGTGACGTATATAGTGCTTTCTAGTTTTCTCCTGATAGGGTAAGGTTCGTTAACGATCTCTCTAGTGCCTTTCTCTTCGTTCGGTCCTTTCTTGGAATCCTCCTCATGAACCCTCTTTTGGTTCTTCCTCAACTCTTTTGTTGGCAATTATATTGGAGTGGTTACATCTACCTATGTTGTTCGTGCGAGAATGAGAGTGTCTAAAGAATCTACGAGATTAATAAAACATTTCTATTAAAAATAGATTTTTACGAGGATGATCCTTACCAGGTCTTTCTATAATCACATAGTGTATAGACGTTATATATAATGAATAAGTGGTTCTACTCAAAGACCACAACTAAACAAGGAACAGGGAGTAGAGTGAAAATCACAAATTCTAAGTCTATAAAATCTCAATTATATATAACCTTAACGTATACACTCAATAATTATAGACCTACCAGTAACGGTCATTTAATTTTCACATAAGTTAGTTATAGTGCCTAAAATACTCCTATATTATCTTAATTGTATGTTTGATTCTAGAGCTTCTTGGTATACAAAGTTGATAAGTTTTTAGACTTGTTGTTATTGTAAAGTATCATAAAATACTCCAATAGTATTTTAAACTTTATGTTTGGTTCTAATATTCATTTGTACATAGAGTTGATAACTTTTAGACTTATTGCAACATCACTATCACTCCCAAACACATGTTGGTCATATCTCAAATAAATATCGTTGATCAGTCTGTATTTATCCCATATATGATTACATAACTGTCTAAGTTTGAATGTAGTGTCCAACATCTAAATACTTTTGTTTTGTTCTTCTTGTGATACTTCTTCTAGTATATATATATATATATATATATATATATATATATATATATATATATATATATATATATATATATACACACACATGTATGTATACTTTCATTAAAATATTAATATATTTTAAAAGTATAATTCTTTGTCAGAGTGTTTTTATCCCATTGTATTTATAATTGTATATCTTTTATAGGTTGATATACTTAGTTCACTATAAACAATGTTCTGATACCAATCTATCACACCCCCAAACCGGAACGGTGGAAACGTTCGGGGGCTGAGGACGTCATGTACAGTATCACAACAATTATATAATAGTAGTTAAAGCAACAACAACCATTGTATTAGTAACTATAGCAGAAGATAAGACGTAATGCTAATATGCTTTGTCTTCGTAACACCTGCGATGGTACCTGTCTACTAAATTTTCATAGAATACAAGTAGTTTGAAAAAGTGTCAACATTTAAGTTAGTGAGTTTATAATTATTTTGTTGGAAAAGATATGTTCTTTGTTATTGAAAACGTTACTGTGTTTTTCAAGAAAATCCAATATTTTCTTAGTAAATAAAGCGTAGTCATAATACTTTAAGACTAAAAAGTATAAGTTTCTTATGTTTATAACTTGTGATTGGAGGTTTTGATTCATGTAATTGGTATGACCCGTACTGTTTCCTCCTATGATTATTTAGTGCATACAAATTATATATAATCAAAATCGAACGGACAGTCGATTGGGTGATTCTACCCTAAGCCCACAACCAAACAAGGAACAGGAAAAAATGCGGAAATCACACATTCCACTGCCTATCAGATCTTTATTATATATAATCCTAATGTATATTATAAATCATCATAGACTTTAGTAAAAAGAATACTCGATATATGTTTTCTGAACTTCTGTTCGTACCATATTAGTAAATAATATATTGTTTTGCTCTTCGTGTAACTGTGTGTAAATCTAGAAATTTAGTAGTTACAAGTAATGTAATATAGTTTTCTTATTTAAATAAAACCCTTGAAATTATATTTTCCCTGAAATCCGAATGTAAGATTTATAATCAAATAAAATTATTTGATAATATATTATTCGTAAATATGTCGTTGTTTTCTCCTTGTGAGTTCATATAATCATACTAATCCAGTTGACTTGATCACGATGTTTTTCAGTCGTTAGAATGTTAATGACATTTGTCACTAGGTATGAGCAACGGGTCGAACGCAGACCGGACCGGCCCGAAGACCGGAAACCCGAAGACTGAAAATCGTGAATTACCTTACCCAAAAACCGGACTGTTTTTGGGTGTAGCGGGTCCGGGTTTGGTCCAGTCCGGTTCCGGGTACTAAACCGGGTTTCGGGTTTTAGACCGAATTAGACTTTAGTAGTGTTGTTTACGGTTTCGGTCCAATCCTGTACCAAACTAGGTTTCGTATGTTTGTTGTTTACGGTTTCAGGTTTTGTTTGTCATGTCACTCTCTAGCATAGTATTTCAAATTATAATTTTATTATGTAACATTCATCATTCATATCTTTGTTGTTTGCACAATTCAACTAAAAAAATACATCAAAGATGATGAATATAATGGTACGATGCGAAACTCTAATTAGAATACGTGCAAATAAGGTGTATGCAAACAAATAAAAACATTAGTAAAAAGTCACATTATTTTATTAAAAAAAACCTACACTATTTATATATAAAAAATTTGCACTTAACATCACGATTTCTATATAAAAAAACTGCACTATTTCTATAAAAAAAATTACACTTAACAACATTATTTTTATTAAAAAAATACTGCATTATTTTAAAAAAACTGCACTATTTTTATTAATAAAAAATGCAGTAGGAAATAACTTTTGGTTTTTCAAGAAAAAAAATCAACACTATAATACGATCAAGAGAAGAGGCTGAAACCAAAAAAAATAGACACTATAATGTGATCCACAGGAGAAGCCGAATCAATTCAATCAGACAACATTTTTTTTTATTTTGGTAATTCTTGGTTACTGTTTGTCGATCAAGAAAAGAAAATAATTTTTGGTTTTGCGGTCCGGTCCAGGTTAAATCATTTAATTCGGGTACGGTCCGGTCCAAACCAGAAACCCGATTATTGATAAAAACCAAACTCGAAAATCGGCCCATTAATATGATAATCCGGTTCGGTCCGGGTCCGGTCCCGGTTTTTTTCCAGTCCGGTCCTACGGGTTGTATGCTCATGCCTATTTGTCACCCCGGGCCTCCCGGCCTGACTATAGCTAACAGCTGTAATGTGGGATTATCAGTCCCAAAGAGATCTATACACAAATATCTCGCTCTACTTACAAGAGATTCTGGTTATAAGGCATGACTTTTACCCGTACTTAGATAAGTACATGAAAACGTCTCACAAATTGCTTCAACGTGTTTATGAGTAGTAACTGAAAACCCTTTTTCTTTATATGTTAACATGTACTTTGTAAAATAGTTTCTTTGTTCCATAAACTATACATATTATAGTTTATAAGTTTGTTTTCCGTGCTGTAACCTGAACTTTGTAAAATAGTATCTTTGTTCCATAAACTATACTTATTATAGTTTATAAGTTTGTTTCCGTGAAAACCGTTGAGTCTTAACATGTTTTGTAAATCATTTGTAAATTCAATAGTAACGATATTTTGCATATTTAGTGAATTTCACGCTTAACTGTATATTACGGTAAGAAAATATAATAAGCAAATTTATATTTTTAAACAAATGATTTCTTGTGTTTTACTTGTATTCCCCCTCCCCCCCCCAAAAAAAAAACTGTGAAAATGTAGGGGTATGAACTCACCTTGTGTGTGTGTTTTTGGTTGGTTACAACCTGGTCGCGCTGATCCTCGGGTTAGCACACATTTAATTTCCGAAATCCTAATAATATTTAAACACATAAATTTGTGTTCAAATGACTTAATCTAATAATTTAAAGTGTTAAATAAACACTAAATGGTAATATGAACTTACCAAATTAATTCCTAAGAATTAATTTAAGTGATGTGTTTCTAGGAAATCTAGTTGAATGTATGAAGTGTTCTTGTTAAATAATAAGGAGATGTGAAGGTAATCTGGGCAAAACTATGGATATTTTAATTTTACTGCTTGAAGACTTGAAGAAAGGCTTAAGAGTTTTTAGAGAATACGTGATGTTATTTTTGGGACGTGAATGAAAGAAATGGGAAGGGTTTTCGGTTCACCTACTTATATATGGGATAAAATATAATTTAGCGTCTATAGGGAAGTGTAATTTATCTTATTTGAAGGTGTGTCACCGCCTAAATTTATAGTTCTCGACCATGTGGTTTTTGGTGTAAGGGAGTTTGCGGTCATAGAGAGATTTTGGTCATGAGGTTTGCGGTCCGAAGTGGTTTGCGGTCAAAGAAGCTATTTTCGGTCCGAGGTAGGGTCTTGCGACGGTTTTCGGTGGGTGTTCGTATGGAGTCACCAAATGGTGCTTTTGGTCCATACTTTTAGGGTGTAAACTCTAAAAATTAGGCTTTGGTCTTTGCGTGCAAACACTTGGCTATCATAGAACACGTGGGCTTTGAACGCCTAGCGTTCTATGCTAAACACCTCATGTTTGGACCAAACACCTCATCATCAAGATGTTACACATCCCCTATTTTGTAATGAACTGTAAACATTTTGGGGTCTTTGGATTTAGTGGGAGTTGTCTTTGTAAAACCATGAATGCATTTTCATTCGTTGAAATCTTTTCATTACCTTTCAATTTTATTTTATTTAAGCAAAGTTCTTTCAAAAAATTTCATATCTAAATATTTGCTTGTTTTCATCAAGTAATGGGATATTTACCTCCACCTTTCAAAATGTGTCCAAGATCTCTTTCTCCTCCGCATTCTTCCATGAAGTTGCAATTCGAGAGGGGAATGGTGGTTGAGTGGCTATTAGAGTGACTATTGGGGTAGCCTTCTTTGGAGCATAGGGTTGTGCATCATTTTTGAAAATAAGATCTTCAATGGGAGTGATCTGTCCGGTTTGCTTGACTTCTTCTTTAACCTACTCTCTCTGGTTTGCTTACCACTTCTCAAGGTCACCACATTGACATTTGGGTTCTTTTTGTTTTAATAAGGTAGTTTGCCACAGGACTCTAACTTTCTCAAAGATGTAAGTATATCCCCCACTTGTGCTTCAAGGTTGGAAATACCAATTCTTGTCTCCTTTTTAAATTGTTGGATGCTAGTGTTCAGACAGTTGACAATGTCTTCAAGAGACATTTTGGGGCTAATAGGTTGGGACTGAGGAGATTATTGTTGGTGATGTGGGGTGTGGTTCAGATTGATAGTGAGGTTGTGGATGTTGGTATAGGGGTTGTTGGGGTGGGTAAGAATGTTTAACCAATGCATTTTGAGGCAATGCCCTTGGGTTGTAGCTCATATTGGAATTTGGCTTCCAACTTGTGTTATAAGCATTTTGATAACTAGAGGGCTTGTTGTGGTAGTTTTGAAATTCTCATGTGGAATTTACATGTTCTACATCTTCTTGAAGAATAAGACACATATTTGTGGCATGTCGCATTGTTGCACATATTCTACAAAACATCACTTGTGGAGTTTGTCCTATGGTTGGCTTTTAAGCAACAAGTGTTAAATCTTTAGGTTGTGCTTCTAATATTAATTTCACCACTTCATTGACCTTTTAATGCGCATCTCTCTTCATGTCTTGGAGGTGGCCAAAATGTTGAGAATTAACGGCTATGGTGTTGAACAATTGTCTTCTTGGTTGAGGAGTTTTGCTAAAGCCATCTCCACCAGTTGAAAGATCAACTAGTTTTCTCTCTATTGGCAACAATCCCTCATAAAAGTGTTAGATGAGAAGTTGTTTCAGAATTTGGTGTTGTGGGCAACTCAAACACAAACTATTGAATCTCTCCCAATAATCATGAAAAGTTCACATTTTAGCCTTGACAAATTCCAAAAATCTCATTTCTAAGACTTGAGACTCTTAAGGTAGGATAAAGCTGATCAAGGAAGGCTCTTACCATGTTGGTTCATGAGTTGATCAACCCCGGTTGAAGATAAACTAGCCAAACTTTTTCTCTATCAGCCAAGGAAAAGGGGAATGGCTTTAATTTGATTTGGTCAATGGTTGACGTTTATGGCTTCATGCTAGTACAAATGATGTGGAATATTTTCAAGTACTTATGAGGGTATTCTTTTTCTAATACATGAAAAGTTTGAAGGTGATAAACTAAGCTTGACTTTAATTCCGAGCCTCCTTCTAAAACAAGGTAATTAATACCTGTTGGGGTTTGTGTTGCATCGATTTCCATCATTTGTCTCAAGGTCATCTTGGGAGCTTCTTCTCCTTTCGCCATTGGATTTTGGTTGATGATGGTTGGAACTTTTTGTTGGGTGGTGTTTTGAAATCTCTTTGGGAGGGACGGGGCTAGAATCAGTGTCTACTTTGTTTTCGGAGTCAATGGAAGAAGCGGTTTCAACCTCCGGGTCCATGTTAGTGTTTGAAGTTTGACCATGTTCTCTATTCCTTTTCAAAACACGTTGCTTCTTTTTCAATTTCTGGATTGTAGATCAAAATACTTATCCTTTGAGATTTGGGCAAAGAGAAACAAATTGATTAAAAATAAGCCAATCCCCAGCAAGGACGCCAAATTTTAGTCGTTGTTGAGGCAAAAAAATAAAGTAACCCTAAATCTTATACACTAAAATAGTGTATAGTCTTAAAGGGATATTATCCACGGATATTGGTTAAATTTGCTACTTGGTGTTAATCTCTTTGTAAAATACTTATAAAATGACAATCAAAGTAAAATGGGAATTTTAGTCTTTTGATATTTTAAAAAAAATTAAAATAACACTAAGATTTGGTAATCGCAAGTAAACAAGAAAGGAGTCTGATTTAAGTCAGGAAGAGAAAAATGGTTGATATTGGTATTCACCACATGGACAATTAGTTAACTTATCATTAGATGTTATAGTGCAATACTTGTGATTTCATTTAACTTGGCTATGGCAACATATAACCATAAATCACCTCAACTCTTTTTTGTTATTAAATTTTTAGAGAAGCTCATAACAAATTTCCTTAATCAAACTCACAATGTTAATGAAGCATGTAATATTTTGAAAACCAACTAGCATTAAGTTGTAAAAGTCACTAAGTCCAAAGAATAATCAAATTCTTACATTTCCATTATGGAGGAAGTATTTACATGCCCTATTTGAAATGAAAACAAACATATAAACCATTTCTACCTGCTAATTTGAAGAACTATTACTTAACTAATAAATCAGCAAACTAATTAAACATTCATTCATCTAAACTCATGATTAAAGATAAACAAACATAAAAAGATGTTTTAACTAGAAAATACTTTCATAAACTTATGGCACAAGTTCATAAACAATCTTCAAAATAACTAATCATCCTTGGATTAAACCAACATCAACCAAAATGAACTTAGCCTAACATGGCAAAGCTTAAACAAAAGAGAAAGAGATTAGAATTACCAAACATTCAACAAGAATCTAGATCAATATATGATGATTTCTTCAAGTTCTTCCCACGTTCAAGAGCACAAAAACTCTAGAGAAAATGCTCAAAACCCTGTTCTAAGAATTTCCTAGAAGCTCCTACCAAACTACCTTCAAATAGCTATAAAAGTTGAAAACCCAAAATTGCCCCTGCAGGAGCCACGCGGCCGCATGAGCTCCAGTGTATAAACTCACATTGCCTCATAAGTTGTGTTGATCGAGAAATCTTTTGTTGTCTCCTTTCCTCTTTGTTCCATTTTTTCATTGTGCTTTGACTTTGTTGAGTGATCCAAAAAGCTTTAATTGAAGTACCATGTAGCAAAAAACTAGTACATATAAGCCCAAGTGTCTCATAACCCAAAAATCATTGAAATATCCATCATTTTCATATCCTAAAAATTCCATCTTTTAATCCACCAAGCTCAAGTTTCCATATAATCTTCAAAGTAAGCTCCAATGACATCAATCTACAATTCAAATCTCTTAGATAAAGTCCAACAACCCCGATCAAATGTCTTAGATAAGCTTCAATTCAAATCGCTTGAACATTGTTTGTCTTCAGAATCTCCCTCCATGGTCATCTCTATTTCTCCAAATATATGGAATAAAGATCAAAAACATGAAAGTACCCAATATTAGTATATAATAACAAAAAGTAAAAAATATGCTTGAAGATTAACTAAAAATAAAATAAAATATGTTAAAATAAACTATAATAAGAAGTAAATAAAATGAAGCTATCACTTACTATAGATGGTGGATGCATATAGATAAATTATATTCTTGAAATTTTTCTATCTTCATCAACTCCCTAATTCCATGTGGGATCAGAGGCTTCAAATGTTATCTCTTAAACATCTTATTGTTATTATTATCTTTCTAGTTAACGTATTTGAATCCTCTTTGTGGTTTTGTTAAAATAATTTCCTAATAAACTAGCTATTAAATAAGTCTCCTGTTTGTTGTTCTTAAAATTGTCTTATAAATTTGATATTTTTTGGTTATCAAAACCCATCAATGGTAGGAGTCACTTATATATATTTGTAGAATGATTTTTTTATGTTTAATAATCTTGGGTTTTTGGATAAGAAGCACTAATTTCTTTTGGCTAGTAAATGTCTATATTTTGCTTCTTTTGCAATTTTTAGTTTAAAATTGTTTATTTTTATATATAACCATTCTTCAGGCATTTTGGTTATATAAAAGGTTCCTTAGAAAAAACAAAGAGTTGTTTGTTATTATATTTGATATGTTGTTGTGTATAAACCAGTAATTTGGACCTTTGTGTTGTTGGTTATTATTTATTTATTAATAAGACATATGATACTCAATTATGTACTAGTTTTTAATTTAAAAAGAAAACAGTCTAACTAGCAAAATGCGATACGTAGTGTACCTAATCGAACTATAATATCGTAAGAAATTAGGTTGTCGAACACAAGGGGGATGTGAATGATTAATAGCTAAAAATTTCTAATACAAATTAACTACTTAAAAAGCAAGTAAAAAGGGGTTTTTTTCTCTGGTTTTCCAAGTCCAGATTACTTAAAAGAAATTTTCAAAAAAATGAATTAACTAACAAAAAGCTACCTAAATTATGTTTTTAAGTAAGATTTTGAAGAGACTTCCATTTAGATACAATTCACTATACTCCTATGTTTGATTTCTTGGAAAGTGCAATGGATTCAGTTGTTGCTTATCGATTCCTAATATGATTAAAATTTATGATCAACCAACTAATCACGTAGTAAGATAGGTTCATTCGTTCATTGATTACGTGGACAATAGCATAAATTCAATACATTAATGATCATCAATTTAATACATTAATGATCATCATATATTAGCTTTTATACTAATTTACCTACTTTTCTATTTAACCCTAGGTTTATGATTAAAACACTATTCTTATAACTTTGATGTTCACAAATTCATAAGATTTAAGAATACCAAAATAGAATGATGAAATAATTTCAGTAAAACTTAGCAATAAAAAGAAAAAGTAGTTATCAGTAACAAAAAAAGGTCTTTAACAATATGTCATAAAAAATAAAAAACTAGCAACAATCCAAGATCCAATCAATCAACACATAGTCGCTAAGATCATGTGTTCTAAATAGAAGTTAGGGTTTTATCCCATATCTACTGGAAACACACAATTACAAATGAAGTTCATATTAGGAAACATAATGAAAAACAAAGTAAAAAAAGGTTTAGAAGTATTGTTGCCTTTAAATCTCTTCAAAACTAAGCTTCAAATGAACTCTTTTAGTATTCTAGAATGTCTATGGTCTTCAAAAGTCGAGAATAACTTGAAGCATAAGGTAGGGTTGAAGGAAAGACCGCAATATATATAGTTTCCAAAAGCTGGCTCCAACACCGTGACAAATACGTTCCATGGTGTGGCGATCTTTAATTACACACATTCCCTAAGTTGGCTTCTTTGATTGCAAGTCTTTTCTTGACCACAGTGTCGGTATAGATCTCCATGCTGTAGGCTTCAGAATTCTTGAGTTCTTTGACTTTGGTCGACTTAGTCCAAGTTTCCCACTTTCAGCTGTCCATTTTGCTTCCTTTTAATCCCGAGCATGTCTTTGCTGCTACAAAACAAAATTTAAACATATTAAGTACCTTTTATTCTAAAATCAGTGCAATTGTAGCTAAAAATATTAAGGTAAAGCACAAAATATATGAATAAATATGCAAATATCAATGTAATAGATAAATAGGTATTTGTTGATTTGGTTATTTGTTGTAATAATTAGTTAGACGTGTTTTATTCTTTTTTTTCCAAATGTAACAGGATGAAAAAATGACAACTTTGATGAAGACTTAATCACTTGAGACTATAATCCCATCCATGCGCTGCTACTCTTGGTTTTGGGCTTAATTATAATCTTTATAGTTTAAGTGTTACAACTTTTATGACATGCAAATTTGAAGTTCTTTATGCAAAGAAGAGTTGTCACGGCATCTGGGAGCTTGAAAACTTTTTGATGTATCTCTTAAGTCCTTTAGGAAATACTTAATAATTCTTGTGTTGGCTCAACAAATTATTACATGATATGTCTTTGTATATACACATTTTAACGGATGTTTGTGATATTTATTTTATGTTGTTGTATGTTATGTATTATGTATGAAAATTGGTTTTACATATCAAAAAACATTTTACCATTAAATAATATCAATTGGAGTTTTGAGTAAAAAAATATTTAAAAGTAACATAATATTCTTATAAATGGCGATTTATAAAAACCTTTTTACCGGTTACCGATTAAAATCGAGTTTTTTTTTTTTTGTTAAAAATGGTTTTATGGTAAGACTTTTAAATAGCCAGCTATAAAATATTTCAAATTGTTAAAAAAGTGTTTAAACATTATATAAACTCCATGTATTTATAATAAATAAGAGTTTTTATTAAAAAAAAAATTAGAATCGGTTTATAGCTTTATAACGTCACATAATAATAGCACTGATTATTTTTACCTCAAAACGTAATACACGATATTACTTTTTTAAACGTAGTGCATCATGTTGATATTATGTTTTATGCATGCCAAATGAGATTAAAACTTAATTATCATCACCTAAGTTTTGGTTTGTCAAAATATGACATTTATCATAAGATGTATAAATTTGAGTTTTTAAAATGAAATGAGTTATATTCTACAAATTCATAAAGTCATAAGATCTTGATTATTAAAAGGAGATTTAAAATTGTGATTTTAGAACTCAACCAAAACTTCATGTCTTAAGTATAAAATGAATTTTTAATAAAGACTATAACCGGTTCTTAAAGCGTTCTATGACTAAACTTTTAATATCATATCTTAGTTTATAATTGATTGTGGCTAATGATAAATAAAATGTGTTTGTATTTGGAACCTAAAAAACCTTACAACAAGTGATATGATTTTTACAAATGGGTACATGAATTATTGGATGCATGAAATATTCATGAGACCATGTTTTTATAACTATATTTGTAAAATATATATAAATTTTTTTCTTAAAAATGCAATTCATGGCGGTCCTTTTGAAGAACACTCGAGCATGGTATGTACGATATTGGTCGTATAGGTTCGCTTGGTCATTAGGATTGTCTTATGATATTTCGGGGTGGTTTTGTATTTTTCTACTTACATAAGGGTCACCTAGTCACTAGTTAGTTGCAATGCTACAAGGTCTTTAAACTATGGACACTTGATCAGAATCTTGTGTGATAAAGGTCAGCTAAGCGTGAAGCGTATGAGATATAGATGTGATGAAATATGTCAAGTATAACAATAGTTGTTTAGGATCCCATTATTTAGAAATTAGATATTTTATACAATGGGTAATTGCTACCTACCGAGTTTGATAAAGTGGATGAGATAAAAGTCACCTAACCATTTACTTTTTTTGTTACTTAGATCCTAGACTTTAATAAATTACTATTTTAGAAATAATAAAATGTATTAATTTTACAGAATTAATATGGAAAATAATAAATGAATTTTATTATGTTCTGTAAATAACTATTAATACTCTTAGTCCACTATAAATCCTTTTCTCTTGTTGAGTTTCAAGAGATACTAACATTTTATGGTTATAATTTCTATAACTGGTATTATACCTTGAGGTTCTTCCTTAAGGATAAATAGAAATTATATATACTGAAAGATCTCATACCTGAACAATCACAAACTAGTCAGTCTGATCATGATGTGTTGATGGAAGTATTGTTCTAATGATATTGATATGTGTCACATCATGCTGGAATTATGAAACGTATCAGATGTCTCATCAAGTAAAGCATATATTCAATCAGAACAGTAGAACATGCTTCAAACCTGTTCAAACATTAAAAAAAGAAATTTTATAAGATTATGTACTATAATAGACCAATAGTTTAGTTAACGAAAATACAACATAAACCCAAAAATCAAGAAATGAACAAATTGATTAGTGTCGTTTCTATTGTGAAGAAACTGGACACCAAAAGAGGAACTGGTCCTTTAATCACGTCAAGCTACGAAATTCTAACTTGACAAAGACTTTAGATATCTATATGATAGAACTATTCATTTTCCATCATTAACTTGAGTATTTTATACGACATGTGACGCTAATAATTGATATTATGTGTTGATGTTTTGGAAGAAATAAACAACTGAGTACAGAAGAATGGTATTTCATGCTAAACACATAATAAGTATTCTTATAGTTTTTTAACAATAGATGATATGTACCTATTCTCATAAGAACATGTAGCATTTGAAATTTATGAATAAATCTAGATTTAGTTATTATTTGATGGCTGTTCACATTTATGTTGTGAAATGATGTATTCTATGTTATGTATTTTCTGTCATAATTTTAATTTATGATGTAAATCTATAACTTTTCATCAAATTAACAGTCCTAAACATAACCCCTATGAAATAAAATTATATTTGATTCAAACTTATATATTTCATAATTATCATGACTATATAAATATGAAACACATATACCAACTTCAAAAGTATGGAATTTTTTAAATCAAACGAGTTTGATTCATTTGATATATGTAAATCATATGTATATGGGAAAATGATTCACAAGTGTCTTTATCTATTATTAGTTAAAGAACAAAATGTTTTTCAAAGAATTATACATTATGATGTATGTAATCTTTTCTACCGATGAATAGATTTGGTGATAGATGCTTAATCCATTTCATTGATGACTTTTATTTGTTATTGTTGAAAGTTTTGATTTTATCAATTTTTTCATAGTGAAGATTAAGATACAACTTAACGAGACCATCACTAATATTACATTGTGATAGATAAAATGAGTTTTATAAACCAGGTCTTCTTGGAACATATTAAAAGTTATTGAGTCAATTCACAACTCATTCTATCAAAAACACTCACTTGTCATTTTTATAGTTCTTATGGCACATGATCATCTTGTTGCTGGGATTTGTCTTATGATGCTCGACGTATCCTCTGCATTCTTTAGTGGTATAGGGTCAGTTGGCCACTGGTTGAATGTCTATAGTATAAGTTTTTAAAGAGCATAAATTAGACCATTGAGTCTGCTATATATTTCCATCTAAACAACTAGATTAAATACTTTAATTAGACTAAGGATGAAAAGTTTTATCCTTATCTAAAAGGTATAGAGTTGTGGAGCTTATGTTAGACAATAAGCTTGGCTCACTCTAGCATCTACTAATTGCATTTCTTTAGACTATCCTAAATGATTGTTTAGGATGAAGTTTCTAAAATCCTACTGATTATCATTCCAGAAGACGCATGATTAGAAAGTTTTTTTTCCATGTGAGAGCAATATGGAATTTTAAGAGCTAAAAAACCATAAGCTAAGGGCATTACAGTTTGGAACTAGTAAGTTTTTCGACTGTTGTTGAAACTGTTCAAAAGTTGATCAGAAACTAATTGAACACATAGATATGCATTCATGTATGGTTATCAAGTATTGTTTGATTAATCTTCCTTAATATAGTATGACTATAAAGAGTAATTAATTTTTCAAAGAAGAAAATATACATGAATAAAATTTGTTTTAGATTTAAGGCTACATCTCAATGTGAAAATCTTTTTCTTATAAGAAAATTACATAATGTGATTTAATTATAAATGAAGATGATTCATTTGCATTCTATCAAGCTAGTGGGAGCACAATAACATTCCTAGTCTTATATGTAGCTTGCATACTAATTATTGGAATAAATATCTATATAGATAGATCATGGAAACTTAAAAGATTAAGTAAAATTAAATTAATTGTTAATGATCTTAAAGAGCTTAAGATATAATTGATGAGTTTTGAGCATTCTAACACTTCCTAAGTGTATATGCAACCCTAATAACCTTGGATCTATGTTTGTCTAATTATCATGCAAAGTTGAATTCCAAGGTTATATTCCTATCTAGCATACATGGGGAACATTTTTAACTTGAATGAAAGATAGAATAACTTACCTTGTTGTTGATTATGATCCTTGAAACCTTGTGAGCCTAGCACCCCAAGTGCGATGCCTCAAATTCTTCACACAACACCAAATGCAAAGGAGTAAACTTTGAGAGAATCTTACACTTGCAAAATCGACTCTAGCCCTCTTGTTTCTTAGTGTAGCTTATTTTGGGGAGAACACCTTTGTTTATATATTGTGTTACATTAGGTAAACCCTAATGTAACATGACTCTTCATTTCATGATCCATGGGTTAACTCCATGGAGCATCCTATGGGTGGAACCCAACTTGATAATCCATGGAGCCTCTTAGCCCACTATATAAGACGTGGTAGATTTACATAATCTACCCATATATTTAATTAGTTATCTTTTGATCACTTAATTAATTCTAAATTAATTCTTGATCAAACTAATTAAATATTATTATTAATATATTAGCACTTATAATATATTAATAAACCATAAATGTTATTTCTCTCATTTTAGTTTATCCAATTGCATGGTGCCATGCAACCCAAATGGACCATGCCGGGTTAGTTCAAGTACATACCACAAATAGTTATGGACTTAGAGACCTTATCCAACAGTCTCCCACTTGGATAAGTCTAATAACTATAACTGCAATACTTCGGGAACCGATTGGCAATCGTAGCTCTTTCAAGGTCTCTCGGAACTGAGAAGATGATGATATGCCATTTAAGATAAGTGATCATATAATCCTCTATTCTAGATATCAGACGGACAAATACATGGAACAATGTCTTACTTATTGTCCAGCAGTTTGTTTCCCGATTTCCAAGTTGTTTGACAAAGAACTTAATTGAACACATCAACTTAGTTTTGACCGGGCCCGGTACATAGGTCAAACAAAATCATCGAGGGGCCCATATATCAACTTCTAATCCAAGAAGAAATAGATAAACTTCGACTCATATGTTTGTTCTACTACTCATTGAACTACCAATGCGTTTTTGTACAATCAATGCATAATCAAATCATAAGTAACAAATCATATATCTAGGTTTGAAGACTTATATGATATTACTGTCTCATGATCACTCGAGATAAATTCCATGAAGTGATTCCAATGAGCGTGGGTTGAGTCTAATGCTCAGAACTTATGAGCACTCATGATTGTTGTAGCCATGTCCAACAACTTAAACCTCTGCAACCAATCATGACAGTCTTGATTCATACCTACTTCCGACATATGACCGACTGTGGAGGTTCGAATAATATGATATACCAAACATAATTATTCTGGAAGTCAAAACATTCAAAAGAAATATATTAAACGATCGACAAGAGATAGCAACACTTTAGTCATAAATAAAACACATTTTATTCATCATCTAATGTCAATTACACTTTACAAATTTCAACGTTATCTAACTACTGAATTTGATATCATCATTCACCCCTATGCTCTGAGCATGCTGGAGATGCTTAACCCGAGTCAGGTCCTTCATGAGGGGATCTGCTGGATTCTCATCCGACGATACCCTCTTTGCCACGAGGAGTCCTTCTTCTATTCGATGTCTGATGAAATGGTATTTTCTGTCGATGTGTCTGGATCTCCCGTGATCCCTTGGTTCCTTGGCTAAGGCAACTGCACTTTCAATATCACAGAAAATTTCCATTGGCTCCTTAATAGCAAGTATAACTCCAAGTCTCCAATGAAGTTCTTCAGCCATATCGCCTCCTTTGCTGCCTCGCTAGCTACTATATACTCTAATTCGCAAGTTGAATATGCCACTGTTTCTTGCTTGGAACTCTTTCAAGAAATTGCTCCACCATTTAAGGTAAAGACCCAGCCAAACTTAGAGCGGAAATTATCCCTATCAGTCTGAAAGCTAGCATTACTATACCCTACAACTCTCAGGTCATCACTCCCACCGAGGGTAAGGACCCAGTCCTTAGTCCTCTGTAGGTACTTGAGGATATTCTTTACAGCAGTCCAGTGTGCCTTGACAGGGTTCCCCTGATACCTGCTAGCCATGCTAAAGGCAAAGGCTACATCAGGTCGAGTACACGTCATAGCATACATTATCGATCCTACAGCTGAAGCATACGGTATTCGACTCATTTCTTCTATCTCAGCCTCAGTACTAGGGCTTTGTGTCTTACTCAATTTGGCGTTAATCTAGATGGGTAACTCTCCTTCCTTGGAGTCCTGCATGCCGAATCTCTTCAGCACCATATCCAAGTAGGTACTCTGACTAAGTCCAATTAGTATTTTACTCCGGTCTCTCAAGATCCTTATCCCTAGAATATAGGCAGCTTCTCCTAGGTCCTTTATAGAGAAACACTTCCCAAGCCAGGACTTAACTTCCTGCAGAGTTGGGATGTCATTTCCTATGAGTAGTATGTCATCCACATACAATACCAAAAAGCTAACTCTACTCCCACTAGCCTTGACATATACACAAGATTCATATTCACTCCTAGAAAAGCCTTCTTTGAATTTCTCATCAAAGCAAAGATTCCATCTGTAAGGTGCTTGCTTTAACCCTTAAATGGATTTCTCAAGCTTACACACTCTATTAGGGTACTATGTATTGACAAAACACTCTGGCTGACTCATGTAAACATCCTCAGCCAACTTTCCATTAAGGAAAGCAGTTTTGACATCCATTTGCCATATTTCATAGTCATGAAATGCGGCTATGGCTACCAGAACCCTAACGGACTTAATCTTGGCCACTGGAGAAAAGGTCTCATCATAATCAACTCCCGGAGTTTGTGAGAAACCCTTTGCAACCAGTCGTGCCTTATAAGTGTGTACATTACCATCCATGTCTTCTTCTTCTTGAAGATCCATTTGCACCCTACAGTCTTACGACTTGGTACATTCTCAACCAAGTTCCAAACTTGATTGTCATACATGGACTGTATTTTGCTGTCCATTACCTCTTTCCACTTGGCTGTCTCAGGGCCTACCATGGCTTCCGCATAACTGTTAGGTTCATCCAGACCTATAAGTGTCTCATCACTAATAAGTGTATCACCTTCCGCAGTAATATGGAATCCATAGTAATGCTCAGGAGCATTCCTAACTCTTGTGGAACGCCTCAGAGGTAAAAACTTGTCAATTGGCTCAACATAAATTTCCTCCTCAAGTTGAGTGTTAGGGTTTGAAGTTCCTTCACCACTGGACTCTTGAATTTCTTCAAGGTCAACTTGTCTCCCATTGTTTCCTTAGCTTATGAACTCTCTCTCTCTCTCTCTCTCTCTCTCTCTCTCAAGAAAGACCTCCAAGCTACAAAGACCACATTTTCACTAGGTCTGTAGAAGAGGTAACCAAAGGATTGATGTGGGTAGCCGATGTATGATGTTGATGATGTGCTCCAAGCAGTCGGTCGAGAACAGATGCTTGTCTACAAGAACAAACCAAAATTTGCTATGTTAGGCTCTTGTAAACATAACCATTAGACGTGTAGGATCAATTTCACCCATAGTCATTTTATTCACATCTCCCGGTTTCGTAGTTGGCTTCACAATCGGTTTCTTGTTCATGACAGTCGAAATCTCCTAATCCATCTTGGACACTTCATAAATATATGACCCCAACATCCTCTTCAAATGATTCAGGATCGGTTCATACTATGTCGCATTTGTAAGAAAAATGTTGTACAACAAAATCCAATCATGAGGATTTAAGTTTGGAAGATCTGCAAGGGAAATGATAGAGACCGAGTTGTTTGAACCTCGAGTAACTCTGAATTGAATATTGAGAAACTTCCCTGTAGGTGTCGGCTTCAGCACTTTGACAGATGTGATCTTTTGTGCACTCCACGTCAAGTACTGAGGTTGACCGAACCTTAAATAGAAGTTAATAAGCTCCCGATCAGTCTGAGGATGAGGCGAAGGTACCTCAGCGGTAGAATCAAAACAATGAAATATGAACGCCTTCCTCGTCATAGGCATATCAAACTGAGAATCCCTCGTGTTATCAATGTCAAAAGAAGCCACTGGTTCCAACCAGAAAACACTCGGGAATTCTATCGCCTCTTTAATCATCTTTTCCTTAGTCAAAACAGGAAAAAGAGCCTTTTTACACTCAAACGCGTCACTCTCTTCGTTTCTATTCTTCTCTTTCTCCTCTTTTTCCCTCACAATCTTTTGAGTTTCATTTAACTCCTTATCTCTATGCTTTCTTTTGAGAGTATCAGTTATTGTTTCCTGGTCTTCATCACTATCATCAACAGACAGCCCCTTCTGTTAAACAAGTAGGTGAGATAGGTGTATAAGTGGTTAGGAATAGAAATCACAAAAAATAAAACAAAACTGGACCTTTTGGGAAGAAACGTCTTAGTGTTCGACAATTTCATAAAGATCTCGCATAAAAATGAAAAAGAGATCTCAACCGGTAACAAGTTAAATCTTGAATATTAAAATTCACCGTTAACTCCTTATTGGTATTGGATGGTGGGTCTCATTAAGTACATGGTATACGCAGCTAAGATCATCAACACATATTTTGTGTAACCATAAACCTCAATGGTAAAAACCGAGAGTCTCAAGGGTTATGTTTGTGAACCGAAAGTAGATGTAGAATATGGATGAGGTGTTTAAAGAACCGAAAGTACCTCTGCTATTAAAGATTGACAAAGCAGCAAACTCTCAACTACTTTGAGAAGAGTAAGGTAGCTTGTGACGTGAGTGAATTTGGTCTGATTGGGTAGAAACGATAGGTACAGATCGAATCATTAAGCCCTTACTCAGAGTCTTTGAGGCTTCAGTCTACATGCAGCAGCATGCTTCTAGGGACACCTAACTAGTTGTATAAAGAGAAATTTCATACCGTTCCTCACTGTAAGATCACGAACTTTTATGTCTTAGAGATCTGAAAAAAAAATTAAGAAACCACACGAAAAAAAATTTGGGAAGAAAAACAACATAATAAAACTTAGAAGAAAAATATTTTTATGTTTTTGTGGAAAAATTATAAGAAAAAACTTCAAAAATAATAGCAAAAAAAAACTTAAATTGAAATTGATATGAAAATAGTAAATAATTCAAATTATACTAATCATACAACTGAAACAAACCTATAGAGATTTAAAATGAGATAGACCGTGCTATCAGTTAATATCGGTTCCTGAAAAGGATGGAGCCGAAATAGACCGAGGAATCGGCTTATATTGGTTCCTAAAGTTACGGAGCCGAAATACACCGAGCGTTCGGTTCATTTCGGTTCCTTAATTTTCATGGAACCAAAATAGACGCAACCACATTCTATTTCATTTAGCTAACCTTTTACGTAGACGAAAGATGTTTCGATATGGACTCTGCTTCGATCATACCTAAGCCATGTAGTATTCTATTAAAACTTGCTTCAGGTAACGCCTTGGTGAAAATGTCAGCAAGCTGATCTGATGATTGAACAAAGTGAACTTCCACATTTCCATCTTCAACATGGTCTTTGATGAAGTGGTATCTCAGTGCAATGTGTTTGGTCTTAGAGTGTTGCACCGAATTATGACATATCCTTATCGCACTTTCATAATCACAGTAAAGTGGAATCTTCTTCATACTTAAACCATAATCTCTAAGCTGACTTTATATCCATACCACTTGCGATATACAAGATGCAACTGCAATGTATTCATCCTCGGCTGTTGAAAGCGACACACCTGTCTGCTTCTTTGACTGCTAGCTAACAAGCTTGCCATAAAGAAATTGTCATCCTCCTGTTGTGCTCTTTCGGTCCAATCCGCATCCACCAAGATCTGTGTCTGAAAATGCTTGAATAAAGAAACCTGAATTTGCAGGATACCAGAGACCGAGAGATAAGGTTCGCTTTAGATATCGAAAGATGTTCTTCACGGCTATCATGTGAGGTTCTCTTGGATTGGCTTGAAATCTATCACAATAGTAGACGGAGAACATTATATCCAATCTACTAACCGTTAGATACATGAGAGAACCTATCATTTGACGATAGAGAGTCATGTCTATAGCCGGTTTATCCAGAGATTGCGTCAATTTCGTGCCAAACGCCATAGGAACCTTCACTTTTGAATCTCCCATCATTCCAAATTTTGTTAGCAAGTTGTTGGTATAAGCCTCCTGATTTATGAATATCCCTTCTGGTCCCTATATTATGTTCAGTCCAAGAAAAAAGTTAATCGGACCCATAGCGTTCATTTCAAATTTAGTCTCCATCAACTTCCTGAATTCAGCTGTTAGGCTAGGATTCGTGGAGCCGAAGATGATATCATCGACATAGATTTGAACAATCATCAAGTGTTCGCCCTCTTTCTTACGAAAGAAGGTTGGGTCAATCGAACCTTTTTTAAACTTAGACATTTTAAGGAAACGAGTTAAGGTTTCATACCATGCTCTCGTTGCTTGCTTTAGACCATACACAACTTTGTCTAGAACATAGCAATGATTAGGATACTTTTCATTTATGAAACCAGGTGGCTGTTCTACGTACACTGTCTCTTTCAGTTCTCCATTTAAGAAGGTGCACTTCACATCCATTTGAAAGACTTCAAAGTTTTTGTGACCAGAATATGCAAGGAATATTCTCACCGATTCCAATCTAGCTACTAGAGAAAACGTCTCTTCATAGTCTATCCCCTCTTCTTGGAAATATCCCTTCACTACTAGCCTAGCCTTGTTCCTGATGACATTGCCTTCATTATCTATATTGTTCCTGAATACCCACTTTAATCCGACCACAGAAGCATCCTTAGGAGTGGGAATCAATCTCCAAACACGATTTCTTTTGAACTCATTCAATTCGTCTTGCATTGTCTGTACCCAATCAACATGTTCAAGTGCAGTGCTGATCGTCTTTGGTTCAATTATGGAGACAAATGAATTAAAAATGCAAAATTCGACTTGAGAAAATAATGCAGTCTGCTTCGCTTTCATTTGAGAACGAGCAAGAACTCTTTCTGATGATTCACCAATGATCTGTGTTTTGGGGTGATCCCTCGTCCGTTTAATCAGGGGAGGATAATTTGGATCATAAGCTGCATCCAATTATGCATTGACCGCTTCTTCGAGTTCTGATTCAACATCTTCATTATTTGTATTATCATTCTCCCCCTCAAATGGCGAAGTATATTCAACGTCAGGTTCAGGTATTTCTCCCTTAGTTAGAGTATGATTCTCCCCCTTGGTTGGAGATGGATTCTCCCTTGCAGCTGGATGTCCCCCTCAACTTGAGCTTCAGGATTTGGAGTCGGATACTCCCCCTCGACATGCACCTCTGATGTGTTGGAAATAGAAGGTTGATTCTGTGACATCCCCAAATTTCACGGCCAGAAAAGACCGGTTTGTTTATGCGTTATTTTAAAATCAGAGTAATCGTTTAAAGAAAACGGTTGCGGAATTTGTTCCCAAAACAAGATATGATAAAAACTTATCAAAACATTTCTCAAAGAGAATGTATTTTTATTAAATAATAAAACCTCGGGATGTCATGTTCCGATACAGACACAGAAGCATAAACAGAACATACATTCATTTAATCTAGTGATTTACATCTCCTTTAATCTCTCAGTGCAAAGCAGCTTCGTATCGATACCTGAGATACAATTAAACTGAGTGGGTCAGGCTTGGGAGCCTGGTGAGCATATAGGGTTTTCAACCCACAATAATATAATTACTATATTTAATTATCAAATAATCAATCCAATTACCCACCCCCCTTTATCTCCATTTATTTCTTAAATATTTATCCTAAGAACCGATTACCCTTCTCCCATTCATTCCTAAGGATTGACCTAAGGAATTGGCACAAAGTCTAGTGTTGACATGGTTCTTGGATCACCTTTGGTGAGCACGCAATTCATAGTAATTAAAGGACACCTAGTTTAAGAACACCTGAAGAACATTTAGTTCCAATATTACCCAATGAACCTAATTATCTAAGGAACATAGAGTATGAAAGCTCTTAATTCAAACAACGTGACAATAAAGTATATCTCGATCCTGCAAAACCATTGATATTATGAACACATATTATATTTCTAAAACAACATATCTCATCCCGTCGATCCCCACATACTGACCCTATACAATGATCTTACGAGATCTAGCCTAAGGATTCAATATGAATAACAACTGACGAAGCTGCTTCGGAAATTCCCTGGCAGCAAATGAGGATCAATAAAGACATCAAATGAGGGGAATGGAACAAGTTTCACCACGAACCTTCGTTCGTAAAAGAAAGAACCACAAGACATTTTAAGTCAGGGGTAGTTATCTAGATAACAATGCCTAGGCGTGGTCTGACTATCATGAGGTATTATACCCCTAGAGTCTACCTATCCCATCAATATAACACCAGACATACGTAGCAGTGGTCTATTACCAACACACTTTATTAGGTAGTCTACGAAGTTCCTTTAATTACTTCGTGAATTAAAATGCTGACATATGAAGCTCGGTCGATCACTTCATAAAAGAAACGCTGACTCCAAAGCAATCTCAAAATAAAAGTATGGGGAAATACTGATAGAGTATTCCCGTACGCTCCCATAACCAACACACAAAATTGTCGAAAGACTTTGTACAAGATAATACTTCTTCCACATTATAGTACTCTAGTATGCGAAAGAATCGTACCTGAGAACATAATAGTACCCTGGCAGAAGCATCACCCAAGACACAGGGCTTTGAAAAATGCTTCGTACATAAAATGTGCTTCTGTACGTAGGACGTACTCCACCGATCATCAATCTCACCCGACACGTACTCTTAATAAGAGACTACCCAAATCCCAATCCTAATTGAACTAAACATTCCATTTAAGTCTTAACCCATCACTAGGCAAACCTACAATGTTTATAATCAATTTTTGATACTATCTCCGTTTAGGAAATGCTAACTAGTGTATACTTAACACAAGGTTTATAAGTAATAGTATCATATATACACATCTTAACACATATTGAACCATATCTGATTCACACGTTGTATATTATCAAATATATCTAACACGTATTTCAGACAGTGACAAATACTTCACATACATATGTATATTTCATATTATAATCAATACTCGTATTCAAAATCACGATTCCTAAAAGGGACTATACACATGATACCTTATCGAATGAATACGTAGTTCCAAATACATAATCCGTACTCCCGGATCTTAAATTTTCCTCATTACCTAATCCATATTCCTGGACCTAAAACTAACCTCTTGATCTGATCCATACCCTTGGATCTAAAACTAACCTCTTGCTCTGATACATACTCTCGGATCTAAAACTAGTTTATCTCTTTATCCTTTTATCTCATGGTCCAACCCACCTTTTATCACCTACCAACAACCTCATCTACTCATGTTCTACCCAACATATTTTTAGATACAAAATACATATATAGTTTAACTCATTAAAACTTATATAATTCATCTATTCCACAATAATCTCAAATAAACAACAATATATTATACACATAGCACGTATTTCATAGCAAATACTTAATATTTATGTGTTAGAAGAAAGTGACCATACACTCACCCAAAACATACACTTAATACATTCAAACAATACTTGTATTAAAATTGTGTTTATGAAAGGGACTATACACTCACACAATTAAACAACTTTATATTATACACATAGCACGTATTTCATAGCAAATACTTAATATTTATGTGTTAGAAGAAAGTGACCACACACTCACTTGATCAGAAGATGATCGGGTAGCAGTACGGCTTGTAGAAGTAGTACCCTTCGGTGAAACTGTGATGTCTTCACACACCGGACTTCTCGCGGGTAGAGCTTCGGCTCGGAAACTCTTGTCTTCTCGGGATCTTCGGTGCTTTAGGACTTGCTTCGGGTCTCGGGGTTGATACCGGGGCTTCGGGATATTTATTGCATGCAAATCGAGGTAAAACGGGAGAGAGAGAAGAGAAAATAGCAACCCTAAACGGTAAGGGTGGCAAATCGTGCTATCGTTTCGTGTTTCTGTCTGACACGACACGACACGACAAAGTTTTTGGTAACACGAACACGACACGACACAATGTCGTGTTTTTCTTAACTAACACGAAAACGAACGAAGTAAAACACGACAAACACGACATGACACGACAAATATAACATATACTAAAAACTAGTTTATTTAATGAATAATTTATCAAATATAACACGATAAACACGACAAACACGAAAACACGATAAAGAACTGCTAAATCGTGTCAATTTTGTGTCGAATTTCGAACACGAACACGACACGACACGACACGACATCGTGTTTTTTATAGCTAACACGAACACGACACGAACACGAATTCAAATTTTAGTTTCGTCCCAATTTCGTTTCGTGCCGTGTATTTTTGTCGTGTCGTGTCATAAATTGCCACCCCTACTAAACGGCTGGCCCTTCAAACCTATTTATAGGGAAAAATTGGCCCTTGCCACGTCGTGGCAACCTTTTTCCACGTCGTGGGCTTGGTTGTCAGTGCATGCATCATCGCAAGTTGCATCTGGGGGACTCCCGGAGGTGTCAGAGGACTTGCCACGTCGTGGCACTGCTTGCCACGTCGAGGTCTCTGACAGTTTTGGGGTTTCGCGCCCCAAACTTCAGAAATTCATAACTTTCGCATACGAACTCCGTTTTCGACGTTCTTTATATCGACGCGAAGGTGAGATTATGATCTACAACTCTCGTTCAGACTCCATTGGCTGATTTTGACTTTATTTTTAATATATTATAAATATATTACTTATATATTATCTTTAGTAGGCCGGGACAGGAAAACTCCGTTCGAAATTCATAACTCCTTCATCTGAACTCCGTTTTCGTCCGTCTTTCCTTCGTTGCACTACTATCCATGAGATATTCAATTATCATTTAGATCACTAAGGATATATATATATATATATATATATATATATATATATATATATATATATATATATATATATATATATCTACCTTAAATTCACAATTTACGTCACGCTGGGTCGCGCTGGGTCGCCCAGGTTCTGTCGCGAAACTTCGACAGGTCATAACTTCTTCGTTATAACTCGGATTTTAGCGTTCTTTATATCCACGGAAACCTTGTGACATATACTAAAACGTGGTTAAGATTAATCCTTCTAAATAATCTTCCATCAAAAAGTCATTTTTGATGCTTATCGTCTCTAAATTGACTAGCCCGGATCTACAGGCATTACAATTATCTCCCCCTTAGGATGATTACGTCCCGGAATCATCAACGCAACAGGATTTGTATACTGACTCCATACGTTATCTCTCCATCCTAAGTAATAACTGTAAGTTATATATTTCCTCGAAAGAGTATATAACTCTTAGACTTCTCGATAGCAGGTAGTGCTCAATCCTGCATCTGCTCTTTGTACAATGTTGTACTATTAATTGTAACCTTTGAGTTACAAAATAAATCCTTATTGTGACTCCTTCTTTTTTTTAGGATAAATACTTTCCTTTATCTATTGTAACAGACCGATGGGTCATGTTCTAATGACCTCTCATCGTATGATGCAACGCTTAGACTCAAGTCTCTTAGAGTCAAATTCCAGAATGGAATATACCTTCCTTCATATTGTAATGTGATATAATCACATTTTTATATGTAGCATTTCTAGCTACAAGCTTCCTTAACAACGAGCGTGATGCTATCGATCACATTGATTTCAATCTTCTGAATTGAGTCAGATGCTACCTCGAACTTGGTTCTATGAACCACGTAACAAACTCATCGTAGTCGGACTCAATTTGATATGACCACTAGGTTCGGAATAACAACCATCTTACTAGTAATTACCGAAACAAGGGTAATGACATATCCGAATAAAACGGAATCAATCACTAGCTTCTTGGTAACCTTGTGACTTTCCCTGATCCAAGTGTGAGTCATGTGCTTCCGGTAGTATATGCATCTACTACTTTTCACACCTACTCATACTCGTCCCAAGTATTGTCCTGCAGTCGACCAAGTCACCATACAAGAAAATCACAAAACAATTTAACACATATGAAAGTGTCCAAATAATCATAGAAATTTCCCTAGACTCTACTAGGATTTGTTCATTGCTCAATCTATAATCATCAATTCTACTTCAACTCGATTGGTGGTGGAAATTCCAGACGATGGGACAACTTCAAGAATTACACCAACCGTTCCATCATCCTACCAATCGAAGGTGTACTTCAGACATATCGTACTCCTCTAAACGTACTGTTATTTCATAAGACATACTCTAAAGGCGGGATACCACTCTTACTATATCTTATGATAGGTGTCATCCACTATCATAAGCCTTCTTCATTTCCTCCATTTACTTAATTCTCTATGAGTCTTCACCATGACCTTTCGTGCACCCAAGCAGACGTTCGGTGTACCAGGCGAGAATTTAAGATATGATGCTTTATTTACGATAAACGTATAAATCTCCTTATCACTCCGAAACGTTTACATGCTAGTTCTAATATCGTAGTCATACGCTTAGAATCCAATACACATAAGGTTTCCAGATCCGTTCGGCAACAGACCATAGATCCGAACAAATAATAGCATCAATTTAGCTATCACACAGAACAATTAGCACCTAAAAGCATTTTAGGCATCATTCCTAAAATAAACAAGTGCTTGTGTCAGTTTAGGTGTACTACCTATCATATTTTAGACACACTCCTCAGAATCATTACTTAGCATTCTAATTTTAAGTCTAGAAATTTCCTAAAAATTCCTAGTTCACTTAAACTAATGCTCTGATACCAACTGTGACGTCCCCAAATTTCACAGCCAGAAAAGACCGGTTTGTTTATGCTTTATTTTAAAATCAGAGTAATCGTTTAAAGAAAACGGTTGCGGAATTTGTTCAAACAAGATATGATAAAAACATATCAAAACATTTCTCAAACAGAATGTATTTTCATTAAATAATAAAACCTTGGGATGTCATGTTCCGATAAAGACACAGAAGCATAAACAGAACATACATTCATTTACTCTAGTGATTTACATCTCCTTTAATCTCTCAGTGCAAAGCAGCTTCGTATCGATACCTGTGATACAATTAAACTGAGTGGGTCAGGCTTGGGAGCCTAGTGAGCATATAGGGTTTTCAACCCACAATAATATAATTATAATATTTAATTATCAAATAATCAATCCAATTACCCACCCCCTTTATCTCCATTTATTTCTTAAATATTTATCCTAAGAACCGATTACCCTTCTCCCATTCATTCCTAAGGATTGCCCTAAGGAATTGGCACAAAGTCTAGTGTTGACATGGTTCTTGGATCACCTCTGGTGAGCACGCAATTCACAATAATTAAAGGACACCTAGTTTAAGAACACCTAAAGAACATTTAGTTCTAATATTACCCAATGAACCTAATTATCTAAGGAACATAGAGTATGAAAGCTCTTAATTCAAACAACGTGACAATAAAGTATATCTCGATCCTACAAAACCACTGATATTATGAACACATATTATATTTCTAAAACAACATATCCCATCCCGTCGATCCCCAAATACTGAGCCTATACAATGATCTTATGAGATCTAGCCTAAGGATTCGATATGAATAACAACTGACGAAGCTGCTTCGGAAATTCCCTGGCAGCAAACGAGGATCAATAAAGACATCAAATGAGGGGAATGGAACAAGTTTCATCACGAACCTTCCTTCTTAAAAGAAAGAACCACAAGACATTTTAAGTCAGGGGTAGTTATCTAGATAACAATGCCTAGGCGTGGTCTGACTATCATGAGGTATTATACCCCCAGACTCTACCTATCCCAACAATATAACACCAGACATACTTAGCAGTGGTCTATTACCAACGCACTTTATTAGGTAGTCTATGAAGTTCCCTTAATTACTTCGTGAAAGAAAACGCTGACATATGAAGCTCGGTCGATCACTTCATAAAAGAAACGCTGACTCCAAATCTCTCTCAAAATAAAAGTATGGGGAAATACTGATAGAGTATTCCCGTACGCTCCCGTAACCGACACACAAAATTGTCGAAAGACTTTGTACAAGATAGTACTTCTTGCACATTATAGTACTCTAGTATGCAAAAGAATCGTACCTGAGAACATAATAGTACCCTGGCACAAGTAGCACCCAAGACACAGAGCTTTGAAAAATGCTTCGTACATAAAACGTACTTCTGTACGTAGGACGTACTCCACCGATCATCAATCTCACCCCACACATATTCTTAATAAGAGACTACCCGAATCCCAATCCTAATTGAACTAAACATCCCATTTAAGTCTTAACCCATCACTAGGCAAACCTATAATGTTTATAATCAATTTTTGATACTATCTCCGTTTAGGAAACGCTAACTAGTGTATACTTAACACAATGTTTTTAAGTAATAGTATCATATATACACATCTTAACACATATTGAACCATATCTGATTCACACGTTGTATATTATCAAATATATCTAACACGTATTTCGGACAATGACAAATACTTCACATACATATGTATATTTCATATTATAATCAATACTCGTATTTAAAATCACGATTCCTAAAAGGGACTATACACATGATACCTTATCGAATGAATATGTAGTTCCAAAATACATAATCCGTACTCCCGGATCTTAAATTTTCCTCATTACCTAATCCATATTCCTGGACCTAAAACTAACCTCTTGATCTGATCCAGACCCTTGGATCTAAAACTAACCTCCTGCTCTGATCCATACTCTCGGATCTAAAACTACTTTATTTCTTTATCCTTTTATCTCATGGTCCAACCCACCTTTTATCACCTACCAAGAACCTCATCTACTCATGTTCTACCCAACATATTTTTAGATACAAAATACATATATAGTTTAACTCATTAAAACTTATAATTCATCCATTCCACAATAATCTCAAATAAACAACAATATATTATACACATAGCATGTATTTCATAGCAAATACTTAATATTTATGTGTTAGAATAAAGTGACCACACACTCACCCAAAACATACACTTAATACATTCAAACAATACTTGTATTAAAATTGTGTTTATGAAAGGGACTATACACTCACACAATTAAACAACTTTATATTATACACATAACACGTATTTCATAGCAAATACTTAATATTTATGTGTTAGAAGAAAGTGACCACACACTCACTTGATCAGAAGATGATCGGGCAGCACTACGGATTGTAGAAGTAGTATCCTTCGGTGAAACTGTGATGTCTTCACACACCGGACTTCTCGCAGGTAGAGCTTCGGCTCGGAAACTCTTGTCTTCTCGGGATCTTCGGTGCTTCAGGATTTGCTTCGGGTCTCGGGGTTGCTACCGGGGCTTCGAGATATTTATTGCACACAAATCGAGTTAAACGGGTGAGAGAGAGGAGAAAATAGCAACCCTAAATGGCTGGCCCTTCAAACCTATTTATAGGGCAAAATTGGCCCTTGCCACATCGTGGCAACCTTTTTCCACGTCGTGGGCTTGGTCATCACTGCATGCGTCATCGCAAGTTGCATCAGGGGGACTCCCGGAGGTGTCAGAGGACTTTCCACGTCGTGGCACTGCTTTCCACGTCGTGATCTCTGACGGTTTTGGGGTTTCGCGCCCCGAACTTCAGAAATTCATAACTTTCGCATACGAACTCCGTTTTCGATGTTATTTATATCGACGTGAAGGTGAGATTATGCTCTAAAACTCTCGTTTAGACTCCATTGGCTAATTTTGACTTTATTTTTAATATATTATAAATATATTACTTATATATTATCTTTAGTAGGCCGGGACAGGAAAACTCCGTTCGAAATTCATAACTCCTTCATCTGAACTCCGTTTTCGTCCGTCTTTCCGTCGTTGCACTACTATCGATGAGATCTTCAATTCTCATTTAGATCACTAAGGATATATATATATATATATATATATATATATATATATATATATATATATATATATACATATATATATACATATATATATACCTTAAATTCACTATTTACGTCGCGCTGGATCACATTGGGTCTTGCCGGTTCTGTCGCGAAACTTCGACAAGTCATAACTTCTTCGTTATAACTCGGATTTTGGCGTTCTTTATATGCACGGAAACCTTGTGACATATACTAGAACTTGGTTTAGATTAATCCTTCTAAATAATATGCCATCAAAAAGTCATTTTTGATGCTTATCTTCTCTAAATTGACTAGCCCGTATCTATGGGCGTTACAGATTCTCGGCTGCTTTAGGAGGATGGGTTTCAGCAGCATGTACAGCTTCTCGATGATTTTTTTCAGATGATCAACTTTGTTGTCTGTTGCATTCTACTTAGAATTGATGGCCTGTTCAGGTTCATCGAATAACCTTGTGTATTCTTCAAACAAGTCGGAAATTGGAGCCGAGACTAGACCAGTTTCAGGGAAGATGTCTAGTGTAGTTTCGTCGGCTGACTGGCTTTTCTTAACATAATTGTCATCAAAGGTAACATAGTAGGTTTCTTTAAGACGCGTGGATCGTTTGTTTAGAACCCTATATGCCTTTGAGGTCAGAGAATACCCTAGAAATATCCCTTCATCTGCTTTGACATCAAACTTGTTTCGGTTCTCCTTGTAGTTAAAAATGAAACATCTGGAACCGAACACATGGAAAAATTTTATATTGGGCTTTCGATTGTTTAGGATCTCATATGGGGTTAAGGTAAATCTTTTGTTAAGAAGGGATCGGTTCTGATTGTAGCAAGCACATGCGATGGAATCAGCCCAGAAATACAAAGGAAGTGAAGCGAAAGATAGCATCGTGCGGGCAGCTTCACATAGAGACCGGTTTCCCCTTTCAACGATTCCGTTCTGCTTTCGATTGTAAGGAGGAGAGAAGTTGTGAGTTACTCCTCTTTCAGCCACGTAGTCTTCAAACTCCTTATTTTTGAACTCAAGCCCATTATCGCTTCGAATGTTCGTTACAGTCTTTCGCAGTTGCACCTTGACCTGCTTAATAAATACTTTCATATTGGGAGTTGCTCCAGATTTCTGTTTAAGAAAGAAAACCCAGGTGAAGCGAGAAAAATCATCTACAATTACATGTATGAACTTACTACCACCGATGCTTTCGATAGCCGAAGGTCCACACAAGTCAACATGCAGAAGCTCAAGAGGTTCAATGATCTTTGTGTTGATGCGCGTGGGATGGCTCTTTCTGCTCTGCTTGCCCATCTCACATGCTGCACAAAGGTGCTCCTTATCGAATTTCAGAGGGGGAAGACCTCGAACATGATCACCCAGTACCAGTGTGTTGATGTCACTGAAGTTCAGATGCGAGAGTCGTCTATGCCATAACCAGCTTTCATCGGATTTTGCTTTAGCTAGTAGACATATCGAAGGTTTTCCCTTGATAGGGTTGAGATTGAGAGGATACATCTCTCCCTTGCGTTGAGACTTCAATAGAACTTTCTTCGTGTTCTTCTCAATGATTTCTGATGCCTCGTCATCAAACGACACTTTCAGTCTAGTTCCAACCACTAGTTGCGAAACACTGATGAGGTTGTGCTGTAAACCTTCCACATACGCAACTTTTCTAATTGAGAATTCCCCATTAGATATCACACCATATCCTTTTATTGTTCCAAATGAGTTGTTTCCATACTTCACACATCCACCATATTTTAGGGACCGAAACTCCCTCAGCTCTCCCTTCCTTCCTATCATGTGACGTGAGCAGCCACTGTCAATATACCATTCTTCATCGAACTATTCGTCACTTAACACCTGCAAAATTAAGCAGATTTAGGAACCCAAAGTTTCTTGGGCCCTGGTAAGTTTTTCACAGAAAAGGGAATAACAACAGCAAGATCAACCAAATATGTTCGTTTGATTAAAGTGGTTTCGTCTTTGCGTTTGATGGTGTACACCTTTATTTTATTTTTATCTTGTTTAAATTGAGATGTATTAGATGGCGTTTTGTTAGCAGGAATTTTCATAGTATTCCTAGGTTCCATATCATTTTGCTCAGTGTCAAGCTATCCTTTTCCTTTAATATCTTTCAAGAATTATGAACCGATACTGGAAGTTTGGCTTTGATCCTTGGGTTTCAAACTGAAACAGGAGGTTCGGCTCTGATCCTTGGGTTTCGAACCGAAACAGGAGGTTTGACTCTGATCCTTGGGTTTTGAGCCGAGAATGGAGGTTCGGCTCTGTAAGTGAAAGGAATTTTTAGAGTGTAAGGAATTTGGACCGAAACTAGGCTTTCGGTTCAACTGACTGCCTGCCTTGTATGATTGATTACCAGCTTGAGCATCCTTCTTAATTTGGGCATAGTTAAAATTGTGAGACTTCCAAAACTATTTACTCTCATGCAAGTTTTTCATGTACCTTTGATTTCTTTGGCGCTTTTGATCAGCCAATTGTTTTTTAGATTTATGGATATTGAAGCATGGTTTTGGCTTTGCATTTTGATTTGGATTTTCCTTATTAATTACAGCTGGATGAGACTCCTTACTGGGTTCTTCTGGTATCTCTTTCGTTCCACTTGTGCTTGGTTTGGAAAACCTTGAGGGTTTGTTAATAGGTTCTGGTACTGTAACACCCCGTTTATTTAAATAAATTAATAAATGTAAGTCCTGGGATGATTTGTGAAGAATATTAGAAGTCGAGGGTTAAAAGTGTATGTTAGAGATTTAAATTGAAAAGATTGATGGCTTAAGGACTTATTAGTAATTTAGGGATCTATTATGAAAGAAATTTTTGTAGAGTAGGGGTTGATTGGTAAATTTCAGACTTTAATTGTAAAGAATTTCAGAAGATAGGGTTAAAAAGGTAAGTATGTGTTTTATTTTGAAAAAGACATCATGGGGAGGGACTAGAATGGTTTAATAGGCAAAGTTTGAGCATGGACATGGGACAACTCCCGTCACCCTCCCTTAATCCATGTATATATGCATCTTAAATCACTCAAAACCCTAACCCTAAGGGATATGCCTCCAGCCGCCACCCCTCCTACTCTCTCATCCCCGGTCATATGAGGTCGGCGCCATGCCATGGAACTGCCACCATCAAGACGAGCTGCTGAAAACAACGTGAGTCACCGAGAGTCCGTCGAAGACCGGGATGAAACCTTCAGTCGTTGTGGTCGTTGTTGCCGTGTCAGGCGAACGTCGCCATTGCGACGCTGGCTGTCGTTATTCCGTCGCCGTGCATGTAATGGGCTGCTGAGAAACCTTCAGTCGATTCTTCTCTTTTTCCCTCTCGTTCATTTTGTTGGGTTTACGCCATGTATGGCGGCTGTGGTCACCGGTAATCTTTTGAGAAAAAAAAGAAGAAGAAATCATGTAGGTGTGTATGTATGCGGGTTGGATGTTTTCTTTAGCTGGAAAGTCAGAAGTAGCCACTGCCACCACCATGAGGTGGTGGCTGCCGCCTAGCGCCACCGCAGGCCGCTACGGTGTGGTTGTGTGGGTGTGTGTTAGTTAGTTAGTGCATGTGTTTATCCTTGAGTAAAGCATTGTAAATTGTAACAAGAGTGGTATAATGGAAAGAAAGTCATAACCACCACCATGAGGCGGTGGCGGTGTGTCTTGTCTCGTTGTGTGATTCGTTTGAAGTGCTTGAAAACCAAATGGGCCCAAAGAAGCCATAATGGGCCTAATGAAGACTAATGGACTTAGTGAAAAACGCTAAAGGGTTAATAATATTCTAGTGGGCTTAATAGGCCCAATAAAACCCTAATTGATGCAAAGGTCCAACAAATTGATAAATGGGCTAGTAATTGGGTTGTGAAACCCTAATGCCAATAAAACCCTAATTTTGAAAATTAATCGGGGCGCACGCGGAAATTATTTAATAGTTTGAAGTATTAAATAATAAGCATTGACAAGATTAACCTAAGTGATATTTGACTTCATGAATTAAGTCCTTAATGGGTTAAGTAAGAAACACTTAACCCTAGTTATCATTTTATGTGAAACCCTAATTTCACTTGGGCTTTGTGTTGGTCCATTCAAGAACAAACAAATGGACTAGAATAATTTAATGGGCTTTAGGGTAAGGCCAATAGGAGAGTGTGGGCCCAATTTGGAAAATGGGGCCATAGATGGGCCATAATTGGGGCCTAGATGGTTGTATGATATTGGGCCCCTAGAATGAGACATATCGGACTTGACTGATCAATTGGGCCTTAAGGGAAGTCCATGTAGAGGCTTGGGCCTAATTTGGAAAATTGGGCCATATGTTGGGCGTTGATCCCTAGTTGACTTTGGGCCTATGGATTGGGCCTTGGGCTTGTAGTAATTACCCAAAGTATGTTTTATGTGTTAGAATCCAATTATTAATTGGGTGTTATTTTGGTGTTGACTGTTTGGGAATCTGTCATCCAGCAGCTAAGGTTGAGTCTGCGGGACTTTACCAATGTGGGATTGTGTCTACGGGACTTCAGCAGTGTGAGGTGAGTTTCCTTCCAGTAGGAATGGGTCTACGGCCACAATGCCGGTCCGTTTAGTTAGCAGTAGTTTCGGACTACAGTCCGATGCATTAGTTCATTATGTTTGGTGTCTTTGTGATATAGATGAGTTATGTGTTCCGGAATATGGGCCGATGCAGTATGCAGTATATGTGTTTATATTATATGCTATGATTATGTTTTGTTATGTTCAGTTAGTTCCGGACCACGGTCCGATGTAGTAGTTAGAGTGCTTGATGTATTTGTGATTCAAGCATGTTTTGTGTTATGTGTTTCGGACTCTGTTCCATGGTTACAAAAGAATTTTGAGAAAAGAAAACAATTTTAGAAAAAGTATAAAGAAAAGAGTTTTAGAAAAAGCGAAAAGAGTTTTGAAAGGAGAAAAGGGTGTGGTGCATGCAATCAGTCGAGCTCAAGTAAGTACTCCCAAATTACCCATACAAGTTTATGTTATGATTGTCAGTTTCAGTTTTAGTAGAACACAATGCTAGAATAGGACTAAGGATCTAGGAGGATGCCTTATGTACCTGCTATATGTGTTTCAGCTTTATGAGAATTGCATGCTCGTATTGAGTAGACAGTAGTAGGATAGCATGTTTAAGTTATGCCTGATAGTATGAGCATAGCATTGTATGCTAGTACAGTTTCTCGTTATGAGAATAGATTTGCTTGAGTAGTTTCTTGTGTCCGAATGCTGCTTGCTTTGTGCTTTGTAGGACTATGAGTGATAGGATTTAGCCGTTAGGTGAATATGTCACGTCACATGTGATCAGGGTTGAATAATCTCATAGTGCTGGATTTGGCCCTATTGTGCAGCTCTTGTTTGAGTCTAACCGTTGTAGGGACGAGTCTTTTACTCGAAGGATTATCGGAGCCTCGTCACATGTGATAGTATTCAGGTGATGGCTAATTATCATTACAAGGAGGCCTTCAGCAGCTGAGGGCTGGATTGGGTGGAGTCAGAGATTTCCCTAGGGCAAGCCTAGGATGAGAGTAGCAGAGATCAATAGTAGTAGAAGTGACTTGGTGGAGTCGAGGTAGTACTTGAGGAAAGTACGGATAAATGTGGAAGGTAGTATGGGCCCATACTACTGAAAGCAGAGGATCCGTACTCAAATCAAGGAAGGCTGAGATGAATCTAGGAAACTTGTAGTGTGTGAGATCCCTCGAGTTTTGATGAGCATTGTGATGTTAGAGATTACCGAGTATAGTGACGCTACGTGGTAGACCAGATGGTAGTTCTGGCGTCGACGAGGAATCAGGCCCGGACTCTGGAGCTGGGCAGATTGATGATCAGATGAGGGAGTTCATTCCATTCGACAATTTCACGCAGTATCATTGACCAGACTTATGTGATCCTCAGTGATCAAGGAGAGCATTATAGAGATTTGTGATGAGAGGCCAAGTGCATTCTGCACTGAGATAATAGTCGTGATAGAGACCCGTACGTTGATGTTTCAGGAATTCAGAGTTTATGAGGCTTCAGATTGACATGGGGGTTAGGGACCCCATTGTTAGCAGCAAATGGTTGGCAGATGTTGCCAACACTTTTCGTACCAGACGTTGTCTCGATATGAGACAAGATCTGACTTACTTCCTGTCTCCTGAGGGATAGAGTAGGAGATTGATAGGAAGAGGTCGGTAGTGAGTTGTGTGATGATGCGGTTAATGCTAGGTCATATGATGAATTTTCGACTAGATTTTGGGCAGAGTGTTCCCAGGAGATTGAGGGGCAGCAGTTGGCATAATGGTTGTTAGATCTCCACCAGACGACTGAGACCGTGGCAAAGATCACTGCCAAGTCTCAGGAAAGAGCATATATGGTACCACAGTATGCAGCAGATGAGGAAATGAAGAAGGCAAGTTATCAGAACATATTGTAGAATGATAGTAGGGAGATCATGAGTAGCTCGGGGTGCAAGACCCTGAATGATATGGCTTCTTGGGTCTGAGAACGAGATATGGACTTGGAAATCATTAGGAAAAGGGAACCAAATAAGTTGTTTATATAGAAGGGTCTCGAGAGGAGACCCAAGATTTTGGATTAGCCTTCGAGAGACCAGCAGGACCAGATTTGGTGCAACATTTACGGGAGTAGGAGAGTAAAACGTTATCTTGGTTTATTCCAAGACTGAGGAGTAGCACGAGAAGCACCTGAGGGAGGTGCTAGAGAATTTGAGGAGGGAGAGAATTTTCGCAAGGTTCTCTAATTGTGAGTTCTGGTTACGCGGGGTGCAATTTCTTGGGCACCTTGTCAATCAGAAAAATATTCTAGTCGATCCGACCAAGATAGAGGTCGTGATGCAATGGGAGATTCCGAGGTCTCCAATTGAGATTCAGATCTTCCTGGGTCTAGCGGGTTATTACCGGATATTTATTCGGATTTTTAGAAGTTGTGTGATCTTTTGGATTAGCTGGTGTTGAAACCCTAGCACGAATAAGCGTGAGTTCTAGCAGATTGGTCATGGGTGGTGAGAAGGATTGGGAATTCTTCCAGTTTGGTATGTTGTAAGGCATTTGCTGAATCAAAGTGGGGGAGAATCACCAAGGATTCAGAAGCGGGAGCATTTTTGAGACTACAATAAGTTTTGCATCCTTGTCAGGAAGGAAGACAACTTGAGCGGCTGTATGGTTTGATGATAGTGTGAGATGGAAGTTCGGAAAAACTTACCAATAAGTAGATCGCGTTCCCGTAATCTTTGCTAGTAAGCCTTAGGGAACCAGGTTGGGGATTCTAGACAGGACATGAGTTCAGCGAAGTGCGGGTCAAGCGCGTGTTAGATCCTGCATAGATAGTGTTACAGTGTTGTAAGTCTGTGGGTGTAGCCGTAGCGTTCACTAGCCGCCAAATAGTGATAGAGTGTTGTAAGTCTACGGGTGTAGCCGTAGCATTCATTAGTATCCAGATAGTGCAAGAAGTGTTGTGAGACTGCGGGTGTAGTTGTAGTATTTACTTGATTTGTTGATGGCATGAGCGCGCTATTAGGTCGTGGAAGGATCAGTAGTACCCACCAGTTCGGGTGTAGCAGTGAGGATATGGAAATCCACGGTTTGGATTTTGGAATTACCTGTTCGGATTAAACTCGGTTAATTCGGTGATAAGACTATGGAAGTGCCACTATAGAGATGAGAGCTAGGAAGCAGTGGACTGCTTAAGGTCATTGCGACATAATGCTACCAAAGGTAGTATAGCAATCCCTCTTAGCTGGGATTGGTAATGTCGGGATCTGACATATGGAGTCAATCAGTTAAATCAGAAGGCCACTAGAGCCACAATGAGAAGATAGCTAGTAGTAGCCAATTTCAGAGGAGGATTTCATTCTGAAGTCGTGCGTGGCGAATATGTAGGGAGTCCTTTGACTCCGCAGCCAGGGTGGAACTCAGTATTGTAGATAATAGGTAAACAAACTAAGACTAGGGAGGTCTCGATGGATATAAAGAAGCAGCTATGTAGCAACATATTATTCTAAGCAGATAGTATTTTAGGCAGTTTTGTGTTTCAGATAGTTCAGTAATTCAGGTTGTAAGTGTCTCAAGTAGTAATGGTATTTTTGGGATTTCATGTATGATTAGAGACACATATAGCTTGGGATATGCTAAGGCAATTACAACAGGATTATCTGAGTTTTGGTCACAGCTACCTTGAGAAGGCTAGAGTGTACCCAAGATTATGGCCATGTTACTTGAGTAGTTAGCGTGTAAGGAATGGTAAGGAAGGATTTCGAGGACGAAATTTAATTTAAGTGCGGGAGAGTTGTAACGCCCCGTTTCTTTAAATAAATTAATAAATGTAAGTCCCGGGATGATGTGTGAAGAATATTAGAAGTCGAGGGTTAAAAGTGTATGTTCGGGATTTAAATTGAAAAGATTGATGGCTTAAGGACTTATTAGTAATTTAGGGATCTATTATGAAAGAGATTTTTGTAGAGTAGGGGTTGATTGGTAAATTTCAGACTTAAATTGTAAAGAATTTCAGAAGATAGGGTTAAAAAGGTAAGTATGTGTTTTATTTTGAAAAAGACATCATGGGGAGGGACTAGAATGGTTTAATAGGAAAAGTATAAGCATGGACACGGGACAACTCACGTCACCCTCCCTTAATCCATGTATATATGCATCTTAAATCACTCAAAACCCTAACCCTAAGGGATATGCCTCCAGCCGCCACCCCTCCTACTCTCTCATCTCCGGTCATATGAGGTCGGCGCCATGCCATGGAACTGCCACCATCAAGACGAGCTGCTGAAAACAACGTGAGTCACCGAGAGTCCGTCGAAGACCGGGATGAAACCTTCAGTCGTTGTGGTCGTTGTTGCCGTGTCAGGAGAACGTCGCCATTGCGACGCTGGCTGTCGTTATTCCGTCGCCGTGCAAGTAATGGGCTGCTGAGAAACCTTCAGTCGATTCTTCTCTTTTTCCCTCTCGTTCATTTTGTTGGGTTGACGCCATGTATGGTGGCTGTGGTCACCGGTGGGCCGTGAACCACCGTTCCAGATTGCTCCGGTGATACCAGCCTCCTAGTCGACTGTTTAGAGCTTGGTTCTTGGGTCATTTCATGTGGACCGCAACCACTGTTGGGAATGGTGGCTGTCGCCGCTGTGCCGCTGCTGTTGCTTTTCTAGTGCTCCTGCCGCAACTATGAGCCACCAAAGGAGGGTGGCTAGATCTTTTGAGAACAAAAAGAAGAAGAAATCATGTAGGTGTGTATGTATGCGTGTTGGATGTTTTGTTTAGCTGGAAAGTCAGAAGTAGCCACTGGCACCACCATGAGGTGGTGGTTGCCGCCTAGCGCCACCGCAGGCCGCCACGGTGTGGTTGTGTGGGTGTGTGTTAGTTAGTTAGTGCATGTGTTTATCCTTGAGTAAAGCATTGTAAATTGTAACAAGAGTGGTATAATGGAAAGAAAGTCATAACCACCACAATGAGGCGGTGGCGGTGTGTCTTGTCTCGTTGTGTGATTCGTTTGAAGTGCTTGAAAACCAAATGGGCCCAAAGAAGCCCTAATGGGCCTAATGAAGACTAATGGACTTAGTGAAAAACGCTAAAGGGTTAATAATATTCTAGTGGGCTTAATAGGCACAATAAAACCCTAATTGATGCAAAGGTCCAACAAATTGATAAATGGGCTAGTAATTGAGTTGTGAAACCCTAATGCCAATAAAACCCTAATTTTGAAAATTAATCGGGGCGCACGCGGAAATTATTTAATAGTTTGAAGTATTAAATAATAAGCATTGACAAGATTAACCTAAGTGATATTCTACTTAATGAATTAAGTCCTTAATGGGTTAAGTAAGAAACACTTAACCCTAGTTATCATTTTATGTGAAACCCTAATTTCACTGGGGCTTTGTGTTGGTCCATTCAAGAACAAACAAATGGACTAGAATAATTTAATGGGCTTTAGGGTAAGGCCCATAGGAGAGTGTGGGCCCAATTTGGAAAATTGGGCCATAAATGGGCCATAATTGGGGCCTAGATGGTTGTATGATATTGGGCCCCTAGAATGAGACATATCGGACTTGACAGATCAATTCGGCCTTAAGGGAAGTCCATGTAGAGGCTTGGGCCTAATTTGGAAAATTGGGCCATATGTTGGGCTTTGATCCCTAGTTGACTTTGGGCCTATGGATTGGGCCTTGGGCTTGTAGTAATTACCCAAAGTATGTTTTATGTGTTAGAATCCAATTATTAATTGGGTGTTATTTTGGTGTTGACTGTTTGGGAATCTGTCATCCAGCAGCTAAGGTTGAGTCTGCGGGACTTTACCAATGTGGGATTGTGTCTACGGGACTTCAGCAGTGTGAGGTGAGTTTCCTTCCAGTAGGAATGGGTCTACGGCCACAATGCCGGTCCGTTTAGTTAGCAGTAGTTTCGGACTACAGTCCGATGCATTAGTTCATTATGTTTGGTGTCTTTGTGATATAGATGAGTTATGTGTTCCGGACTATGGGCCGATGCAGTATGCAGTATATGTGTTTATATTATATGCTATTATTATGTTATGTTATGTTCAGTTAGTTCCGGACCACGGTCCGATGTAGTAGTTAGAGTGCTTGATGTCTTTGTGATTCAAGCATGTTTTGTGTTATGTGTTCCGGACTCTGTTCCGATGCAGTATGCAGTATATGTATTCATGGTAGTTGATATGTTACGATATGTTATGTTCAGTCAGTTTCCGAACTTCGGTCCGATGCAGGAACGGGGTCCTAGTCAGTTCCGGACTTCGGTCCGATGCAGTCAGTTTCAGACTTCGGTCCGATGTAGGGGACGAGGTCCCAATCAGTTCCGGACTTCGTCCGATGTAGTCAGTTTCGGACTTCGGTCCGATGCAGGTAGTTCCGGACTTTGGTCCGATGCAGGGGACGGGGTCCCAGTTAGTTCCGGACTTCGGTCCGATGCTGTTTCAGGACTTCGGTCTGATGTAGCAGGCAAGGCCCACTATGTGTTTATATGCTATTGTATGGTATGTGGTAGTTTGTGGGAGCTCACTAAGCTTCGTGCTTAAAATTTTAGTTTTGGTTTCAGGTACTCAGTTTTCAAAAGAGGAGCTCGGGAAGATTGCAGTGCACACACTATTTGTTCAGCCTAGGGTGTTTATACTCTGATATATTTGACAGTTGTTACGATATTTGAGATACATAGTTTATGATTCTTATATGACGTTTGATGAATATGGTTTTATTACCGATTTAAAAAGAAATTTTCAGACTGTGTTTTTGGGATGTTACAAGTTGGTATCAGAGCCTTGGTTTGAGGGATTCGGGTGCACTCCCGGGTGTGTCTGAACTCAAACTAAGGAAGTGGTATAAATTTTTCAAGAGAGAAACCATGGTTACAAAAGAATTTTGAGAAAAGAAAACAATTTTAGAAAAAGTATAAAGAAAAGAGTTTTGGAAAAAGCGAAAAGAGTTTTGAAAGGAGAAAAGGGTGTGGTGCATGCAATCAGTCGAGCTCAAGTAAGTACTCCCAAATTACCCATACAAGTTTATGTTATGATTGTCAGTTTCAGTTTTAGTAGAACACCATGTTAGAATAGGACTAAGGATCTAGGAGGATGCCTTATGTTCCTGCTATATGTGTTTCAGCTTTATGAGAATTGCATGCTCGTATTGAGTAGACAGTAGTAGGATAGCATGTTTAAGTTATGCCTGATAGTATGAGCATAACATTGTATGCTAGTATAGTTTCTCGTTATGAGAATAGATTTGCTTGAGTAGTTTCTTGTGTCTGAATGCTGCTTGCTTTGTGCTTTGTAGGACTATGAGTGATGGGATTTAGCCATTAGGTGAATATGTCACGTCACATGTGATCAGGGTTGAATAATCTCATAGTGCTGGATTTGGCCCTATTGTGCAGCTCTTTTTAGAGTCTAACCGTTGTAGGGACGAGTCTTTTACTCGAAGGATTATCGGAGCCTCGTCACACGTGATAGTATTCAGGTGATGGCTAATTATCATTACAAGGAGGCCTTCAGCAGGTGAGGGCTGGATTGGGTGGAGTCAGAGATTTCCCTAGGGCAAGCCTAGGATGAGAGTAGCAGAGACCAATAGTAGTAGAAGTGACTTGGTGGAATCGAGGCAGTACTTGAGGAAAGTACGGATAAATGTGGAAGGTAGCATGGGCCCATACTACTGAAAGCAGAGGATCCGTACTCAAATCAAGGAAGGCTGAGATGAATCCAGGAAACTTGTAGTGTGTGAGATCCCTCGAGTTTTGATGAGCATTGTGATGTTAGTGATGGTATATTACCGAGTATAGTGACGCTACGTGGTAGACCAGATGGTAGTTCTGGCGTCGACGAGGAATCAGGCTCGAACTCTGGAGCTGGGCAAATTGATGATCAGATGTGGGAGTTCATTCCATCCGACAATTTCACGCAGTATCATTGACCAGACTCATGTGATCCTCAGTGATCAAGGAGAGCATTATATAGATTTGTGATGAGAGGCCAAGTGCATTCTGCACTGAGATAACAGTCGTGATAGAGATCCGTACGTTGATGTTTCAGGAATTCAGAGTTTGTGAGGCTAGGGACCCCATTGTTAGCAGCAAATGGTTGGCAGATGTTGCCACCACTTTTCGTACCAGACGTTGTCTCAATACGAGACAAGATCTGACTTACTTCCTGTCTCCTGAGGGATAGAGTAGGAGATTGATAGGTAGAGGTCGGTAGCGAGTTGTGTGATGATGCGGTTAATGCTAGGTCATTTGATGAATTTTAGACTAGATTTTGGGCAGAGTGTTCCCAGGAAATTGAGGGGCAGCAGTTGCCATAATGGTTGTTGGATCTCCACCAGACGACTGAGACCGTGGCAAAGATCACTGCCAAGTCTCAGGAAAGAGCATATATGGTACCACAGTATGCAGCAGATGAGGAAATGAAGAAGGAAAGTTATCAGAACATATTGTAGAATGATAGCAGGGAGATCATGAGTAGCTCGGGGTGCAAGACCCTGAATGATATGGCTTCTTGCGTCTGAGAACGAGATATGGACTTGGAGCACATTAGGAAAAGGGAACCAGGTCAGTTGTTTATATAGAAGGGTCTCGAGAGGAGACCCAAGATTTTGGATTAGCTTTCGAGAGACCAGCAGGACCAGATTCGGTGCAACATTTACGGGAGTAGGAGAGTAAAACGTTATCTTGGTTTATTCCAAGACTGAGTAGTAGCACGAGAAGCACCTGAGGGAGGTGCTAGAGAATTTGAGGAGGGAGAGGATTTTCGCAAGGTTCTCTAATTGTGAGTTCTGGTTACGCGGTGTGCAATTTCTTGGGCACCTTGTCAATCAGAAAAATATTCTAGTCGATCCGACCAAGATAGAGGTCGTGATGCAATGGGAGATTTCGAGGTCTCCAATTGAGATTCAGAGCTTCCTGGGTCTAGCGGGTTATTACCGGAGATTTATTCGGATTTTTAGAAGTTGTGTGATCTTTTGGATTAGCTGGTGTTGAAACCCTAGCACGAATAAGCGTGAGTTCTAGCAGATTGGTCATGGGTGGTGAGAAGGATTGGGAATTCTTCCAGTTTGGTATGTTGTAAGGCATTTGCTGAATCAAAGTGGGGGAGAATCACCAAGGATTCAGAAGCGGGAGCATTTTTGAGACTACAATAAGTTTTGCATCCTTGTCAGGAAGGAAGACAACTTGAGCGGCTGTATGGTTTGATGATAGTGTGAGATGGAAGTTCGGAAAAACTTACCAATAAGTAGATCGTGTTCCCGTAATCTTTGCTAGTAAGCCTTAGGGAATCAGGTTGGGGATTCTAGACAGGACATGAGTTCAGCGAAGTGCGGGTCAAGCGCGTGTTAGATCCTGCATAGATAGTGTTAGAGTGTTGTAAGTCTGTGGGTGTAGCCGTAGCGTTCACTAGCCGCCAAATAGTGATAGAGTGTTGTAAGTCTACGGGTGTAGCCGTAGCATTCATTAGTATCCAGATAGTGCAAGAAGTGTTGTGAGATTGCGGGTGTAGTTGTAGTATTTACTTGGTTTGTTGATGGCATGAGCGCGCTATTAGGTCGTGGAAGGATCAGTAGTGCCCACCAGTTTGGGTGTAGCAGTGAGGATATGGAAATCCACGGTTTGGATTTCGGAATTACCTGTTCGGATTAAACTCGGTTAATTCGGTGATAAGACTATGGAAGTGCCACTATAGAGATGAGAGCTAGGAAGCAGTGGACTGCTTAAGGTCATTGCGACATAATGCTACCAAGGGTAGTATAGCAATCCCTCTTAGCTGGGATTGGTAATGTCGGGATCTGACATATGGAGTCAATCAGTTAAATCAGAAGGCCACTAGAGCCACAATGAGAAGATAGCTAGTAGTAGCCAATTTCAGAGGAGGATTTCGTTCTGAAGTCGTGCGTGGCGAATATGTAGGGAGTCCTTTGACTCCGCAGCCAGGGTGGAACTCAGTATTGTAGATAATAGGTAAACCAACTAAGACTAGGGAGGTCTCGATGGATATAAAGAAGCAGCTATGTAGCATCATATTATTCTAAGCAGATAGTATTTCAGGCAGTTTCGTGTTTCATACAGTTCAGTAATTCAGGTTGTAAGTGTCTCAAGTAGTAATGGTGTTTTTGGGATTTCATGTATGATTAGAGACACATATAGCTTGGTATATGCTAAGGCAATTACAGCAGGATTATCTGAGTTTTGGTCACAGCTACCTTGAGAAGGCTACAGTGTACCCAAGATTATGGCCATGTTACTTGAGTAGTTAGCGTGTAAGGAATGGTAAGGAAGGATTTCGAGGTTGAAATTTAATTTAAGTGCGGGAGAGTTGTAACACCCTGTTTCTTTAAATAAATTAATAAATGTAAGTCCCGGGATGATTTGTGAAGAATATTAGAAGTCGAGGGTTAAAAGTGTATGTTCGGGATTTAAATTGAAAAGATTGATGGCTGAAGGACTTATTAGTAATTTAGGGATCTATTATGAAAGAGATTTTTGTAGAGTAGGGGTTGATTGGTAAATTTCAGACTTTAATTGTAAAGAATTTCAGAAGATAGGGTTAAAAAGGTAAGTATGTGTTTTATTTTGAAAAAGACATCATGGGGAGGGACTAGAATGGTTTAATAGGCAAAGTTTGAGCATGGACACGGGACAACTCCCGTCACCCTCCCTTAATCCATGTATATATGCATCTTAAATCACTCAAAACCCTAACCCTAAGGGATATGCCTCCAGCCGCCACCCCTCCTACTCTCTCATCTCCGGTCATCTGAGGTCGGCGCCATGCCATGGAACTGCCACCATCAAGACGAGCTGCTAAAAACAACGTGAGTCACCAAGAGTCTATCGAAGACCGGGATGAAACCTTCAGTCGTTGTGGTCGTTGTTGCCGTGTCAGGCGAACGTTGCCATTGCGACGCTGGCTGTCGTTATTCCGTCGCCGTGCAAGTAATGGGCTGCTGAGAAACCTTCAGTCGATTCTTCTCTTTTTCCCTCTCGTTCATTTTGTTGGGTTGACGCCATGTATGGTGGCTGTGGTCACCGGTGGGCCGTGAACCACCGTTCCAGATTGCTCCGGTGATACCAGCCTCCTAGTCGACTGTTTAGAGCTTGGTTCTTGGGTCATTTCATGTGGACCGCAACCACTGTTGGGAATGGTGGCTGTCGCCGCTATGCCACTGCTGTTGCTTTTCTAGTGCTCTTGCCGCAACTATGAGCCACCAAGGGAGGGTGGCTAGATCTTTTGAGAACAAAAAGAAGAAGAAATCATGTAGGTGTGTATGTACGCGTGTTGGATGTTTTGTTTAGCTGGAAAGTCAGAAGTAGCCACTGCCACCACCATGAGGTGGTGGTTGCCGCCTAGCGCCACCACAGGCCGCCACGGTGTGGTTGTGTGGGTGTGTGTTAGTTAGTTAGTGCATGTGTTTATCCTTGAGTAAAGCATTGTAAATTGTAACAAGAGTGGTATAATGGAAAGAAAGTCATAACCACCACCATGAGGCGGTGGCGGTGTGTCTTGTCTCGTTGTGTGATTCGTTTGAAGTGCTTGAAAACCAAATGGGCCCAAAGAAGCCCTAATGGGCCTAATGAAGACTAATGGACTTAGTGAAAAACGCTAAAGGGTTAATAATATTCTAGTGGGCTTAATAGGCCCAATAAAACCCTAATTGATGCAAAGGTCCAACAAATTGATAAATGGGCTAGTAATTGGGTTGTGAAACCCTAATGCCAATAAAACCCTAATTTTGAAAATTAATCGGGGCACACGCGGAAATTATTTAATAGTTTGAAGTATTAAATAATAAGCATTGACAAGATTAACCTAAGTGATATTCTACTTAATGAATTAAGTCCTTAATGGGTTAAGTAAGAAACACTTAACCCTAGTTATCATTTTATGTGAAACCCTAATTTCACTGGGGCTTTGTGTTGGTCCATTCAAGAACAAACAAATGGACTAGAATAATTTAATGGGCTTTAGGGTAAGGCCCATAGGAGAGTGTGGGCCCAATTTGGAAAATTGGGCCATAAATGGACCATGATTGGGGCCTAGATGGTTGTATGATACTGGGCCCCTAGAATGAGACATATCGGACTTGACTGATCAATTGGGCCTTAAGGGAAGTCCATGTAGAGGCTTGGGCCTAATTTGGAAAATTGGGCCATATGTTGGGCTTTGATCCCTAGTTGACTTTGGGCCTATGGATTGGGCCTTGGGCTTGTAGTAATTACCCAAAGTATGTTTTTATAGTTATGTGTTAGAATCCAATTATTAATTGGGTGTTATTTTGGTGTTGACTGTTTGGGAATCTGTCATCCAGCAGCTAAGGTTGAATCTGCGGGACTTTACCAATGTGGGATTGTGTCTACGGGACTTCAGCAGTGTGAGGTGAATTTCCTTCCAGTAGGAATGGGTCTACGGCCACAATGCCGGTCCGTTTAGTTAGTAGTAGTTTCGGACTACAGTCCGATGCATTAGTTCATTATGCTTGGTGTCTTTGTGATATAGATGAGTTATGTGTTCCGGACTATGGGCCAATGCAGTATGCAGTATATGTGTTTATATTATATGCTATGATTATGTTATGTTATGTTCAGTTAGTTCCGGACCACGGTCCGATGTAGTAGTTAGAGTGCTTGATGTCTTTGTGATTCAAGCATGTTTTGTGTTATGTGTTCCGGACTCTGTTCCGATGCAGTATGCAGTATATGTATTCATGCTAGTTGATATGTTACGATATGTTATGTTCAGTCAGTTTCCGAACTTCGGTCCGATGCAGGGACGGGGTCCTAGTCAGTTCCGGACTTCGGTCCGATGCAGTCAGTTTCAGACTTCGGTCCGATGTAGGGGACGAGGTCCCAGTCAGTTCCGGACTTCGGTCCGATGTAGTCAGTTTCGGACTTCGGTCCGATGCAGGTAGTTCCGGACTTTGGTCCGATGCAGGGGACGGGGTCCCAGTTAGTTCCGGACTTCGGTCCGATGCTGTTTCAGGACTTCGGTCTGATGTAGCGGGCAAGGCCCACTATGTGTTTATATGCTATTGTATGGTATGTGGTAGTTTGTGGGAGCTCACTAAGCTTCGTGCTTAAAATTTCAGTTTTGGTTTCAGGTACTCAGTTTTCAAAAGAGGAGCTCGGGAAGATTGCAGTGCACACACTATTTGTTCAGCCTAGGTGTTTATACTATGATATATTTGACAGTTGTTACGATATTTTGAGATACATAGTTTATGATTCTTATATGACGTTTGATGAATATGGTTTTATTATCGATTTAAAACGAAATTTTCAGACTGTGTTTTTGGGATGTTACAAGTTGGTATCAGAGCCTTGGTTTGAGGGATTCGGGTGCACTCCCGAGTGTGTCTGAACTCAAACTAAGGAAGTGGTATAAATTTTTCAAGAGAGAAACCAAGGTTACAAAAGAATTTTGAGAAAAGAAAACAATTTTAGAAAAAGTATAAAGAAAAGAGTTTAAGAAAAAGCGAAAAGAGTTTTGAAAGGAGAAAAGGGTGTGGTGCATGCAATCAGTCGAGCTCAAGTAAGTACTCCTAAATTACCCATACAAGTTTATGTTATGATTGTCAGTTTCAGTTTTAGTAGAACACCATGCTAGAATAGGACTAAGGATCTAGGAGGATGCCTTATGTGCCTTCTATATGTGTTTAAGCTTTATGAGATTTGCATGCTCGTATTGAGTAGACAGTAGTAGGATAACATGTTTAAGTTATGCCTGATACTATGAGCATAGCATTGTATGCTAGTATAGTTTCTCGTTATGAGAATAGATTTGCTTGAGTAGTTTCTTGTGTCCGAATGCTGCTTGCTTTGTGCTTTGTAGGACTATGAGTGATGGGATTTAGTCGTTAGGTGAATATGTCACGTCACATGTGATCAGGGTTGAATAATCTCATAGTGCTGGATTTGGCCCTATTGTGCAGCTCTTGTTTGAGTCTAACCGTTGTAGGGACGAGTCTTTTACTCGAAGGATTATCGGAGCCTCGTCACATGTGATAGTATTCAGGTGATGGCTAATTATCATTACAAGGAGGCCTTCAGCAGGTGAGGGCTGGATTGGGTGGAGTCAGAGATTTCCCTAGGGCAAGCCTAGGATGAGAGTAGCAGAGATCAATAGTAGTAGAAGTGACTTGGTGGAGTCGAGGTAGTACTTGAGGAAAGTACGGATAAATGTGGAAGGTAGTATGGGCCCATACTACTGAAAGCAGAGGATCCGTACTCAAATCAAGGAAGGCTGAGATGAATCCAGGAAACTTGTAGTGTGTGATATCCCTCGAGTTTTGATGAGCATTGTGATGTTAGTGATGGTATATTACCGAGTATAGTGACGCTACGTGGTAGACCAGATGGTAGTTCTGGCGTCGACGAGGAATCAGGCTCAGACTCTGGAGCTGGGCAGATTGATGATCAGATGAGGGAGTTCATTCCATCCGACAATTTCACGCAGTATCATTGACCAGACTTATGTGATCCTCAGTGATCAAGGAGAGCATTATAGAGATTTGTGATGAGAGGCCAAGTGCATTCTGCACTGAGATAACAGTCGTGATAGAGACCCGTACGTTGATGTTTCAGGAATTCAGAGTTTGTGAGGCTTCAGATTGACATGGGGGTTAGGGACCCCATTGTTAGCAGCAAATGGTTGGCAGATGTTGCCAACACTTTTCGTACCAGACGTTGTCTCAATATGAGACAAGATCTGACTTACTTCCTGTCTCCTGAGGGATAGAGTAGGAGATTGATAGGAAGAGGTCGGTAGTGAGTTGTGTGATGATGCGGTTAATGCTAGGTCATATGATGAATTTTAGACTAGATTTTGGGCATAGTGTGCCCAAGAGATTGAGGGGCAGCAGTTGGCATAATGGTTGTTAGATCTCCACCAGACGACTGAGACTGTGACAAAGATCACTGCCAAGTCTTAGGAAAGACCATATATGGTACCACAGTATGCAGCAGATGAGGAAATGAAGAAGGAAAGTTATCAGAACATATTGTAGAATGATAGCAGGGAGATCATGAGTAGCTCGAGGTGCAAGACCCTGAATGATATGGCTTCTTGGGTCTGAGAACGAGATATGGACTTGGAGCACATTAGGAAAAGGGAACCAGGTCAGTTGTTTATATAGAAGGGTCTCGAGAGGAGACCCAAGATTTTGGATTAGCTTTCGAGAGACCAGCAGGACCAGCTTCGGTGCAACACTTACGGGAGTAGGAGAGTAAAACGTTATCTTGGTTTATTCCAAGACTGAGGAGTAGCACGAGAAGCACCTGAGGGAGGTGCTAGAGAATTTGAGGAGGGAGAGAATTTTTGCAAGGTTCTCTAATTGTGAGTTCTGGTTACGCGGGGTGCAATTTCTTGGGCACCTTGTCAATCAGAAAAATATTCTAGTCGATCCGACCAAGATAGAAGTCGTGATAAAATGGGAGATTCCGAGGTCTCCAATTGAGATTCAGAGCTTCCTGGGTCTAGCGGGTTATTACCGGAGATTTATTCAGATTTTTAGAAGTTGTGTGATCTTTTGGATTAGCTGGTGTTGAAACCCTAGCATGAATAAGTGTGAGTTCTAGCAGATTTGTCATGGGTGGTGAGAAGGATTGGGAATTCTTCCAGTTTGGAATGTTGTAAGGCATTTGCTGAATCAAAGTGGGGGAGAATCGCCAAGGATTCAGAAGCGGGAGCAGTTTTGAGACTACAATAAGTTTTGCATCCTTTTCAGGAAGGAAGACAACTTGAGCGGCTGTATGGTTTGATGATAGTGTGAGATGGAAATTTGGAAAAACTTACCAATAAGTAGATCGCGTTCCCGTACTCTTTGCTAGTAAGCCTTAGGGAATCAGGTTGGGGATTCTAGACAGGACATGAGTTCAGCGAAGTGCGGGTCAAGCGCGTGTTAGATCCTGCATAGATAGTATTAGAGTGTTGTAAGTCTGCGGGTGTAGCCGTAGCGTTCACTAGCCGCCAAATAGTGATAGAGTGTTGTAAGTCTACGGATGTAGCCGTAGCATTCATTAGTATTCAGATAGTGCAAGAAGTGTTGTGAGACTGCGGGTGTAGTTGTAGTATTTACTTGGTTTGTTGATGGCATGAGCGCGCTATTAGGTCGTGGAAGGATTAGTAGTACCCACCAGTTCGGGTGTAGCAGTGAGGATATGGAAATCCACGGTTTGGATTTCGGAATTACCTGTTTGGATTAAACTCGGTTAATTCGGTGATAAGTCTATGGAAGTGCCACTACAGAGATGAGAGCTAGGAAGCAGTGGACTGCTTAAGGTCATTGCGACATAATGCTACCAAGGGTAGTATAGCAATCCCTCTTAGCTGGGATTGGTAATGTCGGGATCTGACATATGGAGTCAATCAGTTAAATCAGAAGGCCACTAGAGCCACAATGAGAAGATAGCTAGTAGTAGCCAATTTCAGAGGAGGATTTCGTTCTGAAGTCGTGCGTGGCGAATATGTAGGGAGTCCTTTGACTCCGCAGCCAGGGTGGAACTCAGTATTGTAGATAATAGGTAAACCAACTAAGACTAGGGAGGTCTCGATGGATATAAACAAGCAGCTATGTAGCATCATATTATTCTAAGCAGATAGTATTTCAGGCAGTTTCGTGTTTCAGACAGTTCAATAATTCAGGTTGTAAGTGTCTCAAGTAGTAATGGTATTTTTGGGATTTCATGTATGATTAGAGACACATATAGCTTGGGATATGTTAAGGCAATTACAGCAGGATTATCTGAGTTTTGGTCACAGCTACCTTGAGAAGGCTAGAGTGTACCCAAGATTATGGCCATGTTACTTGAGTAGTTAGCGTGTAAGGAATGGTAAGGAAGGATTTCGAGGACGAAATTTAATTTAAGTGCGGGAGAGTTGTAACACCCCGTTTCTTTAAATAAATTAATAAATGTAAGTCCCAGGATGATTTGTGAAGAATATTAGAAGTCGAGGGTTAAAAGTGTATGTTCGGGATTTAAATTGAAAAGATTGATGGCTGAAGGACTTATTACTAATTTAGGGATCTATTATGAAAGAGATTTTTGTAGAGTAGGGGTTGATTGGTAAATTTCAGACTTTAATTGTAAAGAATTTCAGATGATAGGGTTAAAAAGGTAAGTATGTGTTTTATTTTGAAAAAGATATCATGGGGAGGGACTAGAATGGTTTGATAGGCAAAGTTTGAGCATGGACACGGGACAACTCCCGTCACCCTCCCTTAATCCATGTATATATGCATCTTAAATCACTCAAAACCCTAACCCTAAGGGATATGCCTCCAGCCGCCACCCCTCCTACTCTCTCATCTCCGGTCATATGAGGTCGGCGCCATGCCATGGAACTGCCACCATCAAGACGAGCTGCTGAAAACAACGTGAGTCACCGAGAGTCCGTTGAAGACCGGGATGAAACCTTCAGTCGTTGTGGCCGTTGTTGCCGTGTCAGGCGAACGTCGCCATTCCGATGCTGGTTGCCATTATTCTGTCGTTGTGCAAGTAATGGGCTGCCTAGAAACCTTCAGTCGATTATTCTCTTTTTCCCTCTCGTTCCTTTTGTTGGGTTGACGCCATGTATGGCGCCTGTGGTCAACGGTGGGCCGTGAACCACCGTTTCAGATTGATCCGGCAATAGCAGCCTCTTAGTCGGCTGTTTAGAGCTTGGTTCTTGGGTTATTTCATGTGGACCACCACCACCATTGGGAATGGTGGCTGTCGCCGCTGTGCCGCTGCTGTTGCTTTTCTAGTGCTCCTGCCGCCACTGTGAGCCACCAAGGGACGGTGGCTGGATCTTTTGAGAAAAAAAAAGAAGAAATCGTGTAGGTGTGTATGTATGCGTATTGGATGTATTGTTTAGCTGGAAAGTCGAAAGTAGCAAATGCCACCACCGTGAGGTGGTGGCTACCACCTAGCGCCATTGCCGGTCACCACGGTGTGGTTGTGTGGGTTTGTGTTAGTTAGTTAGTGCATGTGTTTATCCTTGAGTAAAGCATTGTAAATTGTAACATGAATGGTATAATGGAAAGAAAGTCATAACCACCACCGTGAGGTGATGGCTGCCACCACCGACCGCCGTGTCGGCTGGCGGTGTGTCTTGTCTCTGTGTGTGATTTATTTGGAGTGCTTGAAAACCTAATGGGCCCAAAGAAGACCTAATGGGCCTAATGAAGACTAATGGACTTAGTGAAAAACCCTAAAGGGCTTAATAATATTCTAGTGGGCTTAATAGGCCCAATAAAACGCTAATTGATGCAAAGGTCCAACAAATTGATAAATGGGGTACTAATTGGGTTGCGGAACCCTAATGCCAATAAAACCCTAATTTTGAGAATTAATCGGGGTGCACGCGGAAATTATTAAATAGTTTGAAGCATTAAATAATAAGCATTGACAAGATTAACCTAAGTGATATTGGACTTAATGAATTAAGTCCTTTATGGGTTAAGTAAGAAACACTTAACCCTAGTTATCATTTTATGTGAAACCCTAATTTCACTTGGGCTTTGTGTTGGGCCATCCAAGAACAAACAAATGGACTAGAATAATTTAATGGACTTTAGGGTAAGGCCCATAGGAGTGTGTGGGCCGAATTTGGAAAATTGGGCCATAAATGGGGCCTAGATGGTTGTATGATATTGGGCCCCTAGAATGAGACATATTGGACTTGACTGATCAATTGGGCCTTAAGGGAAGTCTATGTAGAGGCTTGGGTCCAATTTGGAAAATTCGGCCATATGTTGGGCTTTGATCCCTAGTTGACTTTGGGCTTATGGATTGGGCCTTGGGTTTGTAGTAATTACCCAAAGTATGTTTTTATAGTTATGTGTTAGAATCCAATTATTAATTCGGTGTTATTTTGGTGTTGACAGTTTGGGAATCTGTCATCCAGCAGCTAAGGTTGAGTCTGCGGGACTTTAGCAATGTGGGATTGTGTCTACGGGACTTCAGCAGTGTCAGGTGAGTTTCCTTCTAGTAGGAATGGGTCTACGGCCACAATTCCAGCCCGTTTAGTTAGCAGCAGTTCCGGACTACAGTCCGATGCATTAGTTCATTATGCTTGGTGTCTTTGTGATATAGATGAGTTATGTGTTCCGGACTATGGGCCTATGCAGTATGCAGTATATGTGTTTATATTATATGCTATGATTATGTTATGCTATGTTCAGTTAGTTCCGGACCACGGTCCGATGTAGTAGTTAGAGTGCTTGATGTCTTTGTGATTCAAGCATGTTTTGTGTTATGTGTTCCGGACTCTGTTCCGATGTAGTATGTAGTATATGTATTCATGCTAGTTGATATGTTACGATATGCTATGTTCAGTCAGTTTCCGGACTTCGGTCCGATGCAGGGGACGGGATCCCAGTTAGTTCTGGACTTCGGTCCGATGTAGGGGACGGGGTCCCTGTTAGTTCCGGACTTCGGTCCGATACAGTCAGTACCGGACTTCGATCCGATGCAGTTAGTTCCGGACTTCGGTCTGATGCAGGGGACGGGGTCCCAGTTAGTTCCGGACTTCGATCCGATGCAGTTTCCGGACTTCGGTTCGATGCAGTGGGCGAGGCTCAATATGTGTTTATTTGTTATTGTATTGTATGTGGTACTTTGGGGGAGCTCACTAAGCTTTGTGCTTACTGTTTCAGTTTTGGTTTCAGGTACTTAGTTTTCAAAAGAGGAGCTCGGGAAGATTGCAGTGCACACACCATTTGTTTAGCCTGGGATGTTTATACTCTGATATATTTGACAGTTGTTATGATATTTTGAGATACATAGTTTATGATTCTTATATGACTTTTGATGAGTATGGTTTTATTACCTATTTAAAACGAAATTTTCAGACTGTGTTTTTGGGATGTTACAGGTACGTATCTACCTTTCACCCTCCATGAGGTTTGCTCTGATAAGCCAACAGTTTCATCTGCATTGTCAATAGGAGCTGACCAGAAGAAATCGTCACAACCTCCAGCGTTGTCTTGACCTATCAAAAATTTTAGTTCTGCTGTTTGTCTTTCTTTTACTCCTTTAACAGCATAGACTTGATTTGGAACCGTTTGAACTTTTTGATAGACCACTGCTTTTTCTTTGAGTTTCTTTGACTTATTTTTTGACAAATGAATGTATTCAACCGAATTTTCGGATATAAGTGGCTTTTCTATCTTGGTTTCGCTCTTCAGAAACTCTGAGCAATCGATTACGTCTTCCACAGAGATCTCACTCATCTCACTTTCATCATCAAACTTAGATGTACTATCACTATTCATCTTATGTTCGGTCATCAATTTGGCATTTGATGAGTCAAATGATTTTAAGGTCTCGGTTTTAATTTTAGACTTACCGTTTTCATCTAAGATCTGTTTTAGCATACATTTATCTTCATTAGAGTCAATAAAAGTTTCAATTTTATCCAGACCTATTTTATAAGAAATGGAAGTTTCTTCTGAGGAAATGTTTGATTCACATTTAGCAATGACCTCATCCTCCTTGAACTCAAGAAAGGGCAAGATCATTTTATGAATCTTTTTCCCTATTTCATAATCTAAATACAATTGCATGATATTTGTATATAAACGTTTAGCAATCAAGAAAAAAACATTAAAGTTGTTTCAAAAATCTTAAATTGTCTCTTTGCAAATAAATTATTTCATCCCTAGCTCTAACTAACTCCTGCTCCTTCAGCTCAATCCACATTCGTCTCTCCTCACTCTTTGTTGACAACCTGCTAATTTGGTCAATTAGGTTTGAATTTGTTAAGCGAGTTTGCATGCGACTTCCGCTTAGATTGTTAAATTTGAATTTTAGTTCATTTAATTCCTTTTCATAATCAATTGCAGGAATTTTAAGAGATTCGAGAAGGGATTATACCTTTTGGATCAAATGATCGCAGTCGTTGATCTTCTCACTAACAGGCTTGGCTGCAAAGCATTTGTCTTCATGCAGATTTGGTTCCTCAGGCTCACTCTCGGTCGATACTCCAGCCGTCACCATTAGGCATCTTCTAGTCACATTCTCATCCTCCTTTCTCGCCACAAAAGCTTTACCGTGTGTCGGTCTTCTCACTTCTTCATCCTCTGAATCTGTGGACCACACTTCAACTCCGCCAAATTCGTTATCGACCACCTTTTCTTGAACAATCAAGGCATTCATTGGACCAGCACCAATTTTCTTCTTCTTTATCTCTTCAAGCTTTCTCAGATGATAAGCTTCATCATCTTCACTCTCTCTTCTCTCGGCTACCTTTTTCAACATGCAGTCCTTCGCAAAGTGATTCTTGCTGTGACAATAATTTCAATCATACCCTAAGTCACCCACCAGTTTGCTCTTCTTCTTTTCATCCTCCTTCTGAGATGTATTCTTCGACTCTTCTTTTATGTTTTCTAAACTATAGCTTCCCTACCAGTTTCGGTTCTTACTGACGGGGAATTTCTTCCAAGCTAACTTCTTTGGATTCAACACCATCATCCCATACTCATTGCTTGTAAGATCACACTCCGACATGTCATCTTCCTCTTCTTCTTCAATCACATTTTTGTTCTTCGAGACAAGAGCTAGGGAACCGACACCAGGGACCAACTTTGCTTGTTTTGACACTGTGATTTCATGAGACTTTAGAATTCCCATAAGTTTTGCTAGGGAATAAGCCTTGAATTGTTCATGCACCTTCACAGTTGAGACAACCGGCATCCATTCAGGTCTTAAGCTGTTCAGGAACGTGACTTTCTGTTCAATACTCTTCCTTTCAATACCATGCTTTGTCATCTTGCTGAGTAGATGATTGTAGCGATCAAACATCTGAAGCAAGGTTTCTTTAGCCTTTTGTGTAAATGCCCCAAACTCGGAGAGAAGCAGAGTTTGAATGGAGTGCTCTAGATCGTCGTCGGTTGAATATAATTCTTTCAACCTGTCACATATCTCTATAGATGAAGTGCATGAACTCACTAACCTGAAGGTGTTGGCTTGTAAAGCGAATCTGATTATTATTAATTCCTTGACATTGCACAGTAGTTTATCCTTTTCGTCCTGAGGAATCTTATCCACGTCTGCAGTCCATTTGTTGTATTCCTTTTGAGTTTTCACAGTTGTATTTGTTCCAAAGTGAACAAAAGGACCCAACGTGATTGCTTCCCAGATGAGATACTCCTTATCATCAGATCCAATAACATAATCTTCGAAGTGATGCGCCCACACTTCATAATCCTGCATGTAAAGAATGGGTACTCTTGTAGAAGATCCAATGCTATTGGAGATGTTGATGGGATTAGATTGTACGTCGTCTTGAGACATGATGAGCCTTCCTTGAAACTGTTAGAGTCTGACCTATAAACTT